>NC_137930.1:54643378-55356070 GCF_963969265.1 Rhamphochromis sp. 'chilingali' | reverse complement strand
AGGTACATTTTCAGTGATAACTCCAAAGCTGTTGTGCACCGTTTTATTGCCACAGTTGTTCTGTTAAAAAAAAAAAGGAAAAAAAAGGTTAAACTTTGTGTTTTTTGGGGGCTAAAGTAGACGATAACAGGAACAAGATTATGCACTTACATGTTATATATTGACTAACTGCCTTTGAATCTTTATGTAATGACTTTTGGAGACACAGTGTAGGTAATTCTTAACTGTGTCTCAAATCTTTGCACTTAGAAAAAATGATATTATTTACAATATAAGGCATTTGCTCCTTGCAATTTCACCTATGAGTTCTAAGTAAGTAATTGTATTTGGTAAACAAAATATACAGTGTGAATGGCATGTAACTTTTTTTTTTACAAAGGAAATTAGAGTTGCATAACTGACTTTACTCCTAGTTGTTCAGAGTTTATTTTTATGAGAAACTTTAGATGAGGACATGACAAGGTCAATTTAGGTGACAGCTGTGCTTTGGATGATTCTGGCATACATTATTTACCTTTACAGCAATATAGCCACACTGTCCTTGAAATGCATATGTTTTCTGATCAAATGTGGTGTAGTGACCACTTCCATAAATAATGCAAGTTCCTGGACATTTTTTCTCAGAGCATGTCCATTTTCCACTTTGGCAGGTACTAAATGTATCAAAAAAAAAAGTAAATACAGTACAATTTGAATACTGTGAGAAAAACATGTCATATATATCACATACTGTTTATTACTCTACAAGTATTAATTAGAAAATAACTAAAAAATAAAATAAGATCCTACCAGGTGTTGCACTGATTAGGTATTTGTGTCCCGGAGACATAGAGATGGCCATCATGTTTGCATGGACAGTCACTTTCTTTCACACAGAAACCTTTACCATCATCAAGGAGGCCACTGGGACACCGACAACCAGATTCACACTCTGTGGCATCCTGGGAGGATAGAAAGACCACATTGATAATAAATAAATAAATAAATAAATAAATAATATTTATCAGATATTGTTTTTTCAGACTTGGAGGTGCATCAAAAACAACTCACACAATCATCATTGTCCAGATTTAAACAAGTTCGAGCACACTGCACTCCAACAACTCCTGCGCTTGCAGTGGAGCAGTTGAAGTATTCTTTTGGAGAAGGACAAGCTGTAGAAACTGTAGGAAAAAAAGTACAAATTCCTTTAATATACTATATTTTGTCTTAAAAAAACTCTCTCATTGAAGAAGAAAAAAAACTGACTTGACATGCGGGTTCTCCCAGAATGGCAATGAAGAACTCCGTTGGTGCATATGCTAGAAAAAGTCACCAGAATTATAAAGATACAACACAAAAAGCCAAGTCTGTGTAAATCCATCATACTACATGTATTACGGTCCTGTTTAATCCTTAGTTTAGGATGTTTCATTTGAAATCCTGAAGTGACTCACCAGCGCTCGTTGTTGGTGCTGATGGACTTGCCTGACTTTACGTAGACTTCATTATGGTAACAGGGACACTTTGCCACTGGGACACAGATGCCGTTGTCATCTAGGTAGTGACCCTCAGCGCAGGAACAGCCATCCACAGGCAAGAAATCAGAGGTGCAGCTCTGCTGCTTTAAGCTCAATGAGCTGCAAGTCAGCTGGCATCTCTGATTTTTGTAAGAGAAGGTCTGAGATGCTGGGCAGTTCTTGGTGTATTTTTCTGTTTTACAGAAAATATGCTAATGATTACCTCATAGTTCTGGACTAACTAATAAAAAAGAACACGCTCATCAAACTTCATTACTGAGCTGTTTCAGATACACTTACCGCACACATTCTCTCTCCAGTCTGTCAAGAACACTCCCTTTGATGCACAAGCTCTTGTGTAGGAGGAGAATACAGCACACAGGCAGTCCTCGCTCTTCTCACAGTTACAGCTAGCATAAGTACATCGCTGTAGAAAACAGTGAACACATTTTTATTGTATTACAGTCCCACTGTATTTAGTTAAAGAAACACAGATAGATTGTGTTGTACCTTGTAGTAAATCTCAGGATCCACTACAGAATGGCACTCTGCAAAGGTGCTATTTGGCTGTCGTAGCAAGGCGCACCAGTGATTGGCATACTTTTCTATAAGTAGATGAGTAAAAATGTCATTTCTTGCTTATATTTCTTGCTTGTTTATATATGCTGCAATTAGTGCCTGGAAAGTAAGTTTCAAGAAAATGATAGCAATTAAAGAAATAAACTTCCTTCCATCCATCCATCCATTCTCTTCCACTTATCCTTGTCAGGGTCGCGGGGTGGGTGGGAGGTAGGGTACACCCTGGACACACCGTGGACACGTTGCCAGTGTGTCACAGGGCTAACACATAGAGGATAGACAACCATTCACACTCACATCCACACCTATGACCAATTTATAGTTACTAATTAATCCAAACCCACTAAACAAATAGGTGGAGTTCAGAAAAAACATAAACGTGGACAATAAAATAAGGAATAAGAAATAAACTTGATGGACAAAAACACTTTCCAGTTTACCATTTTCCACGCTGAAAGAACAAGGGTCATCGAGTCTGTCTTCTCTGTCTTGGCATATATGGCTAGCCTTCCAGGAGTTACTGAAAGCTGCTGCACTTCCCTCCACAATGCCCTGACGAGTGTTCATGTCATCAGACAGGACCATGTTGTAGTTCCCACATAAACCTAAAAATTACAGATTCTTAATGAAGAAATTATCATGAAATGCAAATAAGAATGCTAAAGAAAAAAAGTATATGAAAATAAATTATTTTCAATGACTTGCTAGTTGGGTGGTATTCAGAGTGGGACAATCCTGAGATCATCCCTGGTCACATACAACACAATTTCTCTATTATGTTCTTTGGCTACCTTACAAAAGGTTGTAATAAGGTTGCTGGCAGTGTTTAATTAAAAAAACAACAACATATGAATCACTGAAGTCAACATAATCTGCTGTTGTTTCATTTGTTTAAGCTGCAAATGGCAAAGTTTGTTTCGAAATGCACAGATATAACCATCTTCAACAGACAGCATTCTTTAAGTCTTGCAATAAATAGTTACTTAATAAATGCATACTAGCCCTCGTGATATAATGCTTTAAGACTAATGTAAAACTTACCACGTGTCTTTTCTCTGTAGCTCTGCTCCAGGCTGACATAGACTTGCATGAGAGGCACATGTTGGATCTGAATTTGCAAACCAAAACTGGTCTGGAGGATGATGTGAAAGGACGAAGCGTGGAATATACTGATATCCCCTGTGAATGAAGAGATACACAAAAATCAGTGGTATCAGTGGCTCAGTGGCTAAGTTCTTACATCTCAGCATAAATGAAAGTAACATCTTAAATCGAAAGTTCCTTATTTTCCGACCAACCTGAGAAGTACGGCAAACTGATACTCTGCATATTCTGCTTTACTGCGCCATCAGCAGTGAATGTTAACACCTGAATAAAAACAGAATCGATCATTAAAATGTTGCAGCTGTCAGTATCTATTTAAAGCACGAGCCCGGTATTAAACTCACATTGTGTCTGTCATTGTTCAGCAGGATTTTGATGGTCTTCAGACAGGTGTCATACTCTTGGTGTGCACATGGTACCAGTTTGACCAGAATGGTAAACGCAGGGCTTGCATCATCCTGAAATACACATAATGTAAGCAAAAGAAAAAAAATGTAGCCTAATCCAATATATTTTTACTTACATGTGCCCAACACAGTATTGTCTAAAATTTGACTGTACTGTACTAAGGCTCATTTACCTTTCTTTCCACCTTTGCCAGGGTGTAGTAACAGTCTCCATGGAAGGTGAAGTCTTTCCCATCAAAGGTGGTTACATGTGAACCTTCTTCAACCGCACACGTAGAAGGTGTTGAAAGACTTTCACAAGCCCATCTACCTTCAAAACACGTGCTGAAAAAAAACAAAAACCAAATTCATTAAGAAAACAAAATATGCAGACACATTGTTAAAAATTACATTCTGATTGCATTATGAACATTACCATTCCTCTCGCTCCTGTCTGTAAACTTCACCAGATTCATAGATTTTTCCATGCTTGCACTGGCATTCAGACTGAGCAATACACCCCCTCATGGAAATGTCATCGAACACGGTTCCTGAAATGGAAGGTTGGCATTTGAAGGTAACATCCCATGAAAAGAGAAGCTTTAACAGGTGTGTAGAAAGAAACTTATTTGACAAGCGCGCTAACCAGGAGGACAGAAGCAGCCGTCCATTTTGTGGTCCTCACAGAATGAGCTTGTGTCTTGATGCGTGCAGGTATCCACACAAGGGGATCCACTCTCTTCATAAACCATGTTGAATGGGCACTGTTTGGCTGTGAAGGAAGTGGGAATTTACGCAAAGTGTCTAAACATCAACTTGTTGAAGTTTTTCACTTGAGTGTAAAAACAGCAGATTTTTTTGTGCACTTATTTTACTTCTGACATTTGCCAAATTTCACCATATACTTGGCTCAGGTGATTTCAGTGTTTTGGTACTCTCTCTACCGCTTAATATATAAAATACAAAAAGAAAAAGAAAAAGAAAGAAAAAACAAAACTTTACCACAGAACTCAGAAGTCCTCCAGTTGGGAGGCTCCCCTCCTGCATGGGAACACTGTCGAGAGAACTCAGAGAGTGTGCTGCAGACACAAAAGTCATCTGAATGGTTGGTGCAGCCACACATGTCCTGCACACAGGCCTGAATGTAAGGCTCGGGGTCAATCAGTTTGGTACAGGAGCTCCAGGTTTCTGCATGCAGCATCTCTTCACAGGTGTTTTGCTAAACGACAGTAAACACATGCACAATTATTTAATGCAAACAAAAAAAAACATCAGATCTCTTTCGTTAAACCTGGCTAAAGTAGGTAACAAAACTCACAAACTCTTTGCATGACTCTGGCACATTCATAGCTTCCTGTGAGACATCTTCCTCTTCATATGGGTCCTCACAATCATCATTTGGACGATGGACTTTATGTATGTTGCCAAACTCAATGGGGCTGATTTTCCGACCTTTTGCATACAATTACATTAGTAGGGACACGCAATAGCCAGCATATTGAAGATTTAAAAAATTAATGAATGATGAACAGCTTTTACCATCAAGGAGGAACTCGTTGTAAACTGGAACACCGTTAAAATCTCCACAAAGTCCACAAGTGCGGTTAGTGTAATCATTATCAATTTCCACCTTAAATATGGAGTAAAGGGTTAGAAAAAGTTTTAGAAACCAGACATGACATGTTTAAGATATTAATACAGTATATATATATAATATATAATATATATAATAATAACAAAATAAAATGAAACGAATGCATCAAAGTTGCCACATTTAAGGACTTTACATGTATGCAAGGACAATAGTAACCACTGTAACTATTGTTGTAGTGAACCAGGTAATCGGCAATTCAACTCGAGGACAATGTATTTATTTAAATGCCACACAGACCAAAATATAAAAGTATGGCTAAGTATTTCTGGAGGTTGGGCTGTTAGTCATTAATAAAAGAAATGTGTTTAAAATAATGTCCTATTGGATCTGTCTATTTTAAGGATTTACCATGACTGCATCATCAAGGTTCCACATGACAATGATGCCAACTTTGGACTGGAGCTTGATGTAGACTGCATTTCTTTCCACTTGTACTCCGGCCTCGTAGTGTGGCAGTTTGACACTGAGAAGAAAGATAATATCTTTTTGACAATTATAATTCATTTATATCTATAATTAACATTATATAAGAAGCATCTCTGTAATGAATAAAGTCTTTTGCATTAGTAAATCACTCTGTGAACTTCAGCTGTGCTTTTTATGAGTGTATGCAAGTGCTGAGGGGAAGTGTGCGTAATGATGAACATGGTCAATCAATCAATCAATCAATCAATCAAAGATTAATAAGCATGTGGATATTTCTTCCTACTCCATTTCAGACTTGATGATGATTTAGTGGTTAATTCATGTCATTAGGATTGTGTGTATGTATTGTTTATATATATATATATATATATATATATATATATATATATATATATATATATATATATATATATATATATATATATATATCTGAGATAAAAGATTATCATTGTCATCATAATTCTATCAGAGTTGCTTTTTTTTTTTTAAACTTACGGCAGGTCGTTTACAGTGACCACATCCTTGCTGAGGTGAAATGCAAAATCGATGATGGTGACCACCACATAACTGACTGTCGGGTTTCCATTGTTTTCATTCCTCTTCATGTGCACAGAGAACTCTGGGAAGGTGTCATGGCAGTCGGAGACCAGGTTGTATTCACACATGCCAGGAAACTGGTACACATCACCATCGAACGTCTTGAAGTGCTCCCTGCCCCATGTGCTACAGATGCTGCTCACATGGTTGCGGACTGGAGAAACATTCACGTAAATAAAAGATGAATATTGGTGGAAGTATTATAAATGTTGTGTTCATATATGCATCAATGAAGAAGATACATTTATTTAAATAATTGAGGTTTAAAAGCAGACCAAAATTATTTGAGTCTTACCCAATCTGGCTTGGATCTCAGTGACATGGGCTATAGTCAAAGCAAGGAAGCACAACCCCACCGAACTCCCCCTCATTGTTGCCACTGTGGACTTGATGTTCCCTGAGTGGGTAATGTAGAGAGTGGTTCTTGACTACCTTTTATATTGAGATCAGACTTTTTTTTTCTCACAGCTTCTTCCTGTGTAAGACGTGAAGATTTATTGCTAGTCGTGGCAAACATGTGCTGGATGGCTGTCCAACACCCTTCACAAATCCCATATAACTTATTATTACATCCTTCCTCTTGATTGAACAAGTATGTTTGCACTTGAATATATCTTCATTTCAAGACAACAGAGGCAGCAATAAAATGCTCCTCTGTTCTAAATCTATTGTTTCATAAGGATCCAATAATTATAATTTATTAAAAACAGAAATGAAAAGGGGAAAATGAGACACTGGGATGTCAAATTTCTTACAAACCTGCCAAGGAAGTAAAGATCTCATGAGTGACTATGACCATGCAGGTATCACCTAACATAATATGAAATCTACGTGACATGCTTTAAGCAAAGCTTATGCCAACTTGTCTACCATCTGCTTTACATTTGATAAGATCATTGACAAACATCCTGCAATACTCGGGAGCTTGCTCATGTATTCATGTTCTACTCAAAAGCCATTAAGCAGCAGAGTTTGATTCCTTCAGCTTTATCTCTAGCAGCTCATTCTTGGGAATGTTGCAAATTCACAAACAGAAAGGAACTTTAAACCGAGGAAAGAAAAGTCTCAATTTGATCGGGGGTGTTTTACACATTACATACACAATTGACCAATGTATGTCTTTAACTAATTTTCATCAGTTTACTCATATATCCCTGTAGGGCTGCATTCTCAGCCCCCTACTGTATGCCCTATATATTTATGACTGAACACCAACCCAACCAATGTCATCGTTAAGTAGACCAATGTCACCACCGCTATTGGGCTCATCTCTGATGAGACAGCGTACAGGGCAGAGGTTGAGAATTGATAACCTGAAACTGAACCTCCCTCATACAAAAGAACTCAGATATTAGTACTTTAAGTTTGGGACCCATCAGAAGGCCCATCAGCGGCCACACTTCCTCTGCATCCAGAGGAAGAACAAACTCAACCTGAAGCTGCTACTGGCCTACTACCGCCCCTCAGTGGAGAGCGGGTTCTCCTACTGCCTGGATGTTTTCTATTCAGGGACCACGAAAAATCATTCACTGTACTTTTCCACCACTGAAGGGCATCGCCAGATCGTTCTGTCTCAGGAAAATCAGACCTATCACAGGTGACCCCTTGCACCCTGCCTGCTTGACCCGCTGTCCTCTGGTCGGCGCCTCAGGTCAATCAGGTCCCACACCTCCAAACGCATAAACTTCTTCCCCTGAGCCAGTGTCATGGTCCTGGGTCGTGTGACCCAGTGCTTTGAGTTTCCATGTATTTTGATATTGATTGTGTATGTTTAGTTCTTTTGGTAGTAGCTTCCAGGTTACTTAGTTTACTTCTTTGTTTATTAGATCCCTTTATGTCATCACCCCTGTGTTAAGTATTCCCTGCTGGTTTGTGTCATGTCTATGTCTCTCCATATTTCCTGTTTTATGTTGAAATGTCTTGTGTTTCTTTGTACAATGTGTTTAGTTTTACTCTCCCCTGTGATGTCATTATGTTTCTTTCTAGTCAGCTGTTTCCTCATGTGTCTCCACTTTCTCTGATCACCTCATGTGTGTATTTAGTCTTTGTGTTGTCAATCAATCTTTGTCAGGATGTCTATTTTCCTCCATGCTCGTCACAGCATTCATAATGTCAGAGCTTTCATATTGTCTCATAGCTTCACAGTTCTGTCATAGTTATCTTGTTTTAATTTTCCTAGTTTAGATTACAAGGTTAGTTGTCATTCCTCTTTCGCCCTTGCTTTTATTTTTTACCCCTGTCATCAGCCCTAATAAAGTCTCGCCTTTTGTTTGAATTCAACTCCGTTCTCCTGTATCTGCATTTTGGGTCCATAAGATACCGGCTGCTGACTTTTGGACTGTCAACAAACACTATCCCCCCACACCCCATCCCTGTCCACCCACCCACCAATCTAAGCCATGATCTGAGGAACCCTTATCACTCAGGCCACTCACACATGGACTATACTCAGACCAAGTCCAATGCACTACTTTCAAGCAATTTGCAACCTATCCTCTATTATGCGTTTTCCTCTTATTTGTTTATAATCCTCTTGTTTGATATTTATTCTTGCTGCAATACTATTTATAGCTTTAGTCCATGTACAGATGGTGTGGAACACCCACAATTTTATTGTGCATGTGCAATAACAATAAAAATCTATTTTGTTTTATTTTGTTCTATATGTCTAAACATTACAATGTTTGAAATTCCCCTCCGCGAATCGCTACCTTGTCATGGTGGAGTGGTTTGTGTGTCCCAGGGATCCCAGGGGCTATGTTGTCCGGGGGCTTTTGCCCCCTGGTAGGGTCTCCCATGGCAAACTGGTTCTGGGTGAGGGACCAGACAAAGGGCGATTCAGAAGACCCTTATGAGAATATCACAGAGGGAACAGATTTTTCGTAATATTTGAAATATATAAATTCAACCAAAACAATAAATGCTACCATAAAATCAAGACATTGTCATTTGACAATAAAATATATTTTAAAACATATCATAAAATTATATTACTTACGCAAAGTTAATATTTGGTAGTGCAGTAAGAGTGCGTAAGGCGCTGTCTAAATTGCTACTGGCTCATGAATTGCACAGGATGTGCAAATAAACTCACAGGTCTAGATCCTTGGTGACTATCATTGCCGACCTGCAGCGTCATGTTTACATGCATTAGGTCTGGTGGCATGTTAGGCTTCAAATTTTTTAACTCTCACACATAGTTTGGACAGTAGTTTTGATTTTTACTTTTAGAACATATTGAACGACTTTCATCACCTTCTACAAAATTCTACCAAACACCTGTATTTTGGTCACAGCTTACTAAATATTTGTATAGGATAAATCATCAACACCTTAGTGAGAGGAAAACTAAACATCAAATGCAGCTTTAAAGGTGCTTCTTCAAAACAGATTTTAAGAAATGTACATTTCAAACTGCTTTAAATGTACAAATATGGCTCCATGTTGAGTCAATGTGAAAGTCAGAGTTCAGATTTTTGCATTTTTGTGTCACAAGTACTATATAAGATAGATAAGTTAAACCTTAATTAGTCCCACACATGAGACATTTTTTGGTTACGGCAGAAAGTGGACAGTACAAGTTAAGAGAATTAAACGTTAATAGAATTGAGTAAGATAAAATAGAATAAGATAAAATTGAATAATATACTATACGAAAATAGAATAAAATACTTTGCTATATCAGGGATATTGCATCTATCTATCTATAGATACAGATATAGATATATTAATTAGGGTTTTTTTTTTTGCTTTTTTTCCCTTTTTGCCTCTCCTTTCTGGTACAGTAGCAATCAAAATTACCCCCTCCCTGGACCCAGCTTCCCTGCTGATGCCAGTGGGCACCCCCGTTTTCCATAATCAACCAAGAGCAGGGGCCCTAGGCCCATCCAGACTGGGTCCCAGCAGCAGCACTGCCAAGACCCACAGAGCACGGGGCAGCCCACCTGACCACACCACACCAGCAAAACTACACCCACCCCAACATGTGGTGGCTCAGGTGGTAGAGCAGATCAGCTACTGATCGGAAGGTTGGTGGTTCGAACCTTGGCTTTCCCAGTCTGCATGTCAAATATCCTTTGGCAAGATACTAACCCCAAGTTGCCCTCCAATGTGTTCATCAGAGTGTGAATGTAGTTTAGCTTGCACTTGAGTTTAGAAGTGCTTCGAATGGGTGGGTGTGAATGGGTGAATGAGGCATGTTGTGTAGTACTCCGGGAGAGTAGAAAAGCACTATATAAAAATCAGTCCATTTACCAACAATCAGTCAACTCCTAGAATGTTGTCTAGGAAATAGCAGCTCAATGTGGTGGGTTTGTTCCATACAGTACATTCAACATATGACAGGTCTTAGAGAAAGCAGATCTGTCAGTGATAAACCAAGTTTGATCCTGTCAAATCAAAGTGCCCCCAAATTTATTAAGACGTGAAGACAAGATGATTTTTTTTAATTAATAGACTAATTGGTGGGGTCTCTGTCCTTCTTAGGAAGAAGACAAACATGGGCATCATACACACAATCAGAAAAGAGCACCATGCAATGGAGCAGTTCACCATCCTGAGTAAAATTGGAGCAATTATATCAACATGGGCTTTACAAATGTCACAGTTCTGTGTCTGTGGGCTCCATGTTTTTCTGTTTGCATCAGTTATCTTTGATTTCATGATGCGTCTTTCCTAGTCTCTTGGTTTTTGATTTCTCTCTCTAGTATTCCCAGCTTAGCATTTCTTGTGTTCTAGTTCTGAGGTTGTGATTCTGTGCTCCTTCTATTTAGTGAACAGTCATCCCTACCGCTTTGTTCCCTTTGTTCTCTGTCAGCTGTATCCCTTAGTCAAGTCTGTGTCTGTTATGTGTTCTGTTTTACTTTGAAAGTCATTATTGAAATAAAATTTAATTTAATTTAATTCTTTCAAATAGATGCAAGTAAAACACATCAAAAAAATAAATAAAATCAAAGATTCAGCGCCACTAATTCCTGTTGCTCATAAATATATTTTCACCTGTTTAAAAATGTGAACACTGGCATCCTTGAAAGAGTGACCTTTGTTCTTTAGATGCAGATGGACAGCCGAGTCTTGTCTCGTGGAGGTGGCCATAGAATGGCCACCTCCACGACGTAATCATGATCAACTGAGTCCAAGGATGCAAGCTAAAATGAAAGCATTTGGCAGTCTCACTGGAAAGACACCATGGTCTAGGAAGCCTTTCACCTGTATCTGCCCAACTGCTTGCCATTCAGCATTACAAAAGGCTGGCCTCAGCCTTGGAACTCGTTCAGTTTCACCTTCACACTGTTCCAAAAATCGCTCCCAAAATGCAGTGTAAACCTCCCTTGACACTCCAGCATCATCAAAAGCATTTTCATTTACAAAGTTCATCTTTAAAGTCACATTCGTTATGTTACTGTCCATAAATACAGCCAAAAGATCATCAACAACCTTTGTCCTGTGAATTGACACACGGGGCTCTGTGGACTTCCTGAAGTCGATGGGGAAAGATGGTTGCTTTAATCAAAAGGCAAACCTTGTGCGATGAAATTCAGTACATGGTCCTGGGTACAAGACAAAACATGCACATTCCATAAGAAATAATAATCTTCCAGGTGTGTCAGAGTAGTACGGAAAAAAATGGGGGAAAAAAAAAATAAGATGAACTTTTGCGAGATCTCTCAAAAGATCCCGCTACTTTTTGAAAACTAGAAACTCGATTTCATTAATAGCATCTTTGTGTTTTCTTGTTGTTTCTGTTCCATGAGTAGGTTTCCTCCCGGAGCTCCAAAAGCATGCATGGTAAATAAATGGTAATTGTAAATTGGTCTTGGAATCTTTCCAAATGTACACTGGGACAGAGTCCAGCCCTGCATAATGCTGAATTCAACACTTGCTGTCATGGCAGGGTGTGTTTTACTACAGGACCAAAAAGAGGTACTGCGGTTTTCTGCAAAAAAAACCCCAAAAAAACTAACGAGCCATTATTCTCATATACTCAACACAATGACAAGAACACACCAGACTCTTTCAAAATAAACCGGAAACATGGAGACATAGACATGACAAAGCAAGCTTGACAGACCTAAAACACATGACGGACTAGACAAGAAACCAAAACACATAAACCAAGGAAACAGATGAGAAATAATGAAAAACCTAAACTCAAATAAACCCTAAAACATGAACTTATAACCAAAAACCTAACATAAGAGACTCAAAAATACAAAATAAAACTCAAAACAGGTACAGAGACCCAGCCTGTGACACTTGGTTAAAAAATGGCTGGATGGACGCCCATTAGGCCTTCAAACACAACTCCCTCTCTGAGAGCTTAATCTTTAACTTTCCCTGTTTATAACATATTCATCTAATAATAAGAATGCTAATAAAAAAAGAATTTGAGATTAATTTAATAAATTGTGCTGTAGTTCAGTGAAATGAGCTGTTAACAATGCAGTATAACATACAGGCTAGAGCTTACTTAGAACGAGCCCCAGACAGAGTTATTGCTTCCTTGGTCTTGCATGTTATATTTGAATGATCATATATTTGAATGATCATATTATAACTTTTAAATGTATTTCAAGTCTTCTGTTGTACTTTATTTCAATCCAACATGGAAAAGAAAAAAATAAAGTGAATAAAACAAAAATAAAAAAATCATCTGTGCAAAGCAAATTGTGGGACAGTGATCATATCTTGATATCCAGAATTGCGAATGAAATTATAATATGTTCAACCACACAGCTCCAGTGAAGATTTTTTGTTTTCGCAATATTTAAAATATCTAAATCCAACTAAAATCCTACAAAACAATAAATGCTACCATAAAATCAAGACATTCTCATTTGACAATAAAATAGATTTTAAAACATATCATAAAATTATATTACTTACTTAAAGTTAATATTTGGTAGTGCAGTAAGAGTGTGTAAGGCACTATCTAAATTGCTTGTGGCTCATGAATTGCACAGGATGTGCAAATAAAATGACTGGTCTACATCCTTGGTGACCACCATTGCCGACGTGTTGTATCACGTTTGCATGATACTGTATGAGGTCTGGTGGCCTCTTAAGCTGCGAATTTTTCAACTCTCACACACAGTCTGGACAGTAGGTTTGTGTTTGCTTTTAGAACACATTCGGCTACGTTTAACACCTTCTACCAAATTCTACCAAACATCTGGCTTTTGGGCCCAGCTTACCAAATAATTGTATGGGATAAAAGATCAGTAACTTGGTGAGAGAAAAACTAAAGATGGGCAGCTTCAGAGATGCCCAAAGAATGATTATGATGATTTATGTTCACTATTAAATTTCTACTGTCCAAAAATCACAGATGTCCTGTGATGTATTTTGTTTCTTCTTAACAACAAATTTCAAGAAATGTGCATTTTTACAAACTGCTTTAAATTTACAAATTTGCCTACATGCAAAAGTCAAAGAGTTTTTGAGCATTGTGCGTCACAAGTACAAGTATAAGCAGTTGTATAGTCATCAATTACTGAAGCTGGTGCAGTCATTCCTCTGGTGAGCAGGGATGTAACCAAGCTATCTGTGATTAGATGTATCTACAGATAAACACATGTTTAATCAAATGTTATTTTGCACGCAAAGCTCTTCTTAGTGCAAACAGGGCTTTGAACCACTCCCAAGTGAGGACAGCTGCATGATGAGAAGTCTTTTGCTATTCCTGTCTATGAGTATACATTGTGTTGATTCAGGGAGGACAGTACATGCATCAAATTACTCCAAGACAATTTTGATTAGAGGTGGGTCCCTGATTACATAATACTATTTAACATTAGATACTTGTTTCAACACTGCTTAAACCAATAAAATAAAGTCCTTAAGCAACTTAAGCATGCTCTTAAGATATGAATCAAATTTTGTAATATATTTGAGATTATAAAGATAAATTTATAGATTAAAACATTTTTTAATCTATAAATTATACATTTGTATTGCTTATATAGTTTGGTGTACTATGGAAAAAAATAAAAAATATAGTATTAAAAACATTTTTTTTAAGTTTCCATTGCAATGCATGTGGAGCATCATGATATTCTGAACCTTTCTTTGAGGAAACTTTCTCTGACTGGACTTAAATTTTAATAGAATTTCCCTGGTTTATGTATTCTAATATTATTTGGAGATTTTACATCAAATCAGCATTAAATTAATAAGCAGCCTTGGTTAATACAACAGAAACTTGTTTTATGTTTTCAGCAAGTAAATTGATATTCCAATAACCTAGATACTACTGTGTACAGTGAGTTCAAGCCCTCATGTTTGCAGAAACATTCTGATAAATGATCAGAATTTTAATATTTCTGACTGTCTGGGTCAAAATTGAATCGAATGAAATCAGTGAGATCAGTGAAATCAGTGAAACCCAGCCCTTTATGTAACTTCATGGACAGAGAAGCTGTTTAGCGGAAGGTGCCTTACAGAAGGAGAAAGAGACATGCTACAAGCCTCTCTGTGCGTTTTGTTTGTTTGTTTGTTTGTTTTTTGCTGTAAGTGCAACAGTTTTCAGAATCAACTTATAATTTTTAAAATATGACACTATCTTGCAGATTCAATCCACTACCAGCTTCGCTTCTCTCACATGTGGACACGTAGTACCGTCTGCGCACTGCAGATGGCGTTATTTATTTGCGGGTGGCAGGAAGCTTGGTCCTGGTTTCACGCATGCGCAGATACCCACTAGTACTAAATGGAGGCTGTTTGAAACAACCGAGCGGCTTGCTGTGGTGGAAAAGTTAAAAGCATCCGATGATATTGCCTTTAATTGCCTGCTAATAACGGTAGTCAAGAGCGGTCAGTATGGGTGAGTTAAAAAGTGTGCGTCTGCCTGCGAAAGTTAGATAGAAATCCACCATTAATAACTAATTATAGCTGTTAGCTTAACCAATGAACGTGAAATGGACAACATTTAGTATTTATAAGCACCACCTTTACCTTTTACTGGGTGTGCCTTTGTTGTTTCTTGATATTTAGCGTTTCAGTATTTAGCATGACACTGAAATGATACAACAAGATTTACTGTAATCTGTTTAAGCTTTGTGTGGTGAACTATAAACTGTATTCAAACCCTGCCACGGTACATTTAACGTTACGTTAACGACAAAGTGCCAGGAGGGCTGGCTGCCTTTTCCTTGTCCGGATAAATGCCTGTAAAATTAAGGTATGCCGTCATTCTAATGCTCCGAGCATGTCAAGCGCAGTGGCTGTCACGTATATGGCACACTTTAAAATGCGATTCATTGCAAACGTCTAATGTAAAAGGCAAACGTAAACTAAAGCACGACTATAACGAAAAGGAAAGGTAAAGTAAACAAGTGAAATAAAAACCTAACAAACTTAAAAGAGTGAATAAGAAAAACCTTGACTGTGGACTTTGGGGGGGGGGAATCTGAGGCTTGACAACAGTCAAGCAGGCTATAACAGAGAAATCCCAGCCACTTTGGGGTTTTAGGTGTGGTTTGGGAGCTGAATATGAGGACATATGTGGAGATAATCGATCTCTAATCTATCATGCAGCTGATCCTTAAAGGGCTCTCAAAAATTATTAAAATATATTGGTTACCAAATTCTTGAGCCATCCTGGCCATATTTTGCTTCCAAGGAGAAAGGGTTTAGTCCAGTCTTTGTACCTGACTATTTTCTGAGAAATATTTTTCCTTGTTTGTTTCTTTGTTTGTTAAGCCACTTAACACGTGACCTATCAATCACCCAAACAACAACAAAAAAAAAAAAGATAACTGACTCAAAATCCAGCAATGGCCTGAAACAGACCTGAGAGATGCGGCTATTACAACTTACATCTATAAATATATTGTTTCATGCATTGTTCAAAACACTAGACTTAAGGAGCACGACGCCCAGCCGAAAACACTTCAAACAAGTTGAGTTGTTGCTTTCACATTATGAGTGTTGGGCCGAAGTTTTGGAGGAAATCTGCAATGTAGCATGCTGCACTGCAACGACAAGCCGAACAACGCATCTCTGTATGAGCTTAATGGCACACTTGATCCGAGACTGGACACTCTGTAGTCAATATTTGCAGACAAGCTAGTTTTCTAACAATCATACAGGAGCAGTAATGATAGCTGAGGAAGCTCTTGCGTGACTGGGGTCAGCTAATGTGTGTCACAACGGGATAATGCCATGTAAGGCCCATATTTAATTCATTTTTAATTATTTAATTTAAATGTAAAAATATAAATAGTAGTTTCGATGTGGTGATAATATAAACTATTCTCTCATTTTTACGGAAAATGCACTATATTGTTATATCCATTGCTAATGATTTGTAACAGGATTTTTAACATTTTGTTTGTGTCACACAGTCTTATTGACAATCAAAAATGACTGGAATTGGATTAACGTGTGTACAGGGAATTATAGTATTTTATATAAGAGGTAATACAAGCAGGGATAATTATTTGTACGTTTTTTGTAGTTGGTAAATGCAAGGAAGTAGCTATTAAAACTCCAAGCTTTTTAACTACAGTTGTACATATGTGGATAGAGGTTCAAGTGCTTTTGTTAGGGTATTAACAGAAGTAAGGGGTAAAATGACTTAGATTTTGCTGCCACTTATTGATGTTAAATTTTTCAATCTGAAGAGATCTGAATAATCACTGAGCCTTTACATCAAGTGCTACGGAGAAGTTTGTAGAAATCAGAAACACCAAAATATTGGCTGATAATCTCCTTCATCATTTCTGTAATGCGTTCCTTGGTTTATTTCCTCAGATGGTGGCGCTGACGGTGCTGGGCAAGTGGAGAAAGAGAGCTCATCCCCTCCAGCTGAAACACAGTCTCCTATCATGGACCGTAACCCATCACCACCCCCAGACGCAGCAGATGGAGCGGAGGACGAAGATGTGGATGCCATTGGAGACACTGTTTACAGCAAGCACTGGCTTTTTAGCACCCTGACTCATCTCATCCATGTAGGCTGGCTGCTGATGTAAACTGAAGTGATAAATATTGCACGTTTCATTCAGCACTTAAGTCATGCATCGGTTTGCTGGTTTGGTAGGTGAAAGTGTGCAGTGTTACAGCAGCATTTGCTAATGTCTGTAAAATTGTCTTGCAGATGGTCACAGAGCATTCAGAAGAGCACTGTGAAGGTCCAATGCAGCTATCTGATGATGAGGAGGAAGACTTGTGCAGAGTGTGGGATATGGCAATGGATAAGGTAGACTTTCTCTTCTGTGTTCCAAAGACCACACACTGTTTGTTTTCCTTGTTAAAGGAGAATAGTTTCATTTGAACAAGTGGCATCGAGGTAAGTATACTGCCCAGAACAGAGAAATCAATTACTCGTTAAAGAAAAATTGAAAAATAACAATAGAATTTGCATTTCTGCAGGTAAACTTTCCAAATACCAAATGATGTTAAAGCTTAAAATATTGCTCTGTCACACATGATGCATACAGCTTGTGTCCTGTTTAATGGCGATCGTGGCTCAAGAGTTGGCAGTTCGCCTTGTAATCGGAAGGTTGCCGGTTCGAGCCCCGGCTCCAACAGTCTCGGTCGTTGTGTCCTTGGGCAAGACAATTCACCTGTTGCCTATTTTTTTACTGCAAGTAGTTTTGTCAACAAACTCAAGTTGGTTTTATCACACCTTGTTTTGGTATGAGTTATTACAACAGAGTTTATAATAGCTATCTTTTTTGCATTTAAATAATTTAATTACAAAGCAGTGCAAATAAAGCTGGTTTCTACCTGCCTGGCTTTCACATGGTCTGCAGTTAAAAGTGATTAATTAAATGTTTATATATTTACTAACTGACTATTTATTTACCACCTGTTTGTAGGATGTGGCTGGTTTTCTGCAGGAATTTAAAGCTGCAGATATTCTTCTAGGAGTGATTTCCAAATCATGTTGTCCACGACTTACAGTGAGTGAAATCCTTTTTTTACGCATACTTTCTCTACCAGAATAAATCCTGTACAATTAATTTATTTTCTACCGGTAATACATTTCTGATACAGTGCTTTCTTTTTTTCCTCTAGGAAATTAGTGTGGGAATCCTTGGGAATATTTCGTGTTTTCCTGAAACTTGTATGACTTTGAGCCAAAATGAGGACTTGGGGTGGGTAAAAAAAAAAAGTTCTTTGATAGATGTTGTGCATCAGGGGTGGGGAACTCCAGGCCTCAAGGGCCAGTGTCCTTCAAGTTTTAGGTGTGTCTTTTATCCAACACAGCGGATTCAAATGTTTAAATTATCTCCTCAACAAGTTCTCCAGATGTCTGGTAATGACCTAATGGTTTGTTGACCCAGGGTGATATCCAAAACCTGCAGGACACTGGCCCTTGAGGCCCAGAGCTCCCCACCCCTGTTGTACATAAATGGGTTTCAATCTACTCTTTGTGTCCACAGGTCTGTGGTGCTGCTGCTTCTGGGAGATACCGATCCTCCAACACTGCTGGAAACAAGCAGGTGCGATTTGCATTTTATGTAGACGTGTGAAATAGAGAAACGGAACGAGAAATATTCATATTTCCTCATGATGTTTGCAGATTGCTGCTGACCTGTCTTTCTCAGAAAGATGTCTGTTCACTGTGGCTTCAGCGAATACGACAGCACACATCTGTGCGCTCCAATCTCTGTTTCATCATGTGCAGCTCCACCAATAGTATTTATTTTTATTCTGTTTAATTCCAGTTTTAGTCCATTTCTCCAGTAATAACCTGGTTACTTGTATTGTTTGACACTGCAAGTCCCTGTGACGCTTATAATTATTGTTGACATGAGTGTGTTGTAAACTTACCATTATAAGTATATACTGAATGTGTTTACAGCGGATCTGCTTGAGAAGGTGGGAGAACTAGTTGACAAATTGTTTGACCTTGATGAAGAGTTAATGAAGAGTTGGATCACAGCTCAGCCTGATGAGGAGCAGGGGGATGATGGTGAAAGCCATCTGGAGATGACCTCATGTCTTCTTGAAGCAGCCAAGCAGCTCAGGTGGGAATCTGAATCTGTTTTATGAAGTATTTGTATTACTGTTTTTGATGACGCATATCATTTAACCAGGCTCTTACTGCAGAGTTAAACTAAATACAATGTACTTGTGAAATTAAAGGTGAGGTTGATTGTCAAGAATCCACAGTTGTAAATTGTTTTCACAGATCAGAGAGTCCGAATGGCCTAGAGGTTTACCTTCATATCCTCCAGTTACTTACAACTATAGATGAGGGGATTCAGGTTTTTGGTGAGACATTTCAGTACTAAAAGGTCTTTATTGAAATCTTGTTCTTAAACCATTATCAGATAACAATAGAGAAGCGGTTGCCTTTTAAAATTAGACTTTGTGTATTTCTTCTAGCTGCTTCTGATGGACCGGGGAAATCTGTGTGGGAGTTTGTCTGTGACGTCGTGTGTGAGGACCTCTGCCAACCAAATGATCTTCCAGTTGTACTGCATGAACAGAAAAGCATTCTGGTCCAAGCACTTGCTGTGCTGCAGGCTCTTTATAAATGTCACGATGAGTGGTGCAGCAAAAGTGACACAAGTAAGTTTTCATAAAGCTACACTGATGTTTAGCTGCACAGAGAATGTTGCCGATAATAATAAGTCCTCTTGATAGCCATACAGGAAGTGAAGAAAGCAGATTTTGTGGTCACCCCATTGTTTGAATAATTAGTTTAAACGAATGTTGCTGTATATCACGGTATGATTTTCAGTGCCATCCTAAAATTAGACTTGTCTGTCTGTTAAGCTGTTGTCATATTGAAGCCTAAAACACCACCAGAGGTCACCAGTGTTCACAAACATTCAGCTGAGCTCATTAAGCTGTGAGCAGGGGTCCGTTCTTCGTACCTCGCTTACTACATCCAAGATCAAATCATCGCGCCAACTTTGAGCTCGCTATTCCGGTTCTCCAAACACACCTGTTGTTGATGATTAGTATAGCTGGATGAAGTAATGTGAGATCACTGGGTGGCTTAACAGGGGCTACGCATCGATAGTAGAAACATTGATCGGCAACCCTTTGATTGGTCGGCGAAAATGTCGAAGGAGCGCGCTCAGTATTTTTCGGCAGCAGAGCAAGAACTCTTGAGTGAGGGATTTCAGGAGTTTCAGAGTTTAATCAAAACGCAAGGGAACACTGCAAAGGCTGCAAAAGCAAGGAGAGAGGGCTGGCAGAAAGTTGCTGACAAATTAAACTCGTAAGTAATTTAATAATAATACTAATGGAGTGGGTTTATATAGCGCTTTTCAAGGCACCCAAAGCGCTTTACAATGCCACTATTCATTCACTCTCACATTCACACACTGGTGGAGGCAGCTACAGTTGTAGCCACAGCTGCCCTGGGGCAGACTGACAGAAGCCAGGCTGCCATATCGCGCCATCGGCCCCTCTGGCCAACACCAGCAGGCGGTAGGGTAAATTTATTATATTATATTACATTATATCCTCTTTCACATTAGAGCCACAACAGGACCCACTAGAACATGGGAACAAGTAAAAGTGAAATATAAGAATATTCTACAGAATGGTAATATTTATCGCTTATATTGCTTTTAGTCTCTTGAAAAGAGACCCTGGAATAATCTGTTTGTTTGTTTATCACAGCAACCAAGAAAAGGGCAGAGAACAAAAAGACAGGTGGTGGTCCTGCACCCCCTCGTCAACAAGTTGGTTAAGTAAATAATACCCTCACGGGAAAATCGATATCTCTCTATGAGCACACTGTCGCGCTGAGCTAAAGGATCCTGTCTATCCCGCAATATACGCTGAATTCTGAAAACTCTCCTTATCAATCTTGCACCTTCCGCAATGGGTGGCTCGCGTATACGGACAGGACATGGCTGCGACAGGCTTCCCAAATCCACCTTCGCTTTTATAGCCGTGGTCTCTCATCTTGATTACACGAAGTAATTTACTATTACTACTCTAAAATATGAATTACATCTGAAATAATCAAATACATGAAATAGAATGATTAATAGTACATTTCCCATTTTTTAGGAAATGACCTGTATGTATCTGTATGAAATCAATAAAAGAATCAAGTACTGCATTATCTTTAGTTACATTGATAATATTTATTTATGGTAAAACAGTGGTAAAATGTCACTGTTGCTTTCGTATAAATGAAGCGGACATACCTGAGTGGCTGCGATCTAATCCTGTTTACATAAAGTAAGCCTGCTCCCGAGCAGGTTTACGCTTACGGATCTGTTGCTATGACAGCAAGTCCCGGATTAGCTTCGGAGAACCGAACGATCCAAGATCACACGAAATCGTCAACAATCAAATCCAGCTAACTTACTTAGCGAGGTATGAAGAACGGACCCCAGAACTGCAAACAGTAAACAAAGATTAAACTGTGTGGAAGTGTTTGGGCTTTAGTCTCTTTGAAAAGGATGACCCATCTGTGCAGTTTCAGTTTTTTGGGTGATGAATGAATATACGGTAAACATTATTTTGTTTTTTTTAATTTGCTGCGTTTTTGGTTGAATACCTCTAGGTTTGCCTCTCATTGGGAGCATCTTGCGGGTATGCCAGTACCAAAATGAGTGCAAAGACGGCAGTGCAAACAAAGAAGATGAAAAAGATGAGCACCTCGAGACTGTTGCAGAGATCACAGCAGAGTTTTTGGCTGACCTCTTCATTCACATTCAAAAGGTAATATTTAGGGATTTATTTTGCTCACTTTTGTGGGCCAGATCATTTTAATCAGCAGCCAGTAAAAACCAAGGTTTAAATATGGATTTTTTTTACCCCCCATTTTAGGACACAGTTGCAGATTTGGTGAAGAAAGTTTACCTCACAGAGAAAACCTGCCTCGCAGCTGCTGCCACTTTACTTCCCAAGTTTAAGAATTCAGTAAGTGCTCCTTCTAAATGGTTAATTTACAATGAGACACGTACATGTGAATAGATACCGTTCAAAGGGGTTTAGGCCGTTTTAAGTTAACTGAGGTTTCATTTGCACAAACACAACAAACTGTTGTTTTGTCAGAAATAACGGGACAACTTGTCAAATATTTTAACACAGACTTATTGCTTTTACTTGAGAAGGATGAACTCATGTTACAGAGTTACAGTCAGATTTTTAAGACCTGGAGTCCTTGTAGGTATGTTACAGTGAGTCACAGTTCATCATGAAATCCTAAAACCTTCTGATTAAAATTCAAATTTATATTATTTTGAAAAGATTTATTGAGAAAAAAGATTTATTCATAGCAAAATGAACAATGACATTCTTCACTGGGTATAAAAAGCAAATGCTCAGAATTTCTAATACTTTAATACCTTTGGTGGGTTTTCAAGATACAATACTACTATACTATTTAAAAAACATCACATAATACTTGTCCAGATGTAAACTGTAGGCAGAAATTGTTGACCTGTAATGCTATTAATACAGCAAAAGACTTATTTTAGAGCTCGTGTCAGATCAGGATGTGTGATGGACTGCTGCCATACTCCCACAGCTCCTGTGGAAAATAAACATTATGTTTCCACCCTGCCCTTCCTCCTCTTGTGCAGTTTCAGCACCTGCAGACCGTGTTGTCAGAGGCTGATCCCCAGTTGGCAGATGTGATAAGGACACAGTGTCCCGTCTGAAGCACCCTGCAGATCAGTGTTCAGCACTCATTCAGACTCTCACCTCTGCTTTTTATAGCAGCCAGTATTTCCTCTCCAAAGATCCTGCCTCAAAACGAGCTATTTGCATTTCCACTGGAAGGACAACATCACGAATGACAAACTGTCATGTATTTGAATATTGTAAGCTACTTTTAAGTTAAGTCTGGAAAATTAAAGTTTGGGTTTGTTTGTTTTTTTAAGCCTTTTTTAAGAATACTATTTTTGTATTTAATTACAGACAGTGTTTAATTAAAAGTAATTTGTCTTTAAGCCTTTTTTAGTGTTTTTTCATGTAGAAATTGCAAAAAAACAGCTGAATAATCTGCAATGAGGAATTCAAGTCATTATTAATACTACGTTCTGATTCCAGACTAGGAATAAAGTATTTTTCTTAACATTCAGCTTCAGTCAACACAATTTAGAGCTTTTAAGACAGCCAACTGGCACTAAAATTTAATAATGTCAAACCACAATTTTAAGTGTTTTTTTTATATAAGGTAGTAGTTATATATTTGGTTATAAGTAAATGAACTCACTTTGGTTATTTAAATGCTTCTGACTGTTTCTTTTTTCTTTCCTTGTGTCTGTCAGGAACATACACAGGAGAAAATATCTTCTCACAGGCTGAGAAAAGAAATTTCTAACCAAACATTAACAAACCTGTATGCTTACTTCTAAAATACTTCAAAATGCACTGTTAAATATTCTAAATGTATGTATATTTGATTAATTCTAGATTTTTATATAATTAAATTTAAAAAATATAAATATTTATTTAAGATAAAACTGAGATAAGTATATGGGCTCACCTTTTTAAGCATATGAGTAATGATGCTAATGCTGATGACAACATCAAGTGTTTACCAGAGGGTGACAGTCACTCTTGTAAGGACAATAAAATTAGATGAAAGGCTTGAGCCTGGCAACAATGAACTCATTTGGTTTCCAAATACCCCATTTCGCCCACTCATTGAGAAGAGCAGGAGAACCTGCGCATTTCCAGCAAAGCTCAGGAAGGCTCTGTGAATATAGCAGCTTTTTAATTAAAGCTTGGATTGATGTGAACGCTCTTTCTAATGGAAATCCCGAGTGTACGTGAGACAGATCGCCCTATGTGGGGGGAGAAAACACAGAACAAAACACGTGTTTGAGCGTCAGCTACACCCATGATCCACGTAGGTTGAGGTAACCAGTGTCTTGATCTAGACGTCATGACCTGTTTGTGCTGTAAATGGCTAGAGTGTAATCACGCTTGGCCTGTCAAGCTTGCTTGTAGCCAGTGACTTGCACTGTGCTCGCTACTCTGTCTCGGAGCCTCGCTTCCAGGCGTGTCATGTCACTGAGATCAGGGTGAAGCCCAGATGTTTCCTGCTGCCCTGCCAAACCTTATTGTCGGTCTGCCATTCTTCATGTAGAGTTGATATGATCCGACTCTGTGAACACAACACAGCAGGCTGTTCGCTGCGTGGATGGCGTATTATACACATCACTGGCACTGAGGCATGTCAGATCTGTCTGAGCCTGATGTTGGATGTCAGTGATTTCTTTGTTTTTTGCCCACAAATGTGTTGGTCTTTTAAATGACATAACATTTTCCCTCACACTGAATTTTGGATTAACCTTAAGGTCACGTCCTGTGAAAGGGCTTTTATAAAGCACTGACATAAAACACTGACATGGAAATGTTCTCTTTGAGAGACTGAGGAGTTAATAAAAGTCTCTTCTACACCAAGAAACAGTCATTAAACATTAAATTGAGGGACCGCATCAATGAAATTAGAAGACTATTTAAGATTAAAAGGAATTTGTCAAAATCAGCAGACGTTTAATTTTTATGATTTTGTGACTTGATCTTTCAATGTGCTTTAAGTGCATTTTCTAAAGCCAGGGTTATCATAATTGAGCTGTCACAAGTGTGCAGAATGGCCCCAACACTGTTCTAGCGGTTGTTGCTGGGGGTGGATGAGCGATAATGAAGGGATGAAGAATGCGTGTGCAGCGTCACGTCCCCATCCTTTGATTCCAAGGCCCGTCCTATTCAGATCCGCCTGGTTAAGGCGTGTTAATAAAGACGCGTGATGCAGTGGGTGCAATCAAAGCCCCCTTCAGTTCATTTCCTGAGTTCCCTGGCTTTCTATCTCTTGTCAACAGATTGACAATGAAAATGTTCCCCTCACGTTATCCCTGGATATCAAAGCCTCTGACCTTTGCTGCTCGCAAAAAAGTGATGTGGCTACGACGATATTTGCGTTTGCCTTAACTGCCTTTTGTGCTTCTTTAATAAAGTTATCAAGGAAGGATATTGTAATGATAAAATACACAGCGTGGGCGCTACTTAGCAGCTCAATCTCTTTTATAGAGAGGTGGAAAGGTTTTGAATCACCAAATAAATGAATTCAAATATAATGATATAATAATTATAAATTAAGAATGAATTAATCTGTGTTTCATATTTGTTAGACATCAGCCTATGAGAGTTATATTTGCTTGCCTTGATCTGGACGTCATCATTAGAGTGTAAAAGGCTTATATGAAGGCAAATGATTTCATAAAATAAATTAGTATCACATAAGTAAATTAATTAATATATTTTTGTTTTTTCAAGAAGTGCTGTGTTAAAAAACATCCTTTATATTTTTCCTTGAATTATGTTTTAAGCTGCTTGTATTGGTGAATCTGTTACATTTAGGGATGCAATACTGCCATTGCCATCACTTTAACTAATTGTGTTTTTTACATGATCTGATATGACACCAGAATAAACAGAACATGCGGAACATGTTCAGTGATGCTCTATCATTTTTTTGCATCACGTCCAACGCGTCTGTTTTGAATGCAGCAGGTGTTTATGGGTGCAGCTCTAGCCGGTTCTTGTGTACACTGACGCCTGTCACCAAGTGGCATATGTTGCTGTTTGTTCTGCATTGAAAGAAATGGAGCTAATTAAAGAGAAGCAGCCCTGTCACAGGAAGTGTACGCAAGCTGACCATTCATTGCTCTGATTAGTTAGTTGTTGAAACAGAGCTCAGGATTAGGTGAAAGACTGGAATTCTATTGATGAAGTGCTATTAGAAGACCTTGGATATTTGGAAATTCAAACACTGGTCTTATAATCAGCTGCTGGGAAGAGAGCACAGATATCCCATCCCACTGGTAACGTTCATCTTCCTACAATATGAAAAGAAACATTCGCTCAAATTATTTAATTTATACCCACTCGTGTATCTGAGCTTTCCTATGAAATGCAAGTCCTCACTATTGATATACCATTAAAAGAAATTTGGTGTGGCTGAGTTTGTTCAATAAAACACATTAAACGAATTCCAATAATGTCTTTATTAATAACTTTTATTATTTAGGAAGAATAATCAGTACTTTACTTGAACTGAAGCCTGTCAAATTACAAAATTGTATATCAAATAAAATACAAATTACTCGATTCATTAATAAATAAAGTTACTATAAAATCACACAATTAACTAATCAAATTACTGTGATATTAAATAAAGCCTTAATTGTAAGGGTAAATTGCCTTTCTTTTTTTCTAACTCTACAAAATCTGTACGTGTCCAGTGTGAATGGTTACATATGTATTTATAATTACATCGTATATAACAGCGGTCCCTAACCCCCGGGCCTCGGACCGGTACCGGTCCGTGAGTCGTTTGGTACCGGGCCGCGAGAGTTGAGGCTCATGTGTGAAATGTATGATTTTCAGGGTTTTTATCGGTTTTCGGTGTTATTTTGTTATCGTTTTGATCGTTAACTCGGTTTTCCTGGGTCTTTTCACGTGTGTTATGAATAAATCTTCTTTTTTCCAGTACCGGTACTAGTTTTTGTTGTATTTATCCACGACACATTAAAGGCCGGTCCGTGAAAATATTGTCGGGCATAAACCAGTCCGTGGCGCAAAAAAGGTTGGAGACCGCTGGTATATAACACAGCACAGCATAGCAGGCAGTTGTAGTTAATCTTTATATCAGCATATAAATGCTAGCACATAATAGCACACCAAAATAGTTACATTCAGTCTGTATTTAAGCTCCTCGTTAGATCTTGATTAATCATGATCTTTTATGATAAATAAGTGTTTCTTATCTCCAAAAGTTGATTCTGTTCATCTGGACGTAGCGTTATGAGACAAAACGTTTCTCCCACAAAACGCTACATCCAGATGAACAGAATCAACTTTTGGAGATTTACTTTCCTGGATGATTGAGAATGCATCAAGAAGTGTTTCTTATCTTTCTTATTGCATCCCAAACAAACAGGCATGTTTGATCATGTTTTTTTCCAGCATTTACTTCTTTATTGTGTAGTTTTTGCTGTGCTGCGTATGTGTAGCTGTTGTTGGTGTATACTGATCATGTGAGTGCAAATGTAAACCTTGTATTTCTAAACTAGGGAAGGACTCAGTGCATCAAAAGGTGGCATCTGCCCTGCTGAAGTATCATTAAGCAAAACCTCCTGCACTGTGACCCCTGACCTCTCCTTGGAGAGTGCACCATGAATGCTCATTGTTATTGTAGTGAGTTAGTGTTGTTCTTTTTCCAAACACTCTGTGAGATATAGTAAGTTCTAATACACATAATGCGCGTGTTAGCCATAGCCATGGGTGAGATTAGCCAGAGAGATCTCTTGCAGCTTGATGCTCAGACACTGTGAATAAATCCCTCTGATTAAAGGGAACAGAACTGGGACAGACTGGCTACCATGCAGCTTTAACGCGCTCAGTCACGTCTGTCACAAACCACAGGAATAAGAGTGTGTACAGTGACTTATGTGCTGCGTTTTCCTTTGAAACTTAAAAAACAACTGTGCTTGCACAATGAGCCTAGCAGGCCTATTAGAGAATCCCATGGCTGGTTTCTTCTAAAGTAGGTTATGTTTCTGTAATCGGATGTGTTAATGTGTTGAGTAGTCTCATTATCTTACTCTAGAAGAGCATGAAAAGCCTCATCAAAAGCTGGAAGAAATCTGTTTTGAGTCTAAGAGTATTTGAGTTCAAGAAAAAAAAGAGTATAAGTAGATGTATTTCTGTAACTATACCAAAAATTGCACATTTAACTTGAAACTTTAGAAGGTTTGTGTGATGAGTGTGTTCACAAAAGAGGTTTTGCATAATTTTCATGATATAATTTCCAATAATATAATTATTATACTTCAGCTGGACAACAGGGTTTCAGATTGATGTTTATTATTAGCTATATTGTTGCACTGTAGCATTTCATCTTAATTATCAAGAGACTACTGTTCACATAAGAGAGGTGAGTCATCAGGAGAACGAACTAGAATGAGCCATCTTATTCATGCTGCACTCTCTGACCCTTGTTGGCTTAAAGCATCTCAGTGCATCTTGAGTCAATTCCCCTCTGAGTGGTGAAGCAGAAACGGCACGAGCCACTAGTCATTGTTAATAAGAGTTTAGATTTTTGTTTAAACGTGATTTAAAAGAAAATTATATTCCCAACATAAGACAGGAGGGGACAGATAAACCGATGCTTTTTAAACTGGATCCAACATGAACTCTAATAGCCTCTGACACTCATTAAACAAAGGGGAGCTGGTCCTGGAGCTGTCAAGATGCAAGGACATCAAAGACATAGACAGGGCCTGTGCAGCATAAAAGTCAGATCTGTGGAAATTATATTATGAGGGAATTTGGATGTGCTCGGTGCGCTGTGTGCAACACCGTCTTACTTGATTCTTGAAAGGTACCGTTCGTTAGAGAGCCCTGAACGATACTGACACACTGTTCATTAGGCTGCTTTCCTCTCCTCGTGCTCAAGAGGCAAGACACAATACTTTGCAGAGGAAAAAAATGTTCCATCTATTAATATTTCTCTAGTGGCCACAATACCTGCCAGAGCACTCTTTATTGCTTTACACAGCAGCAGTCTTCTTAATAACCTTCAACATATTGTGGTGTAAATAAAGAGCCTCTGGATTACAAAGACTTTTATCAGAGGTCTAAATTGCATCATATGGAGATTGATTTATTCTTAAAAAATGATCTGCGCTGATTCCTTCATATTTTATGACATGTTGAATCAGTTTAGTTTTTTTCTAGCAGTGCACCAAAATGACAAACACAGACATATACAAATATATATATAGTGTATTTTTTTAGGTTTTGTTTTTTCTTCCTATTGCTAATAAATACTATTATTATGTTCTTAAAATTAGGATTGAGGAAATTGGGAAATTTAACTTCTAACTTATTACAAATCCTTAGGTTTAAAAAGCTGGGTATCTGAACTTAAACGGTTAACTGACATTTTTATTTCATCTCCCTAAATAAACAACAGAGTTCCTGTTTCAGTGCTTCTTACCATAATGTAACTTAATAAAATTCTGATTTGTTTATGTTCAGCCTGTGTTTTGTTACCCAGGGTGTGCATATTGTGTTTGCACAGTGAAGCAGAAATGTTCACCTTCTACATGGAAGCAATAAGGAGCTTAAGCTAACAGTAAGGTAAACATGTTTACGCGTTCTTTGCTACAAACTTTATGGCCACATCACATCAGTGCGAGTCTTAAGAGGCTGTCAGGTGAACACTTCTAGCTCTATCTTACACAACATCTGAGGAGGAAGTTCCCTTCATTGCCCGCTTGGGTTGTGTAAAGCATCTGTCCGTGTCACGAGTGACACAGCCCAGGACCACCTGAGACAAACAGCATGTGCATTAGCCACATGTATCATCACATTAGATCAGCGAGCAGCTAAAAGAGCTTGCTAAGAGCCAGAGACATGTCACCCGTCCTATGTGTAAGGTGACTAAAGCTTAAGAGTAAACAGTGGTGTTATCTGTTTAAAGTAATGAGGTCTCTCACGTCCAGCGCCGCTTCACCTTGATTCTGTCTGTAGAGGCCTCTGAAGCTCTCTCTGCTTTCTGTCTTGATCTCATTTAAAAAGGTGCATTGTGTTAAAGAATGGAAAGCATGCAGATTATGGCTGTTATGTGCAAGAACTTAGAGGAGCTTATGGTGCGGGATTTCGAAGTGGGGGGGAGCATGTTTGGATCACTGGATGGAAGGCTGGTGGGCTACTTAAATCTTAAACCTCAATCTTTTCTTTGTCTCAGGGTGTCAGCAAGCAATAAGAATGACCTCTGTGTACCAATCTAACATGAGTTCACATTTAACATATTTAGTAATAGCTAAACAATTCAAACATTAAAAGAGAGAGAGAGAGAGAGCAAAGCTTCCTAATAGGCGTGAAACGTGATTGGTATTCTCCTGGTAAAATCTGATTTCGTGACTGATCGGGCCTTTAGGTGAATTAAAAAGACACCCCTTTCCCCCTAATGATGTGGGCGGTGCTGCTGCTCCTTTTCCATTTGCTGCTTTGGGTGAGCTTATTGCCCCCTCCCTATTTCTCAGTGCGGTTAAATAGCACGGCGCGCCACTCCACTGGGTAGACACCCCACTTTGCAAAGAGGAAAGCCAACTAAATAAAAAGGCCTGAAAGGGGAAAAACAAAAAACAAAAAAAACAAGAACAGCAGCACTTTAACATGTACTCAAACAAAATCGAAGGACCACGTAGAGGAAGATCTTTTGACTCTATGAACCTCGGCTTTGAAGAAAAACTGCTGAACAATGAGGTAAGAACTTCACAGAAAGAGAAGAAGGAGGAAGGTTTTATTATTCTATCTTAAAGAAACCCCTTTATCTTCGATCAAATCAATAGAAACAAACAAGATGAAGAACTTTTGCTTTGTTTTGTTTTTAAGTGACTTTTTTGGACAGTGGTGGGGAGATCTGTGCGGGTCATCTTATCGAATAAGCTTTCACTTTGTCGTCAGCGCAGATTAATTTAAGCCGTTTTGTTATACCGTAATTTACGTCAAAGAGTTAAGAGGGTTAAAGAAAGAGAGACCTCTGAATTTGGTATGATAAAAGACACTTCAGTGCTCATGCTGAGCACCATTCGCAGACAGAGGAGATAAAAGATAAACCGATCAACCTGCAGTATGTGATGTCTCCAAGCACATGCAAGGGGAAAATAGAAAACGCTGACAGGTACTCCAGGACAATATCGCAGCTGCTTTAGACATGGAGATAAAACGAAAAACACACATGTTTAAACTGGAGTAAAAGAAATCAACGACGTTTAAGGCAGATTTTACAGCGGAACACGTTACTAAATCCTATTAAAGTAAAAGCTGGACAAATTATACCCCCATGCATGCAAATGTGATCACACCTGTTTTAAAAAAAATCTAACATTTTTTATGTTTCTCGTTTATACCCCTGGATTTAAAAAAAAAAATCGTATTTATTTCACAACTATAAAAAGTAAAGTATTTGATGAGGGGAAGCGATGTTCTCCCACTTAACGGCCTAAAAAACGTGCGCGCTGTAGTGATTAAGCGCTTCCCTAACGTGTGGCGAGATTTCAGAGTGGAGGGGAGCTAATAATAGGCTTCCCCGCTCTCCAAATGAGATTGCTGTAAGGCGATTCTTTGAGACAGAGACAAGTTCATCTTCGTTAAACCGAGACGCAAAACGTTGACCTCGGGCAGCGTCCTGATCCAGACTCCATGCACTAATGCTTTCAGGGATACTACCGGCAAGGGCTCACCGAAAACTGGTGTGCCGCGCGGTCTACACCATGTACGAAGGGCGAAATGTGGTAGGAAATAATTTAACTGAATTTAATTGTCTCACGTGAGGGGCGTGATCCTTTTAATCCAGTCTAAACGTTGGACTTTGGCATTATGTACCTATTGTTTGATGACAAATTCGAAAGTTTTTGGGGGGGGAGCGCGGGTTAATTTTTTTAAAAAATACCTCAATAAGCAGTATACAGGTAGAGTAAAGGAGAAGACTTTGGAGTCAATCAAAACAGATTAGTTATTCTGTGCTGTTGGCATCTTAACAGCCTCGCTGCTAAAATCTGAGGCAGGATTAAAATAATTTTCCCCTGGCGTGTGCAGCGCGCACAGGCACGCGTCAACGTGAGAGCGCTATCCGAGGTGCTGAACTGGACAAAGAAGTTGGTCAGCCTTAATCTGAGCCCTGCCTGTGCGCATGCACTGCACTTCCATTACTCATTTTTTACACCAGCGATGTCAAGAAAAAGCCAATGATTCCCTTTAGAGTAACAAATATACCTGCCAGTGTATGTTTTAAAGACTGACTGACTGTCTGCAACTCTTTATATTTATAGGATTATTATTGTTGTTATTTAGGATGGTTTTATAGTCTTAAGTAATTAGAAGCTCTGCATCAAGTCTGTGGATAAGTGCAATATGTAGACTTAATTATTATTTTAAAGACAGTTTAGATTGGCTAGCAAAAGTTCATTTGCTCCACTGTTTTTTTTCTCCCTATTATACACAACTGAATCTCTCTGTCTTTGTTGATCATTTTCAGATAAACAAGTCAACCTTCACCAAAATTGAAGAAAACAACGAAAAGAAGAATTCATCAGAGAAAGGGAGAGCGACAATCATCTTTTCCTTGAAGAATGAAGTTGGGGGACTTGTAAAGGCACTCAAACTCTTCCAGGTACATCCCCCAAACCCTGCTCCTTTTTACAGAATGACTTGATTGCGACACATTGTTAGCTTTGAAATGAATAAAGAATTCTTTTGTTTTATTCTCGCAGGAAAACCACGTGAACCTTGTACACATTGAGTCCAGGAAATCCAAAAGACGCAACTCTGAGTTTGAAATTTTTGTGGACTGTGACAGCAACCACGAGCAACTGAATGAAATCATCCAGCTGCTGCGGAAGCATGTGAATGTGGTGGATATGGAGCCTCCAGATAACTCCTGTCTACGCGAGGAAGGTGAGAAAGTAGTGAGTGAATACACTCCAGATGCTGAATTAAAGGTACAACATTAAATTTGAGCACCTTTTTTCTTCTGTTCTCAGATATGTATGAAGTACCCTGGTTCCCAAAGAAGATTTCAGACTTGGATAAGTGTGCTAACCGAGTCCTGATGTATGGATCTGAACTGGATGCTGACCATCCGGTACATTATCAACCCGCTGCCTCACTTCAGCAAACAAAACAAAACTCTCTTAAAATGAAGCATTCTTATATTTTTACATTTCTCTTTATCAGGGTTTCAAGGACAATGTCTATCGGAAAAGGCGAAAGTATTTTGCAGATCTTGCCATGGCCTACAAACAGTAAGTTTTGATCTATTTAAATGTCTATTGTATTTTTAAAAAAATCATGATTCTTATGGAGTTTTTTCTGTCTTTTTCCAGTGGAGATCCCATTCCTCGTATTGAGTTCACACAGGAGGAAGTGAAGACTTGGGGTGTTGTGTACAGGGAGCTCAACAAGCTGTACCCTACCCACGCCTGCCGGGAATACTTGAAGAACTTGCCACTGCTGTCCAAATATTGTGAATGTCGGGAGGACAACATCCCTCAGCTGGAAGATGTGTCACGCTTCCTCAGGGGTAAATTATCAATTTTGATTAAAATATTCCTTTGATTTAAATCATTTTGTTCACTTTTAGCGGTGCAATCACTCAATGCAATATATTTTCACTATCTTTCTAGAACGTACTGGATTTACCATCAGGCCTGTGGCAGGTTACCTGTCCCCCCGTGACTTTCTTGCTGGTTTGGCATTCCGCGTTTTCCACTGCACCCAGTATGTGCGGCACAGCTCCGACCCCTTGTACACCCCTGAACCGTGAGTACTAGCCAACACTATATCTAAATATGTAATCTAAATGTTAATTTTGGTTTTAATATTTGGTTTTCTTTTATTATTAAGGGACACATGCCATGAGCTGCTGGGCCACGTCCCGCTGCTGGCAGAGCCCAGCTTTGCTCAGTTTTCTCAGGAGATTGGTCTCGCTTCACTTGGAGCCTCCGATGATTCAGTTCAAAAACTGGCCACTGTAAGAGTCACTGCTGCAATCTTCTTTTCAAACAATATTTATGAAGATATTTCTTTTTTAAAATCCAACAAGGTCGTCCTAATTGCTTGTGTTCTTCTTCTGGGTTGCAGTGCTATTTCTTCACTGTGGAGTTTGGTCTATGCAAACAAGAGGGGCAGCTGCGAGCTTATGGAGCTGGACTTCTGTCATCTATCAGTGAGCTCAAGGTAAAGACATCCAAACAGGATGGTAGGATGGTACAGTGGGCACCTTTACCCAAAGAGCTTTAAAAACACAGACAGAATAGTCTTTTTACGTTACAAACTTGATCATATTCCACCTTAGGACACACAATAAATAATCTTTTTTTGTTGAGAAAATATAGATGCACATTTATTAAATGATCAACTTGTGTTTTCAACATCTCCACTGTGTCTCTCTCTGACAGCATGCACTCTCTGGTAATGCAAGGATAATGCCTTTCGACCCCAAAATTACATCAAAGCAGGAATGCATCATCACAACGTTTCAGGATGTCTACTTTGTGTCAGACAGCTTTGAGGAGGCCAAAGTCAAAATGAGGTGAGCTTAATTGTAAAGACTGTGTTGTAAAGACTACAACACTCAGCATTTAACGTATACATTATAATATATAGGTAGACCCAGCAAGAATAGCTGTAAGCTTTTTAAGCTAAACTGCTGATAGCATATTATTTAATATTGTGTTTCAGGGAGTTTGCCAAGACCATCAAGCGTCCCTTCACGGTTCGATACAACCCCTACACCCAGAGTGTGGACGTGCTAAAAGACACTCCCAGCATCAACAGTGTGGTGGAGGAGCTGCGACACGAGCTTGACATCGTCGGTGACGCACTCAGCCGGCTGAACAAACACCTGGGTGTCTGACTGCGCACAGTTCACATGGAGTTACACTGACAGTCTGTCATCCCCGGCACTGCTGTAGAGACGTTGCTTGTGTGTTGTCCTTTGCCAGTAACATGAATGTGCGTCGTTTTTTTTTTTTGCAAAAATGTTCTGTCGTCTCCACTGCATGGTTTATATAGCTTACACAATTTACAGGTGCACTAGGTATGTTTAGACGCTAACTTTAAGATATTTGACAAACCCAAAGAGCTGCTTAATCTGAGGTACTATTTGGCTTCTATATTCCAAACAGTTTATGTGCTTTGATGGTACTTCAGTTCACTTTTGAAACACTTCCAGCTGTTACAGACACCTCCAATTGTTATTTCTGCTTTTGTATATGATTGTGTGAGTTTTCTTTTCTTTTTTTTGTAAATCATTTCATTCTTCTTCTTCATGTTTAATACTCCTCTCTTCAGTGAAATGTTTAAAATGTACCTTCTTTGTATTTGTCTTTTGGTGTGTGTGTGTGTAATATTCCTTTTTTGTGTGCTGTTGAGGGAAATTATGAAAGTGACACCTTTAACTAGCTGTTCTTATAAGAATGCTCTTGTGATTGATTATGATCGATTTGACCCATGTCAGCGATTACTTTACAGTGATGATTTTTAATACTTCCTCTTGAATTGAATTCAGTTGTAGAACTCCAGAAATCAAGACATTATTTTTCTACTGTAAAGAAATATAGAAATTAGAACTAGGTTATGAATCAAACAAGAAAAAAAATGAAAAAAAAAGTCATTTGTGTGTTTATAGCATGCCAAAACAGTTGTTTAATTGTTGATTTATTACTTTTATTAGTTTTTGTGGATGTAACTTTGTTATTGAACCCTGAGAATGCTGCTGCTGTTGATGATAGACATGCAAGATGATGGCAGCGAAGACTCTGAAAGTGATTATAACAATTATTTTGAGGCTGGAGTTTGCAAAATCTCAATAAAGTGTTGCAGAAAAAATATGCCTTTGATTTGAGAGCCAGGACGCTTATTACCTAATGAAAAAGTCCAACTGGGAACAGAACTTTCCAAGATAGGTAGCAGAAAAATCAATAATGACTCTTAAACGCATTTCGTGGACACGTAAATGGCGTCATACAATTTCATTTTTATTATGTTGTTATTATTATATTATATTTATATTATTTATTTATACTTTGAGGATCTGATGAATGAAGAAAATGAGAAAGAGAGTTAGTGAATCTGGAAGTACAAAGGATTATTAAGGAGAAAGAGGATGAAGACTGGAAAGGTGCTAGGTCCAGATGATAAACATGGAGATAAAGCACATGCCAGGGTGCAAATAGTGGAACCGCACCAGAGAAATATGTGAGGGTGGCGCAGGACATCTATGAGGACAGCAAGACAGTGGTGGGGGTGGGATAACATCAGAGACTAGCCCTTGTTGTTTTCAGTGGTTGGTGGGCAGACTGACAGAGGTCAGGCAGGAGTCTCTGTGGACAATGATGTTTGCAGACAGCAGTATGATTTGTAGTGAGAGTAGAGCAGGTGGAAGACAGCCTGGAGAGATAGAGGTATGCTCTGGGGAGAAGAGGAATTAAAGTCACTAGAAGGAAGACAGAATAAATATGTGTGAACAGTGAAGATGACAGGAGGAGAGGCAGCAAAGGACAGAGCAGACAGACAGAGCAGAAAACTTACTTTACTGCCCAGCTTAAGAAATTGGTCTGATTTAACACATCAAAACTATAGTTTCAAGAAATGACACACATAATGGTAGCTTATATTTAAAGGTGAATAAAATTAAAACTTAGGCAGCAGCATAATAGTGCTGCCCAGATTATTCTAAATTTGTCACCTGAAGAATTTGATCATTTAGCATTGAAGTTGTTTTTTTGTGAAGCTGTAGTCTCTTCTGCAGTGGCGTTACAATCGATACTGAAATATCGATTCCTCCGATACCAGACATTTATGATCTAGAATTGATTCTCATATTAAAATATCAACATTTTAGTGATTTGAGGTAAATTTGTAGTTTATGATTAACAAGAACACATTGGAGCGTAACTGTATTATTGGGATCCTAGGAACTACTTCCACTAGTTCCACCTGTCGTGGTGATATGTGAAATACGGCTGTATAAATGCATCAGGGCTTATGTGCATCAGGCTTTACAGATCAACGCCAGTAAAACCAAGGAACTGGTGGTAGACTTCCGCAGGCACAAGCATTCTCCACTGCAACCACTGAACATCCAAGGTATGGACATTGAGGCTGTGGACAGCTACAGGTATCTTGGTGTTCATCTGAACAATAGACTGGACTGGACTCATAACTCAGACGCCCTCTACAGGAAAGGGCAGAGCAGGCTGTACCTGCTGCGGAGACTCAGGTCGTTTGGAGTGGAGGGCCCACTCCTGAAGAAATTCTATGACTCTGTTGTGGCTTCTGCTATCTTTTATGGCGTGGTCTGCTGGGGCGGCAGCATCTCTGCTGGGGACAGGAAGAGACTGAACAGGGTGATCCGAAGGGCCAGCTCTGTTCTAGGATGCCCTCTGGACCCAGTGGAGGTGGTGAGTGACAGGAGAACGGCGGCTAAGCTGTCATCCCTGATGGACAACATCTCCCACCCCATGCAGCAGACTGTGACAGCACTGAGCAGCTCCTTCAGTGGGAGACTGCGGCACCCACGGTGTGGGACGGAGAGATTTCGCAGGTCTTTCCTCCCCACTGCTGTCAGACTCCATAATAAAGACTTTAACTGATCAAGCACACACATCCATACATATGCAATAATACTAAGTGCAATAATCCTTTCTGTCATCGTTGTATTTTTACTCAGTTGTATATAGTATTTGTATTTGTATTCTATTTTTATCTTATTGTATATTTATTTTATTTTATTCTACTGTATATAGTATTTTATTTTATTCTATTCTGTACAGTTGTGTACTGTATTTATTCTTATTGTATTCTAATTTTTGCCTCACAACTTTTGCACTGTCCACTTCCTGCTGTGACAAAACAAATTTCCCACGTGTGGGACTAATAAAGGTTATCTTATCTTATCTTATCTTATCTTATCTTATCTTATCTTATGTGTGTTTACTCTCTCAATCAGTGATAATGGGTGATAGTAAGGCAAGTCACGTGTGGAGCTATTTCAGCTCCACAAACAGCCGAAACGTGGTTTGGCAAAACCACAAACCTTGTCGAACACAAACAAGTTAATCATAACACAGAATATGATGATGAGTTTATGTTGAGGTGAATACAAAAATCCACCCATTATTTTACCAGATATTATGTATCTGTATGTTAGATATTGTTAGATATTACATTTCTACAAAGTCATAACTTAGTTTGTAACTTTTGCCACTCATATATCCGTTTTAAGCGCCTTCGCGACAGTGTCGCAAAGCATACTTGAGTGTTTAGCCCAGATACTCCATGGAAACACACGCACGGTTGGAGTTTTGTTTACATTCTTGGGTAAGTTTGTTATATTGAACAGTACACTGTAAAAGTCGCGTATATCTGGTTGTGTAATTCCTTTATTTAAATGCAAGGAACAAAGTGACTCTTCAATTGGAAACGCAGAAGACGTAGCACTTTTGCTAACGTTAGCTTAACTAGCGTCCAAACTTACTGTCTTTACAGGTGAGGCGACAAAAAACAGATGTTAACATCTGGTTCACGGTCACCTGAGCACTGATAGTAGTTTTCGGTCTGTCATATACTTTTATTAAGCTGTGCTGTTATTGTCAGGGAGCCAACAGTTACGGGCAACTGAGCCAGGGACATGTAGAGGACCAGGCTTTGCCCCGGCTCTCTAACATTGCTGCCCTACAAAACAGGCCAGTCCGGGCTGTCAGCGGCGGTGGGGGACACTCCGTAGTTATTACCGGTACGTATCCTTTCGTCCTATATTAAACACAAACTTCAGCCCACCAGCGAATGATGTTTGTAGTCTGTTGTGGTATTGTGAGCAAGACCTTCATAAGTCATGTGGCGCCTCCTTCTGGCCAGTGAAATTAATTGTTTGTTTTTATGTTGATAATCTGTTAATGCAAAAATTATGAATGATCTAACAGCAAACGGTAGAAGCAAACTTCCACTCAGTTCAGTCTCGTTTGTTTAAGTAAATGTCTAGAGTGAGTGTACAGGTGTAACTGTCCCAAAAATAACACATCTAAGTAAAATCTTTGATTGTTTCCATGCTGGACAGAGAGTGGCCAGGTGTTTGTGTGTGGACAGAATAACAGAGGCCAGCTGGGACTTGGCCACAGTGGAGACATCGCAACTCTTCAGCACTGCCCCATCCTGAATCAGAGAGTCACAGACATCGCCTGTGGTTGGGATTTTACCCTTCTTCTCACTGGTGAGCAGTCAGCACCGTTTCCTACCAGGAATTTATCCTCATTTCTAGTTGTACTTGGTTTAAGGGTGATATTGCTAGCCAAACCACAGGTGTTTCTTTGGGGCAGGGATAATAGATCTTTTATGGCAATGTTAGTTTTTATTCTAATATAACATTTTATTATATTTGAATAATACAATAGATGAATTTTATATAAAACAAAATAATATAGCTGTGTTATATTAGAAATTTCATTATATTAGATCTAATTTTTCTGAAAGTGCAGATAGAGTGGCTTGCAAAAGTATTCGGCCCCCTTGAACTTCTCCACATATTGTCACATTACAGCCACAAACATGAATCAATTTTATTGGAATTCCACGTGAGACCAATACAAAGTGGTGTACACTTAAGTGGAACAAAAATCATACATGATTCCAAACATTTTTTACAAATAAATAACTGAAAAGTGGGGTGTGCGTTATTATTCAGCCCCGTTTGGTCTGAGTGCTGTTAGTTGCCCATAGACATTGCCTGATGAGTGCTAATGACTAAATGGAGTGCACCTGTGTGTAATCTAATGTCAGTACAAATACAGCTGCTCTGTGACGGCCTCAGAGGTTGTCTAAGAGAATATTGGGAGCAACAACACCATGAAGTCCAAAGGACACACCCCACTTTGCAGTTTTTTTTACAAATAAATAACTGCAAAGTGGGGTGTGTGTAATTATTCAGTCCATACTTTGTAGAACCACCTTTTGCTGCAATAACAGCTGCCAGTCTTTTAGGGTATGTCTCTACCAGCTTTGCACATCTACAGACTGAAATCTTTGCCCATTCTTCTTTGAAAAACAGCTCCAGCTCAGTCAGATTAGATGGGCAGCAGTTTTCAGATCTTGCCACAGATTCTCGATTGGATTTAGATCTGGACTTTGACTGGGCCATTCTAACACATGGATATGTTTTGTTTTAAACCATGCCATTGTTGCCCTGGCTTTGTTTAGGGTAGTTGTCCTGCTGGAAGGTGAACCTTCGCCTCAGTCTCAAGTCTTTTGCAGACTCCAAGAGGTTTTCTTCCAAGATTACCCTGTATTTGGCTTCATCCATCTTCCCATCAACTATGACCAGCTTCCCTGTCCCTGCTGAAGATAAGCACCCCCAGAGCATGATGCTGCCACCACCATATTTGACAGTGGGGATGGCGTTCAGAGTGATGTGCAGTGTTAGTTTTCCACCACACATAGCGTTTTGCATTTTGGTCTCATCTGACCAGAGCACTTTCTTCCACATGTTTGCTGTGTCCCCCACATGGCTTGTGGCAAACTGCAAACGGGACTTCTTATGGTTTTCTGTTAACAATGGCTTTCTTCTTGCCACTCTTCCATAAAGGCCAACTTTGTGCAGTGCACGACTAATAGTTGTCCTATGGACAGATTCCCCCACCTGAGCTGTAGATCTCTGCAGCTCGTCCAGAGTCACCATGGGCCTCTTGGCTGCATTTCTGATCAGCGCTCTTCTTGTTCGGCCTGTGAGTTTAGGTGGACGACCTTGTCTTGGTAGGTTTACAGTTGTGCCATACTCCTTCCATTTCTGAATGATCGCTTGAACAGTGCTCCGTGGGATGTTCAAGGCTTGGGAAATCTTTTTGTAGCCTAAGCCTGCTTTAAATTTCTCAATAACTTTATCCCTGACCTGTCTGGTGTGTTCTTTGGACTTCATGGTGTTGTTGCTCCCAATATTCTCTTAGACAACCTCTGAGGCCGTCACAGAGCAGCTGTATTTGTACTGACATTAGATTACACACAGGTGCACTCTGTTTAGTCATTAGCACTCATCAGGCAATGTCTATGGGTAACTGACTGCACTCAGACCAAAGGGGGCTGAATAATAACGCAAATCCCACTTTTCAGTTATTTATTTGTAAAAAGAAATGTTTGGAATCATGTATGATTTCCGTTCCACTTCTCACATGTACACCACTTTGTATTGGTCTTTCAGGTGGAATTCCAATAAAATTGATTCATGTTTGTGGCTGTAATGTGACAAAATGTGGGAATGTTCAAGGGGGCCGAATACTTTTGCAAGCCACTGTATATTATCCTTAGACCATTATGATACATGTGTTTCTAGAAAAAGGGTGGAAAAAAAACTAACTCACATTCATTGCTATATTGTCAAAAAAAAAAAAACCCTACATATTTAACAGAATGGGAATAACGGAGGACACCTTAACTACTTTCCACTCATCCAAAAGCGTAATTTTTCAGTGTGTCTTAGTTAAAGGCATATTTCTTTTCTTGTTATGGCACACTCTCAGACGGTGGGCAACTATTAGCATGTGGTTCCAATGCATTTGGGCAACTGGGTGTTGGAGAGACTGTGACACACTCAGCAGTTCTACTGGTTGTTGAGGTGAGAACACGTTGGGGGTGCAGTTTTTATAAAGTAAAGTTTTTAATTTATTTTTTTAAAATATCCATTCAATACATCTTGAGTGATCTACATTAGTATAAATGATCTTTACTTACCTGTCATCTTAATCACTTTCATTAAGGCAGATGTCATTGTGCTGTTTGTTGACAGAATCTGAAGGAGCCACTAGTTAGTGTAGCAGCAGGACTCCGACACTCACTTGCTGTTACTGGTAAGGTAGCATTGTGAACGGCCCTCGTTTTTTTTAACATCTGCCAAAGTGGTTACATGATTGGTTTTTTGCCTGTCTTTTTGTTTCTTTGTCTTTATGTTTCTTAGCTGTATTTATTATATATATATATATATATATATATACACACACAAACAGCCAAACCACGTTTCGGCTGTTTGTGGAGCTGAAATAGCCTTTTATCAAATTTAAACTTTGGCTTGATGTTCTCAAGAAAATACCATAAACCAGTCTGCAACCAGATATCTTTCATCTCATAGGACTTAGTGCATGCAGGGAATTTTCAGTCTTGGTGGAGGTATGCACTCTGACTGCTCCTGTTTTTCATGTGAAGCTATAAATCCTGTAATTCTGTTTGACTTTCAGGCTCAGGCTGTGTTTATCAGTGGGGAACTGGTCTTTTCAGTTATGCTAAGAGAGCATTCAGTCCACATGCTGTCCCATCTCACTTTAACTCTAAGGTGCCCTGTCTGGTACCAGGTAACGTAAGTTGTACTGAACATAAATAATTAATAATTTATTCTATTATTGGTGATTTGTAGATGTGACAGATATTTATGACCTTGTTGCAGGTCTGGATCAAAGAATATCACACCGGGTAACTGCAGGGTCAGCACACTGTGTGTGCCTTACAGGTAGGATGGTAGTGAGTTGCTTCAATATGTTCTGCAATAATAAGCTATGTATTTTGCACTGCTCATTCATAGGGACAATTTACACACATAAGCACACTTCTTTATCATACATCAAGTCTGCCCTCTCTGATGTCCTGTAATTAGTTCACCAGAGCATCTCAATTGCTGTTCTGCTTTTTTGCTGCTGCTTGTGCTGAATGAAGAGTAATGCTGTCGCTGTCATGTGTGCAGGAGATGGCGATTTGTTTCTGTGGGGAAGCAACAAGCATGGTCAGCTGACCACCACAGAGCCCTTCCTGTCTTCTCCCACTCTTCTGAAGCGATCTCTGCTGGATGGAGAAAAAGTGATAAATGTGTGGAGCGGCTGGACTCATAATGTTGCTCAGACAGGTACTCTGGTCTGTGATGTTCAGTAGTTTTTACAGGATTTAGAGGACAGTTGCCCAAACTGAAAAAGCAATCCCATTATCTGTTTCAGAGAGCGGGAGAGTGTTCACATGGGGAAGGGGAAATTATGGACAGCTGGGCCGTCAAATATCAGCCAGTGAGGACACAGAGCAGCAGCCAGCTGGCCCTGCGGCACAAGGTGGCACCCAGGAGGTTGGACTCCCTGCAGAGGTTGAAAACCTTTGTGGAGCAACACAGGTAGGAGTGTTTAGCACTTCGCCAGATGGCAGAACCTATAGCTGTGCTGCAATCAGTAACAATTAAATGTTTTCTTGACTTGTGTTTGGATTGTTGGTCTTGAGGATAGTGCTTTGTTGAAAATGCCAGTAGACGTCCAGCAGGAGGCAGCAGACAGTTACAGTTAAAGTAGCTGTTGATTGTTTAGTATAAGGCGAAGCATGTTTCCCCTGAACAGAAGGTTCTTAATGATTTGGATAATTATCTCTTATGTACAAAGCATACTCGCACTGTCATTATAGTTCAGCAGGGGGAAAAAAACGACTTGTGTTTATCAGTGAAGGCAGTTTTCTCTACTCCCGTAAGGACAATTACATGTGAATGGGATTGTAGCAACTAACCTGTAGTCTAAATAGTGACAATATGGTCATTGCCAATGAAGCAAATGTCAGGGACAAACAAGGACAAGCGCTCCTTTCATCTTTCCACTGCGCACAGATCATTGCAACAACACACAAGGTGTCAAAGCTTTGTCACCTTGTGTGTTGAGCGTGAAGTAAGATGAATTGGCTGAGTGGGATATGAATCACTCAGGCCACACTACTTTGTTAAAGCACTGTACATATACACTGACTGGCCACTTTTTAGGTACATCTACCAACAGCCAATCACATGACACCAACTGATGTATGAAGACGTGGTCAGGACGATGTGCTAAGGTTCAAACTGAACATCTGAATGTGAAAGAAAGGTCATGTAAGTGACTTTGAATGTGACATGGCTGTTAGTGCCAGGAGGGAGCCATGTGAGCATTACTGATGGACAAATTTCAACCCGTTAGTGGTTCATGATCAGTGGGTCAGTTTCAGTTAATCACTTGTTTTCTTTGTCAAATAAAGTGCTACATGCAAAATTCTATATTTTGCTACAAAAATGGGAATTCTGTACACTTATTTATTGGTTAAAGTGCAAACATACATGTAAATACAGTGAATAAGGAAAAAACTGCGTTTGCACCTTTCTAACGAAGCTTAAAGTTGATATTTGTTATGGCTGCCTTTATTCTTTAACACTGCCTGAACTCTCTTAGGGAAGCTTTGTTGTAATTTCTGCAAGTAGTCTTCAGGAACAGTTCTCCAGGACCTTTGAAGGACCTTCAGACTAACTGTCATTCTGTTCTGTTCCCACACTGCTTCAATAATGTTGAGGTCTGGGCAGAGGGGAGGCCAATCCATGACCGATGGTGTCCCTGTACATGAGCTCAGTTAATCACATGCCCATCTCTTGCATGTTTTTCTATCCATCTATGCTTTTATTGTTTTCAGGATCGTTGTCATTGTGAAAACTAAAGCTGTTGCTAATTAGATGCGTTCCAGATAGTTCTGCATGACAAATCAAAATTTGACAGTACTTTCCATCAATTTTGACAAGAGCCACTGGCTAATGTGCACACCCAAGCCATGACACAACCTCCACTTTTCTTTTCTTTTTTTTACAGATGGCTGCAAACACTCACTTTTGTACCTCTATCCTGACCTCCTCCATGCAAATTGACAGTTATTTGAACTTTGAAAGACCTTCAAAAAACCTGGAGAACTATTGCTCAAGACTGCTTGCAAGACAGATTGCAAGAAAGTCTGGCTCTTTGGAAACAAAATATAAAGAAATGAGGGGTGGCTCAAGACAGTACTTTAATTGCATTTAACAGCCATGCAGTGGACTGTGTCTCATATGCAGGATTCAATTAGCATTTAAGCATGTCCACTCAATTCTTGTCATACTTGTGAAGGGGGAAGCAGGAGAAAAGGCCATTAAAATCTAAAAGGTTTCGGTCAGCAAAGGGAAAGACTGTATAAGCATCCTCAAATGGCTGCATTAACTCCTCCAGCAAGCCCAGCAGTGGCTTTTAAGAGTTATGAATCAGTTGGGTCTCTGCTATAGTTTCAATTTATATTATGCGCTAAAGGGAATCGTATGCTGGAGTACCAAACGTATGTAAAGATGTGAAAAAAAATCATTATTAAATTATCAAATTTTAAAATTAAATCTAAGTGGCTTTATCTTGTCATTTTATTTAATTTGTAAGGGAGAATGCGATTAATTCAATTGTCAGTATCATATGTCATTGAATATTAGAGTCTTAAAATTGCACATTTGCTTTTCAACATGTATTTAAAAGTTATTTTCTCCACAGATTTGCTGTGGATCAGAACATAACCTTGCTACTGTAGGTGAGTGTGTTCTCTCAAAAATGTCCTTGCAGTTTCTTCACTTTTCTCCTAACTTATTATTCACATAATGCACAAGTGCACTCAACATTTCCATAGGAAACAAAAGCCTTTTATGAAAAATTAAAAGCAAAGTTTGAACTTACTGGGTTCTTTAAATTCTCATGGCTGAAATGAGAGACATCCTCAATGGCCTGAGGTGACTCTGGCTGTGTTTGCGTGAAGTAATGTAGAAGACACATCGGTGAGGCTAAACTATTTCAAGCTGCCCTCACCCCTACTAAAAAGTTAGTAAGGGAGCTGTCTAATGCATTACAGTGTTAACAATTAATCCTTGTAAAGCTGCAGAGCATTTCTGAGGTCAGCTCATTGCTCAGTGGCTATTGCATGAGGATGTAATTACAGTGTGGATAGATGGATATCATTGACAGAAGCAATTACCCGAACAGGCCTGTAAAGGGGATGAATTAACCAGATGCCCATTTACAGGCAAGTTTTTCCAGTCATATGTTTGTAGAACGATCTCCCTTTGTCTGCTTAACCGCTGAACAGACTCCGCACACTCACATGCATCCCTCAAAGAGAACTGAACAAAGATAGACATGTCTGACTGCTTGTTTGCGATCGCTCATTAGATTAAATGTGCTTTTATTCTTGCCAGGCCTGCCAAAAGTCTCCTGCTTTTCTATAGTAACCAGCTAGGCATGTAAAAGGGTTTTTGGAAGTAAAATCTATCACATTAATTTTTGAACACTGACCCAGTTTTTTTTACATGAGCACGAATATAAATATCACAGATTATCACTGAAATACAGGCGCATGCTTCCATAAGAGAGGAAACTGTGAACATCGGTGGTGTTTCTGCAAGCATCCATGCCATTCACTGGTGTTAATCTCACTAATTGATAGCGATAATGAATGTGCGATTCTAATTTGAATATGTGGAAATTGTCCATCATCCATAGTTCGCAAGAAGCACTTTGAAAAAGTTGAGTTATGGGCCGTGAAGGCAGAACTAGCAAATAGAGGTCTCATCTGAACCTCCAGCATCTCAATCTTCTGCCACGCTCACCTCTCTTCCTCCTCCTGTCTGACGTGTGGTGGCAGGAGCAATGAAATAGCAAAACAGGATTGGAAGCGCAGACCTGAGTGCTGCTATTTCGGGTGCTGAAGTAGGTCAGGCGGAAAGGAACGGAGAGCATTGCATGCTGCTTATGATATCTGTTGCCTGCTCATCCTTTGCTCATTAGAACCTGAGCAAGTTCTCCTGGTGTGTGAAAATCATCAGCGGTGGTCAGAGGTAGGGAGATGGGTCAAAGACTCTGTGGCCACAGCTCATCCAATCTGAGGAAAGATTTTTGGTTCATGTGAACATTTTTCCACTTAATGGGATTGTAGAAGCACGAACACCTTAAATTAGAGCTGTATCTGTAGAATGATGCAAGTCACACTAAAAAAAAGGCAACCTCCGCAGACTGTGTCACTGTGGCGTTGTTATTTGGGTGTGAAATTTTAAATTGACAAATTTCAAAAACAAATAACAGCATTTGTTTGCATGCACAAATGGCCTTTTGGTTTGAGATTCCTTATTTTTTTTAATTATCCTTTTGTCGTGCAGAATATTATGCAGACACTTTGTTGCCATGGAAACACTGATGTGCTATACTCCAGTCAGTGAGCCCATGAATTAAGCACAGCACCAAAATAAAGATTTTTTTCTTCCCAATGAACCAAATGTTTCAACACATTTAGTCCAATAATACTTTCTGAACACTAAATCAAAGAAAAGGTGTCAGTCCAGTCGTAAATACATGCACTGTCTTTAAGACGGGCACTACATGCATGTTTGTAACGCATAAGCGGTTTCTGGCAAACTGTCACATTGGCATGAGCTGCTTGGCATGGCATCGAGGTCTGTGAACTGGTGAAAACATATGCATCTTTCTGGCAAGCGCTGCGGCTTTTCGGGGACGAGCTGAAAACGCAGACAAAGACAAAGACAACCTCGCAATGAAACAAATGAAAAGATGACACGAAAGGCACACGACTGCAGTACGGGGAGAGCTTGAAGATGTGTTACCCTTGAGAAAGCAAGCTCGCTTCTGTTGTCATGGCAATGGAGCCTGTTAGGTAACTGTGTTGCCATGGCACGTGTCTCCTCGGTGATGCAGACCTGACCACACCCACCGATAGGCTCTCCAGCTGTGAAGAGCAGCGAGGCTTTGTTATTGACCAAGTGTCAGGGTGGGGAACAGGAGCTGTGTGTGTTTTCTTTTGCACCCTGTTTTTTTGTAATCCAGGATGCTGATTTTAGCCTACATTGTACACACTGTACTACAGCTCCCTCATTCTTTCTCCTGTCAGTTACACTGACCCATGATCCTTCTCCCTTTCAGGGGGAAGTCTCTTCTCGTGGGGCTGGAATGAACATGGAATGTGCGGAGACGGCTCGCAGGCCAACGTCTTTCATCCACAGCTCGTTCCTGGTCTAAGACCTGTTCTCATTGGCTGCGGAGCCGGACACTCCATGGCAGTTTGCGCTGCAACGACCGGCACAGAAAAAAATTCTGCACCACTCGAGTAACGCTGGAGCAGGGACATTTATTCTGCATGACAATCAGAGGCTATAAAAAGCGAATGCTTTGGGGAGTTAACACATTTGTGTTTTAGTGGTTTATCGGTGCCCTGTGAAACCCACGTGCGATCATTTTAAGTGCCCTTGACTCAACACTAACTTTCACATGTTAAAAGGCTACCTGAGCTACTTGAAGCGGTCACACTTTAATCTGCAGTTTGTCATAAATATCCTTGTATGGTTCTGTGATTTATGTTTCATGTGGCCATAATTTGTCTATGATGGACACGATGGGGTCAATGGCTTTGCAGGGTATGGCCACGCCTGTAGCTGCAACTCCACCTGACGTGTTTGCCTTCCTCAATGAAGCTGTTACAGGTCATATGAGGGATGGGCTAGACTAGTGTTACAGCTCCATCTTCTCATGTCAGGGGTTTTATTGCTGTGATCTTGAATGTCAGGAGGCAGTCAATCTCAGCAATCCATGGTGAAAAATTCTCTGTCATGTGATGTACCACTCGCACATACACACAACAGCATTTTATTTTCCATTTTTCTACTGGTCTATCAATTATTTATGCCTTTGCCCATCTGTGTCATATTCTTTGATTTTCTGTTTGTCTGATTTGCACCACTTTCATACTTCATTAATCTTGGAAGAAACTCCTCCACTGGACATGACCCAACCTACATATTTATAAGGAGTAGACCTCCGCAGTGCAGCACCTGGATACCAACTGCAGTTGTTAAGGCAGTGCCTTTGAGAAAGGCAGTGAAGGTACTCAGAAAAGCTGATGCCGACTTTTCCGTGACTTTCTTTTATATGAAAATTTTTACTTTAAATGTTCATATAAGTTAAATGTGGAAACATTAAAAAATGTTAAAGTGCTTTTACCAGGATTATGTTCGGGATGGGAAAATAAATGGACACTCGCTGAAAAGTGATAATTTCTGTGGTTCTTTTTTATTTATCACTATTGTACAAGTCTGAACTGTATTGGTCAAAAAAGACACAAAAATCCCTAAACAACAAACCAATCAGAACGACCACTGAACACCTTATTGAGATAACTAACCACAAAATGCACGGTGTTCAAAACACACACTCTGAAATCGCACCAAATGCCACAAATTAGTTGCCTCTAAGTTGTGTAATTGATTCTGTTTCATGATAATAGCTTTCTTTCTTGCTTTCTGTCTTACATGTATTATAACTTGACCAGCACACAGTCCCCCCAGCTCTATTGACATATTCAGATCTGCTGTACCAGACTGCACTCAGATCTCAGCAAGTGGTTGGCAGTGTGTTTGCAGTTGTTTGGTAAAAAGTTGGTCCCTTCTCACTAACTTTGTCTACACAAACAGTGGATCAGGACTCTGTATCTTTAACTAGGTTATGCTCGTTGCTTGCCTTTAGAAGCTGATCAGCACTGGGGTCGATGCTGCGTACACGTGCTTTCAAGTACTGAGCTGATGCTTGTTTTCAATGTGCTGGTGACTGATGGTTAATTTAAAAGAAAATGCATATTGTTTCATCGTCGTGTTGGTTAAGCTGTAATCCTGAATGGTAAGAAGAATTTACATAACAGAGGCACTTGTCCAGTATGATGAGGATAATGGTTTGGTATTAGTTAGTATTACATACCAATGTAGCAATTTGGATGTGTCCAAAAAAAATGATGAAGAGGTATAATCCAATTATACGTGATTGTCAATTAAACAATTATTTAAATGCCTGTGCTTTGATACGAGAATGCATGTTATATAGGAGCCGTCTTTGATAATCAAAGTACAACTGCATACCATCATTCAGTAAATAAAAATCTGTCATTTCGTTCCTACCTACCCTGCAAAACCAAGATTTGCATCACAAACTATTATTATTGTAACAGCACAACTTGCCATTTTAATGCCTCTTTAATACAAGGTAAGAGTGGTGTGTTTTTTAGTTTTTTTAAAGTTTTTTTTTAAAGCATGACATTATTATTACTATATTGTTGTGGACATTATCTTTGATGCATGAAAACATATCGAAGGAATGTTAAAGATTCACTGGTGCAAAACAGTGCAAAAGTCTACAAAGGTGTGACGATGACAGTGCAAAGTTAATGACTTGTTTTCAACGGTTTAGTCTGGCTGACGTGACGCGTGACAGGTTTTTGCTGAAGGGGGTTTGCGGTTTAAAATCGGAGCAACATTTCTTTTTGTTCACTTTTGGACAGAAGAAGCACACAAATATTTGATGATCACTCAAAAAACATTGGTACACACAACTTCAGCACACAAAAAGCATATTTACAGCACTGGCACACACCAAAAATAGGCACACAAATTACAGCACATTAACCAGTCACAGATACTGAGCTACATAAGGCTTGACAACAAAACGTCCTCTGTGCTACATCTATGCTGAGTTTTGTGATGTACAGGTTGTCACTGTCACACCCATTTAAAAATACTAATACACACAACAATGCTACAGCACTATCAGGTGGGTGATGGGCCGTTATGGGTCATACACATAGTGGTTGGTACACCATGGTTCATAACACAAACTGACTCTGTTGGTTGTCTGCTCCGGTGCTGTCGTTGGGTTTCTATAAACATATAAAAAAACAACAATAACAAAAATAAATTATTACACAAATTATGTATAATGGTGGAAATGATGGCGATGATGGCTACCTCTGCAGGTGCAGGGAGAGGTGAAATGACACTGGCTTGGAGAGTAAAGAAAATGTGCTCCGTTAGTTCTTCATGGTAAACATGGGTTTACCATGTTTTGGGTTTTTGTTCCCCATGCTTAGCGGAAGGCGTCAGACACCAATGTACTGTCTGTGTGCAGAGGTTAGACTCTGAGTCGGTTAATAAACATGCCCAATCATGCTGCGTTTGACAGGTTTATGTACAGTAGTTCAGTCATTGTCATGCGTTTTTTTATACTTTGCGTCATGCTCTCACAGTCACCTCTTTTTTTTCTTCTCTTTTTTTTTAAAGCTCTCTTTGACCTGGACAGGGTCAAACAGCAGTTGGTAACACTAGCCGGACGCTAGTAGGAAAGGAAAGATGTATGTAGATGCATGTGCTGTTGAATAAAAACGGAGTCTAAACACTCATTGTGTATAAAATTTATTTCATGCAAGGACTTATATTTACATATTTTTATTTGAATACTTTTCTTTTGCATAAATGTAAAATACATGCATTTACCTTTCCCCAAGTAAACCCACAGCCCATGCTATGTCTCACTGTACTTTTTTTTTCCTTCCCACCCCTCCACTTGAATTGCATGAGCATATAATTCACCTGCATCTCTTCACATCAAATCTTAACAAGTTGTTGTTGTTGTTTTTTTGTTTTTTAAATATATAACATCACTTAAATACCACAAGAGACATGACTCAAAAAATGTAAAACTCTGCTCATTCAGAATAAAAACAAAAACTAGTTGCTATAATTTGCCTATCTTCTTCTAGAAATGAACATTTCTGATTGGTCAACAAAACAAAAAATAAAGAGGAAAAGAAAAGAAGAAGAAATTTGTTAAAGTGCCCTGAAAAATTTGTGCATAATTATTGGGACAGTATCAATACATGTAACCGTAACAGTATTGATGTTTTAAATCAATAGACATACATACTGCACGAGTCATCGTGACATCTCCAACTGATCCTAACTCAATATATTTTTGCTCTGTGGAGTTGCCTTGTCCCCTTTACTTATATTTTGTGCTTTATTATACAAAAGACGTGGGGACTAATAAGTGATTTTTTAAGGTTTTCTTTTTTAGTGCTTCTTTTTTTTCTTTTTTTTTTGCTTGGTGCTATGTATCCCTACTAAAGGTTCAGTCCTAGTATGTGTTCAGTGGTGTAACAACAATATCCAAGAGGGCTATTTTTTTTAAAACTGTGATTAAGGGAACGAGGGTTTTGCAAAAGGTACAAGGTTCACCTACAAGGTTATAAATAAAGCTTTTGTTACACTGTTATGAGCATGGAATAAAGTGTAATGATGCTACACTGGGAGCACTTATGTTAATATCATGTCAATTTATTACTCGTTTTTACTTTGCCTCTCCAAGTATGAAGGCACCGTTGTTTCGTAATTCATGAGTCCTGCCTTAATTTAGCAGCACAGCGGTATAGACGTGGTGGCAGTCTACTGATACCCTTTAAAAACTTGTGACTACCAGTAAATATATTTGTATAAAAACTATTTATGCTCATAACAGCATTAGTTGGCTTTATGACAGATTGTTCAAGTTAAATCACGCTATTTTTTTTTTCTGTTGGAGGCCCCAGTCAAATAAATACAAGAAAATAAATATATGAATTTGGGGAAAGGCAAAGAATGGTGGCTACATAAAAACCTCTGCTATGACTGAGTCTCTTGTAAAGCTGTTTCAAAATGCATAAAAATGACAAAGCTTATGAAGCTTTTGAAAGAAAACCTTTTTTTTTTCTCCTTACAGGTAATTGCAATACAGTTAGCTTCTTGTTGAACATAATTTCTCATGCAGTTCATGCAAATGAACAGTTTTAGTTCTGTTGACATTAGATGTATTCATCACTGGCATCATAGGAATTGTCATCATCTCCATATTGCATCGGACATCATGAACTGTATGTTCATTTTTTCTTTTCTAATGGCCACTCGGGTAACATTATCTGGACTGCACTTTCAGAATGACGTCTCTACTTTGCAACGTACAAAGCACTTAAGAGAAGTTCCCTTAACAGCTTTTGGATATGTTTTAAAAGCCTTGTATAATTAATGTCCAGCATATTATTGGCAGGGGTTACATCTTATGAAAATTTATTTCACAAAAAAAGTTGTTGAAAAACAAAAAACCAAAACCAAAAAAGCAAATGAGATAAGTTATTGGCAGAAGAGAATGAGAGATCAAAAGCAACAGAGCAACAGGCAATGATGTAAACACAAGGAAAAGAGTGTGGTTAGCCTGTGATAAGAAGTAGAACGGTGCTTTGTCTGCAACTGAGGTGACCCATGCAGAGTGGCATGTGCCAATGTTTTCTAGTCTATGATATGATGACACACCCAAGGAGAACACTTGGGAAGCTTAAGTATAAGCACAGTTAAGATACAATTTTCCAGAAAAATAAACATAAAATAATAATAATTTTAAAAGAAAAAGAAACAAAAGCAGGTGTGAAGGCAAGTGTGAAAGCAAAATCTGACAGGAAATATAAGAAGTGTGGACTGGCCTTCCAATGGCATTGTATCTGCTACTCAACCATGCTACATAATGGATGGGATGGGAGAATGTGAGTGCTGCATTAGACAGGGTGGGCTGCAGGGCAGGGCGGACACTGAGGACACTCCAGAGGCATCCCCGCTCATGCCAGACATGCTGTTAAGGCTCCAAGGCTTTTCATAACCTTCAGTTGAAAAACAGAGAACGTTCTGAGTACACTGCAGCACTGAATCCACGACAAAGTGTTTTGGTGTTCCTCACTGGTTATACTACACCTGTTGCTTTCTTGTTTTTGACTCCAAAGAAACAGGTCAACACAGACGTGAGACACATTATTATTCTCCATGCATTGAGTGCATTAGGAGTACAACAGCATGCACCGGGTGGTACTGGAATGGTTTGGAGTATAACACTTAAAAAGTCAAGAAAGCTAGGCACCTCAGGCAGGGAATGTTTCGTCAGCTACAGGTAGAATATCACACTGTATGCCGTTTTCTGCACACAGCTGGAGACTTACAGGACGTTCTTAGAGGAATGTTTTGATTTATCATTAATAGAAAATTTAAAAGCAAAACAAAAACAAAGGGGCGATCCCCATTATTAAAGTATAGAAATCTGTAAATTTCAATTTTGTCTTGTCTTCTTAATAATAACATCTGATATTAGCTGTCATCCATCTGTGTTGTGCTCCTTCACCATACTGATAGCACCCATCAGCAAGACACTTCATGCACCGTTATGATCAAGAGCAATGTTCTCAAAAGTCAGGATTCCGCATGGTATTTATCATTAAAACACATATACATACATGGTACACGCGTAACACGTAAATACTTTCTTAGGCAGATAAGACAACACATTCTAGATCATATAAATCTCGAAAATAGTTTTCTTACTTGTAAATAAATAGGGGTATTACATTATGCACGTATCAAAAAATATAGTATGTAGATGTGGACAATTACTCTGGACATTTGTGGTGATTGTGCTTGATCTTAACATGTTTTAGTGAATCGGAATATATACAAATCCCAGCAGGATGACTGAGGAGAAGCAGCTGCTGTGAACGTGTATGATAGCTGTAATAAAGAGGTTTGTTGTTGTGTGCATGTGTGTGTGTAACTGTGCCTGTGTCTCTGTGAGTGTGTGTGTGTATGTGTGTGTGTGAGAGAGAGAGCCTGTGTAAAAACTGAGGTGTAACTCTCAGCAAAGAGGCAAAAAAGGGGGCTTGTCCTGCCTATATGGTCTACAGGGTGTCAGTGTCTCAGGGGGGCCTGTGATTGGCTGTTACTGTACGTACCCCTCCTCACTCTGCCCCCTGTGTGGTTGGGGCGTTCAGTAGTAGTGGTGACCAGGAAGCAGGGTCGCTCTCTCTCGCTGGGGCTGAAGATTTCCTCCGGAGATATGGCCTGGTCTATATGAGGGCAATCTTCATTGGCCAGAGCTGCGTTAGCTGCCTCACCGTTCAGTTTAGAATCTTAAAAGAAACCAAAAATTAAAACGAACAAACAAACAATCAGATTTTTCTGTACAGGCTGTTTATTTAATTCAAGCACTACATATTTGAATATGTAGTTTGTTTTTATGTTCTGCTACCTTAATTCACACTGGGATAAACTCGTTCAATAATGCTGTCTGCATAACTGCTGTTTACCTTCCACTCCTTTGCGGAAGCTCTGTTTGAAGCTTTGTTATTGAAGCTTGGAGATTTATGAGCGCAAACTGAATCAAAGGTCAACATATCTTCGCTGTAACGACACCAAGGGTGGGGTGGGGGACATCAAACTACTTACACTTTTCTTAATCTTACAAATACATGCATCCGGTTAGTTTTAAGAGAGAGGAGGAGTGAATCACTGCATTAAGGAGTGCAAAATCAATAGCAAGATTACTCACAGTCTGCTGAATCTCTCTATTCGCCTATCCAGTCAAATATGCTTTTCATTACATATTTTATTGATTTGTTATGAGCGGAGAACTCGTTTTGTTTAATCTCGTGCCTGAATCATAAGCTGATTGAAGTGTGGGAACAGACGAACAGTGAAACAGCACAATAGAAATAGGATGAATAGAAATGAGACAACTCATTTATCAGAAAGTATGTCACGCTTGTTTCTTACCTTGAAACTTTATCTCGAAAACATCGTCATTGGCAATGGGGCTCTGATGCTGGGAGCTGATGCTTGTTTTGCAGAAGTTAGGAGAGCCTGGTTGGGGTGCCCGAGGGATATGCCTGTTTTTTTTCTTTGGTAGTTTCTGTTTTGCCATCGCCAGCGAGTAATACATTCCAAAGTTGTTGACAATCACGGGGACGGGCATGGCGATGGTCAGCACACCTGCCAAGGCGCACAGAGCTCCAACCAGCATACCGGAGGTCGTCTGAGGGTACATGTCTCCATAGCCGAGGGTCGTCATGGTCACTACAGCCCACCAGAATCCAATCGGGATGTTCTTGAAGTGCGTGTGCTCGCTGGCTCTTGGGTCGTTGGGATTAGCTCCAATCCGTTCAGCGTAGTAGATCATAGTGGCGAAGATGAGGACACCGAGAGCGAGGAAGATGATGAGGAGCAGGAACTCATTGGTGCTGGCTCTCAGCGTGTGGCCCAGCACCCTCAGCCCAACAAAGTGACGGGTCAGCTTGAAGATACGCAGGATCCGCACAAAGCGGACCACTCTCAGGAAACCCAGCACATCCTTAGCTGCTTTGGAGGAGAGGCCGCTTAGGCCCACCTCCAGGTAGAAGGGAAGGATGGCCACAAAGTCGATGATGTTCAGCGCATTTCGAATGAAGTCAAATTTGTTTGGGCAGAAAGTTATTCGCATTAGAAATTCAAACGTGAACCACACCACACAGACACCTTCGATGTAGGTGAGATAGATGGCGGTCTCAGTCTCCTGGTAGGTGTTCATCACTGTCTCATTGTCCACCACGTCCCATTCTGTGCGGTTGATGATGGGATTGAAGGCTTCGTGGGTCTCCAAACAGAAGGTGGTGATGGACACCAGAATAAAGAACAGCGAAGCCAGAGCCACCCACTGAGCAGGAAATATTTAGGGGGCAGAAAAAGAAAGGAAAGAAGGAAGAGGAGAAGGACAGAAAGGAGAATGAGCACACTAATACATGCAGTGTAATCAAGCTTGACGGCCTAGCAGCCATTCTTAGTAAGACACAATGCAATTTAATCTTCTATCGCAGACAGTGGCATCTAGTTTGACAGTGGCAATAACACCCCAGCTGCACTCCTCTCTGATGTGTGTCTTGAATCTGAAGCGCCGCTGCAACAGGGACAATTAATGCAAGCTTGCTGTTCTTCCTTCTCATCCATCTGCTGTATATCAAGGTTGTGGCATTTTCAAGGGTATGGTACATATATAATTATTAAGCGCCTGTAGCAGCAGTAGCAGCAGACAGGACACTAGTGTCAACCCACTGGACTAAATTTAGCTGGGGTTCTTCCCTTTAGCTCCATCACCACAGCAGGTCTTCCCTTACACAAGGTCATACTGTCCACATCATAAAGCTCTTGGGAATGACGGTGAGCTGAGAGGCTCACTGAGCTGAGGACAGACTTTTATGTGAAGCCATAATTTCCCTTAATGGGAAAAAAAAAGTACTTCACCCCCTAGTATTGATTAGCTGATCAAATTTCTTTACATTTAGGTTCTGTTATTCTTCCATACTACATGGGTGTAACAGATACAGTGCTGTCCCCTGGGTATTGATCCCAGCCCTGTCCTCATGCACTACTGGTTTACAGCATGTGTTATTGTTCATGCTCTTTACTGTAGGGGGGAAAAACAACAACAGTAAACAGTAATCTAAGTTCAATCAGAGGAAAAAAGATGGACAGAGAAGTGCACAGGAAGAGCAAATATCTGCTTAATGATCCTATGAATTGCAAATGTTGGATCAATAGCAATCGACTCATGCATAAAACCTTCCTTAAATGAGGCCCTGCTGTACCTTTCAAACTAATGCACAGTCTTGTTAAGTAGCAGGGAGGAATAATGAATGACTAAGTTGGAAAAGGGCCGGTCTGGGCATGAAGTCCTCTGAGAGAGGGGAATGATCTGTACTTGTCAGTCGGTCTCATTCAAAGTGGGCCACTAAGACAGGCGATGCAGCACAATATAATAAGAAGAAGAAGATGGAAAACAGGCCTTCATCATCATGTCTCATCAGTGGCAATTCATTGCCCCGTGCTGAGGAAATCACTGCTCCTTATGAATGCCTGCCTTCCTTCCATCTTAGCATGATGGTCCAGAGGGAAGCTGTGTTGACTGCAGAAGCACCAACTCCTGTCAGCAGAGCTGTCCTCTTTGTTCAGAGAGACAACATCCCAGTTCACAATGTGGATCTACACGCTGTTATGTAACACAAATTTGGCGTAAAATGTTTAGCATTTACGCATTCAAAAGGAACGTGGAGCACTTAGCATTCGCAGGCAATCGAATAGTGAGGCGACTTTAATAAACACGCAGTGGTCGAGATAATAACGTTCAGCTTTTGCAGATATGATGTAAGAGGAGTTTTTTGCCAAGTTTCAAGGCGTTAATAAGTGGTGGTGTTTTTATCAAATTGCATAATGTTGTTGTTTTTGTCCACCCCCTCTCCACTATGTGCTGCACGAAAAAAGAAACAAGTACTCCTTAGACAGTAATAGAGCACAGTACCACCACGCTGCAAAACAATGACTTCAACCAACTGCACACGTTGGAGTCATAATCGACACCTGCTGGCTTGCTGTGTTTTAGGCGACTGTAATCTAAATGTCATTGTGATTTGAATTTTTGGGAGTTGCACTAACCATATTTTTTTTCTCTACTTTGACACAGAAAATTAAAAACAATTATGAAAACAATCCTTATTTGAGGCAAGTCACCACTGCTGCCACTACCATACAAACTCCAGTGCGATAAAGCCTCATAATTTGAGCTGCTTTGCCCCTGATTCCTCCTAACAAGCAGGCTCGCTCAACCCTCTGAACATCCCACCCTTCGAACTGTTAAACAAACGCTGTGTCTCATCAGACTGCCTCCTAAATTATGTGTCTGTGTGACAGTTAGGAACAGTGTGGCCTGGAGGAAGGGCAACAAGTGACGATTGTTTGCTCCTTATTGGCTAATTCTCACTGTTGCCAGAAAACCATGGGTCTACTGTGCTGTGCAGTGGCAAGGGTTTTTCCACTGATGTATCTACTGTGAATAGAGTCAGTAATTAACTCTGAGGCTCACTTCTAATTAATCTTTCTGCCTGTCTTTGTGGAGTCGATCCCTGCTCTGCTTTTGTCATGCTTGTTGTTAAATGTAGGACACAGCTGAGCTTCTGCTGGGGGAATCTTTCCTGTGTGAAGAAAATCAAATTTGGAAGTGTGTATGTGACGGGTGGGGGGTGGCACTGATTCCATAATGCTTTCTGGAAGAGTGAGAACAAGTCAATGCAGTTTACTCTGTCTGGATTGGTGCCTGATAACTAATTACTACAGCTACAACAGCAGCTGTTAAAGCAGCATGCAGCACAGCAGTTGTTTTAGGGGCTCATGGTCCAAAAAAAATTACAAATATATTTTAAAAAAAAGTGTAAAGTTGTCCTTGTCACCAATGGCAAGTATTACACCCTGATGGAAAAGTGCCCATGACAAAGACTAAAAATGTCACCCCTAACAGCAACCTAATTTTGTCTGGAGGTCTGCCACAGAAAGAAAATGTGGTGATGCCAAAGATCTGGTTTCCTAATGTGCAGCTGACCTATTTAACCAAAAAAGCCAGCCTGCCCTGGGATCCCCGTGTTGTGGAAATATCTATCTAAAGACCTGTGAGATTCAAAATGAGTTTCTTCATCTTCTCCAGCAAGATAAGAGGAGGACAGAAGTGATGATTTTCATGCAAATGGTTCTTCTACATGAAGTTGGTTCATTTCCCCCCTCTCCTCCTCTTTCTCCCACATGCACTCTCATCGACCTGCTGTGGGGACCCTCAGAAGAGCAATTTCAAGGTCATCAAAAGCCCTTTCTACAAAAGCCCACCACCAAACGCCTTTGTTTCACCATCAAGGAGCAGAAGAGGACCAATTAACAAGTGTATTACTTTTAATGCATCATGACAACAACACCAGAACATTTTTAGCATTTTTGCATAACATACATAATATATACTTTAATTTAATTTAAGAAAAACAATGACACAAGGACATTTTTAAAAGTGACTCACCCTTGCATATTTAGAGGAGTAAGGGTCCTCAAACAGAGCCCAAACCCGTTTCTGCCACCGACTCCACAGGCTCCCATTCCTGGTATCAGGAGAGTCTCCCTGAGCCAGCCTTCTCGTCATTTCATCCACATCATCCTCAGCATGCTCCTGGTCTGGCTCCTGATCATCATTCCCCAGGTCTAACAGGCCCCCCCCGCTGAAACTATCAAGGGCCTCTTCTGCCTCCCGGTGCTGGCGATAGGTCATCCAGCAGCATGGCTCCACGTCTGTTTCATCAATCCCCCAGAAGGCCAGTTCCTCCTCATAGAGCGGCCCGCAGACATCGGCAGGGCAGTGCAGTTTACCTGTCCTGTAGTAATTAAGGATATGTGCAAAAACGCCAGGGTGGCGGTCGAAGAAAAATTCCTCGATCTTGGCATCATAGTCAAAGTGGTTGGGCGCATCAGGCTCGGCCAGCCAGGACAAGCGAGTGCCAGGTAGAGTGCGCAGGGTGCTGCGGTATGTCTGATGTCTGATCCCTCCCACGTTTATCACAATGCGATCCTTGTCGTCGCTCAGGCCCATCGCGTCCCCTAGGCATTTCTCCAATAAGTTCCCTTCATCGCAAAGGTAAGTCTAGGCGCACAGTGCAGACCATGCACAGGAGTGATCAGGGTGACGGAAACAATTACATAAGGAAAGCAGCTCACAAAGCAACCAGTCCTTTTCTCAGCAGCTGTGAAAGAAATCGGGGCAGTCTGACACGCATCCCCCTCTAAACCCTGAATTTTCTGCAAGCATCCATTCATTCATTCATTCAGCTGGAGGATCAAAAACGCTCAGGGCTGCCAAGCTCGCTGGAAGGTAGAGAAACCGAATCCAAAACCCAATGTAGCCAATGGCATCACATTAAGAATGGACGTCACATCATCGATAAATCCAAGATGTCGAAAGAGATATATAAAGAGAGGGAAAACGCCGACAGAATAAATCCAGCTCTTTAAACTCACTAGTATGCGACAGTTGATAGATCAGCCCTGAGGAAGGTTTATGACTTTCACAGCAAGGTGACTGCGGTGATGATGATGGTAGTGGTGCTGGGTGGAAAGCTCCTGATGGAGCTGCTCAGTCCTTCTGTTGCTGCCTACAGACTCACCTCCTTCACACTCCCGCTCCCTTCCTGAATTTAACGACACGCCGCCACTAAGCAGCAGGTCTTTGTCTCAGCGCTGAGATGCTTCCTCGCTCACAGACTTCACTGCCGTTCATGCATCGCTGAGAAGAACACATCCATCGCTCTTTTTGATGGGAGGACCACCCCGTTCCCTGCACTGCTGATAAAGAAAATCAAAGATGAGAGGGCGACAAACCTCCCCCAAGAAGAAGAAAAAAAGAAAAAACGCCCAAACGGCCAGTTATTCTCACCGAGCACAGCTCTTCTCTCAGCACAGATGGAGCATGCCCAGTGGAGAGCCCTGCGTTTATTAAAAACACGCTGTCAAATCCCCCAATTACTGTAAGGATGCTCAAATAATCATCCTTGCTCAGTTTTACTTGTCCTCCTCCTCCTCCTGCTCGCTGAACGTCGTCGCCCAGAGGGTAAATGCAGGGTTAGCGCCTCTAACAGTCCGGATGCTGCCAGGGAAGGTCTTCATCATCTTCACGCACAGCTGGCTGGAGAAGGTGTGACCCTGAAGCCATGAACGCGCACATCTGCTCGTAGCATAAAAACACTATTAGAAGACGGTAAAGCTTCGTGGTTTGCAGACAAGTTCAGACAAGAGCTGAGAGCTCAGATATGAACACAAAGACCGGAGAAGATTCAAGATTTGCGCAAGTCTGCGTGCTGCACAGCGCGCCTAAATAATTAGTCGATGAGGATCGTGTTTAATTCGCCAGCAGAGGGCGCGACTGCTCAAAGCAAGGAAATTTTATGGTCCGAATCATTTCAAACATTAAAAAACATAATAATTAAAGTTGGCAGAATTGCTCCATAATCTAACTAAAAAAGTAAGTAACAAAACAAAAACAAACAATGAGATATTTCTAAAAATGCCAGTTTTATAGCTTTATAGTGTTTTTAAAGCTGTTTTGAATATGTGATTTAGTTGATTTAAGTTGCTTTAAAAAATTGTCCTTTCGTTCGTTCGTTCTTTCTTAAATCTGGAATACTCCCTAGTGTGTTCACATTTTATGAAATCATTGGTTTTTTACTTGCTCACTCGGGTAGATGGGCAACTTGTTATTCACTCGGCCACCTCCTGTCCAGTTCACTTGGTGGGCAGTCCTCCCGTCTCGGTTTTCACTCTTGATTATAAAGGAGGAGTTTGCTGTATGAGTCCTTCCAGCCCAGCTGGCCGAACAAACTGAGCCCCCCCTCCCCCCGGCAGTGACTGTGTGATCCTGGGAAGTAGACTCCTCTCACTCTCACAACTTGTTTGATTTGGGCGTAAGGACGAGCTGACAAGACCTGGAAACATGGCTGTTACGGGCTGCACGAAATGCATTAAATATATGTTATTCTTCTTTAATTTTATTTTCTGGGTGAGTCGACCATATTTTTGTTCTCCGACGTTAGTTCTAAATTTATTTGAGTAACGTAGACTTCCTCTGCTTCTTCTTCTTTTGTTTCTCTCGTTTTCTGTTTAACTGATTTAACAGCTGCAATTTTACACATCTGTGAAGACCATAGCTTAAAATAATTTCAAAAAGATAAGCACAGAGGAGTTTCCCTCCTGAACTGCTCTACAAATTAAGCTGCTCCCTCTTAGTGAGAAGGGCAGCATCCATATATCCACACAGGCACAGCGCACAAACTCTTGGCAGGAGCTAAAAATGCTCTCCCAACCTTCATCAACTTCTTTTCAGCCTGACTGAGCAAACGGGGAAAAGTGAGTGAAAGAGCCGGGAGGTAAAAGCCCTCCAGGCTGGCTGGTGTCTCTTCCCCCCCCTCCCAGTCTTTTTTACCGGGATTGTACTCTCTGCCTGTCACTCATCATCTGTACTTCAGGTCCACCGTTGATTTAACCAGTGTTCACCTTAACTGTGAATTCCAGACAAAAAAAAAAAAAGATTTCAGTTTAAAAAAAGACTGAAAGACATTTAGGTGACGGGAATAGGTGTTTCCCTCCGACTGTTTCCTTTTCCTAGAGTAATTCCCAAATTCCTTAATTCCTAAACATCGTGCTCAGACTGCACTGTGTGAAATTTCACATCATTTTAGTACATTCATTCTGTAAACTGAGCTCTTCTCAAGGCAGTCCCTTTTTTCCTTGCTTCAGTAATATGGGACAAGCCACAGTAGTTAAACAGCCTAATCTGGGTACATCAGTACATCACTGCAAACTATAGATATCCATTTTAAGTGCAGAATTGACCATTTGCATGGGGTGTTTTTAGATTTCCATTTGGTTTGCCTGTTTAGAGTGTGTTTTTGTTTTTAGGACGAACAGAATGCCCATATCCTGGACATGCTGCACTTGATTGAGTGTTTCCTCTGCTGGCCTCACTGCTGTGCCTGTCATTGTAAAAGCGCTAAGCCCCTTCTTCCTCATTTTGCTATTTTCACGCTGAGGATTCCGTTTCCTGTTTGCTGAGAACAATGGATTTCAGCCATGGCCAAAAAACACAAAAAAGAAACGAAAAGAAAAGTGCAGATATAAACACGGGCATGTGAACAATAACAGGAGCTACGTGCACTTTAGCTGTTCTATGATGACACTTGTCAATATATTTTTGCTTCATCAGATACATAATTTAGAAGAGAGATCAGGGAGTTGAAGTTGAGTCGATTTTAAACAATGCTGCGTGGACATGTCTGTGTCGTGGGTCACTGAGGTGTCAGGATGTCCTTTCTTTTCTTAAATGACAGGGGGACAGGTCACACACACACGCACACACACAGATATTAGCAGAAAGGCTTTGGTGTGGATTTGATCTCCCGAAAGTCAGCTTTCATGTTGTCTTAGATGTCACGGTGCTGTCACATGTAAAACATGCTGATGGGTCTTTTCTAAAAAGTCTTTAAAATTTAAAAACTACAGGATGATTTTAATATTCATGCTTCCTTTTCACTTTCATTTCAGACACTTAGGTGGGTCTGATCCTCATAAAGGATTCATCAAAGTGACCAAAAAATATGAAACAAAACAATTAAAAACCTTTTTTTGTTTCTTTCTGGGACAGCTGGCCGGAGGTGTGATCTTAGGAGTGGCTCTGTGGCTACGCCACGACAGTCAGACCAGCAACCTCCTCATTCTTCAGTTTGATGATCAGCAGGCACCGGGCACCTTCTATATCAGTGAGTATACACCAATAATTTGAATAATAGTGAACTGGTCCTCAGGACTGTGTGTAGTGAGGCAAGGAGGGCTGCTAGAGGAGAGGTGTGGACAACCAGGAGAAAATGTGGAAAAAAAAAAGAAAAGTATGTGTAATTATGTTTTTAAAGGGGAAGAAATTAAAAAAAAAGTGAACTTTATTGTTAAGGAGTATTTAAAAAATTGGGCAGGTGTTGGGGATTAATTCTTTTTGGGTGGGACCAGAAAACATTTGCGAGCCACCAACTGTCCTGAAATACACCCCTCCCTAACACACACAGAGCTCATGGAAATCATAGTTTTGAGTTGGTCTTCAAAACTTTTACCACAAGTAGATTATTCTTAGACCAGTTTTGAGGTGGCTTTAACACCACAGGGAGATTGTGCCCAAATTTAATGTTGGGAAAGCTGTTAATATTTTATGTTTCAAAGCTAAATATTCACAGAGTGAAGTGGCCTCATTTTGGCATCTACGGATTCTTACATTATAGCTCATACCACCCTCTCATTCAGAGTCAGGTTTCTATTTTAAGGATACTTTACTTCATATAAGGAAACTGCTCTGCCCTCGTTTTTCATCCTTATCATGATGGAAAGTTTACATTTAACAAAGTGATCAAATTTAACTTACGTGCTTCATGGTGAGCTGTGAGTGACATCCAGATATTTTGGAAATAGTAGGCGTGACACGACCTCTAAGAAGACCAGGAAACAGGACTTGCGTACATCCGCAGCATGAATTAAAAGCGGCAGGGCCAGGAGCTACACCTCAGTCCACATGCTGTAAGGCACATGCAGGAGAACATCTCTGATTCAGTTTATGGAAAAAGTCCCAGCCTTGATGTTCTTTCAAGAGAGAGGCCAGATGCTTCAGACAGATGTTTAAACACATGCTGGCTTTGAGAAAGTGGTCTAAGAGCGCAGCTGAAGCGATCATGAGCCTTCTGTTGTTCACACTTTAAAGTATTTTATCCTCAGGAAAATTCAGGAGTTCTGCACTACTGAACCGCAGCTCCATCTCTGTAACTGCACATGTTTTGCATTTTTTAACCTTTGTGTTGTGTCATGCCCACGACATGAACTAAGGTTATGGGTTGCAAGCACGTCTCCTTCACTGCCCTCAGAAGTCCTAAGGTTGGCCATGAAACCTACAATACATGATACAATTTAAAAATGTCAGTAGTCCGTGATCTTGGTTTGTTGTGGTGGTGAACTCTAGTGAGCCCATTAATTTACATTTGGGCCCCTGCTGCGCTCCCATACTTACTCCTCAGTAAGTATACGGAGCAAAGGCGGGCCGTGCTTTTTATAGAGGCGAGACACACTCGTGATTTTAAAGGCAGGGCGGCAAGTGGGGCCCACCCAGGCAAGATCAAGAGACTGCTTCTTCTTTTTTCCTCCCCTGTCCCTTAGACATACGCCCTTACATAATTCAAAAAAACCTTGTACATCTGCACATTATCCCTCAAATTAGAGTTTGGAATGGATGTTTTTAGCATGCTGGCACACCAAAGTGGTATTTATGTAAGACTGAAAATACACACCATCCTGCCTCTTCACCAGAGCTTGAACCCATTACTTGTGGCAGCTGACAGTAGTCTGGTCTGGGTAGTGTTACAACTCCTCGTACTGTACATTTCTACAAAACATGCTTAATGAGGCTCTTAGAGGCAGATAAAAATTAATTCCCCCTCTCATGTCTGTATGTAAATATGAGATTACAGCCAGGACTGGAAAACAAGGGATAAAAGCTTATAAGGCAAGCCAAGAGCTGACTAAACCCAGAAGGTTTACACAATGTTGTGAACTCTAAAAGTGCCAGTTGTCTTTATACATGCCCCCATGTTCGGCTTCATGATAAATCACCATATTTGACAGTACAATCACAATGAGAGAGGAGCCAACCAATTAGACCACTATTTTCAGTGGCAGGAAGTAGATACATTTCCTTGTATTTTTAACTGCACTATTCTCACCTCTGTAGCCCAGTGAGTCAAACCCCCAAACTGCCCCTGATATATCAGCATGTGTGTAAAGCTCTTTGGGTGGTCCACTTTTTTATTTTAAATTGGATCTGTTATGTTCATTTGCAACTCCCCCTTTTCTTGGAATTTTTCGAGTAGCTTGCGTGATTTCAATGTTCATAATAATCCTTATTTATCTTACACTTAGGTCCTGATGCAGGCTTTCGGTTCAACCTCTGATTCAAACAAGCCGCTTCGGTCAGAAAAATGGAAAAAGTCCTTGTGTGTCTCTTTTGTCTGCCCTTTTTGTTTTAAAGTCTTTGAAATAACAAGAGAAAAGCCAAATAGATCTTTTTTTTAAACAACTAACCCTCCTCACATAATTTCTCCACTGACATGCTGTATAACAGGCTTCGTCTCCGTTGTCTTGCTCCTGACTTTTCCCTTTTTAAATACTGGATGAGACGAGCAAGTGGGGCTTTTAGCTGGCGCCCACCCCACCACCACCACTTGGGGAGATTACACTCTGAGACAAGAAATAAATGAACTACCCCGGGGGTTTAAAATCGCCTGTCTCCCTTAAAGTCTCAATAGCCTTCAAGCTTCAAAAGGTGTTGTCATAGTAATGGAAGGCAGTGGAAATAATGCCTGCTTTTCCGCGTTGCCGGGTTACTGGCCCTGGTAGCCGTTTCACAGCGCGACAAAAGAGAACGAAAAAGGAGGGGTAGTGAGTCGACACACAGAGAGCGCAGATCTAAGGATGGGAGATAGTTCTGCGTGATAAATGAGGTACAGTGTGAGGTATTGGAGACCTGCAGATGCAACAGAGTCAGAGTCACTTACTGTCTGTCCCCTTTTTAGACTGCTCTGTCAGGCCACATTAGAGGATCGGTGTGCTTTGTTTTTTTATGCACACAAGAATAGAAAAGCCAGAAACAGACTGTTCCCGAACCATTTCCCACTAAAAGCACCGCTAGAAGACCCCCTTCACATCTTATGTAAAAGTAGCGGTACACTGCACGCTGCTAGTTTAGTCCAGCAGCTCTAACTTTAGCAGCTGCCCTCTGAAGTTTGTAAATGTAGGATAGAAAGGGCTGTGACTGATTTTCATATTCCTAGTTTGAATTTTTTCCCTTTATATGGAGTCTTTTATGCTTTGTGAATTACATAGTTGAAGATATCGTTTCACTCCCCTCTAACATGGTTCAGGAGTCTAGTCTTTGGACATCATCTCGTAATATGAGATCTTCTGTACTCTTGGGGATTTAAAAGGTGAGATTACTTTGGGTACTTTGGGAAGTACTGGTCTAATATTAGGTGGTGCGGTGGTTAGTTCTGCCACCTTACAGCAAGAAAGTCATGGGAGTGAATCTAGGCTGGAACTTTTCTGCATGTGTCTTCCCACAGTCCAAACACATGCCTGTCTCTGTGTTAACACTGCAACATACTGGCAACCTGCCCAGGGCCTAACCCCACCGCTCACCCTGTGAGAGCTGGGATAGGCTCCCTGAATAAAATAAGTGAAAGAAAATGAATGAATGGTTTAGTATCATGAGAATTTCTTGCTTATTGTGCCTATCATGTTGTGTTATCCAATATCATGTTCTGAAATCTAAACCTGAGCTACAGAAGAAATAAGAAAACTGTAAAATAGCAGAAAATCTCTAAAAGGATTCTTAAAGTTATAGCTCGTTGGATGGATATCATGAGATTATTATCAAACAAATTGCAGTTTGTCAGGAATGTTATATCTTCTAGATTTTTATTCATGCTGATCATTTGTTTTCATTAAGATTTTTTGTGTGTGTTTGAGCGGTGTCCACCCGCACCCTTCTCGTGATGCCTCTGGAGAAAACTGATTGCAGTTATTCTTTTTTTGTATGTGTGTTTCTTTTGCGTGGGCAAATTTCCTGGTGTAACACAAATATGCTGCCATTTAATAGGAGATCTCCACAAAAGTGGTAGAAAGCGAGTACGCACAGTGCTTACAGCACAGCTTTCATGCTGGGTGTAGTTGAATGCAACGCCTGCTAGGAGACAATTCCACATGACTGATGCTGCATATGAAATTTTTTCCTACAACGCAAATGCTGAATCTATAAAACACAGTCAATTTCCTTTAGAGACTCTAACAGTAAATAAAGCAATTACACTTGGCTTCATGTGAGGCAACCGACGTCAAATTACTGGTTTCATGTTATCACCAATAAGTAAAGCAACTCATGTATACACGAGAAGAGATTAGAGGGCACAGTAATTCTGAAGGAGACTTTATTGCATTTCAAGTAAATTTACTTTTTATATAATCCTACACCGATAATGCAAAACAGATTTTTAGCACCCACACAGTGTTTTTTCCTTTAAGCTGCAGAAAACACAAACTGGGCCTCTGCTGTAACTGGAGCTTTATTACCATCCATTGACTTTCTGCTAGTGTGGAGTGCCTCCATTATGGCTATGTGCCATTTACATTTAAAATATATATTTTTTAAACATAATGCCAGTTTAAATTGCAAATAAAAAAAATGTGTGTACATTTGTGGGTGGGTGTCAGTGAGTGTCTGTCCTTCTGTTTCCTGGGGAAGTATAATGGTCCAGGTCAGAGGTCAGTACAGAGGGGGGTTGAGGGTGTCTCAAGGGAATTTCCTCCCCTAAGGGAAGCACGCAGTCATCTCTGCCTCTCTTAGTCAGGATCTGGAATCTTACCTTCAGGATGTCAACAGTTTCATTCTACAGAGTCATCAGGAAGTCAAAACCCAAACAATGAGCAGTGGACTAGCGAGCAGTGGGAACTTGCAGGTCTAACACTGCTGCCCTCTAGTGGTGCTGATGATGCGCTGTCGCTATGATAAATCAAATGTCTTTAAGCCGTTGATGGACAGTTTCCTGCTCACTGTGCGTTTACAGGTGTGTACATACTGATAGCTGTGGGAGCTGTTATGATGCTTGTGGGCTTCCTTGGATGTTATGGTGCCATTCAGGAATCTCAGTGCCTTCTGGGCACAGTGAGTATACCGTTTTATCCACAAGTGACACTTTTTTTTCCAAATAAAGTATTTTAATCTTTGGAGTCACTGAAGTTAAAATAAATATCTTTGATTTGTAGTTCTTCTTCTTTTTGGTGATCCTATTTGCCTGTGAAGTGGCTGCAGCAATCTGGGGTTTCATGAACAGGGACACTGTAAGCACACACACACACAGTCACGGTTCACAGCATGTTTGATGTCTGCGTTGATGTTCCTTCTCTGCACCTCTAGTGAATCGTCTCTGTTTGTTGCTGTGTCTGTTAAACACCCCATCCCCACTCCTGATTATTCACAGATCTCCAAAGAACTGATCAATTTCTACGACTCTGCGTACATCAAGGCTATGGATGTGTCTGGGTCTGCCAGTAAAGACAGCGCCATCAAGGTGTTGGATGTCTTCCACAAAACGGTACGAAATGATGGGGGAAAAAATCATCACATTCTTTTTTTTTTTGGCCCTGCTGCTTTGTTTTTGAAATGACAGGGTACAGAAATATTGTTGACTTCATGTTCCTGTGTTTTCTTTCTTGTTCAGCTCGACTGCTGCGGTAAAGGAGACGACACGGCTCTCTTTTTACAACTTGCCACCACCTTATGTCCTACAAAGTCTCCAGAGGATTTTCAGTTGAGATCTCAGGTATGCACAAATCTTTTGTTGTCTTCCCACTCCTTTTCAATATGTAACTAAAAACAGGTGAAACAATATTGAAATGTATTAGCTTTATTTTGTAAAGCATTTTTTTTCTTTTCTTTGCTTAATGAACTTTGTATATTGTTTCCATGATCGAAATAAATTAACACACAAACAAGTATTAGTAGTAATAATACTACTAACAACATTAATACTAATGTAAGCTTGTTTATTATATTTTTGTAATATTAAAAAAAAATCACTGTAAAGTATTACTAAGGAACTGGGTTGCTACATGTCCCAAATGTAATATGTTCAAGTACATTTAAAATACATTTAGTCCCGTGAAGGCCACAGCAAATGAATCACATGTGTGCTCACATCATTCAGTAATTCCTTACTCATCATGGACTGTCACTCTGGAGAGACCACTCCCTTTAGGATTTGTCTTAATTTGCAGTGATATCTCCCTAAGGGACAGCTGGACTGAAACCAAGCAAGTGTTGCAGAGCTGATTAGCTCTCATTACTATGTAGGATTCACGTTTTTTTTCCTGTAGTTTTGTAGATTTGTAGGTATTTTGTTGGTTTTTCAGTGACTGCAGTGCGGTCACGTTAGACAGAAAATGTTAATGTTAAGAAATTTCAGGTATAACAAGTTTGCAATATTCTTAAGACACCTCTCAGGCTCAAGGAACAAATCAGTGTTATTGCTACACATAACAGACAACTTAGCAAAGAATCAATATTGAATTGCCTCTTTAGCCACTGTTGCTGTCAGTCTATCATAAAAACACAAAGTTGTTCCCATTTCTTTCGTTAAATTTACAAAAAACACAGTTTGACAGGCATAAAGTTGCACTTTTGCACCAACATGGTGACTTAAAAAAAATGTTTGTTAAAAACTTAGCATATTTCAGCACTGTGTGCTGTGTGTGTCCTTAAAGATTTGAGGAGAGTGAACAATTGGAGAACAAAAGAAGTGACAGGCCTAGAAAAAGCTGTTTATATATAGCAGATAAACAGTATCTGAGCCACGACCTTAAGAAACAGGAAAAAACATTCAGCAAAGACTAGATGCATCTGGCTCTTCAGTTGACCCATGCACTGTTCCCTGAATCGTCATCAGAGATGGTCTGAGTGGAAGGATAGCTGTCAAGAGGCCATTCTTAGCCAATTCTTCCTGTTTTGCCTAAGGAAGTGAAAGAGCGAGCAAAGGCTGAGGTATGCGAAAATACACACAAACTGGACTGGAAATCAGTGGCAACAGGTCAAATGAAGTGATGAATGAAAACATTTGAAACTTTGGGTTAAAATCAGCGTCAGTGAGTGTCTACAACCAATCGATAAAACACAGTGGAGGCATCATTTCAGTTAGTTGTGTTGGAAATCTTGAATTGCTGAAATTCCGAACACAGAAAAGTAGAATCAGACTTTAATATCGTATGAAAAACGTCTGATTGGCAAGGGCTTCATTTTTCAGCATGGCAATGATCCCATACACAGTGCCGGTGCAGTGAAAGCATACACAGATGCACGAATAGAAAAACACAGTAAAATAAGGCTAAAATGTCAGATTTTTATTCTTTGACAATTACTTGTCATCGTGATTTTAAAAAGAGTTTGGAGATTCTGACATGACACATGCAAGGATACACCTCATCATATTTAGTAAATGACCAAACTTGGTGATACCATTAACAATGACTTGTATCCTCTTATAACTGTTAATATGAACATTGCTATCAGAAATCATTTAATTCACCATTCAGAAAACTGATCAGAACAAGCGGATATTCTCCACCTTGTTTTGACTGCAGGCTCTGCTCTCAGTTATTAGTGAGCCGTAACAGTATGTGTGCAGAGTGAAGAGCATTCTCATTCATTACTGTGGCGTGGTCAGCATTCCTTATTTTCCCTCTTTCTCCCTGTCAGAGCTGTCATTATAAACTGATCGAGCTCTTCTCTGAGAAGCTCTACGTCATCGGTCTGGCCGCCTTGGTCGTTGCTGTCATCATGGTGGGTATTAGATTGAAAATGCATTTGTCTAAATCTCTGCTTTCATCAGCTGTGATAACATTGCAGGTACTGGAATACTCCCTTTGAATTAAACTGCTTTCATCTTTCACATTTAGATCTTTGAGATGATCTTCACCATGGTGCTCTGCTGCGGGATCCGCAATAGCCCCGGAGTATACTAGCAGTGCAACAGGCAGCAAGAGCCGCACCATCCTGTATTGGAATCATTTTGTTGTGTGTTTCTGTGCATCGGCTCCACTTCTTCATGCTTAAGTCACAAGATGGATATTTCTGCATTTGTTTTATTTTCTAGAGAATTGAAAGCTGTTTTTAAGATCTGTCTTCACTAACTATTTAGACAGTATCGTAGTTTCTAGCAGTGAGATTTTCCTTATTTATCATGGAAAATGTCTTCATTATAAATCTTTTATACATGCAATTTGTTGTGAAATATTTATCTGTCAGTCATTAATTCTGTTTTTACAGATGTATAAATTGTACATATACTTCTCATATGTTCATGACAGGAGTTAGTGTATTCCCTGATTGATTGTTGCATCTTGCTTCAGTGTGATAGTAATTTAAGTGGCAGGCTTTCAATAGTTGAAGGAAATATTCTGTTTTGCTCAAATAGCAAAAAAAGAATCGACGAGCATGTTTTCAGTCCGCTGTGTGTTTCTTCCTACTTGAACTTGCTAAACACCTTTCTTTAAAAAAAAAATAGGATAAAACATCAATATCTTCGCTCATAACCGGTTTTAATAACTGTAATAAATTATGCTAACTCTCTTGTACCATTGATTCGTCTTCATCTTTGTCTTTTTTTCTTTTCTTTTTTTGTTTTTGACTACTCCCTTTAGGTGTTGTCACAGAGGATTAACTTTCTTATTCACATATTTGACTTGGCAAAGATTTATGGCTTACCTGACGCGATCCTCCTCACTTACCCAGGCTCGGGCTGGCAGTGGGAGTGCACTGGCTTTTGGCCCTCAGGGGCTTGCTTTCTTGCATCGTTGCTTGTGATCTATAGGTTGAAGTGCTTTCTTATGTCTTAGGGATTTTCTCACATTGCTTCCCATTAGTTAAATTAAAAACAAAAATAACAACATTTAACAAAAGAGAAACACATCTGTCGTTTCTGTCTTTTGTTCTATTTCCCTCCCGTCACGCCCAACCGGTCATGGCAGATAGCTGCCACTCCGTGTGACTGGTTGTGCTAATCTCAGTGATAGCACGCACTTCCAAAATAGTTTGTATGAGCAAGTCTCATAAAAGATGTAGTATTTAAGTCACTTTAGCCTCTGGAAGCCACTTGGCAACCCAGCTCCTCCTTACTATATTGTGTCTGAATCCTTGTCGAGCTCTCCCTGACTAAGGATTTGCTAATGCTTGTGGAATAAGGAGCAAGGTCCCAGAGCAGAGCCACACTTCCAAATTTAAATCACAGCAGGTCAAAAACCATCTTCTTTTAACTAAAGTTAATCTTATTACTCTCATTTGGTAATATCTCAGTTCTTATTTCCTACCCAGCAGCCACTACATTCATCACTGCTGCATCACTGTTGGCTTCCTGTTGAATTTAGAGTACATTTTAAGATCCTGGTCTTGACATTCAGAGGCTTGCATGGACTGGCACCACCCTACATCTCCGATCTGCTACAGCCCTATGTCCCTAGCAAGTCCCTGAGGTCATCTGATCAGGGCTCACTTGCTATAAAACAGACTAAGATGAGAACTAAGGTTGACAGAGCTTTTGCCGCTGTGGCCCTGAGACTCTGGAACTCTCTCCCTCATAAATTAAGAACCGTGGACTCGGTAGTTGTTTTTAAAAGACAACTCAAAACTCACCTTTTTAAAACTGTTTTTGGTTAATTTTTGCCTGTTTTATATTGTCTGTTTTACCTTTTTATTATTTGTTATCTTATGTGCAGCACTTTCTGAGTTCGTCTCGAAAGATGCTATATAAATAAAAATTTATTATTATTTTTATTATTGATAATTATCCAGGAGGAAAAATATGCAACTCGGACATTTTTTAAAAAGTTTCCATCTTTGAGCCATGTCCAGGTTGTCCATGTGAATCCACATCTTCATAAAAACATCCAGTTTCTACACTGTGAGCTTTCCAGTATAGAACATGCCGTGCGTGAGCTCTCTGTTCAACATTAAGGACTCCGCTCTGTTGAACCATCTCGCTCTTTAAGTTTCTTCTTGATTGCCGCCTTGTTTCAAACCTGCTCACAGGCCTGCCGTTTTTGATGCGAGTCACCACCGGGTGGCACTGTTAGCTTCTTGCTCACTCAGCACCCCCCCACCACCATCCTCAGCAGCAGCAGCAGAGTCACTTCAGTTAAAAAGTGAACTGACTTGTCTTTCTGGCCCTTTGGCAGACACACCCGGTACACATGTTTGCTCTGGCTGCTTTCTCATCAGAGAATGAAGCATTTGTGCTCATCTCACGTGTTTTTAAACCTACATTTTGCTGGTTGACAATCTCTGGCATGTTGTTCTTTGATTTATCATATCATCGTGTGTTGTTATGTGCAAGCCCACACATTTGGCCTGACTTTGGTCTGTTGCTTGAGGGCATGTACTTTGGTTCCAAGTTGAAAGAAAAACCAATGCAATAATATTTAGATAACAGCGCGTTACAGTCAGAGTGGAGGATACAATATGTGGAAGCTGCATTTCCTGTTAAAAAAAATCAAAAATCAAACTTTGATCTCATTAATGATCTTGTGGCTGATTGAAAACTGCTTCCTGACGCTTGCACCCAAAATTTCATGGAAAGGCAGAGGAGTGGAAGCTGTGACAGAAGCACAGCAATGCCCATGGGTTTGCTCTGGGATGTTCAGTTACCACACATGGGTGTAATCAGCGGCCATTATTCACATTTTGGCTGGATGTTTGAATCAGCACTGAGGTTTGGCAAGCAAATTAGATTAACTTTCACCTGGAGAAAAATCATCCACGCCTACAACCTTCACACCTCCTTCTTGCGTCACTCAGGTTTAAATGCTTCAGCAGACCCTGGGCTCTCTTTAAATGGACAGTTTGAGTGTGTGTGTGTGTGTGTGTGTGTGTGTGTGTGTGTGTGTGTGTGTGTGTGTGTGTGTGTGTGTGTGTGTGTGTGTGTGTGTGTGTCTTAAAGGACGTTGAAAGTTTTTACTTTTTAGTGAGGTGACCAATTATTGTCAAGGTACGGCTGAGAGGCATGATATGAACTAGAACGCTGGACTCAGGAGACGGAACATAAACTTAAAAAAGGACTTTTAATGTTGAACTCTTGAACAAAAATACAAAGTGCAGTTAAACAGGAGCAAGTACTCTGAAAACTAGGAATATCTGGGGGGGAAACAGAACAAGGAAACACCCAACCATGCAGGTTGATGCAACGAAGAACAAGGGAAGACTCAGACAATGTATGCACACGCATGCCAGCTAATGAGGAGATAGGAAATAGGTGGGAGGACAGTTGAAGCTAATCATGAAAATTAGATGGACACAAATGAAAGGGGAGTAACTTCCCACAAGAACAACTTCACACAGGAAGCACAGAAAGACAAAAAACCCCCACAAAAGTGGATAAACTAAATACTACTTAACTGTCATGGTCCTGGGTCGTGCGACCCAGTGTTTTGTGTTTTAGCCTATTTTGATGTTTATTCTTTGTTTAGGGTCACTAAGGCAGTCCAGCCATTTGTACATATTACCCGTGTATTAAGTCTCCCTTGCCCTTCGTGTGTTTATGTCTGCGTGTCTTATATTGTCAAGTCCATGCTGTCAGTTATGTCATCTCCCCTGTACTACGTCTCCCCGGTTCATGTGTCTTGTTTAATCTCCATGTTTCCTGTTTTACTTTGAAAGTCTGTATTCACGGTCAGTGTATTCAGTTTCACTCCTTCTGTCCTGTCGTTAAGTTCATGTGTGTCAGCTGTGTTCCCATGTGTGTCTCCACTTCCCCTGATCACCTCATGTGTGTATTTAAGCCTTCTGTTTTTTGCATGTCATTGTCAGGTCGTCTGTTTGCATCCCCATAGTGTTTCGTCATAGTTTACTCAGTGTTCATAGTTTGTCATCGCATTTTCACTGAGTTTCTTAGTCCTTTAGTTTTCTGAGTGTTCACAGTTTTCTTAGTTTTCATAGCTTCATGCTTTTTCGTGTGCCAACATCCAAATAAAGGATCGTCTTCTGTTCGGCCAGCAACTCCGCCTTTCAGCATCTGCTTTTGGGTCCTGTTTCCATTCACATCGGCGCACCCCGCTGTAACATTAACCAAGGTACACAAAGACAATTGGAAGATAAAGGTAAAATATAAACAAGACAACCCGTTATACAAAAGGAGCAAACACAACACAAATGATCCTTCAAACTAAAATGTATCATAATTCATCACAGAAACTCAAAAACCTGGGCATTTGTGACAGATCTCACAGATAAAGCTAACACTTTATAATACGGCCTGCAACCAAGGGTGTAATCCAACTTTAATTGAAAGGCAATTTTAGTGTGTTTTATTTGAAATAGATACACTAGAATAAGGGAGTAAACAAGTCAATTTTCCATAGGAAAAAATAAATAATTATACTGTAAGTAAATTTAAGTACAGCCTAATTTCCTGGTAATTTTGCAGAAAAACAATCAAACCTTTCCCCTTCATACATCAGAAGTACACTGCATGTTTTGAGACATAAGACATATTATGGAGTGTGTTAGCATGGAGTGTGTTAGCATGCCTTTTTATGTCTTTAATTTTTCACAGCATTCTTTTAATGTTGTTATGTTAATAATAAGCAATGGTCGGGGCGACCATGGCTCAGGGGGTTGGGAAGCGTATCTGTAACCGGAACGTCGCCGGTTCGATCCCCAGGCTCTCTGTCCTGGTTGTTGTGTCCTTGGGCAAGACACTTTACCTACTGGTGTTGGCCAGAGGGGCCGATGGTGCGATATGGCAGCCTCGCTTCTGTCAGTCTGCCCCAGGGCAGCTGTAGCTACAACTGTAGCTTGCCTCCACCAGTGTGTGTGAATGAATAGTGGCATTGTAAAGCACTTTGGGTGCCTTGAAAAGCGCTATATAAATCCAATCCATTATCATCATTATTAATAATAATAATACATTTTATTTAAGAAAGCGCCTTTCAAAACACTCAAAGACACTGTACACAAACACGTTACAACATTTAGCAAATAAATAAAATATTTCAAAGTAGCAGGATGGAAAAATGTATGTAGAACAGGCTAATGTGAATAGGTGAGTTTTGAGTCTGGACTTAAAAAGAGGGAGGGAAGTGATGTTTCTTATCTCAGGAGGAAGGGAGTTCCAAAGACAAGGGGCAGAGCAACAGAAAGCCCTGCGCCCCATGGTGGCTAGCCGGGGGACAGGGATGGGAAGAGAAAGAGAGGAGGAGGATCTGAGACACCGAGAAGGAATGGTGACTTGAACCAGGTCAGAGAGGTATGAAGGCGAGAGATGATGGATAGCCTTGAAGGTGTACAAAAGTATATTGAAATTGATGCGGTATTTAAGCAGTGAAGCTGCTGCAGGGCAGGGGTGATGTGATGCATAGAGGGGGTTCTGGTGATAATACGAGTGGCAGAGTTCTGGACACGTTGAAGCTTATGGATAGATTTTTGACTAAGACCAAAAAGAAGAGGGTTGCAGTAATCGATCCGGGAAGTGACCACACTATAATTATTTCTTTGTTTCCTGTAAAAATCAGACTTGTTACTTTTGTTTGTTTCTGGATAATAGATTATAATAGATTATTTTCTCTCTCTCTTTAGTTTGATCCTCAGCAGGTCAGCTGCAGATGAAACTGAAATCAGGTGCTTAACCGAGCCAGTTGAGAATATTGCTGCAATGGGGCGATCGTGGCTCAAGAGTTGGAAGTTCGCCTTGTAATCGGAAGGTTGCCGGTTTGAGCCAGTCTCGTTTGTTATGTCCTTGAGCAAGACACTTCACCCGTTGCCTACTGGTGGTGGTCAGAGGGCCCGGTGGCACCAGTGTTTGGCAGCCTCGCCTCTGTCAGTGCGCCCCAGGCTGGCTGTGGCTATAATGTAGCTTGCCATCAGCAGTGTGTGAATGTGTGGATGACTGGATGTGTAAAGCGCTTTGGGGTCCTTAGGGACTAGTTTTTTTAGGTTCGTGTGGTAAATCCTCTCAGGTTGTGATCCTGAAGTCTTCCCATGCGGACATCCTGGATCCGAAAGAGAATTATCGATCACAGTCAATCGTGTCATCAGTCAGTTTTCCTTTATCTAATATGTACATGTCAGTTTTCAGGTGGCATGGTGGGGTGATTGTTGCACTGTCAACTCACAGCAAGAAGGTTCTGGGTTAAAATTTACATCCTCCAGTTTTCTCCCACAGTCCAAAGACTTGGGGTTGGGTTAACACGTGATTCTAAATTGAGCAAAGATGTTAATGGTTATCTGTCTATCAATGTTAGTCGTGCTATAGATGAGTGACCTGTCCAGTGTGTGCCCTGGGACAGCTGTGATATTTTTTCCACTGAAGCTTTGGGTGTTTAAAAGACTATGTCTCACCTACAGGTATCACCTATCTCACCTGTGAATAGTGATGTAAACCGACTCAAATTAAAATTGAGACATCAGTCTAGTGTCAGTTTATTCATTTCACATTAAATATGCACAGACCCTGGCAGAATTGAACTGCAGTAGCAGAGCTGTCCAAACACTTGAGGTCAAAACTTTATAATGAAGAAATAATAGATTATAATAGATTATTTTCATGGTCAATCAATAAACTGACTTTTCTTGAGTTTACAATCTTTACAAATAAAATTCACAAATGAAATAAAATTTGACCTGTAGTTTGCTCCGACCTGAAAAATACCAACAAAAGAGACGACCACAGCAGAAATGATGCAGCCATGACAACCGATATGTGCATCTTCATGTCTGAATGTCTGGTTTCTATTTTTTTTTTCTATGCTTTCCTAATGTCTGGGTGTCTTCATTCTTCTAGTCATAGGTTTCAGAGATTACCACAAACAAACAGATGGTTTCTAATACATGAGGCAGCACGCAGAGCAAGGGTGTCTTGCTCTTACCATCAGCTTCTCTGACGCACACATGCACACACGCACACACGCACACACGCAGACATGCACTGCCCTGAGTCAGTACCCTCTATGTAGACTTCTGTCACTCAGCACCTCTGGTTTGTGCTGAGAATTCAGTGTAACAGTTGCTCCAATGCTTTAATTACTGACTGACTCATCAATGAATTGTTGCGACATCCTAAAATAAATTCTAAAAAAATTCCACTAACATCGAGCCGTAAAGCAACATAAACAGAGATATTTAAAAGCAATTCACATTACAAAACCTGCTCTGTGTTCTCAGGGAGCCTCGGAAGCAGAGGCAAAAGTTCAGTTTTAAAAAAAAGTTTTTCGTTTTCATTTGCCGCTCTTCCTCGGAATCACTGACAACTGTCGATTTTTTTCACGCCCCACAATGTCTTACTCCCATTTGACTCACCTCTTTGTTTTCTGTACCTCTGCATTTGGTGGAATTAGAATTTTCTGGGCGGTGACAGTAGATATAACTTATACTTTCTAATTGCCCCCAGATCAGGTCAGAACAGGTAAACGTTTGCAGAGAGAGAACCTCCACACTCAACTCCACTTCAGTGGTAATGGTAAGTCAGAACTTATGAACAGACTTTTATACTCAGTGCATTATGTTTCCTGCTGTTTGGACCATGAAGTAATATTCTTTTGAATTTCATTAGCTGTGGAACTGAAAGATTTGCAGCATCACTCGGAGCTTCATTTATCTCCTACATGTGAAGCGGCCAACCGTTTCTGCTTATAAATGTGCTTTGACAATAGAGGGGAAGTCAGAGAGAACGGGTTTGCAGAGTGTGTGAGGAAATATGTAAAAGGTGATTTTTCAGTTACTAATCTGAGGAAGGAGGTCATGTTTCCATAGATCACCTGCTGCATGTGTTTCAGTGTAAATGCACTGAGATTGATTTGCTTTTGGATAAATGAAATCTTTAACGTTATTAGCAAGATGAAATTGCATAATCACGGGAAAATCAGTGAAAAATAAGCTTTAGATAGATGAAGTGTAATATTCCTCTTTTTCTTATATGTCCAAATGCATTCACACAATAGGAGGAAGCAGACAAAGCAATAAGAGTTGTAATGTCTTTGTACAGTCAGATAGAAACCATTACTGTGTTTATCCTGTGTTTTTCTTTTCCCCTAATCTTATCACATTTAGGTAGGTAGATGGTGCCGACATGGAGATAACGCGTCTTACTATCACGCTCTATATCACTTTTGTTTTGGATACAGTGACTCATAGTTGCTAAGAGCTGGAATAAAGCAAACTAGATAAAACTGGGGTGTGGCTCAGCTTAATAACAGAGTGTGACTGTGCCACACCTTGTAACAGTCCTGCATTCATACATGACGTCATTTGCGAGACTCAGCTTAATATCGTGCCAATTTGTGAAATCACAGAGAACAAAGCTCTACGTAAATCTACCCAGTGTATTTAAAAAAGTACAACGAAGTAATACTATGATTATTACAAGCATACAAATAGGATTATTTAGAATATATAAGGATATGTTGACAAATCTGCATAATAATTGACAAAAACACAAGAAAAAGAAAAAGGTGAAAGACGTGTTTGCTGCACAGACATTTTTCTGTCCCACCATCTGACATACACACTGTCACATTATCTTCTGACATCATGTTTAAGAATAACTTTATTTTAATGGTTTAAATGTTAAATAGCAGTATTCCTCAAGGGTCATTATACTGAAGCATTCCAGATCAGCAATACTCAATTTACAACCCACATGACATCTGGTGCTGGCTGACCCACCAATCATTTTCTAATTCAGTAAATAGAACTGACTGAAGAGGTTTAATGTGTGAACGCTTTCAAATGTAACAAAAAAATCGGTTGGTGTTTATAGCGTGTCTGCAGTTTCGTGTGCTTAGCTGATGACGGGAAAGTGATGCATGGGTTTAAAAATCTAAACTTACAAGCCAATCAGTAGAGAGAGCACAGACTGAGAAAGTTGGTGCATAAATATGGCAGAAGGGGCTGGCCGGGATTCAGATTGCACTGGTTAGCTCCACCTACCAGGCAGCTAAAGGAACACAAAGGGAACACACACACACACACACACTCAACAGGCCTGGACAAAGCTGGGTCATTACAAGTGTCAGCTTTCAAATGCAAAATAATAAATTATTTGTTTGTCAAATGAACATCAGTGAGTGTCAGTTCTTGTATACGGCTAATGTAACTAACATGTTAGTTCATTTATAAATAATTCATTTTGAAGGAAAATTTGTTTAAAAAAAAAAAGTTGAAAAATGTCACTGTTATTTATTCATATTTATCTGATCCATGTATTTTATTGTGTGTTAAGTACCCCTGACCTAAACCTAGTCTTACACTGAGGCTTATATTTATACTGGCACTAGTTTTCAAAAGTCAGCAGATATTTTTCTAAAATCCAGTGACTCTCATCACGAGTCTCGTTAACAGATCACCGTGTTTTTCTGCCTTTGCTATATGCTCAAGGTGGAACATTGTGAGTCACCACAAAGTCACAGATTGGATTTTTGTGGATGGTTATCACAACTACAGTGTGAGCCTCACAAACCTGTAGCAAAATGATGCATGCCTCACACTGAAAGCCAAACAAAATATAGGTATAAGGTAGTTGAAATAACAAATTTTTTAAAAGTTATTGGGATAAAAAAAAGAATACATGACAGGAGACTATCACGGCAGGGGAAAAAAGAACTTTTATGCTCACAGTATTTATTTAGTGAGGTGTTGAGAACAGTGGATCTACATGCCAAATGCCTCAAGCTATTAGTAACATTTCCAACACAAACAATTTTTGTCCCACATTTAGGTTGTTGCAATTTATTTGCCCTCACTGACATAAAACAATGCTCTTAATATATCACATCTCCCTCTATGTAAAGCTTTCACATAATATTTTTTTATTAGATTAAATTTGATTTGATTACTTTTTTTTTTTCAACATTTTCAACAATTTTCAGTCAGTCCCAGTACCTGACCATGATTTATAATTTGCTGAGCCGCTTAACACTGACCTATGAAACATTTAAAAAAATGCCAAAGATAACACAGTTATCAGGCATAAAATTCTATTTTTACACTAGCAAGATGACCCATTAGCCAAAAACTTCATGGCTTGGAAGAAACTTGACCAGTGGAGGACAAAAGAAAAAATGGAAGTCCTAAAACATAATGCAGATACAATATGTTCTTAAGAAACAGGAAAATATCCAGCAAAGATCTGACAAAGGTAGAGATGCAAGAGAACTGACCCCTCAGCTGAGCCATCTACTGTTCACCAGTCTCATCAAAAATGGTGTCAGTGGAAGGATGGCTGTAAAGAAGTCATTTTAAAGGAAGGGAAACGAGGACAAAAGTCAGAGGTATGTCAAATTATTGTATAAAAGAACTGGACAGAAAACAAGTGGTAACGGGAGCTTTTTTTGGGGGGGGGGGGGGGGGGGGGGTCAAATAATCACCTATTTGTATGAAACCAGTCAGGAGACAGGCACAGCAGTGAGTGTCTACGGTCATCTGTAAACAGTGGAGGCTCTGTTATGGTTTGGGGCTGTAATTTAGCCAAAGGTCTTGGGTGGTCTTGTCAAAATTGATAGAATTATGAACACAGATAGACTTGGATCCACCATGCTTTACCATCTGCTGAGTGTCTTATTTGCAAACATACTGCCAGTACAGTAAAAATAAACCTGGATAGAAAAACACACAGTAGAACACTGTCAGTCATGGAGTCCAGAGCCTGGACCTCAACACTACTGAAGCTGTGTGGCATCATTTTCACAGAGAGCAGATGAAAAGACAGCAAACATCCAAAGAAGAGCTTTAAATGTCCTTCAAGAAGCCTTGAGAACTATTTCTAAAGACTACTTTAGAAATTATAAGAAAGCTTGCCTAAGAGTTCAGACTGTGTTAAAAAGAATAAAGGTGGTCACACCAAATCTGGACTTTCAAGCTCGCCAGAACTCCACAGACTGTTTTTGCCTTTATATGCTGTATTTGCATATTTCAATACATCACTGCAGCTATTTCACATTTTTCTACCAAAATTTGAAAAATGAAAGTTGGCTTAATAATTCTGCTCGATTACTGTTACATGCATCGCTCGCTATATTTTGTGTGTGAACTCTTGACGCTAAAAAGTGTCAATTTGAAAGTCATCTCACCACTTAAAATAGAAATACTCGAATACAATATTCAGCTTTATAGTATTTGAATAAATCTTCTTAATTTATTTATTCTATTTAAAAAATCGTTACTACAAAAAAAATGAGTCAATTTAAAAACAAAACCAAGAAGAAAATCAACAACTTAACGAAACAAAAACGGAAGCTGACGTTCCCACAACCGTTTTAAAGAGTTGTTTCCATATTTGTCCCGGTTTCTGGTATTTTCCAGTGAAGTAGGGAAAAAATGCAATCAACTTCGCATGACTGTTTTGAAAAACCTTCAAATGACTGACTGAGTCAGCGAGAATTTGGATTCTTCTCCATCTTATCGGACTCTTGTCTAAAGGGGGAGCAGCTCACCTGTGAATCTGGTAGTAAGTGTGACTCGTCTCTGAGGCTCCACCTCCGGCTGCAGAGCTCGGCTCTTTCGGTGCGTCTGACCAAAGACAGTTTGAGCTGCCACGACGCAGAGCGCAGGCACCCTGTCCGCGGCAGTGTGTGACCTATTTTTGCTCTCTTTTAACTTTTCACCATGAGTACAGTCGGCTCAGAGCACGTGTTTTTGACTGCTTTACAGCCCAACACTTCAGTCTCAACTTACGCCCTCCCGTCCGAGATCAAAGTCGGGAATGGGGGCTCTGTGTCTGACGACTCTGCGAAAGCGCGACGCGTCCAGCAGCAGATCCAGATGAGACTGGCGGAAAAGTCCACACTTCCGCGTCAGAATGGATCCACCTCACACTACGCCATGTCAGGTAAACATCAACGAGTTTTTAAGTCGCTTTCACATGGAGTTACACCTACACTCTCTCACTGCTCTGCATTTCCAATTGAGAGCTGCTGTGTGAGGTGGTCTGTGTTCAGTGCGGACAAGTGGCGGAATTAAGTGTGACAATCCAAGTTTCCAGCCTGGCGCTGCGGGCACAGGTGCTCAGCAGTGCTGAGTGATACAGATGAGTTGTTAATCAGACCACTCAGTCCTGTGACCATGTTTCCTTTGGTCTTATTTGACGACATTATGATCTGTCACACTGACTCAGGTAGTAAACATGCCAGGTAATAAAAGCATGATCTTTATATGTCCAGACATATCAAACTCCAGCCAAGAAAGGCTTGGTTTGAGTTTTGAAACAAGACATATTCATAGAGCTCACGCTGAGCTATAAAAGGATTCATCTACAGACTCCAACACCCATAGGAAATTTAAAATGCTGACATTTAAGAGGCTGCATTCATTTTCTTTTACACTTTTTACTGTGAAAATTACCCAGATGATTAATCCCATCAATACAGCTTGAAAGAGAAACTACTTCCCTGTTGCTTCACCACTTGTTTATTTGTCTAATAAATAGAAACCTAATGATAAAATTAATTTGTTTTTCTTTCGATTCGTTTTTTCCCTAAACTCTTTTCAGACCTCCAAGTCTGACTCCGAGCCAATAGTTTCAAATGCAAGAGTGACACTCAACTGATATGGCCTGGGGGGTGGGGGGTGTTCTGCATGCTTGTCTGAATTCCTGTGGACTCATTTTTCTCGTCAGCTCTTCGAGGAATTTGCGTTTTGTTCTGAGATGAGCTCCAGCAGCAGCCATTTTACTCAATGTCATGTCTCTGCAGAGGAGAAACGGTTAATGTGTAACAAGCCCGAACAAGTGCTCCTTTCATGAACTTCACTGATAGCAGACTAAGGTGAAAACCTCTCCCCCCTCTCCCCACCCGTGGGATTAGGTTTCAGGTAGTGCTTGGCTTAAAGGTAGGTGGGTTCAAGAGATAGCAGAGGGGCTCGTTCACAGTTGATACATTATCATAACTGGTCCGTCGGAGGCATGTTGACACGCAGTCAAAGTCAAGGTGGGACTGTTATGTAAGCAGTGACAACACTCCCACAAGGGGAATGAAAGGCAATACTGAAGCGCTGGGAATTAGTATGATCAGTAGTTACATCAAAGTTTATGATAAGACTTCAGTGAAAGAGCTGAGCTACTCATGCTCACAGTCTTGTCATGGCCTGTGTCTGCTCTTAAACCTCATGACTGCACACGTGACTGATCCATGAAGCTACATGCCAGTGGCATTTGAGGCCAAAGCATATCTCGCCCAAAGTGACCATAAAGTATATCATCCCGTGCATACCTTTGCACTCCATAATTTTCTGTGTGCGACCAAACTGCGAGGAGACGGCAGAGGAGCTTGACGGCTTGGGTCTTTGTTTACCTGAGCCTTTACTCGCCTGCTTCAGCGGAGAGAACATGACGTTCATGCTGTGTTCAGCTGCAGAAACATACGTGTCGGATAAATATGTCATTGCCTGCGTTTCTGTGTGCCATTCTTTGCCCTGGGTTTAGCTTGGAAGAAAACTTATTGTCATTAACTGTGACTTCATATTAATCATCTTCTGAAAGCATCTACAAGAGGCACATTCCTTACCACACAACAGGGAATGCTGCTGTTTCAGTGGTTTGCGGTTTTAGAAAAGTTCATTATGAATGCGTAAGTGTTTGCACATGGTTTCTGGTTCATGGATTCTGCAAGGAATGTTTTTTCTACTTCGTCCCAATTCTAAAAACTGCTGCAGCTATGCATTTATGACAGTGAGTGAACAGTGTTCAAGCTGTATGTGGACAAGTCTCAGCAGAAAGCGAGGGTGAAAAAGGAAATATTTACAAGGAGTCCTGGCTTGGTGATCAAAGTACATTTTTTTTGAGTGGCAGCAGAGGAAGGGAAAAAAAGTTTCCTCGCTGAAGGACTTTTCAGGGGGTGTGTTGTAACGGCTGTTGCTCTCAGGTGTGTTGGGCGTAGTCCAGGTAGAACAGGGGTCAGGCCCGAGAATGTGTCAGTCTGGTTTTTATACCTGTGGTATGCAATAAAGTAGCATAAAGGGCGGTCCAGCCCACCTTTCTTTACATATATGGTAGGTGTAAAACCGCTCAGGTTCAGCAGAAACATGCATGTTAAGTACACTAAGATACAATGCATGGCAACAAAAACACACAAACCTGATTTTTTTTTGAAAAAATAATGTCTACAAGCCAGAAGCTCAGGTTTTGTACAGTTTTTTTGCTCTTGGATCAGTATGATGTCATAAAGAACGGATATACCTTATATAGACATGTTTCAGATACACTGAAACATCTCTGATGAGACATCTCTGACTGTGAGCAGTGCAGCCGCACCCACCTGCATTTCACATCATTTGTCTTTGATGTGGGAAGTAATGAAAATACATCTTTACTGTACTTAAGTAGACTTTTCAGGTACATGACTTGAGTCTGTGTTTCTCTGACAGCATTTTTCTTTTACTGCCTTAATTTAAACACAAACATCTCTACCTTATACTCCTAACATTTTGCTAAATGAGATTGGTTTTTTTCCCCCAGTTTAAGACGTTTTAGGGGAGTTATAGTTTCATGTCACCACACGCCTTCAAACATCAAACCAAACCAAAATGAACCTAAATGGAGCTAACAATAGCACATAAAAGGCAGTCCTATTGGTGTGTCCATCACCTGTGCTTCTGACACTCAAAGAGATCAAAGAGGCAAAAAACAAACTTATAATTTATATCTTATGTATTGTGATAATTTTCTTTTAATTCTCTTTTTCTCTGCATAACAGATGTTCAAGCTGAGTCCTTTCATTAGAATTTAAGTTGTAATAAAATTTGTAGTACCGTGTGTTAATATTATTTTCTTATGATATTAACATTAAAATGAGATTCATTTAGCAGGCAAAAAGAGTTGGTAGAAATGCCTTCTAAAGAGCTCTCCTTTGCCTTTATAGCACAACATTTCTGTCTGTACTTTTATTTGTATATGTACTTCTGCTTACATGAACGATCTCTGCAAGTTTACCACCTCATTGTATGAAGTGCAGCCAGGCGGAAATAAATAGTGTTATGGGAGAGGCGTTAAAACTACTCTGAATCAGAATGAGCGGGTTTAATACAAATCATTAGCTTGAACCTCATTTTAGATCATTCAAAAGGTGAGTTGAAGACATCACAGTTTGAAAACTGGCAGCTAGTTACTGTTTTATGACATGTTAGTAGTCCAGCCTGTAAACAAGTCCATAGACTGTTACATAATATTAATAAATGTCCCTCTGCCACTACCTCAGTTTTGAAATTTTATTTTATAAATGACACATTCTGGTCACCATTTTGATCCCAATCAAGTGTAATAAACACATAAATATCCCTTAAATTACATTTTCCCTACAGCCACCAGAAGGTCAACATTTATGACCAAATCCTTGCAAAACTAATGATTCTCCAATAAGTCATGGCTCTATTTTGTGTTTCAGTAAATTACAGGCTGCAGAATTAATTTCTTGGGAAGGGATTCTAAATCACATAAACATAATTACACCCATAGATGCTACTTTATAATTAACATAGTTTTGTCACTGACATATTCCCCTCTCAGCTTAGATATGTGGGTCGACAAACTGTAAGCCTGCTTACACTGTAAATAGCTTGCTCCATGGCTGCTAGTGGAGTCACCACTTGCCATTTGAGTCTGGACGGAGAGCAAAAAAACATTCGCATACTCTGTGTTTGCTGACAGAAACCTGCAAATGTCTTTGTATGTAGGACAGGTAACCGGAGACATCGGCCCTGCTGACTGGTCAGGTCCTGCTGCAACACACCGTGTGAAATCAAACCTTTGGGCTTCGGCGCAACACGACACCGGCTATTTAGACAGAAATGTCTTTCATGTAAAACATTGTTGTAAATTAAAGAGGCACACCTTATTGTGGGATTTTCGTCTGCGATTGATCCCACCCTAAAAGTGCCTTTTTTATGACATGCAATATCTTCTTTGAACTTCTTTTTTAATCACACTTGGCCTCTTAGAAGTTGCAAGAATACAGTCAGCAGTTGATTCAACTTTCAGAATGAAAGTACTGTATAAATGAACTTCCCTTTTTGAAAAATGGGAGAGTGTTTCTTAAGAAAAAAAGGGAACTTTTTCAACTATTTTTGTAGTCCAATCACTTCCTGCTGTCATTGTTCCATTTTTGTCCAGACCTGTTTAGAAGGGATTTTCTTTGACACTAGTAGCAGTAGGGTTAGGCTAAAGACGAGCTGTTAAGTCATAAATCTCTCAAATTACTGATTCCTTACCTGACTTGGTGGAACAGCGGTTTAACAGAGACGTTAGTCACCAAGAAATCGCTTACGTTTCTGTATAAAACAGAATGATTATTATTTATTATTATAAAGGTTCTATAAAACATTTTTGTGACTGTAGCTCAGGAGGTAGAGGATAGAAAAAGCTTTTAGAAACAAGTGGTTGTGTGAATGAGACGTGTTGTATAAAGACTGCTCCAAAACACCATAATTATATACAGCAGTTGTAATGTGTATAAATATATTTTAATGTGTTGTAATTATGTGTTATTCACTGACAAATGGTGGATTACATTTTTTTTTTAATTTTTTTTTGCTTCTTTTCAGATTACGGTGGTTCATCGTCAGTGAAATATAACACCCATAACCCAAGTTTCAGCTCTAAATCATCCTTCATGTACTCTGGTTCCAGAACAATCGTGAGTGGAGTGTTTCTCACTTTTTCAGCCCAATATTCACACACACAAATGATTAAACTGAGTCTTTAATCTAACACCAGACGTTATATTAGCTGGAAGCTCCCATCTTAAAAAAGCTGATGGCTTTGCTGACATGTCACGTAGGACACAGCGTGTGTGGTATTTCACAGTAGGCTGTGATTAGATCAGCTCTGAGTTTTCTTGTCCACTCACTAGATTCCTCAATCTTAGTGATTAAATTCGAAAGACGCTGGCTGATTAATGCACGTCAGTGTCCTCGCCTTTGTTTCCGTAACAGTCCCCTGAATAGATTTAGAAATATTTTTGATTCATCCAAACTTACAGTTCAGTGAAATATATTGAGTAACTCTCTTTACACATCTGTTTGTAACAGTAACTCCTCTCTCCACCCTCAGGGTCCGCAACTGTCTCAAAGGTCAGGCTTCAGCAGCCGTTCTGCTGCCCCAGACATGGCTGGCCTTCAGAGGATGAGTATGAGGAGTGGAGGTCCAGGTTATGCTGTTGGTGGGGGTGGTGGGGGTTTTTATCAAGAAGAAATGCGCATGGGGACCATGAAACGAATGGACCCAGAAATCTCTACGCATTCAATGCAGCCAATGCCAATGCAAATGAGGGGCTGGGGTGTCGACAACAGCGATGCTGGCAGTTTAGTCTCCGAACGTGACACCACCTATGGTCGCTCGTATGCTCAGAGCGCGGTCAATGGCTACACCAGCCAGATGATGCAAGGAGGAGGCAGCTCGGGCTTTCAGTCAACCATGCGCCGATCTCTAAGCGGCACTCTTTCCCGTGGCGGAGGGGTGCCAGCAGGTGGGACAGAGATTGTCCAACAGCAGTCCTTCAAAGGCCCGGCCCACCGCACCATCAGCAGGATTACAAACCGTAACCGGATGAGCGTGGGCTCCATGTCTGGAACCATGCAGCAGACGTCAGGTGGGAGCGTCTACGGGGGAGGTGGAGACACTGTGGACGGAGGGTTCATGATGTCCACGATGTCTGGCTCCCAGGGGAACCTAAGGATGCAGCGTCAAGGCACCATGTCCCGTGCCATGTCGGTGAAGAGCATGCAGAGTGTGGGCAGGGGCATGGACATCTACGACGGGCAGATGGAGTTGGGAGCCAGCATGGGCAACCTGAGCGGGTGAGAAGCTTTTCACATTCATAGGATCAGTGTTTTCATTGGTAGCACTGATTTTCCTGTACTGTACTGAAGTTTGTGATAACTGTATGATGTGGTGCAGGTCAGTGTCTGGAAAAATGCCCATATTTACATTTGATAGGTCAGGTTTTATCAGTCATCAACATCATCAACCTCAACAACCAATGATGTTGGGTAAGAGGAATTCTAGAATCCTAGAAAAACAGAACAGTGATTGGTCTTTCTAAGAATTCAGTATAGTTTAGTGTGTGTACTGTATACAGGTCTTCAGCTTCAGCCCATCATTTTTTTCTGTCAAAGAGAAAACGGAAAGCAAAGAAAGCAACGCTAGCATGAAGAAAACTGGCATGAGTGTGATGTCACACAACCTTTAGAAAAAAAAACATTTAAGTGCTGATGAAAGGAATTGATGAGCTCAGAGGCGTATTGATCAATTTGGAAGCAGTCCTTTAACAGAGGTGGTTCTCCACTCCTCTCTCTAGTCATCCTCATGACTCAGTTTGTTGTATTTGTCACTGACGTTCTTAGTGAAGGTGATGAACCAATGTGCCATAAATTTCATGTGTCACTAAGTTCACAAGGGGAGTGTGCAATGTGAAAAGTGAGTTTCCTAAGAGCTGTGGATTGGGAGGTGGCTCCATAGTGGCAGGACTGGTTTCGGGTGTGGCAGCTCAGTGTCAAGCTTCACATTTCACACATCCCACAGCGTGTGGTTAGGGTGAGCTGATTTGCAGCACACTGTGCGATTTGGAAGAAGTTCAACAACACAATTTTGCACACAAGTAACAAACCGCCTGCGAATAGCTGTCTCTTTGTGTGCTACCAAACATAACAGCAGGGAAGTTATGTAATAAAGTGTTTTTTTAAGTTCCTGTGTTGAATTTGTTTATTTGCTTCTTTGTCAGGTTGGACATGCAAACAGCAGTGCAGTACCTGACAGAGGAAGATCCCAGCCTGCAGGCCCTGGGTGCCGCATACATCCAGCATCAGTGTTACAATGACAAAGACTCTAAAAACCTGGTACTTTGCACTGATTAAACTCATGGTTACAATTCCTTCAGTTCTTTCCTCTGTGCTATTAAGAAACTCATTCATGAAAGTTGTTTTCCTTCAAGTGCCAGCATCCACTGATAGATGTTTCTCCTCTTCTGGTGACTTTATATAAGCTGGGGCTTCGGTTCTGGTGTGTCCTAGTTCTTCTTCTACTTTTTCTTCTTCTTCTCCATTTCTTAACTTGAGATAGTGCGGCAATCTCTTGTCGGCAGATTTAACTTCTCCAAAAATAATTTTTAAAGGGAATTTTCTGACTTTTTCAAGAATTAAATGACCCTTTCACATTGTTTCACATTGAAGCAACTCTCAGTTTTTATAATTTCATTTAGGTCCCTGTCCCAGTCCTACAGTCCTAGAGATTGTATAAATACCCAAATGCCCAACTGTTTTTTCCTTCCCTCTTTAGGTGCGTCAACTGGGTGGCATTGGTGATTTGGTGCAGCTGTTCAACAGCCAAGACCTAGAAGTACGGCGCTACGCCACTGGTGCCACACGCAACATCATCTACGAGAACCAGGAAAACAAGTCGGCCCTGATCGATAAGGATGGCATCCAAGAGCTCGTCAAGGCGCTTGAGGAGAACGATGACGAGCTCCGCAAAAACATCACAGGTATTGCAACGCATGCACCAGAGAAGCACCTAGAATATTGTTTTGGAGCTTTCCCACAAGAGGAAGTGGCTACAGATTGGTTCAAGTCAGTGTGTGGATTTAAAGTGATCAGATTGTCAAAAAGAGCAGTCTTTGAAATTGATATTGTTCAAACAAACGAGAGCACACCGCGGAGATTTGCAAGGCATGGGGCGTGTCTGAATACACAGAGAGTTGGATGGGGAACTGCTGTCATGTCTATAGACTGTGTAGGTGAGGATGGGAGCTGTGTGGGCCCGTGAAGCAGCAGTATGTCAGCCGCCCCCTTTGATGAGACAAGACCTTGTCACTTTTGTCCTTTAAGCCACAACACAGAGTGCTAAGTAAAACGCCTTGGCATAGGGAATAACTTTTACCTGTACTTATTAACATCAGTGGGCTTCCAAAATGTGACAGCAGATGACAGGTTTTTGATTCATGGAGCACAATGTAATCCTCAAATGGATATTTTATTTTAATGGCATGTGTTTTTTGGGGGGGGATATTTCTGCTAAGCTATGGTAGGTTAAATAATTACTGTGAAATCATTTTAAATTGGTTAATGTTCATTTAACTCACTGCTGGCCTGAAAAAACATAGTTTCCCCCAATTTTTTGGTTAACTGTTGCCATACTTCTTGAACTCAATCAATAAAAACATCCTGAAATCATATTTGAGAAAAGCTGATGACAAAAAAAAGAAGCAATAGTATGCCTAAATGCCAGTTTTTATTTGTCCGTATTCGTGCAGGTATCTTTTGGAACCTTTCATCCAAAGAAAACCTTAAGGAGAAACTAGCCAAAGCGACACTTCCTACACTTGCTCAAAAGATCCTCGTCCCCCTCTCGAAAAACGAGATGGGTCGGACTGCGCATACCGATTCAGACACAGAAATCCCTCCTGAGTCCCCTTCCGAGACAGAAATCTTCTGCAACGCCACAGGATGCCTCAGGTGCACCTCATTTATGTGTCTTGCGTCTGCAGCTGCTACATGATTGATTAAAATGTATGCGTATGCTTTTCCTTTCCCATGACTGCATTTGCATTTGGCAAGCTTGTTTTTTCACACCCAGCGCTTTTTTTGCTGATTACTCCAGCCTCCAGTTACCTTTGACTCTAATGCATTGGTGCCAGGAGTCCTGTAATCTATATGTGCACAACACTCAATCTGACCTGAAGAAGTTCTCTGAAATCACTTGCTTATTTTCTGTGTTCTTAGGAATTTGAGCTCCGTGAACGAAAAGACCCGCCGGTCGATGAGAGAAACAATTGGAATTGTGGAGTCTTTGGTGAACTACATCAAGGCCTGCCTCAAAACAAACAGAGCCGATGAAAAGGTGGGAAAATAGCTAAAAAAATAAGGAGAAATCCAGAGAAGGCAAAAAATAAAATACACATTTTTTTAATAAGCCCCTCCTACCAGAGGAGGCGAGGCACTGCCACATGCTTCAATAGCACTAAAAGTAAGTCAGTGTTGACGTTGGCGTTCATGTGGGATTCAAACCCTGGTCCTCCAGGTGAAACCCTTCTTTTTATCTCTTTTTTAAACTATATATATAGTGCTCAAGTTGGTTTGATAAGTGACCTCTTACAGGCTTGTTTTTGTTGTTGTTGTTTTTAACGCCTACAGTCTAGTTTCCCCTAAGACAACTTGAGTTGCAGTATATTATATATGTTGTTTTTTTTGTTTTGTTTTTTTGTCCAAAATGATACACAGGCCTAATTTCCTTTGTGTACTTATTTGTCTGGATGTGTGTATGTCTGTTCTAGGGGGTGGAGAATTCAGTGTGTATCTTGAGGAACCTCTCCTACCAGCTCTACAGCGAACTTCCATCTTCTGTTTTAGCCCGCATTGAACCAAACAGAGATCAGGACAATGGGCTGGGCAAATCCATCGGCTGCTTTACACCTCAGAGCCGAAAAACCAAAACTGTAAGCACGTGTGAGAATCGCTCCATTAGCAAGTGCACATAGACCATCCTGCACATCTTAATTCTGCCTTCTCCTGTATTTCTTTGACTGACAGAAAAAGAAGCAGTTTCAAATTTTAGGTCAAGTTGCCAAAATGCCAAATGGTATGGAGTGGCTCTGGCATCCTGATATTTTGAAGGTGTACCATGAATTGCTGAAAAAATGCGAAATCAACAGTAACACCCGCGAAGCAGCAGCTGGAGCACTGCAGAACATCACAGCTGGAGACAAAAGGGTGAGCAGCAAATTCATCAGGGATTCAAATGTAGTAACCATACACTGTATATAAAAGATGTAAACAGCTACAGTGGCATCACCCAGCATCCCAGAGTGGTGGGAATACAAGTTGCATTAATAAAGAGTTTGTTGTGTTTAATGTAATGAAGACGTTCAGAGATCAAAGACAAATGGAGTACATCTTATCTTAATAAGGTCCAATTACCTAAAAGAAAAGTAAAACAGTCGAATTTCACTCACCAAAATGAAATAAAGTTTTCTTGGATGCACTGTAACACAGAGAAAGCCAAAACTGCTTTTTCCGCTAATTCCATTAAAAATGTTTCCAAAGGAGTCGCTGGTACATACAAGGCCAAACTGTCCGGATAAGGGACTAATGTCAGCCGTAGTTACATTTTTTGTCTTGTGCCCGCTCTCGGGGAAATACAACTACAACTGGAAAAAAAGACATCACAGTTACGGACATTACACATATTACAAGGAAGTGCTGAGTAACACAGTGATAACATCATCACAAATCAAAGCACAAGCGACACAGAGATGAAGGACTCGGTATAAAAGATCTCTAACAATGCAAAGTTTACAAAGGTTGTTTGATAATTGGCTATAATTAGTCCATCTCATACATTAATTGCTCTGTCTCTTTAACTTGTAGTGGCCTGCGGTGCTGAGCGATATGGCTTTGGACAAAGAACGCATGCTGCCAACCATCATAGACATGGTACCTCGTTCTGCCAAAGATGCAGAGCTGCGTTCGCTCACAGGTTTCCTACGAAACCTTTCCCGCCATACCGACGATAAAGACGACATGGGTCAGTCTTCTTTTTTTTCTTTTTTCTCTTCCCCTTCTGTAGAAATGTTGATGTCTCTAAGACACAGAATATAAAACCCTAAACTGTTGTCTTTGCAAAATTTTAAGAATTAGTGGATTGTCAAAATTGATTTTCACATTTCTTTTTATAAGATGTGTAATTTGTATCGGTTTATTTAGCCAAAAAGACTGTGAACACACTGGTGGATAAACTGCCTATGGATGGAAATCAGAAGTTTCCCTCCAGCGAATCGGTGGTCAACATCTGCGGTGTTTTCAATAACCTGGTGACTGGCAGCATGAGTGCAGCCAGAGACATCACCCAATTTGATGGCCTGCTAAAACTGATAAGCATCCACGACACACGAACCAGCAGGTTGGAACATTTTTCCAGACTCCTGATGTTCAATTTTAATGTTGCTATCCAAAATTTTGTGTGTGAAGTCATTTGTATCATTTAATAACCTTGGATGAAATATTTTTCTAGCCTTGAAAACAATAAGGCATCCACAGCAGCAGCCACAGTTCTGTCCAACATGTATCATTACAAGAAGCTGCACAGACAGTACCAATCGGTAAGAGATGGCTTTGAGCTCTGCACTTCTAATCATGACATGCAAGAAAAAATCAATAATATATCAAAGATAGAGCATCTAATTTCCTTCTATTCCTCATATATTTAGACAAACACCAATCTTTCCATTTTCAGTTTACTATTTTTTTCCAAGCTTTTGACACTTAAAAAAAAATCCTTTTAAAGAGTTTCCTGACCTGTCCACACAAAAGTGAATATTCATTGAAAACAGTTTCTTTTCTCGCCGCCCCACCCTCATTCTTATCAGCTTGTGTGCATTTGTGTGTACATGCACATTATGTCTGAGTGTGAAAGAGTGAGAGTGACGGGAATTCTATGACGAACTCTGTTCATTCTCTGCAAAACTCTCTCAGTTAGATGACACGTTTAACACCTCACACTGCTACTCTTTAAACACACACACACACACACACACACACACACACGCGCGAACATATCCAGTCAGGCAGGTTCAGGGCTTGAGAAGGATAAGGTAATTTTACTGCCTTCTGCAGATCGCAGCTTGTCCCACCCAAAGGTGTGGCGTACAGCTTGTTTCTTCATGAACTTGTTCACACAACAGGAAACATGATTTAATGTTGGCTTTGATTAGAGTTTTCATTTTATTAATCAGATACGCACTCCATTGCGTTACTTTACATTTTGCATAATACTGTAAGTACAAGAGCACAGATTAAACTTGATCTTAAGATCACGGCAGGATGTTTTTCTGTGTTTTGAAGTATATTTAATATCATAACATCTTGTTTGTACCTTTTGTGCTACAGAAAGGATTCACAAAACAGTATCAATCAACGCTATTGATCTAAAGCTGAGGTAACTTGGGACAAATTCAATTCTACAACAGCGAACAATCCTGAAGTCTACCAGCACTCAGTGGCAGAAATCTATACCACAGTAACATCTGCTCTGTCTTCACCTGCAATCATTTATGTTATGGATATCAATACACAAGTAACAGAGGATCCATCCAAAGGAAATGTCAGTGGCATCAATGCAGTGCAAGAATTTATGGATTCTAATACACATATTTGCACCTTAAGCATTTACTCTCTTTGTTAGATCACTGTATGCGTTTTATGTATAATCAGGGATTTATTTTCTGTCACAGAGGTTTTAAAGCAGTTGATGGACAATCTGATGGACACTTGTGCCTTAGGTTTTAACAAAACTCCGTTTTGTCTCTCTCGTTTACGGTTCAGATGCAAGATACCCTTGTTTTTGTAAATATTGCTTTTTCTTTTGCATCGAAATGACATGTGTGTGTTTTATAGACAGCAGTCCTTTGTACTCGTAGTTTTCAGATAGATGATGTCTGTTATATTTGAATGTAAACCATAGATTTATAGAAATTTGGATGTAAATAAATTAGCTTAAGGGGGGGGGGGGTGTCATTCAATGTGGAATTTTGTTTATACATATTTCTATTCTTATGCAATGTTGTTATTGTAATCACTGTTTTTCTGTTGTAATTAATGGTGTGTGCTTAATGCTGGGGTGGCTTGATTACTTGTTGCAGGACAGATGAAACCAAGTATTTGTCATTTTAGCTATTAGCTGTGGCAAATTGTAGATGTAAACGTCTTTCAAACCTGGATCCATTGTGCAGTAAATCTATTTTGCAAAGTCTATTGTATAAAAATTAAATCCCTGAACTGCAGCAGTTGCTGCTCAGTGGCATAAATGGTAACCTTGTGTTTCTGTGTGTGCAGTAGAAGACACTTTGTTTGATTCTTTTTGCAGAGGTGTCATCTGCATATTTAACATCTAATAAAGAGAAACATTTGGAAATGAAATGACATTTTGTTTGCGTTTCTTTAGCGTGTGCGCACAGCACCATTTGCTGCCGAAACAGACTCACACCAACACTGTAAAATGCCAGCCACACCCTGTTTGCATATTTGTTCCTGCTCAGACAGGAACAATACCAGACCTTCCCTGCTGCACCCTTATTTAGGCTCTTACCTCAGTGCAGGACCTCCATGAGGAGAGAGAACATCAACGTTTACAAAGGAAGAAAACCTTGTGATTGATTTCCAGTACGTGCAAAGCTTCCAGCTAAACAATCCTATTGTGTGGGAGTCCCGTTCCTTCACCTGACTAGGAAAAAAAGCATATTCCCTGGATTCTCTGGACTGATATCTGATCTGTCATGTGTATGTTTTTATGTCTTTGCCAACTATTTGTTTACTGCCAACTATAAAAGGAAGATCGAGTGCTTATAAATTAAAAAAGAAAATCCTTAAGACACCGTCATTACACTGTCTTTTGTTGGAGACTAAAATAAAGATCAACAGGGTAAATTGGCAATTAATAAAATATTTATTGTACACACACTCTTAATTACACTTACTTCCCTGAAATACTTCAGACAATTTCTCACAAAGTATGTTACACATCAGTATGAAATGTAAAAATGCTAAAAATCATCTATGGCATGTAGAAACAGAAAGCAACACACTGATTTTAATAACACATTGTACAGAATGGAAACAGTTGGCTACACGATGGAGAAAACAAAGAAAAGACGTGCCGACAGCGATCTCTACAGAGCGTCGAGTTTTAGAAAGGAGTGTGAATCAGATGTCCTCAGCGACCAGGCAGTAGAAGTCTGAGCGTGCTGCGTAGTTGCGTGATCCCAGGTCCGAGATGTCGATGTCAGAGGGTTTTGGCTCAGCTGCTGAGCTGGTTGCAGCGGGGAGAACTGGAGCTTTGCAGGACAAAGCTTTGTAGACAGGGAGGCGAAGACCTGCGACACAGAGAGAAAGAGAGCGATGCAAAATGTCACTTTCCCCTTCTTTGGTTTGTATTGATTAAATTGTGTGGTGATTTTTTCTGTATGAGTGTACAAATAAAATATTTTTTTTACATTTTTACTGCAAAGTAAAAGGAAACTATTGCTTTGATTTTTTATAAAGACTTAAAATGGGTGCTCTCTGCTGGGCTCTGTCCAAAGTTACCATCACTTGAAAACCTCACCAGCACCAAAGCTTCAACATGAATAATTGTATGCTCAGCTCTTTGTGGCTAAGTGTAGCGGCTTTTTGAAAACTCATAAATCCAGACCTAGGACGAGTGTGTTTATTACTCTTTACCTTTGGACAGACCCAGCCAAGTTGTTTATGCCATCACAAAGTTAAACTAACCTAAGCCAAGCCAAGCCCACCATCATTTGACTGCAGCGTTTTGTAAATAGTTTTAATTCTTGCATCTAACTTCCTGCAAGAAAACAAACTAATGAACAGTTTTTAACTCTTAAGAACGAAATGAAAGCATTCTAATCAATAGTGAAATGAAAAGTAAATATGTGAAAGACCATTGTGATATAATGCCTTAGTTATGAAGTTAAGTATTAACTATAGCTTAGTCAGTATTTGTTTATTCAAATTGGGAACTAACTAAGTGAAATGAAGAGAGTTTCGACTCTGACGTGTTTTTTTTGGTTTTTTTTTAAGTCTTTCAGGTTGAGACTTGTATGAAGGCTGGAACATTTTATGTTGCACTCTTGTGACAACAAGTACAAGAACTGCTGAATAGTTGATGATTTGCATTATTGGATCAAAGTCATTAACAGGTGCTTGTTAAACATGTGAATGCTTGCCTCAGTATTTTTTCCAGATATTAAAATTTTAACATTTTTGTGTGTGTTTCTCACACAAAACCTAGACTGCACCTCTTACCCAGATCACCGGCAGGGTCCGTATCTGAACGGCAGTTCAGGTAGTCCGGCTGAAGGGTCAGCATCGGGTCTTTGTCATCCTCCAGCAATGTCTGAGGGTCACCAGCAGACTCCTTGTGGAAGACAACACTGCGAGGCATTGCTAAAGCTAGCTCTTTCCAGAAGACAGATGAAGGCGTCTGTGCAAACACAAGCACAAAGACACCAAATAACATTCATCCCAGCAAGCTGCTACAAAGTCAAACGAACCTTCTAAAGTGCAATGCTATAGTTTTCATTTCATTTTGAATTGATAAAGCTGCTCATTTTTGATATCAATAATGCATGATAGCAAAGTGAAAACAAAGATGTTTCAACTTTTATGAAAGACTGAGAAAAATATGTGAAAATGCATGACTGTGGCAGTCACTTTTACAAGCTAACTTAGTGGTAATTCAGATCTTCTTGGGGGGGGGGGGTCCTGTAAAATAAACACTAGCTTTATCACTATTATTATTCTAGCCTTGAACCTTCCAATAAACTTTTGAGAACGTAGAAGAACACAAAAATCTTCTGACTTGTAACTGACAGATTTCTATCTGCACTGTTACTCTCTGTTATTGTCTCCTCTTCCTGGTTTTCCCTGGTTTGAAGTGGGCAGTGCTACAGTTGAAAATGTAATGGCATGTACAAATGCAAACCAATCATTAAAATTCCCCACATTTTAAACCTAAACATCGTGACAACCAATCAAATCTACCACACCCACAGTGTCCTTCGGATAATGTCAGTCGAAACTATCCATCATATTAGCAAGGAAACAACATATGGCTGGAGTATTACCACAGAGTTGTGTCTCCAGGTAAGTATGGTGAGGCAGTGCTGGTGCTCACTAAGCTGCTGTTTGAACTCTGGCCTCATGCGCTTATACTGAGCATCCAACAAGATGAAGATGGGCTGCTGACACAACTCCAACAAGTGCAGGAGGCCTTGTCTAAAAAATACACAGAGCTCCAGTTAAACATAGGACACTGCATATTGGAGCAATTCTGCCCTCAAGTGGTACGATGTACTAATACACAAATTATTACATTTGCTTTCACACTTTCATAACTTGGCTGTTTGCTATATAAATTCAATATCATTTTTATTTATAAAGCAAAGTTTAAATAGTGATATTTCTGTGTATTCCGTCCTACCTGAAGTTACTGGAACACCAGTCCTGTTCAAGGTAAGCAAAAGAGAGCAGCACGATGAGGCGCCGAGAGCGACTCATGTTCATTAGGAGCTCTGCAGAAGGATCTGAAAACAGATGGTGCAATTAAAAAGGCAAAAATTAATGTTTTTTACACGAATCAGTGCAGAATATTAAGAACACTCTTACTGTTTCCATAAACATTAGGAGGGTAAGTAGCAGCCATGTGCTGCTACCTCTATAAAAGTAGAAGAGCTGCATCTCAGACTTTGCAGGCCTCAGTCAGCATATTAAAGGTTAAAGTTACAACAGCCCCTCCTTGAATCGCTACCTTATCGTGGTGGAGGGGTTTGTGTGTCACAGGGATCCCAGGGGCTATGTTGTCTGGGGGCTTTTGCCCCCTGGTAGGGTCTCCCATGGCAAATTGGCCCTGGGTGAGGGACCAGACAAAGAGCGATTCATAAGACCCTTATGAAAAGGACATCGAGGGAACAGTTTACCCTGCCCGGGATAGGGTTACCGAGGCCCCGCCCTGGAGCCAGGCCCGGGGAGGGTGCCCGAGGGCGAGCGTCTGGTGGCCGGGCCTTAGTCCATGGGGCCCGGCCGGGCACAGCCCGAAGAGGAGACATGGACCCATGCTCCCGCAGGCCCACCACCCGCAGGAGGCGCCATAGGGGTCGGGTGCATTGTGTGCCGGGTGGCGGCCAGGAGCGGAGGCCCTGGCGGACTGACCCCCGGCTGCCAAGACTGGCAATAGGGACATGGAATGTCACCTCTCTGGTGGGGAAGGAGCCTGAGTTAGTGCGTGAGGTTGAGAGGTACCGGCTAGATATAGTCGGGCTCACCTCTACGCATGGCTTGGGCTCTGGAACCAGTCTCCTGGAGAGAGGCTGGACTCTGTCTCAGTCTGGAGTTGCCCCTGGTGAGAGGCGGCGGGCTGGGGTGGGTATTCTAATATCCCCTCGGCTTGCTGCCGGTACGTTGGGGTTTTTCCCGGTGGACGAGAGGGTTTGTTCCCTGCGCCTTAGGGTCGGGGAACGGGTCCTGACTGTCATCTGCGCTTATGCGCCGAGTGGCAGTTCAGAGTACCCAGCCTTCTTAGAGTCCCTGGGGGGGGGGGGGGGGGGGGGGGGGGGGGGTGCTGGAGGGTGCTCCACCTGGAGACTCTGTTGTCCTGCTGGGAGACTTCAATGCTCACGTGGGTAACGACAGCGAGACCTGGAGGGGCGTGATTGGGAGGAACGGCCTCCCTGATCTGAACCCGAGTGGTGCTCTGTTATTGGACTTCTGTGCTAATCACAGTTTGGCCATAACGAACACCCTGTTCGAACATAAGAGTGTCCATAAGTGCACGTGGCACCAGGATGCTCTAGGCCGTAGGTCGATGATCGATTTTGTAATCGTATCAGCAGACCTGCGACCATATGTTCTGGACACTCGGGTAAAGAGAGGGGCTGAGCTGTCAACTGATCACCACCTGGTGGTGAGTTGGATCAGGTGGCGGGGGAAGACGCTGGACAGACCTGGTGCACGTCTAGCAGAGGCCCCAGTCCGCGAGATCTTCAACGCACACCTCCGGCAGAGCTTCAACAGCATTCCGAGGGAGACTGGGGACATTGAGTCCGAATGGACCATGTTCAGCGTCTCCATTGCCGAAGCTGCTGCATTGAGCTGCGGCCGCAAGGTGGTTGGTGCCTGCCGTGGTGGTAATCCCCGAACCAAATGGTGGACACCAGAGGTGAAGGGAGCCACCAGGCTGAAGAAGGAGTCCTATCGGGCTTGGTTAGCCTGTGGGACTCCGGAGGCAGCCGACAGGTATCGACAGGCCAAGCGGAATGCGGCTCGGGCAGTGGCTGAAGCAAAAACTCGAGTGTGGGAGGAGTTCGGAGAGGCCATGGAAAAAGACTTTCGGGCTGCCTCGAAGAGATTCTGGCAAACCGTCAGACGTCTCAGGAGGGGAAAGCGGTGCTCTACCTGCACTGTGTATAGTGCTGGCGGAGCGCTGCTGACGTCGACTGAGAAAATTGTCAGGCGGTGGAAGGAATACTTCGAGGACCTCCTTAATCCCACTGACACGTCTTCCGAGGAGGAAGCAGAGTCTGGGGATGAGGGGAATGACCCGCCAATTTCCGGGGGCGAGGTCACTGAGGCAGTTAAACAACTCCTTGGTGGCAGAGCCCCTGGTGTTGATGAGGTCCGCCCCGAGTTCCTGAAGGCTCTGGACGTTGTAGGGCTGTCCTGGTTGACACGCCTCTGCAATGTTGCGTGGAGATCAGGGGCAGTACCTGTGGACTGGCAGACCGGGGTGGTGGTCCCCATCTTCAAGAAAGGGGACCGGAGGGTGTGTTCCAACTACAGGGGGATCACACTCCTCAGCCTCCCTGGGAAAGTCTATGCCAGGGTGCTGGAAAGGAGAGTTCGTCCGTTAGTCGAACCTCGGATACAGGAGGAACAATGCGGTTTTCGTCCTGGTCGCGGAACACTGGACCAGCTCTTTATCCTCTCCAGGATACTTGAGGGTACATGGGAGTTTGCCCAACCAGTCTACATGTGTTTTGTGGACTTGGAGAAGGCATTCGACCGTGTCCCTCGGGGTGTCCTGTGGGAGGTGTTGCGGGAGTATGGGGTGTCTGGCCCATTGCTACGGGCCATTCGATCCCTATACAACCGTTGCAAGAGCTTGGTTCGCATTGCCGGCAATAAGTCAGACTCGTTCCCGGTGGGTGATGGGCTCCGCCAGGGCTGCCCTTTGTCTCCGGTTCTGTTCATAATTTTTATGGACAGGATTTCTAGGCGCAGCCAAGTGGCGGAGGGCTTTCGCTTTGGTGGCCTCAGAATCTCATCTCTGATTTTTGCAGATGATGTGGTTCTGTTGGCTTCATCGGGTGAGGGCCTCCAGCTCACACTGGAGCGGTTCGCAGCCGAGTGTGAAGCAGCGGGAATGAGGATCAGCACCTCCAAATCTGAGGCCATGGTTCTCAGCCGGAAAAGGGTGGAGTGCCCACTCCGGGTCGGGGATGAGTTCCTGCCCCAAGTGGAGGAGTTCAAGTATCTCGGGGTCTTGTTCGCGAGTGATGGGAGAAGGGAGCCGGAGATCGACAGACGGATTGGGGCTGCAGCTGCAGTAATGCGGACGCTGCACCGGTCCGTCGTGGTGAAGAGGGAGCTGAGTGTAAAAGCGAAGCTCTCAATTTACCGGTCGATCTACGTCCCTACCCTCACCTATGGCCACGAGCTGTGGGTAGTGACCGAAAGAACGAGATCGCGGATACAAGCGGCAGAAATGAGCTTCCTCCGAAGGGTGGCTGGCCTCTCCCTTAGAGATAGGGTGAGAAGTTCGGCCATCCGGGAGGGGCTCAGAGTAGAGCAGCTGCTGCTCCACATCGAAAGGAGCCAGCTGAGGTGGTTCGGGCATCTGACAAGGATGCCCCCTGGGCGCCTCCTGGGTGAGGTGTTCCAGGCATGTCCCACCGGGAGGAGGCCCCGGGGCAGACCCAGGACACGCTGGAGAGATTATATCTCTCGGCTTGCCTGGGAACGCCTTGGTATTCCCCCGGATAAGCTGGAGGAGGTGGCTGGGGAGAGGGAGGTCTGGGCCTCTTTGCTTAGGCTGCTGCCCCCGCGACCCGGCCCCGGACAAAGCGGATGAAAATGGATGGATGGATGGAGTTACAACAGTACAAATAGAAAAAGACTGACAAAGTGTGGCTTGTTTGGAATGTTTGAAAAGTTGCATCTTAGCAAACCACAAGACTTCTGGAACAATGATCTGTGACGGCCAAGACCAAAGTGGAAATGTTTGGCCATGACGCAAAGCACCAAATATAGTGAATACCAAACATAGCATATTAGCACAAACACCTCATACCAACTGTGAAGCACGGTGGTGACGGGCTGTGATTTGCGCTTGTTTTGCAGCTACAGAACCTGGGCACCTTGTGGTCTCTGAGTTGACCAATGGTGCTGGAGTTTAGTGACTAAGAGGCTGGCAAGGCTAGCACAGAGAGCTGACCAGTGGATTTGAACTCATAAACCTTTTCTGTTTCATTTCTAACATTTCTAACTATTGTAACACTGTATGGCCTGAGTGTAGTTAACCTCCTAAGACCCGAACTCTTCCATGGCATGCATTTTTAATTTCTCTTTGATATTTGGGCATACTGGGACCTGATGAGTGTAAAAACAAAGAATTGCCAGATTTTTTTTGTTTTACCTGATTTTTGTTCCTGACAAAAATGAGATGCACATATGAGGATATTTGTTTAAAATTTCAATAGAACAGTGGCAGTATAATGTCCTCGTAAGTGGATATCAGGCCCTTGTAGAGCAAAATTTTGTATTTTGGTCTAGACAACCCAAAACGTGATGTCCACATATGTGGACACCGGGTCCTAGGAGGTTAAAGATGAATTTGACTTCTTCAATTTCACACATTCCTGAAAGATGTGAACTCAGACAGTCAAAGACAGCTGTTATACATTAACTCTCACTCTGTCTACAGGTGTGACAGGCAATCTGACAGAGAGTGAGACCTATATTTTTGGTCTTTTTCTGACTGGGACAACTGATTTTCTATGGTTTATACAGAGTGCTGGCTTTCAGCACTTTAACCATATCTAGTCACATATGGGGCAATCTGTCTGAAAGCTAAAGCCTGGTATGAAATTGGGTCATGCAACAGGCACAGCGGTAAATATACAAGAGAAAGCTTGAAAAAGAAAAGAATAAAGGTGCTACAATGCCCCAGCTGTGCATAGACGAATACTCACAAACTTCAATGAACTAAAGCAACAAAGAGTGAGACGAAATTCTTGCACAACGATGTGAGAGACTGATAAACTTGTGAAGAAGTTATTGCTCTGATGTGGTTCTGAAAATTACTGATTCAGAGTGTCCTATAAAAATGATGTTTTTCATGATTGTTCATTTCAGTGGGTTACTTAAAATTATATATGCTGATCATGAAGCAGGCATGAATGAGGGAAGCAACACAGAAGCAATAGTAGAGCTGCAGTGTGGGAATATAATCATACCTGCACCAGGTAGTATATCGTTGTCATTGAGGTGCACTTTGTACCCATTTATATTTTCCAGGTGAGGTTTGAGTACGAAGTTGACAAACTTCCTGTCATAGTCATTATTCACATATGAGATATAGGCATCATATAATTTCCCATCTGAAAAGGTTCAGACACAAACATCCAGGTGTTGTTAATACAAAAATATCAGTGCGGCAACTTAATTTAAATTCAAGAGAGGTCTCACCATTGAGTTCATAGTCTCCATACGAGTTCTTGTACCAGAGTTTGATGTTCAGGTGGCACCTCGAGTAAATGACAGCAGCTAAAGCCAGGAACAGGAGGAGGATGACAGCTGCAATCACGGCACCTGTGTGACTGGGGCTGCCTGGACATAGATACCAGAAGCAAAAGGAAAATCAATGGAAATCAATGGAGAATATAAAGGTAATACTCCAATTAAAAGATTTTATATTATACAACATATATTGTGGCACAATTTTTAATATACAGCATAGACAGCAAGTAAACTTTTGGAGGAAAATCCAAGATAAAAAAAAAAGCACAGTTTTTTCAATTTAAATGATTAAAGATGTATGCTATATAATTATTCCACCCCGGAAAAAGAACAGCTCAAAGAATTAAAAGAACAAAATTACCATTATATTTATAGAGTATATGTGAATGTCTGACCACAACTGCACAGAAATAGTTTCTTTCCCAGTCTTTGTTTTTTTTTTAAAATAACAATAATGTATACTTTATTGATCCCCGTGGGGAAATTCCTCTCTGCATTTAATCCATTCACCCAGTGAAGCAATGGGCAGCCATTAGGCACCCGGGGAGCAGTGTGTAAGGATGATACCTTGCTCAGGGGTACCTTAGCGTAGCCTTTCAGTGGATTTGAACCCCCGACCTACTAATCATGGGGGCACCACTCTACCTACTGAGCTATCCCTGCCCCATTTTTTTATTTTATTCTTACCATGTAAAAAAAAGTAGTTACTGCTCACATAATATGTGACTATAGTGCTTTAAAGCATCAGTCTGGACCTGAACTAACTCATTATCAAAAATTATTCAATCAAGACAGAGCTACACAAGCATATCAAGTCAGATTCCTGTGTTTGTTGAGTTTGATGGTCCTGTGTAAGCACTTTAGTTAGTCTTTAATATTTAAGTTTGCAGGGAAAGGGCTGAAAATATAGTGTACGCTTAAACTAACTTCTTTTAGCTGCCGACTGTGTCCAGAGCAGTACATGCAAAGCCTAATGCCATCCACTGGAAGTAAGCCACTGACTGTGGATCAAAATTTCAAAGAACCCCATTTAAAAGAAAACACCCTTAGCTGAGTAGATGGAATTTCTCCGTTAAATAGTTAGTATTTAAAGAATATGTTTAAATATGGAAAATAGACCCATTATGTATCCTGAATAGCCTCAACTCCTATTTGAGAAACTTGTTTGTTTTTTTATTTTTACCTAGATTCTTCAGACTGAAGTCAGCAGAAATGTTCCTCACTGTGCAGCTGTACAGCCCAAAATCTTCCAGCTCTCTGAGGGTGATCACTAGGAAGCTATTTACCATCAGCTGGTTGGCACCGGGGGACCTGATATAGTTAGACAGAAGATTAAGCACAGGTCTAAACACAGGTACATTATTAACTTTCGCCAAGCTAATATTCAACGGCTTCAAATCACCATGATGATGTGTTCAGCGAGGAAAGTGTGTGGTTATTGAGGGGATGACCATCTTTACTCCACTGCAACGTGGTGTCACATTGCTTCTCTGCTGGGTCCCAGAAGAGGAGAGCAGTGCAGTTCAGTTTCACAGTGGATCCCACATTTTCCCAGAGTGTTGTCGAGCCCCCGTTAGGTTTAAATTCTGGAGCCTTGGAGCACTGAGACTCTGTGTAAAGACACACAGCTGTTATCCATGTTCACTGCAAGATCTCCAGACAATAGGGGCCTTCATGCCAGGTAGCACCTGAGCCTGTTACTAGAAGGCATGCTGAAACAAAATACCTGTTTGCAGGTATATTCATTCAATTAACCCCTTCAAATCCACACACAAACTCTACAGCAGCTCATTGATTTCGAAATAACTTAATTACTCTAGCACACTGAAACATTACTTTACCTTTAACTAGGAGACGCACAGTAAATGTGACCGTGCTGTTGCTCTGTTGCATACAGGTGTAATTTCCTTGGTCTTCCAAATTTAGGCTATTAAAGTCCAGGTAGATTTTGCTCTCATTTGTAGGGAGCTCGTATCAGAACAAATGACCAGACATCCTCCAGCTTCTGTCTCCTGAGGGGCACCAGACAGGGATGCCCACTCTCCCCCTCACTTTTTGCAATTTTTATCGAACCTCTAGCAGCAGCATTTAGACAGGCTACAACAATTAAGGGCATAAAATGTAAGAACATAGAACATAAAATCAGTCTCTATGCGGATGATGTGTTGCTTTTTCTGCAAAACACACAAACCAACCTCTCTGAGGTAATTACTTTAATAAACTGGTTTTCAAGAGTTTCAGATTATTCAATTAACTGGCCAAAATCTACAGTTCTCCCCATTAACTGCTCCTTCCATAATTCTTCCTCTGCCCCACTGCAATCCGGAAATATTAAATATTTAGGTATTAATATCTCTCCTAAGCTTTCAGACTTAACTAAACTAAACCACATCCCACTTCTAAAGAAAGTAGAAGGCGATCTGACTAGATGGAAATCTTTACCCATATCACTCATGGGAAGGGTCGCCACTATAAAAATGATGATCTTGCCAAAAATAAATTACTTATTTTTGATGATCCCTAACAAACCATCACAAGATTGGTTCAGATCTCTGGATTCATATATTTCCAAATTCCTTTGGAAAGATAAACCCCCGCGTATTAGCTTAAAAACGCTACAAAGAACCAAGGATAGAGGAGGATTAGATCTGCCTAATTTTCACCAATACTTCTTAGCCAACAGGCTTCAGTTCATCTCAGAATGGTTAAAACATACCTTCTTAGTTGAGCCCTGGCTAGATGTTGAACAGGCACTATGCAAGGATCTAGAGATTTCAGACCTACCATTTATTAGCTCAAACATCAAAAGACATGAATGCTTTAAAAGTATCAACATCAGCTTTTCTCTAACAGCATGGTGGGAGTTTCTAAAAATAACGGAGTCTTCATTAATCCCATGCAAACGTACACCTATCTGGAATAACCCTGACATATTACAAAACAATAATATGATTAATTTCCCAGAATGGAGTTGTAAAGGAATTAAATACTTAGAACATATATTAGAGGGAACAGAATTTATTCCATTTGACAGACTAGTTGAACAATATGGGATCAACAAGACAAGGTTTTTAGAATATCAACAAATTAAATCCATAGTAAAAAAGAAATTTAACCTCAGTCAAGTTGAATTACAAACACCACTAAGTGCGGCACATTTTCTTACTCTTAAATCCCCCAAATTATTATCTAAAATATACAGAACACTTTCTAAATTAGATGAATCAATATCCCTTCCTACTGCAAAGTGGGAAGCAGATTTATCAGTCAACCTAGACCAAAACTTCTGGTCTCAGATTTGCTTAAAAACTTTTAAATTAATTAAAAATCCCAGTCTGCAATTAATACAATACAAAATACTTCATAGAGTGCACTATACAGGTCATCGGATGTTCAAGATGGGCTTTACATCTTCCAACAACTGCTCACACTGTCAAGGCAATACACCAGACAATTACATCCACGCTCTTTGGTTCTGTCCACCAGTGCAAAAGTTTTGGCGCGAGATATGTGAAGACTTATCAAAGTGTCTGAAATGTAACATTCCAACCTCCCCCTTAGTGTGTTTGTTGGGCAGCTTAGATAATGTCACTTCAGAAAAGAATATAGCCCATATGATCTTCACTGCCCTATGCATAGCCAAGAAAACAGTCCTCATGAACTGGAAAAATAAAAATAATCTTAATTCTAACCAATATAGAAATTATCTATTAGATTACATTAGTCTTGACACAGCCTCTGCCACCACATTAGATCAATTGCTCTGGGCCCCTTTTATCAGCTCCATCACCTAGTGGGGGTGGGGGGTCATAGTTTGGTCCCGCCTTCACTGTTGTGATTGGTGAGGGGGTAGGGACAGGCTTAGGGCGTCGGGGGGTTCCCCGGAGGCATCTTCCTTGGGGGGCTCAACCCGGGGTAGCGGTCACGTCCGGTTGAGGGCTCTGTTGGCTCTCAGGTGACTGTTTCCTCGCGGCTGCGTGCAGCGGGGCTAGGGGAGGGTCTGTGCTGACGGACGTGGGTTACTGACCTGGCAACCTGGCTGCCCCTGGGTGGGTCCGGGATGGGCGTGAGGTTTTGGGGGCGCTCCGTCTCTGGGCTGGGGCCCGGGCCGGGCCTCGGGGGCTCGGGTCCTGGTTGGTGTGTTGCCGGGGTTGTGGGCGGGTGGGTGCATGGGGGCCCGGCCCTGGAGCAGGGTGCCGCCGGTGCATCGAGCCGCCTGGGGGGCTCTTCAACTGGTGGGGGGGATGGTCACATCTTGCAGGAGCTTTCTTCTCTCAGGAACTCTCTGCAGGAGGGGGAGATACAGGAGAGGTGGAGGAAGATCTCAGCCTGGGCGTTTACCGTCTTATGTAGTCTGGAAGATGTGTGGTTGGTGGGGTGGGTGCAGTTTTCTCTGTGGTGGGGTTGGGTGGACTGTCCAGGGCTCTGTGGAGCCGGGGGGCGCTACTGCACTGGGCCCCGGTCTGATGGGCCTGGGCCCCCCTTCCCTGGCGGGTCGCGGAGGGTGGGAGTGCCTACTGGGGTCAGCGGGGGAGCTGGCCCCAGGGAGGGGTTACCTGCCCCTCCCTTCCTTCCCTCCCCATCTCCAGCTGCCTCCCTCTTCCCGCTCCTCCACAACCACCCACACATGCAGGGCCTTGGAGTGGGGGTATGTCACCAGGGTGCAGAGGAGGCTACCCCCCCCCCCCCCCCCCCCTGTCCCCTTCTGGCTGCCTCTGCCTCAATTTTATCCCACAACTTAGACATTCACATTATTCACACTCTCATTACACATACATATAGGATCTTGGGGGTGGGCACAATCACGGAGTCCAAATCACCATCAGGGTGTATACCTCACCCCTGACGTCGTTGCCCACCTCTCAATTTTAAATACACTTAGTCATTGAGGGTTAGCAGGAGGGACTATGCGCTTACCTGCTGCTCCTTGGCAGGTAGCTCCATGCCCTCCTGGGTTTTAATTGCACCTTAGAACACATATGCATCAACACTACAATGAGCGGGTGGAGGGAGGTTTGGAGTCTTCTCCCACCCCCATTCTCTGCGGCCTGCTGGAGCGGGAGGGCTAGTAGGAGGAGTTGGCCGTCCGACTGCGGTCTGGGGTGTGGGGCCTCCCTGCTGCTGCGGAGTCGGGGTGGTCTGCCTCTCCCCACCGCAGGGAAAAGGGTAACACCACCTGGGTCTGGGTGCAATTCCCCCCTCCAGGGGCAAGGGTACCTAGACCTGGTTTGTAGAGTACGCTTGGGGAGTGTGATTGTGTGTACAGCGTCTCTTTATGTCTGTCTCCACGTTGGTTGAGTGTGGAGTGAGTGCATATGAGAGCATGAGGGTGGGAATGGATGTTTGTGTCTGTGTGTGCCTGTATGTCTGTGTCTATATGTCAGGTTGGGTATCAGACGCCACCTCTCTGGGGACACCTCAGGCCCTCCAAGGTTTGGAGGCCTATCTCCACCCACCACCACTTCCCCTGCCGGTGGCGGACTCCCTCAGGTGTCGGTGTGTTGGTGGTTCTTTGTGTCTGGGGGTGGGCGTCCGGGTGCACACCGGCTCACTCCTTGGCGGCCGCTTGTCGGGGCCTGGGGCCTGGGGCTCGCTCGGGCCCCTTTGGAGGTGGGGTGCCCCCGGCCTCTCGGCCTGGGGCTCGGTCACTCAGGCGCAGCTGGGGGCCGGCGGAGCTCACGGGCGCGTCACTGCAACTCCCCCTGACTTCTGCTCCGCGGCTGCTGGGCGAGCCCTCATCTGGGACTCTCCTCAGCTCTTACTGGGACAGTGGCGCGGCTGCCCCTCTGTTGGTCTTCCATGGTCTCTTGTGTTCTGGGGGCCTCTGGATGTCTGGAGTTTTGATCTCCTCCATACCCGCTTCACACCCTGGAGGACGGGGCTGTGGCCCCCCCACACTCCCTAGCAGATCATTACATGGAGAAACCTTTGGAATGCAAGCATGCTGATCCACACAGGTATGCACACATGGGTATTCACAGACGCGGACTAAAGCTTTCTTGGCTGCTGCCTCAAAGCACACTGTGCGCTGTCTATCTTGCGTGCTGCACAATATCGTTTATTACTTAGTAAATACTGATATCTATGACTAGCTAGTTTATTGTGATGGTGCTTTGTTTTCTCTATTATTATGTTGCTCTTTGTTGTTTGCTGTCTCCTCTGTTTGTTTTTGTTTGTTTGTTTGTTTGTTTGTTTTTTCTCCATACAGGTGACCCAGGAGTTTTTTTTTTTTTTCTCTCTCTTCCCCCCCCTTCTCACCGTCTCTTCTCCCCTTTGGTTTTCTTTCTTTCTCTCCCCCTCTCTCTCTCATTCATTCCCCCTGTCCTATTTATTAAAAAAAAAAAAAAAAAAAAAATGACAAAGGATGAACTGAAGCTCTGCCATCACGTAATGTCGCATACTGCTGTTTCTGATGTCATTTAAAGGGAAAAAACAAAAACAAAAAAAAAACATACATTTGCTGGCCGGCTTGCCGAAACGGGAGTGTGGGAGTTGCTTCTATTCACCGTTTAATGGTCACACTTAACGACCGCTTTCACAATTGCTCGAGTGTCCTGGAGAGGATATGCTGCTGTAGGTAAACAAGCAAATTGTATAGAAGAAAAGCTTCTTAAAAAACTGCAATTTGTTTTTTGTGGGATGGCAGTGATTGACCACTGTGGACTGAACCCAAAACATTTGGTCTCCAGAGCAATAAAAGGATGAAAGATTTTTTATTTTACGTTTTTTCCATCTTAAAAAAAATGTATTTCAGAGATAAATGGTGCCTGACGTGTCCTGATGACGAATTCCACTTATCTTTGTATCCCTAATTTTTAAATATGTCAACATTTATGAAATGCAATAAGACAAAACTGTGCAGACAGTAATTGTTCCCCTGAAAAGGAAGTTTAAAACTCATCTCTTTGACTTCCAGGTGTTTACTTACATTCTCATCAGGCTGAAAACGTCTGTTCTTCACATTAAAATTTCACTTTGCTTCTCAAAAAAAAAAAAAAAAAAAAAAAGGTTTAAATTCTGGAGCCTTGGAGCACTGAGACTCTGTGTAAAGACACACAGCTGTTATCCATGTTCACTGCAAGATCTCCAGACAATAGGGGCCTTCATGCCAGGTAGCACCTGAGCCTGTTACTAGAAGGCATGCTGAAACAAAATACCTGTTTGCAGGTATATCCATTCAATTAACCCCTTCAAATCCACACACAAACTCTACAGCAGCTCATTGATTTCGAAATAACTTAATTACTCTAGCACACTGAAACATTACTTTACCTTTAACTAGGAGACGCACAGTAAATGTGACCGTGCTGTTGCTCTGTTGCATACAGGTGTAATTTCCTTGGTCTTCCAAATTTAGGCTATTAAAGTCCAGGTAGATTTTGCTCTCATTTGTAGGGAGCTGCACGCAGTCCTTTTGCCAGGTCAGCTGTGTTTGAGATGTGCTCTGAACAATCTTCAGAGGGCACTGTAGTTGATATGGATGCCCGACAAATGCCGCCTGTTCTTTAAACCTACTCTCATCCACGCAAGTTTGACCTTCGTAGAGAAGAAATACAGAGGTTTACTTAGGACAGAGTATTCAGTCTGTGTCAGTGCATTCATATCCCTAAGATAAAATCTGTAGGCTACACCTCAAAGTATTGAAAGACTTAATATTTATATTTACATCTAGATTCAATTAATTTTATGAATCCCCAAAAGGGCAGTTAGTTTGCATCTTACCCAGACAACCTATTTAACAGTCAAATTCACACAGCCTACACTCTTTAAACACTACTCACAAACATTGTTCCAGTAGAAGACACAGATCAACAAACAATGAAGTTAAATAAAAAATATTAATAAAATAAATTAATAGATTAACAAGGAGAACTGTTTAAAAACTAGCAATCATGGAAAAATTAATCTAAATGATCCTGTCAGGGTTAAGTGATCAAATAGCCGAGGGAATTGAGGATTTTTGAGGAACCATTTGTTCTATACTGGACATAGCAGTGACTTGAGAGCAGCTTCCTGAAATGAGACCACAAAGCATACAAAACATGATCAGGATGGTCAATACTGTTTTTTTTCCTCCTTTATCCCCTGTTTTTTCCTGATCAGGTATCATGTTATGTAAGGTAACATGACACCACGCACTGTTGCATCACTAAAAACTGAATCAGATGCCCAACAATCTAGTATGAATGGGATTTATGTTATTTTGGCCCATAAACAAACCACAATGTAATAAGGCTACAGTATTAGCACAAATCTACCCCTGATGCATGCGGTATGATCAAATGGATGCAGGCCAAAATCCCCCGAAACTGGCTTTACTTCCTTTTAAAGAAACATTTTGCATACAGTCTGTGCATACAAGCAGCTTGCACAGACTCTGTGGAGCGACGCGACACTGTGTAGTTTTTAGGGCCTGGAGTAAGAGGTTAATGATGTATGAAGGTGAAGTTGTTTACACTTTCACCCATGAAGACGATGAGCAAAGGAGTGTTTCCCTGACTTAGATTATAATAGATTCAAACAATAATAATAATAATAATCAAGAAAAACACCAGTGTAAACAAATGAGCCTTACCAAATTAAACACATCGGATAAACTAATGTCAGCTGCTGCTCTATTAAATCCTAACCTGTCGGTCAAGTTGGTCAGCGCATGCGCACATTGTGACGTTAAGGAAAAACCAACAAATATTCGCTCCTCCTTTTGACTTTTCCTCCTTTTCTTCTCTTTTTTTCTTTCAACCCGTCCGGGTCTAAAGTCCGTTTCTGGTCTTGTTGCCGGGCAACAGCATGTGACTGCGTGACAGTGACATGCGTGCACGCAATGACCACATGTGCATTGACCTGGTTGTTTAGCATACTCATCAGCATCTATGACCGCGATAAATAGTTTATAATAAAAACGCATCCACAATGAATACATTGAATACAGCCACAGCTCCCAGCTGTGGAGCTGTTAAGCAGGTGCTCCAAGCAAACTCTAAACCTGCCCTTAAAAAGTGATAAGTAAATAACACCCTTACCGACTGCGAGTAAACCTCTGTCCCATAACCCGGAGCACATCAAAGTGAAAGCCACTAAAATCACAGCCATGAGCGGGCAGCTGTTTCCCTCTTCCTCCGTCCTCAGGTGAACACTGAACCGAGTGCAGAGTTTTCTGTTTAACTACATCACTAAACCACAACTTTCCTGGCTTATTATATGGTTACAAACAGAGTCGAGGCGGATATGCAAACGACAGCCTTGCGGTTCACTAACTGCACCTGGAAAAACCTGAAGCTCTCCTGCCGATTGGCTGGCCCTTGGTCATGTGATGCACACACCGACTTTTACCTGCCTTGCACTTTAACTTCCTGTACAGGAAGAAAACTGGCTAAAAAGGGATGTATGTGAATACTGTAACAGAGAGAACAACCAAAATGGTTTATTGTCAACTTTTTATTTTAGTATTGCTGTTTAGATGTATGACACCTAATATACAGGCGCCATCTGGGCCCGAGAAGCTCTGGCAATAGAGATTATGAATCTCTAGATTTTGAATGCCTGGTAAAATAGAAATGAATAAACACCTACATAATATTAGTTGTTTATTAACAAAGGGTTTGTAAAAGGTGCGTTGAATTACTTTGTCACAACCTAGTACCGGTAAATGTATTACCTAAAGCTTTAAAATAACTTTTTATTACAAATAAAATTTACAGTATTTGACCCCTTCACAGTTTCCTTTTTCTTTTTCTTTTTTTTTTTGTGCATATTTTTCAGACTTCTATTATTCAGACCAATGACTGTAGAAAAACAGTCATTGATTCAGACAAAGACAAAGACAATACAAGCAAGTATTTGTAATAACTGGTGTTTACTTTGTCATAGCGCTGTGAAGGCATTTTGGCCCACTCCTCTTTGTGAATTTGTTTTAATTCAGCCACACAGGATGGTTTTCAAGTATGGATAGTCTGATTAAGGTCATGCCAAAGCATCTCAATCGAATTTAACTTTGGACAGCTACTCATCCACTCCAGGTGTACTTGAGCTTCATGACATGAACTGATGGCTGGATGTTTTTCTTCAGGATTTTCTGGCAGAGAGCAGAATTCATGGTTTAATTTCAGCAAGTCTTCCTGAAGCAGCAAAGCAGCCTCGGACCATCACTTTACCACCACCACATTTGCTGTTGGAATGATGTTCTTTTTGTGAAATGTTGTGTTAGTTTTATGACAAATATAACGGGACAAAAAGCCTCCAAAAAGTTAAACTTTTTTCTCATCACTGTAGAATATTTCCCAAAAGTCTTGGGGTTCATCAAGATGTTTTTTGGGAAATGTGAGGGAGGCCTTTGTGTTGTTTTTGGTTAGCAGTAGTTTTCTCCTTGAACTCCCCTGGATGCTATTTTTGCCCAGTCTCTTTCTTATTGTTGGATCAAGAACTTTGATATTAACTGAGCCAAATGAGGCCTGCAGTTCTTTTGATTGCGTTTGCATTCTTTTGTGACCTTACCATAAGTCTAAATGTCATAAATAAAGTCATTAGTAACTAAGTAAAATGTTATTTTTATAGCACTGCAACCTTTTGCGGCTGAATTTACAGCGAGGAAGACCAAGACAAGGTATGTTGGAAGCAAGAGGCATTTATTTGCCCATTTAGCTCTGGCTATGACAGTTACTCACATGTCAAGCCTTCTCACAGCACGAACAATCACACTCATCTGATGACAACTGGCAGCCTTAAATATTCGCAGCTCTTAAGTTCTAAACCATTTTTTTACTGTCAGGTAAAATTGAGGTTGAGGTTTTTCTAAATCTAACTGTCCACCAACATTCTACAATACACAATTTTATTAAATGAATATATACATACATTTTACAACTTACATGTTTGTTTTTTTTGTTTTTTTTTTAAAAAACATGTTTTGCAACAAAATGCTAGAAACACAAGGTTACCTTATTGCAGCTGCCCCTTATCACATGACTTCAGGGGCATGCTGGGGATGTAAAAGTTCACCGATGTATGATGTTGCTGCTTCATGCAGACCTCTAAAAGTAGAAATCAGAATCTGAAAGTGGACTTATAAGTTAATGGGGAGCCAGTGCAACTGAGTCAGCAACTGTGTGACATGTGAAGAATTAGTCTGAAACCTCGTGGAAGTGTCCTGAACAACCTGCAGCTCTGTCAAAGAAGTTTTGTTAAGGGAAGAAAACAATGAATTACAGTAATCCAGGCGTGATGAAATAAAGGTATTAATAACCATCTCCAATTCATGCCGTGACACAGAGGAATTCATTAAGGAATGTTTTAAATCAACAGCTCTTCTTATATTGGTAGTACAAATCCTATTTTGTTTTATGCACACAAAATGTAAACTGCAAATGTGTAATATTTACAATATCTTTGTGATTAAGCTACTGCTTTAAAACCTTTTGTTTTAAAATGTATTTTTCTTGAAAATCAAACTTGAAGACAAAAGACGTGTGGCTTTTTTGCCACTGAATCGAGATTGCTTCTACTCCTATCCATGGCTTTGCAAATTCAAAAATGCTCACATGTTAAATTAATAGACAATCACAATGACAGATGTTTTCTCTTTTGTATTTAATGATATAAAATGTTATAAAGCAAAACATTTTTGCATCTGAGTTACAAAATACACAATTGGATTCTGCCTGTAGTAAAGCAACAATCATCACAGCGCTTTTTGTGTAAAACAGTATACATTAAGGCATAACACAGTCAACACCCCGTTTACAGTATCAGTATAAATTATCTTTAGTCTTTCAATACAAAACACAGGCTCGTATATATGGAGTTTCTACAGCAAGCAAGTGGTGGATTCTCAATGCAGAATAAGAATAATCTCGTGAAAGTTGCGGTCAGTAACATCAGCTGCTGTACACTGGTTTTCTTCAAGACAAATTGCCTTTACAGTCCTTTTAATGGATGACAATCCAGCCACAGGCCTCCATCTGAGCTCCTCAGAGAGATGATTAAGAACCTTGAAGTTGACGCAACACTGCAGTAGTCTGGAGACTTTAATGCACAAGTCAACACTGGGTTTGTGTTGTTCGGGTAACATGTATCCCGTTTACACCGTCATGCTTCAAATGATCTGCAAGAAATAAAAACAAACACATTTTATAAGTCATCATGTATCAACAATACTGTTAAACATTTCAAATTGGAGTACTGTTGAATTTGTGTTTTTTTTGTGTGTGAAAACTATTTTAAACAGATATCACGTGGCAATCGCTAAGGAAGTCAGGCTGTCTACATGAAAAATGTTGAGAAAAACCAAATTTAAATACACCCTTTTTAATATAGGCATGTTTAAATAAATCTTCGTTAGTTTTTTAGTAGCACTACTATCAATATTATTAGTTCTGCAAGCAGAATAAAGGTTTAGCTTTTAAATAGATCTTAAACAACAAAACTGTGTTAAAGCAACTCAATTATGCTTATTGACCAAATACTTGACAAAGAAGCCCTTTGTCCTACTTGTCCGAATCTGTGTAAACGGGCCAGGATGGTTAAACTTGATAGTTTCAGCTGAAAATCAGAGACTTAGGGAAAGTGTACAGTTTAACTTTGGGGCAATAAATGAGCCACCTTTTCACTGCTCATATCAGCTCATGATATTACTGTAATTGAAAGAAAGTAACGTGTAGTAACAAAGCATTTTGATAACACTGACATATTTAGTGTCTCATGTCATGACTTAATAGAGCTAATAGTGATTCAGACACATTCTGAAACCTTTGGGGACACAAGCATTACTTACAGGTACATTTCAGAAGATACATGACATGTCACACTATTGCACAACAGTTTTGGGGGGGTTTCTTGCATTAAGCAGTCACACGTAAGCATGTATTATCAAAGACTCACTGGAGTTCCTCTTTTAGCCTCTTGAGTTTATCTGAGAGCCTACAGTTCTTCACTTCCATGGGAGCACTCGGTATAAACCAGGCTGCAATGAACTTGCATATGACAACAACATGCTGCAAGCAGAGGGTACATGGTTAGGAAGTGGATCTCATTTTATAAACAAACAAACAAACAAACAAACAAACTAACTAAAAAAAAAAAACGTAATTTATTATTTAATTAAAAAAGGAGGTTATGGGTTATTTCATACACCTTGGTTTTGTTACAGCCCGAGTCTAAGCTCTGAAAACTTTTTCAAAGCTGTCAAAGTTAGAAAATCATTGTGTTGAATACATTGTAGTTAGGAAGAAGTAGCATCCCAATGCAAACTCAAAGACAGACTTGAAACTTGCAACAACCTTTAATTTAAGGTGTATAATAATCCATAGAAGATGGGAACTTACACAGGGAGCACAGCTGAAGCAAATCATAGATAGAAAACCAAAGTACAACACACTGGGTAACAGACTATCACAATAAAACAGGAAATGTTGTCAACACTATGACATACAGACTTGATAGAGGGGCAGCAGAAACACATTGTAACAAACACAGAGATCACAAATATGGGTGACTAACTGGGGGAACAAAGGGATGAAGAAAGATAGTAAGTAAGAATTATAAAACCAAGAATAAAAATCAGAATGTAACAGAAAATGCAAAAGATATTTATCAGTCAAATAAATATACAAAGAGAGGCCAACAAAAGTATAAAATTCTCCCAAACTTAAAGGATGACAAAACCCAAAAACCTTAATAATTAATAGTTACAAGTACCAAATCCTGGACCCAAAACCCAGAGATTGTAACAGAATGCTAAAAAACTGCTCAGGAAAGAGGTGAATGTGTGAATGTAGTGCCGTGCTTTGTAAAAGTCCAAAGGTCTTACCTCAAACAAGATGACGAACGCAAAGCGCGCAGCTAAAATGATCCAGAACTGATGGGTATGAGTGTAGTCATCTTTGCTCCTGTAGTCCTTATATCTGTCAAAAGGAACATACTAGATTTTGATCAGATGTTTTATTTATTTATTTATTTTTAACTCAAAAACTTAATCTGTAAGAGAAAACTAAAGGAAAACAAACCTGCACAAGAAAGGCTCTTCACCAGGAGGGATGTTCTCGCTGTATTTATATGAACCATTCACACGAAGAAATGGGGCAATGGAGAGAGTGTTGTTGATGTAACCCACCATACAACTTGAACATGAGAAAAAGAAAAACGTAAAAGAAAGCCATATAACCATATAAGCCATACAGCCAATTGCAAAATGTATAGAATTTCGAGAGGAATGCACTTCTCACTCAGTATCTGGTGCAGCTGTGCCTAGGGCACACGGGCCGTAGTGATAACGGTACACAAGTCGGGGGATGAAGTCCGAGGATACACCAATGACCAGCCCATTGACAATGACTGCTAAGACACCAATAGCCTCTAGTATATCTAGCCACACACCTAAGGAGAAGCAGCAGTGTTACTAATGCTCAACATGCTAACAAGACCCACAGTGTCCTGCCTTTTCACAACAGTTCTCACCAATATTGTTGGTTTTCTTGGGAACCATCCTCCGCTCGAGAGTGACCATCTTAATGGCATCCAGACGTATCTCTATGACATTATTGATGAAGGCCAACAGAGGAGCGAGAGGAAAGGCTGCCACAAACAGGGTGGTAAAGCTGAACTGGATCACTGAGAACAGAAAGTAAAGATCAATTTTATTTTTTTCCCAATATTAGTTTATCCTTTACTGTTGCTGTTGAAGCATGACACTGAGCACATACCCATTTCCAAAAACTCTCTGAACAGGCTAAATGAGTCGACATCATTTAGGCGGTAGTTGCTTAGCCAGTCTCGGAGCTTGCAGTTTTCACAAAGTTCATCCCCATCTTTAGTGTCTGAGTCATCTTTCAGATAGCAGTGAGCACATTTCCTCTGTAGTTTCTGGGTTCTTTTTCCTTTCCACAACCGGCATAACCAGCTAATTCAAACAAACCGCTTATGTCAGCACAGATACAAGGTTGAGGCATATGTACAAGTTTGTATGAGATTACAAAGCTCTTTTATACTTACGGTCCAGTGAACTCAAAGACATTGCTGATGGTTTGCTTTAGTACCATGATAATGGTCATTTGGATAAACAGGTCGGTCAGACAACCAGTAGGGTGACACTGCACGAAAAAGTTTAAAATAAAGTCAGAAAGTTTATGTAAAACATCACAAAAATAATAATACATTTGTGTTTCTAAGTGTGGACCGAGCCATACTCACTTCCTCAAGTCTCCAACGGCCTGCAATTTTTACATAATTCCCAGGACGGCCATTTATCCTGTAAATATATATGTATCATTAAAATGTGAATTATTAGTCAGATAAGTCCAAATGATCAAAGACATACAGCATGTTTGAAAAGGTAGAACAATGAGCTTTATAGAGAACTGAGCAAAAATCTTGAGCCATCCTTCAATTCTTTGAAGAATTTGATAGAAAAAGGGGGATTTAATGAAACATCTGGAAACGCATAGGGTTTGTACCACTCTAACAAGCTGTAAAGTCAATGTCTGGTATGACCACTTTTATTCTTTATTTATTCTTTACTTTTATTCTTTGTTTTATTCTCATTCTTTATTCTTTACTTTTATTCTTGTTATTTATTTAAATAGCTTTCAGGAATAGTTCTCCAGGCTTCTTGGCTGCCTTTTGTTTCATTCTCTGTCAAGCTGATCCCACACTGCTTCAATAATGTTGAGGTCCAGGCTCTGAGGAGGACTGAAAAATGAAGATGCTGCAAATCAGTACAACCATAAATTTTGAAAGGCATTCAGACAGCAGTTCTTACCTGCCAAGGATGAAGGCCGCATAAAACAGTGAGGTGAAATAGGTGAAGAACTGGAAGGTGAACATTTTGACTGTGAAGCTCTTTTCAGTGGAAGCAAACGACCTTATCTCCTCTGGTGAAGACAGAAGTCGTGTTAGTGTACGTCAGCATGCATGCATCTCACTGTTTGGCCAATAGATGGCACAATCGCACATCCTACAAAAGAGCCACATCAATTTTCTCTGATTGTATCTACTTGCTGCAAAAGCGTGACTGGTAATGTTTGATCCCTGCATGCCTGTGTGTACATGCACACGTGTGTGCATTTGTGAGCCTCATCACACCAAAACAAGGGCAGCTGCAGAAACACTATCGCAAAAGTGTTTTGATTTCTTGGAATGTGGCTTCTCTTGGTGCGCAGATTTTATCAACATCACCAGGTAGTGCACCAGATAGCTGAAACAATCTTTCCTTCAAAAATGGAAACAAGAATGGGAAAGAATTATATGCTTCTGGAGTTATTCATTTAAAAAAAATCCCATTAGCCGCTTGAATTTCAAAATTTTCCGATAGGACCTTCATTTCCATGTTAGAAAACTGTTGTTTTACTGCAGAATTTCAACCATTGGTTAACTGTCAGAGATTTACTTTTAATGTATGTGCTTTTGTAAAGAAGCACAAGTACATAAAAGAGCTTAATTGATTCAAGTAAAACAAGAATACTGCAAAGACACATTACCTTTTAGATACTGTGACACATATAACTAGGTTCATACAGTTAACATTCATCTACTGTCAATTTATTCCTGTGCAAGTCAGTGAAATTCATGTATTCACTGCATAAAGACTCCACTACCCTTGGCTCAGCTTTTCTATGCCCACACCCTGTCATCAGTTTATTACGGCGATGATGATGATGATAATGATAATGATCATGATCATTATTATTAGTAGTAGTAGTATTTAACAGGCCATCACACAGAGACACATAACCATTCACCATCACACCAGCAGACAATTCAAACTCAAGCCTTCTTGCTGCAAGGCAACCAATGCATCATTCTGCTGCCAAGCTGTTTGTTATATTGCCTAACTCATGTAACTAAATTAACAGCACTGTAAAGCTAAAATATTTCTAAGGTTAGCCAGAGTTTTTTGTGTTCTGCTCGCTCCAAATTCAGCCCATGGCAAATAAACAGCAATTTATACAGTGCTTTTTTGCACTCAGATATTACTGAAAGCCCTTCTTATGCTGCAAGCTCCATCTCCAGACACATTTTAATGCTCTCTCTCTCTCTCACACACACACACACACACACACACACACCTAGATGGATGCACAAGTTATTTCCCAAGGACACAAAAAAACGACAACCATTCCAGAGAGCATCCTTGTATTATATGTAAAGGGTGCATGTTAGTCCCCATAGGGAAATAGTTCCTCTGCATTTAACCCATTCACCCAGTGAAGCAGTGGGCAGCCACCAGTGCAGCGCCCGGGGAGCAGTGTGTAGGGACAGTACCTTGCTCAGGGGTACCTCAGGGTAGCCGTTCAGTGGAGTCGAACCCCCGACCTTCCGATCATGGGGCCACCACTCTACCTACTGAGCTATCCCTGCCCATATTTGTTAGGTCTAGCATTTTTGCAATGTGTATCTACTTTTGTAGATCTTATTTTAGTGTCTTGGGTGTCCTAATTTTTGACAATTTTTGACCATTTCAAAGAGATCAATGCATCATAAATATTTTATAAATATTATAAATATGTGTATAAGTTGTGTAAAAATCAGTTTTAGGAAAATTTATTGATGAAAGCTCTGTCTGAAAGTTATCTGTCTATTACCTGTGTTATCTGCTTCCTATCTGACTACTTTCCTTCCTGCCTCCTCCTGAAGCTGTTACCTGACAGAAACTCTTTAAAGTTTGGGGGGGGGAGAAAATTAGGTGCATTAAACATACCCATGTCACAGAGCTTCCTGGCCACAATCCAATTTACCTGCAAAGGCAAAAGTATGATAATGGTCACAGATAGCATTATTAAACACATAAAGAGATGTACTTTAAGACATCTGTGTACCCGTGTCATGATAGTGATGATGAAGTAATGGAGGAAACCCCCAAGCACCATCACAGATATGTTGGAGTGGTTGCCTAAAGATTTCAATTTGTACTTTGCCAAAAAATCTGCTGCAATCACCCTGAACACCACCACAGCACTCGTTAGGCTGATGATCACTAATATCTGTAGAAACACAAAGACACTAAGTTGGGTCACCATACTTTTCCGATTAACAACATCATTTTTCTTTCCAAAACGTTCAAACCAGCCTGACTCTTATGTTAAGCAGTACATTATTAAATCATTATTAATCCTTATTAAATGCATTTAGACAAAGAGAAGAAAAGATATCCTACCATAATTGTTACACAGATAAAAATCAGACTGCTGGTCCAATAGGAGTGCTTAAATTTTTTTGGTTCACAGTTGACATCATTCACAAGTTCCAGGATCAGTTCCTCCTGTAGTTTGATTTGAAAAGCAAAAAAACACATCCTTACACATACATCCATGAAAAGTAATAAACACTGTATTGGTGGATAATACTGTCAAATACCTCTTCCTCACTCCAATCAGACACTTTCCATTCACACACATAGGTAGCACGATGTCTCTTCCAGAACTCCAAAAACAGTGTTGCTGTGAAAAACAGGAGTTTCTGTGAGATTTATAGAGCATTTTATGCACCAAATAGTTGCACCAATTAACAGTGACTGTTCTTGATCACCACATGTTAATAACCTCTGGCAACGTTGGGAATATTTTAGGTGTTTGTCTGTTTTAAATATAACTTTGAGTGGAAAATATGTCAGTGTTGGCCTGCTTTTAATTTGAGGTTGAAAAGCGTATTATTATTTCTTATTTGACCTCTGCCAGCTGTCTGTGACATAGTATTTGTGAAATGGTTTCTGTAGTAATCCTTAGTTTTTGCTGTTGTTGTTTTTCGTTTCCATGTCCCTCCTGGGTTTCCCCTGTCTGTGTTTTTGTTTGTCTGTTTGAGTTTTACTTTCAATTCTTTCTACTTTTTGAAGGCTGTTCAAGTAGTTTCGGTGTATTTACTGGCCCGCTTTGTTCCTTTTCTCACTCTCTTTATTCTTTTCCTGATTGAGCTGCCCCATGCCACATTATCCCTCACCCAGTGTGTGTGTGTGTCTGTTTATGTGTGTCGGCTCTATTAAGCATGATTCTTACTTATCCAGCCAAGCCTAATAAAGGTGTCAGTATTACAAAGACGGTTCACGTGGTAGAGAGCAGGTTATGTTTGAGATTCGAGATCAACAGGTTTGAACAAAGCACAGTGACCAGTCAGCTCTCTGCAAAATATCAACAGATCTTAGCATTCATGTGAGATCTGTGGCTCCCTCTGTGAGTAAGATGGTCAAAACTTTTTATAAATTGCATCTGTCAATAAAAAGCATCAGTAAGAACGATAAAATCTAAGAAGTAATTACTTCAATTTCCTTTTCCCAGTGACTGCAAAGTCATTGACACTTTCAGTGGTCTATACAGAGGGTCTATAAAGAGGGTACTAAAACAATTTATACTTGTGAACCTTTGATCAAATATTCACATAGATTTAACCTACTTTGAATTCTGTTTTTATATTCAATCTTTACTCTCCGACAATAAAACTACCTTAAAGACATTTAAACATTAACTGGAGGGAAGAACAACTCTAATCCATCAGATTTTTCTATCTCTGTTAAGTTACTCAGTATGCATTTTTGCCAACTTTCCTTCCAAGCTTCAAATAAGCTAAACATTATAATATACTAGGTCTTTTCCAGTTTTCCTGGCCACACTTAAAGTGCACACACATTCACTTTTATTTTCCCTTTAAACTCATAACAGAGTTCTCCATGTTTGTGATTGGCCAGATACTACCAACACCAGCAATTAATTCAGTGATAAGCTATCAAGTTGCTAATTACCTTTGTGTGACTATACAGCCTGATTAAAGATGTTAGTTTAAGTGAAGCTAGATAATGGAAAGGTGTGTTGAACTTGCTTCACAGTGTAATACACACTGTGTGTAGCTCACTGGAAGTATTTTTTGTTGTTGTTTTTATTGGATTATTCTGCCTCTTCCTATATGCAGTGCCTTTTATTTGATTGTGAATTAAAGTCTTCTTTTATGAACAATTCATTTGAACACTTAGACACGAGTCTCAGCTTTTGTGTTAGTAGCTGAGTCCACCTTAACAACTTTTACATAAACAGGACAGTTTCAAGGTTGAACTAACTTGAATGTGAACTACTGTTGAAAGAGGTTTAGTTTACAAAATCTTTACTTAAAAATAAAAAGAATGTCTGAAAACTCTAGCTATTCTCTATGTCAGTTGTCTTATGATAAACTCCTTATATCTACCTATAAACTGTCATATTCTATTATTTCAGCTTTTGAAGTGTTTTTCAATGAAAAATTGTGCATTACTTTTCTTTGATTTAGTTTTGGATTGTGTGTGAAAAGTGACCTTCATTCAGCATAATCCAAATAATATCATGTCTCACTTCCTTTTGCCCTTTCCCACCCCTCCCTACAAACCAGTTCTAGCTCATTCTCTTCAAATCCTGTGCTACTTAACACCCCTGAAGCATGATCGGATAAATCCTTAGCTTAAACATTAGAATTTAATATTAGATGAAGTGTGATTACAGACTCTAAGCATCTATAAAAACATATAGATACTAAAAGCAGAACAGTGAAAAGCATTTATATGTTCATATAGATGAATGCTCGACCACCCCCATGGCCAGATGGCCTGCGCTGATTAAGATATGAGTAGCCAGGGAGAGTAGGTTCAGTGATGTGGCATCTCTTGGCAGTGCATGTCTGAGCAATCATAAAAAGACTGGCATTTGAATGAAATAGATCTGAGGCTGATGAAAGACTTGTCTGTACAAAATGTCCTGTATGTTCAAGCAAATTAAAAAAAAACATAATTGCATTCTTATTTTCTATTATTAAAAGATCCTATTGCATGATTGTGTCTATCTCAAATATGGATGTGAATATTGACAAACTCACCCCATATTGCCATGAACATCGCAAAGAACACTGTCCCTTCGTTGTCAAACAGTAAGGTCACCTGTAAATAGAAAAAAAGCCATAGTAAGCGGTGAATGTACAATCACATTGTTAATCTATTTCGCAATAAATGTAATGATGTAAAATGATTTACCTTGGTATAAATGCAGGTGTCATTGAGCTTCCACTCTTTGCAACCCTTGTCACAAAGTGGACACATGGTTGTGTTGGAGTTGCAAACCTCATTTCTAAAAGATTTAAAGTTTAAGTCATTACAAAGGAAAGATGTACTATATGAGGATACAGCCAGAAACTTACAGGAGGGGTGAGTGTTTGTAGTAGGAGATGCCATAGAGGAAGATAATGATCCCGATGATAGCAGGTGGGATTAGGAGAAATGTGTACCAGCCCAGCCACAGAAAGTACAAGGCCACTTTTTCTCCAAAGTAGTTCCTGACACAATAAAACACAGACAGATAGAAAAAAAAATACATTTATGTCTTGATGCATGCTCAATCATCCAGGTAAGTAAATCTCAAAAAGTTGATTCTGTTCGTCTGGACATAGCATTTTCAATGGGACAAGCGTTTCTCACTCATCCAAGTGACTTCTTTAGTCTCAGCTGAGTGCAGGTACCCCCAACCTTATAAACAGTATATTTTGCACAATGACTGAAAATAGCCCAGTGAATAAACAATGGACTGTGAGGTCAGTTCCTTATTATTAATATGTAAATTGTCATGACAATTGATCAACATGTCACGGACCCGGTTCCAGGGACTCGGGGTCTGCAGTGTGGACTATGATGATGATGATGATGATGATGATGATTATTATTATTATTATTATTATTATTATTATTATATGGTTGTACTCTGTTCTGCTGCTTTTCCTGCACTCCATGTTTGTGTTTTGGAAGGTGTGTGTGTGTGTTTGTGGGCGCGGTCGTGACAGGCACCTTCAGGCCTGGTGGGTGTGGCCCTGCCAGTTGACCGGTCACACCCGAGGATCTCCACACACACCTGGCACCGATCGAGCCTCGTCAGAGGAGCTACAAAACAGTGTGGCTGAGAGCTTCTCGACGCTGGATCGTTGAGTGACTACCCGTCAGTGTTCCCAGCAAAATCAGTGAGTTCTAGTCTGTCACTTCGTAGTTGTGTGTTACCGGCTGCCTCTGTGGATTTTCCAGCAGGAGTGCGGGAACGGGAGAGCAGCGAGCACAAGTTTCACGGGAGCAGAGACACGGATCACGAGCACTGGGAAGGAGACGCGTCACGGGAGTTGGAAACACACGGGGATTCATTATTGTGTACTATTTACTTCACTGTAAATAAACGCACTGTTTGCACCGCAGAGTCCTGCATCTTGGGTCCTCCTTCCCCACACACCCACGGTCTGCCACACAGACCGTGACACAACAACCACTGATCAAAGCCAATGGGTTTACCACGGGTTCCCCAGTTTCACCCATCATCGCTAACTTGTACATGAAGGAAGTGGAAAAGAGGGCCTTGTTATCCTACCCGGGAACACACTGGTTCAGATATGTGGATGACACCTAGGTGAAAATCAAATCTCAGGACGTACCACAATTCATGGATCACAGTAACTCAGTGGACCAACACTTAAAATTCACCAGGGAGGATATGAAAAGTAGCAGGTTAGCCTTCTTAGACTGTGAGATTTCCATCAGTAATGGGGGACATCTAAAAGCTGATGTGTACCCCAAATCTATGCAGTATTTAAGGTTTGACTCTCATCATCGACTGGAGCATAAACTGGGTGTCATCAGGACGCTACAACACAGAGCGAACACCATCTCCACAGACACAGCGGCCAGGGAAGCAGAAGAACATCACATTAAGAAGGCTCTGAGTAAATGTGGTTATCCCAGCTGGGCATTTATCAAAGCTGGGAAGGCACCTAAAGAAATCTCCAGCCTAACCAAGAGAGAAGGACAACTCCTGCCTAAGCAAAAACCCTTAGTGATCCCCCTATGTGTCAGGAGTATCAGAACTGTTGAGATGCATTTTTTCTAAACACAGAGTCTGTGTGGCTTATAAACCCCTAAACACACCAATATTGAACTATTGGATCAGGTCCCCGGACACAAATAGACTAACATAGTGTACGCTGTTAAGTGCCAGGAGGATTGCCAGGATTTATACATCAGGGAAACCAAACAACCTCTGGCGAAGCGGATGGTACAACACAGAAGAGCAACCTTGTCAGGCCAGGACTCCGCAGTCTATTTACACCTACAGGCCAGTGAACACTCTTTCATTGATGAGGATGTACACATCCTGGACAGGGAGGAATGGTGGTTTGAGCGGGGAGTCAGACTAGCTGGGCAGCAGACTGATTTACGTGAAAAGGGAACGACCATCTCTGAATCGAAGAGGGGGCCTAAGGGTACATCTTTCACCATCTTACAATGCTGTCATTGCAGCCATTCCCCAACTCTCTGTGAATGGTACTTGTGGCCATTGATCAGTGGCCATTGATCAGTGGTTGTTGATCAATGGTCATGACAATTTGCACACTAATGATCAAGGAACTGACCTCCCAGCCCATTGTTCATTAAGTGGTCTAGTGTCAGTTATTGTGCAAATGTACTGTTTATAAGGTTGGGCAAACCTGCGGTCAGCAGACTGAAGAAGTCACTTGGATGATTGAGAAACGTTTCTCCCATCAAAAACGCTATGTCCAGAAGAACAGAATCAACGTTTTGGAATATACATTTATCATTTCTTCTGAAACAAATGTGGATAAAAATGTTCACTTCACAATAACACATTTCTTAACAATTCTATGCATTACTGATATAGGACAGACTTTCTTTATAATAACTCCTCACTGTATTTATCTACTTTACTGGCAAACTTTATGTCAGTGTACAGTTTATGCTATGCATAACATAACACGATATAACATGCACTGTGTATAGTTCTGATAATACACAGTGGTAAGAATAGTCAGCATGACATATTTTTACTGCAAGGAAGACATAATTCACTTTTGCACCACAGCTGAACTCCACTGACATTAGTGGTCCCTTTATGTCACTAACAGGTCAAAGCTTTAGTGATTCTAGCGCTTTGTTTTATAGCCAAATATCTACTTAACTAATAGCATTTAGCATTTCCAATTACTTCCAGTGTTGTGTGTGTGTGTGTGTGTGTGTGTGTGTGTGTGTGTGTGTGTGTGTGTGTGTGTGTGTGTGTGTGTGTGTGTGCGCGCGCGCGTGTGTTTATTAGAAAATACACTGAACTCCAACACCTTAGTAAACCTTGAACCAGGTAAACTGCAGGATGCTAGCAACAACTCGCTGAGATTAGCATCCTTGCCATGCAGCTAAGCCTCACTTAGTTAATGAAGTGGCTGTAGATTCTTTAAGTGTAGAGTCCTGTCTTCAAATGCATGTGTTCTTGCCAAATGGCATTTAAAATAATTACAGTCCTGAGAGAAACAAGTACTGCAGTGATGTTCTGTCTCAGAGGTTAGCTGATTAGCTTATGGTGCAGCACATAAGTGAAAAATCCTTTGAAAAGCAGATACAAGCATCAAAACGTGCACGTTTGTAACTTTAGAGCTATTCATTTGGAAAAATCACATGACCAATTTTAGGCTCAAATTACCGATTTACCACAGAATTTCAACCACTGGTGAATTGTCAGATGTTTTACTGTTACTGGATATGCTTCTGAGCAGGTAAAGAAGTAAGTTAAAGTTATTTTCAGAATTTTTCTTTGTTTCAAACAAAACAAAAGAACTGAAGTGCCACATAATATCTTATAAGTTAAAGGATAATCCTTTAACTCTTGTAGTACTTTAATGCAACTCACTTCAGGCAGAGCATTCTCATTCCAGACGTTGGTTCAGGCATTCAATATTCATCAGGTGCTAAATTATTCTCGTGCAATTTCATAAAATTCATGTATTGCGTGCATAAAGTCTCCTTGATTCTTGGCTCAGTTCTCCCATTCGCGCACCCTACCATCAATTTTTTTAAAATTATTAACAAGCTAACATAGAAAGACAGATGACCATTTACCGTTGCACCAACAGACATCTTAGTGACCAGTTAATCTGATTAGCAGGTATCTGGACAGTGCCAGAACCACTGCACAAATGAATTGTAATTTATAGAGGCACTTTTTACACTTTTTGCAAGCTGCATCCACAGATACTTTTTTAATACTCTTGCTCACACACACACAAACCCAGATAGATCCATAAGGGGCTAGCCCAGGTTTAGTATCTTTCCCAAGGACACTTCAACATACAGATGAAAGAGCTGGGGATCAAACAACCGACCATCATAAATAACAAGATTTTAGGGGGATCATTTTAGGGGTTGAGAACTGAGTAACCAGTGAGAAGAATAAGAGGTCCATCCATAATACTTGACTGAAACAGTATTACTTCTGCAACTACACCCCATATCATACTGCACCCACATGGATGAACATTAGGATCATTCAAATAAGGCACATATTATGGTGCACCCATCAACTATTTCCCTGTAATATTAACTTATCTGTTGCACTATTATTATAAGAGCTAAATAAATTCTGAAATTGTATCTGTAATACCAACTGACAAAGAAGCTAAAAATGTTTACTAAGGGTTGTTAAATGTATAAAAGATATCATATAGACAAAACTGCTGCTGTGACACGTGGTTTATGTTTTAGATACACCTGAATCTAAAGACAGAGACATCTCTGCTCTCTTCTAACTCAAAACTCCACGAATTACTGTACATTATTTTAAAATCATGGCTCCAAACAACAGATTCATCATGTTCATGACATGTTTGCTGTTGTCTTGTTTGGAAACCAATTATGCTGCAATAACTGGAACAGTATAGAGTGCAGAATAATAAATAGGCTGTTATGCTGCAGTCCAAACCTGACAGCAGTTATGGGTTGCCCTTGGAGACAGGCTGTCCACCGTGCCCATCCCGCCTTCAGTTCTCTCTGTTTCTTTTTCTGAAAGCAGAAACACACAAAATCAAAGCAAATCAGCAACATGTAGAAAATCTTTCTGCAAGCTGCTTAACAAAACACACAGTTACACTGAGAACAGAAGCTTTCTTGTGTGAATATGTAATCTGCTGGCTTTTTAAAAAACAGATTTCAACAATTAAGGGCTTCTAAAACCAACTCGACCTTACAAGTTCAAAGCTGAAACTGTAAGATACTTTATCTAACATACATGTGCTTGTAAAGGCGACACAACAGACTGTGGCTCATGTCCGTGCTTACACAGTAACATGTAGTATTCATCAGCAATCATGTACACGCACATACCCAATTATTCTCGGTATTAGATGACTCACAGCATTAACATGACTCGCAGTGTCTCTGCCAACAAATACTTTTTTTTTGGCACCACTATTCTGTTTTGAGAGGCCATTGCCAAGTTTCAGTTCATTAAGCTTTTGAGAAAACCTCAACACCTAAGCAGCCATGTGAAAGGCAATGGTTTAACAGTTTTTAGTGTCACTATCTTAAGCGTAGGAATGTGTGGACCCACATAGAGAAACAATGGCAAATACTGATTTATGTGATCATTCTTATCTGACTTCTTATCATTGTTACTCCTACGGTGACTGCTTTTATTCTTGGCTATCATTATCACTCTCCATGGATGTGATTTCTGAAGAGGAAGAAGACCATTTCTTTTCTTTCTTTTTTATACTGTAAAGCAATCAGCAGCCCTCATTCTTCCCATGTCTATACTGATCATGTCACTTTTGTCATAGTACTTCATATACAAGGATAAGACTTAAAACCCAGAATTAAAAACAAACAAACAAAACATTTCACCTCATGTAGACAGAACTTGGTCTCAAAAACCTTCATCTTTATGAGCTCCCGTAGATTTTCTGTGCAGATTAAAAGGTAAAGAGAATAATAATAAAAATATTCAGGGTCTGGTTAAATGCAAAGGATCGGGGTTGTAAATAATTCTGTCTCACCTCCTGAATGAATTCTGGTGTGACCTAAGATGAAGTGGACAATCCGTATCCTGAAACAAGGACAAGAATCACTCATGCAGCTGATCATAAAGTACAAATGTCATTAGATTAGTGCATCTTTATTGATTCTTTAAAAAATGCATTTTAAAGAGACAACTAGGCATTCCACTTTCATAAAAACACAAAGGCGAAGACCTAATCTAAATACCACATGGTTAGAAAAATTTGGAAATAAATTGCTTGAGAACAAGTCCTTTGTAATGATAACACAACACAGTGCAAATAAACACTGGGATGCTTTAAGTGTCAGAAAACAGCAGCAAGGAATGTTTAAAATGCCAAAAATAGTTTCAGTGGCCTTGTTTACCTCGTACTGAGAGACACTGCGCTCTGATCTGAGCTCCAGTTGCAGGCATCGGACACCTTGAGCAGATACCTGTACTTCTCAAAGATTTCCTTGGGCGCTTGAATCCCATAGAAGACGTGATTATCATCTATGATTTTCTAACAGAAGGAAATTAAGATGAATGACTGTATGGATGAAATGTATATTTTATAGCAGAAATGTTAAGTGTACTATTAAACACCCACCGTGACTTTGAAGTTCTTTTTTTTTAGCTCTTCGATGTACTCAGTTTGCTTCTTGAAAGACTCTCTCTCCTGGTTATTAATCGTTTTGGCAACCAGGACGTAGTCATAAGAGAGTGGAGTGTGCTGAGTGACAAAAAACAATACGCCAAAATCAGACATTATATGCTCTAATATATGCATTAACATGGCCAGGACTGGAATTATAATTATATTAAACTATAACTGTGGACAATAGCTTACCACAGGCGGAAATGATTGCTGTTCATTGCCATTTTCTTTTACCACTCCCAGCAGCTCCAGCATCTCAATACTGGACTGAAGCATCAAAAACAATGAACAATGTTACATTATGAAATCACCCATGCTGATGTAAATACATTAAGTCGTGGTTTTAAAAATGGCATGAAAAGTATGTGGTAAAGACTTTTGTCACAACAGATGAGTTTCAGGTGGCCACTGTTTTGTGATACTGTGCTTGTGAAAGTAAGCAGGAAGGTTATCACCTCCAAAAGAATCCTGTCTAACGATAACACGGGGGCGTGACAATGAATGCCACTGCGCTGAGAAAGCAAAGCACAGAGAGCTAATCTAACCTAAATGAAAAACATGGCGTGCTCATATAGTCTAGCAGTCAGTCCAAATCCATGCTTTCTTTAAGTCCTCAGGGGATTCTCTCACTGACACACGTACATCCACAAACAGTGAAGTCATGGCAGAGGCAGTAGCACCTGAACATCCTGATTCATACGCAGGGCAGATTAAAGCGTGAATATGTTCAGACCTCATCTGACTAACTTGATTTAAGTGAATCTGTAGTGGGTTTGATGTAATGACTGCTTGATGAAGCTATGTGCAGTCATGATAAACAGCAGGGCCGCTGATAACATAAATTCTGTTAAAGTGTGAGGCGGCCTCAGAGCATCTTCACTACGTAACGATAAAAAAAAAAACAGAACCATCATTATTATTCATGAATCGGATCACCTACCTGTCTGTTGTGGAGAGGCATGATGAGTCGGTACTGAATGAAGCAGTGACTTTCCGGTTACAATAAAGCTTCGATCACCATTCAGTGACACCAAAGCCTCAGCTCAGCGATTTCTCCAGCTATAAAATGATATGATGTCTCTTCAACAAGCAGTAGGCAACTTCCGGATTGCATCTAAGATGAACTGCGACGTTGTTTCACCAGCAGAGGTATGTATAAAAACCGACTCTACCTGTTGCTGATGTCACGCCATCTATCTTTACAGCCTCCACCTTCTTCTGTGATCACTCAGTCCAGGGGGAAATCCAACAAAAAACAAGACAGGAAAAAACACAGTGTGATACAGAATAACCCCAGAGACAAAGAACATACAGCCAGCCAGTTGAACTACCTCCTTTTCACTTGACAGATACGATGGAATGGCTTTCCTTCTTCTTTTTTTTGTTATGCCTCCTCCTTCTCTCCTATGAGCAAAGTACCATTTATCCACCGCTAGATGGAAGCAAACACACTGGCTGAAACCGCCTGTTAAACCCCCTGACTTGGCTGTGACTAAATCGTCCTACACACCATTGTCAGCACTGACTGTGACATTTACAAAATAAATAAATAAATGAAAATCTTACAAAATTTAAAAAAACATTTTGGAGTCTATAATGGAAGGACTAAGCAGGTTCGCTAACATTTACTAAAAAGGCAATACGGAAAAATAAAACAATAGGGGGAAGCACATTCATTCTAAATATTAGGACAAATATAGTTAAGTTCCCTGTTTAGAATGAGATCATTATATCTATGCACATGTGTTAAGCGGCACATTGTAATGGGCATCTTGTTTTGTTTGCTGGATATAATTGAATCTATTCCACCTATTTACAACAACCTGTCATCTTTACAGGTAGTACTAAAAGGCTTCAATGATTAGTATAGTCAATGTTCTGGTGTTTTTCATTGTGCTGGGGGTTTGAGATTCTCTGGATATACAGTCCTGTGCAAAAGACTTGAGGCACATTTTATTTCATTTTATTTTGGGAGGAAAAACAAGAAATGTGTGTAACCATTTATTGAAATGTGCAAATATAACTGGGTAATTACAGCATGTATAAGGCATAAACAGTTTATACAATTGTAACAAGCTTTGGTGCGACAACCTTTATTCTTCAACACAGCCTGAACTCTGTTAGGCAGCTTTATTATTGTTTCTTTAAGTAGTCTTCGGGAATAGTTCTCTGGGCTTCTTGAAACGTGTTCAAAGCTCTTTTTGGATACTGGGAACCTTTTGTTCCTTCCTCTGTGATCCCACACTGCTTCAGTGGTGTTGAGGTCTAGGGAGGCTGCTCTGTGTTTTTCTGTCCAGGCATGCTTTTACTGCATTGGGATCATTATGATGCTGTAAAATTAAACCATTGTCAGTCAGAAACATCCCAGATGGTACAACATGGTGAATCAAAATACGATTGTACTTTTCTAAATTTACAATTCCATAAATTTTGACAGGATCCCCAACACAGCTGGCTGAAATGGAGTCCCAGACTTCCACTGTGTTTTATAGATAGCTGTAGGCACTCACCATTGTAACTCTCTCCTGACATATTAATGATGACTTGAACTAAAACTTTCAAATTTGGATTCATGAGTCCATAAGATCTGTTAGCACTTCTTTTCAGTCCAGTTTAATTTATGTAATTTGGCATATCTCTGCCTTTACTCCATGTTTGCTTTCCTTAAGAATGACTTCTTAACAGCCATTGAGAGCATCTGTAATGAAGCTTCAGGGAACAATAAATGGACCAACCAGAGGGCCAGATCCACATCCCAGGTCCCGTGTAGGGTGTTGGCTGGATTTTTGTCCTGGTTATTGAGAGCATGACTTTCGGATACTGTTTGTTTGCTGATAGCTTTTGTTTTAGGTCTAGTTCTTCTGTAACTTAACAAATGAACAAACAATAGGCACTCCTCTAAAAATGATCAGGTTAAAGGAGTGAACTGCAAATGTGTGTGAATACAACCAATGTCCAAAGAAAAAAATCTTTAGGAAGACTGAAGAACGACTGTGTTGTGATATTTTGATACCACGGTTAGCATTTACAGGATATTGTTTTATACAGGAGAACTGTTACTCAATAAGGCCCATCTACTAGTTGTTTTTCTCTTTCTCTGTGACCCAAGAATTAATGTGTAAGACTCACAGGCTGGTACCCCAAGGTCGAAAACACCACAGAGACGAGACCACTTCCTTACTCCCATCCTCCCTTCCTTATCTCTTAGAAAAAGGCTCGTTAAAGGCCAGGTGGTTTGTTTCAGAATTCACTAATGAAAGAACTCTGTATTCTATGTCTAGGAGTGTATTTTGCTGGGATGATCATAAATTGTAGCTGAACTGATAAACTACACACAGGATACTTCTTTGCTCACAAGGCAGGAAGACGTTTCCTTATTTGGTCTGTACCGGTTTGAACTGAGAACTTGCTGACACACGAACCTTTTTTTTCTCTATATAAGCTGTTATGTACTAAATAAACCTTTGAGTCGATTTGGGAAGACAACCTGAAGCAGTCTGTGTTTCCTTGTTCTCCCAAGCTGCTCCCGACGTCGTAACTAACCCAGCTGAATGGCATACCTGAGTGTTACTTTAAATAATTAGGAATCTTAGAAGGAAAGGACAGAACTCTGCTTATCGCTCGTGCCTTGGAGGGAAAACCGGGATGGACATTTTTTCCTTCAATTTGGTGTCAGAAGTGGGATGGACTGACAGAAGGTAAATATGCGTCTTTCATATTTATATAAAGACCGTATTATACCTCTCTCAGTGATCGATCCATAAAAAAAACGGGATATGCTGACGAAGTTTCACTTAGTGATCCAGAGAGATACACTGACGACTTCCTCAGTCCCCGAATAAAGTAAATTAACCCTTGTGTGGTGTTGGTGGACCCGCTAGTTGTGGCTTTCCAAATTAACACTATCAAACAATTTTATGTTAAATTACTATGAATTAATGTGCTTCTCGTTTTTCTTTTATATAAAATGGTATAAATAAATCAGTTATAATCAAGTGGAAAGACACAACACATTTATACGTAAAAAAAAATAATAATAATAATTAATTGTTTAATTTTTCTTTTGAAAAAAAACAAAAACAAAAAAAAACACGGGTCTCAAGGGTTAAAAGCAGTAAATTAAAAGCAGAAAGACACAGGGAGTTGCCTGTTGTTTTGCGAGAAGTTGCTCGTTAAGTGAGAGTTGCTCACCCAAACAAAAATTGCTAGCAATAAATTTAAAGTGACCTCAGCTGTGCCGCAGCGAAAATACTAACCTAAATCCTCCTAGCGTGTAAACCCCTCTGGAAATCACTGAACATGGGTCAGAATAATTCAAAGACCACAGACAGGTCCGATAAAAAATCTAAAGTACCTGTAAAACCAAAAATTAATAAAATACAAAATAAAGTCTCAAATAACGGCTCAGTACAACTCCCATTTCCGGTTACGTGTAACCTACGTCCGCGAATCGGTGAAGACGTCCATGATCACGTATCCAGAACATGCGGAAGTGCTTATGTGACTGACTTTGTTTACAACTTACGGACTGTAAGTTCAATGCATTCTAATTTATTTCCGGAGCCCTATCCCGAACGATTATCGCCAGAAAACAGGTCAGTAAAACTGAAGGCCAGTGCAGATACTACCACGAAAGCTAAAAGTGTTAAGATAAAGTTGAATTTTGATGTAGAAGGCTCAGAGGAAAGTGAGAAACTAATGTATGCAGGATTACCCGCTCCAGCACAGCAAGGAAGTTTCAGAGGACGGAAGGATAAAAGTAGAGAGATGTGTTTTTATTGTGGCTCAGTTTTCCAGCAGCCGCAGACACCCAAAGCAAAGATGAATTTGTGTATTTCATTTAACATAAAGGGTGAAATGTTTGCTGACACTGATAACAGCTTATGTTTTCTCTGCCCTATGTACCGACATGATGGAGAAGGAACATCCTCTGTGTCAGCTGGACCCTCAGCAGAGAATGAACTCAACATCCTTTTTGTCCGGTACTCTATGTCACACACTGTGCCAAAAAAACGTGTACAGACGCCACTACCAGGTAATCCCATGACTGGGAGCCACACTTTTGTTTCTCTCACACTTTTCAACAACATGATAACTGCTCACACAAGTGAAGGTCAAACAGTGATTTTGTCACATAACTCAGACATAGTTTATGACATAACTACACCATGTCGTCACATAGATCTAACCTACCCTATCCACTGTACTATTTCTGCACTTACGTTGCCAGCTGAATACCAGAATATGACATTGTGGTCTAAAAGTGAGAATGATATAGGATTTATTGACTGTACACTTTATCACGTACAAAAACACAACAAGCCAGTATATGTCAAGCAACATCCCATTTCTGCCGAAAAAGCCGCAGCCCTAGATGTCATGATAGGATATTTATTGACTACAGGAGTAATAAAGCCCACACTCCTGTCAATCCTGTGCCAAAGCCTAACAAACCTGGCGTATGGCGTTTCATACAAGACTTAAGGCAAATTAATGCAGTCAACATTCCTCTGCCACCTCTCGTTTCAGATGTTCACAGCATATTGACATGCATTGCATACACATTTTACCGTGGTGGATTTATGCTCCGCTCCTTTTTCTCAGTACCTGTGCATGAAGACACACAGCCGTTATTTGCATTAACACATAGAAATAAGCAGTACACTTGGACTCGTTTGCCCCAAGGCATGATAGACAGCTCTGCTGCTTTCTCAATGGTGCTTCACTCCTCCAGGGCTGTACTGGATGACCTCCTCCTCTGTGCTGAAAGTGAAAAACTATGTCAAACTGCTACACACATGCTTCTCCAGCACCTCCAAAAGACTGGCCACAAAGCATCAGCAAAGAAAATGCAGTACTGTCAGACTTCTGTTCAATATTTGGGATTCACACTGTCTCACGGAAAACGTTCCATGACTGCAGACAGGGTCAAAGCTGTGACCTCCGTCCCTCGTCCCACTACACAGAAGGAAATGTTGTCCTTCCTGGGCATGGTGAACTATTGCAGACAGTGGATACCAGACTGTTCTTTTCATGACCACATTCTGCGTGACTGTTGTAAAAAAGACAAGCCTCCTCGAATACTGTGGTCCACAGAAATGCCTGCCTCTTTCAATGCATTAAAGGGAGTGCTGATCTCCGCCACTCAAAGGTGCTGTCCGTGGTTGTTCAGGGAATGCCGGCCTGCCTGAGGGCAGTAGCAGCTTGCTCTATCATGATAAGGGACTGCGAGAAGCTCACACTCTCACATGACACTATTCTACACACCAATCACCAGGTCACGACCATTCTAGCAAACATAACTACACAACATATGCAAACCTCACCATAAAAGCGAGCAGCACACCTGATTCGCCAGCACATTTATTGATCCTATGCTGTGTTCTTCTGACCGACAGGATGGCTCAGACAGGCTTGACGATCATGACTGCATGACACGTATACAGGAATCCACAGCACCACGTCCAGATTTAGAGCAAACACCTATCCCAGACTCAGCCACGGTTTATGTGGACGGGTCCTGTTCAAGGCCGAGTGACAACTCATTTCTTTGTGGCTATTCAGTGGTAACAGTGCCTGACATCATACTAGAGGCTCACTCATTACCATTTCACTCAGCACAAAAAGCAGAGCTCATGGCTTTAATACGCGCCTGTGAGCTACATTTGGATAAGCATGTGACGATTTACACAGACAGCCGCTATGCATTTGGCGTTGTGCATGACTTTGGCACATTGTGGAGACAGAGAGGATTTAGATCTGCTGATGGAAAATAAATTGCTAAATTCTGATCTTGTGCAAAGACTTTTTCAGGCTATACAGCTACCATCGGCCGTTGCAGTTGTAAAAACGAAAGGACACAGTACAGCTGACACAGACGAAGCAACAGGTAATGCCTTAGCAGACGTGACAGCCAAGGCTGCAGCTGCATCACAGCTCCCACCGCCGCAGGAAGTATTATCTGTGCCCCTACAGCTGCCACTTGTTACACTCCCAGACTATTTAGACACAAATGTTGATTTAAAATTCATACAAGAGCGAGCCTCTGCATGTGATTACACCTATTGGGAGAATAATGACTGTACCTTAGATGACAGAGATGGCTTATACAAAATCTTAAGGGTTTGATTGCCCTCCCATATTCCCTGATGCCAGTCCTTGCCCGACATTTTCACTGTGTGAGTCATGTCGGACAAAGAGGGGTAATAGGGGCAATAAAATCAAGATTTGTAATTGAGAAAACATCACATGCAGTAAAAGCATATTAGCAACCTGTCTAACATGTGCGCGAACTAATGTAGGTAGCTCAAAAGCAAAACATCAGCATTTACCACAACCAGATTTTCCATTTCATACATTACAAATTGATTTCACACATATGCCAGCACAAGGAAGCATCAAGTACTTACTGGTAATAGTGGATCAATTTAGTAAATGGGTAGAAGCTTATCCAACCTCAAAAGAAACTGCAGAAGTAGTCTGTCAAAAGTTGAGCAATGAAATAATACCCAGATTCGGAATACCTCACCAGATTAACAGTGATAGAGGATCTTCATTCACATTAGAAGTAATTCAAAAGTGTGCTAAAACTTTAATGACCTGGGTCAAATTACTTCCTCAAGTCCTCTGTGGGATTAGAATGACTCCATCTGCAGTAACCAAATTATCTCCATTTGAAATAAGACTATTCCCAACACCATGGTCAGCTTCCAGAGGGGCACCGCTAGTAGAAGGTGATGTATATTGCATTGTCCACTGATGTTCACAACCTGGTAGAAAAACTGAATAATAACTATCAGAAAGTTTGTCTCTCTCAGCCTTTCCCCTCCACAGTTCCACCAGTGGAGACAAGGAGATGCGTGTTGGAGAAGTCACTAAAACCAAGGACACTCTGGGAGGCCGCGCGTGTTCCAGCCCCAGACTGTACTGGCAGTGACGAAGAACCAGCATCCTCACAGACGGACAACCTCAGTGGATTCATGCCAGCAGGGTTAAGACCAGCCCAATCGGACCATCTCAGGCGTCGGATCAAGCAGATGACATCTCCGGCGGGCCAACCCCCTTAACCAGAGCAAATAAACACACGGGTAGACGACATCTCCGGCGAGCCAGCGCCCGGATCCAATGTACATACACACACGCAATCACTGATTAACACACAACGTCTGAAAGAACAACAACAAGGTACTCAAACATCCAGCAGGAACAGAAAGCCAAAAGTACCACATGATGTCTAACCTGATAAAGCTAGACTCATTCCATCCTGATAATGGAGAAAATGAAATGCCCATTGTCATCACACGACGCTTATTCTGTGTCTCTCGAACCTGGGACCAGGCCAGAAGACGACTGAAGAACTGTCTTTCTTATATATTTAGGTTATCTATCATATCTATCGCATTAACCTTAGGATTTCTCTTTGCTATTTTGTATTGTAAACTGCAACCATGTTCATATTTCTGCAGGTCATATTTTGCTGACGATACCTCATGCTCTATTTTGCAAGACACCTACTTAATGCACTCCTCACGTTCCCTAAAATCAGTAAATGACAACATAAACGCCACTAATAAACCATTTTATGCACCCTCTAGAGCAGGAGCTAACGCCTGGTATGAAAATGCCAGAACAGCCGCTCGTGATTTAGGAAACAGTAACTGTTATGTCTGTTCAAAGGCTAATCCAGAACAGGTTATAGTAGGATACCCCATATCCGGTTTCCCCCTCACTGAGGGACTAGAGGAAATCGGCGGAGATAATGCTCTCCTTAAAGACACTTTACAGTTGACTCTGAGCCCCCTCGACTGCCTACTTAGACACACACACAAAGCAACTAACCCTGAGACTCCATTAGGCGAATTATTGAAGTTATCTAATGACACCGCAGGGACCTGCGCCCCAATGAAACGCCCCAAGAATAGGTTAAAACCCTCACTGCCCTTAGGACAGATCCCTCTCCATTTTAATACTAGTATGATATGTCTGCGCAGACTAAAGTTAACTGGCCCAGACACACACATAGATTATACAAAGGATAACTATACATTTTTCTCTGACTCCCCAGGTGCACGCTGTAATGAGACATGGCTAGCTGTCTCTATGGCTGAAGTTGTATCATATCTGGAGGAACACACACACAGTTCAAGTTCGAGCGGAGAATCGATCATTGTTCCCCCAGACGGTGTATTAAATGACACTGACTGGGGGGAGTTAGTTAAATCACACATGGTCACGCGCCTGACCAGACCAATCCCACATGCTTATTGGTTGTGCAATAATACCCTTAGATTAGCTTTACCTGTTAATTGGACCGGTACCTGTGGTCTAGTAACCGTTGATGTATGCTGTACTTTCATTCCCAATAATACCGCTCCTAACGGTTCATTCACACAAGCTATGAATAAACTTGAAGCATTGAAGATAGAACTAATTGCCAATACAGGCCACGGTCAGTGGCTACATAAGTGGCTACAGGACACGTTTGGAAGATGGAAGGAACTAATTGTAGCCTTTGTAACCGTTGCAGCATGTTTTTGATGATTATTGTCTGTTGTGTGATACCATGTATACGCTCTCAGAATTTTTGATATTAAGCTTACTCGAAGGACTAGTTACAGTTATGATTTGTCTTTATATTATGTTATTACATTCTGTCTTTATACTATGTTATCATTTCATGATAAAAGGAGAGAACTGTTGTGATATTTTGATACCACGGTTAGCATTTACAGGATATTGTTTTATACAGGAGAACTGTTACTCAATAAGGCCCATCTACTAGTTGTTTTTCTCTTTCTCTGTGACCCAAGAATTAATGTGTAAGACTCACAGGCTGGTACCCCAAGGTCGAAAACACCACAGAGACGAGACCACTTCCTTACTCCCATCCTCCCTTCCTTATCTCTTAGAAAAAGGCTCGTTAAAGGCCAGGTGGTTTGTTTCAGAATTCACTAATGAAAGAACTCTGTATTCTATGTCTAGGAGTGTATTTTGCTGGGATGATCATAAATTGTAGCTGAACTGATAAACTACACACAGGATACTTCTTTGCTCACAAGGCAGGAAGACGTTTCCTTATTTGGTCTGTACCGGTTTGAACTGAGAACTTGCTGACACACGAACCTTTTTTTTCTCTATATAAGCTGTTATGTACTAAATAAACCTTTGAGTCGATTTGGGAAGACAACCTGAAGCAGTCTGTGTTTCCTTGTTCTCCCAAGCTGCTCCCGACGTCGTAACTAACCCAGCTGAATGGCATACCTGAGTGTTACTTTAAATAATTAGGAATCTTAGAAGGAAAGGACAGAACTCTGCTTATCGCTCGTGCCTTGGAGGGAAAACCGGGATGGACATTTTTTCCTTCAGACTGCACAAGACCACTTCAAAAATTCTTCAATAAAGCACTGTATTTGTGTGGTTTCTGATTTCTGTATTGATTTGGTTATATTATGTAGTGAACTTGATTTTAGATTTCTGGCTTACTTACTACCATTGTGTGGGACCTATTTTCAATGTTTATGAAAAAAAGTGATTTTTCAATCTCAGATTCCTTGCCTTTGGCTCATGTTCTGTGAAGAATATATCAAATAGCACATTTTCATTGACTTCACACCTCTAATTACTGTGTTTCACCTCAATGTACTTGCTATTCCTGCACAAGATTCCAACATTGTTATATTTAAAGTACCTGCACGTATTTGCTCCAGCATTCCTGCACGTTACCCTCTGTTTTACAGCAACCATTATCTATCTTCTCACACTCTATCCTAGCTGTAAATCAGGCATCAGACATAACAAATAAAATTGTTTTGTGGCTCCTTACCAATCAAGATTGTAAAAAAGAGTCTCTGCTCAAAGAACCTCAGAGATTTTAGTTCAGAAAGAAGATTTGGAAAATCACAAAGAAAGAGTTTCCAGAATAGAGTCCTTTCACCATTATTGGATGGGGCAGTGCAGACAGTAGAGAGAAAGGTGGAATGACACAAAGGAAATGGTCTGGGGTAGACTGAAACCCAGCCCCCTTCAGTAAGAGCTCTTACCTTCAGTTCATGGCTCACCTGCTCAACCAGGTGAGCAATCTAAGCCCTGTCAGAGTCTGACGGTGAGTTTAACGATGAGAATGAGACACGCCATCAGTTAAAAAACACAAACTGAATGGTCTGCTCGCAAAGAAATGAGTCATCCTGTATGACTGCTGATGTGGTGCAATCAGAGACAAAATAAAAGGGTGATTCCTCTTATTAAATCTCAGATAAGCTGGCACAAACTGGCTCTTTGTTCAGTGCGGCTGATACAGTTATATAGGTGGACGCAAACCTGTTCACCTGTGATGTTTTATTAGATAGTAAACATAATTGTTCAAGATTAACATGTTTTTTATTATGATTATGATTATTTTTTTCAAAATTTTACCTTAAAAATGATAGACCTTTTATTCATAAATGGGCGACAACAGGGGTCAATATCAATCATGTGGTCTGCATCACTTAGAACTGAAATAAAGCTGGTTTTAGGGTTCTGTTGATTTAAAAACACAATAATCCACCCAATCCCCCTCCAATATACAGACACACAGTCACAGATACACACACACACATGGCTGTTGGTTCTCACAAGGATAGTAGAATGCAGATTTCTGTCCTCACAAAGAAAGCTAGACACAAACACACACACACACACACACAACATCCAGTGGCTGCTTTTCCCCTCCAGCACAACTATTTTGATGAGCACTTCCTTTACTGTTGTTCTTGCAGAGACACGTTTTTACAGCACAATCACCTACTGAAATCATTTTAAGTCTCTATCAACAATTTATGTACACACTATTTTATATTTGTCATGTATGGAGGGTCATGTCACATAAAAACCTTATTAAAGCCAGTATGAGATTAAATCAACAGGATAGCCATGACTAAGCATACAATAAAATTGAATGACTAAACATTTGGCCTATCATAATTTGACTAATGTATGTATCTGATACTACAATTAGATTCTGTGTCACCTCAATGTATTTAAACCTGCCTGGTGTCATTACAGCTATACTTTATTGAGCTATGTTTTCATTCTGTTTTAATGATTTTGTGAGATGATGGGGATATGATTCCAGCTGTGCAGTCTGGATCTATTTCTGTGGCCCTCTTCTTAAACTTTAACTAAAGAAAAGGCAAAGTAACATGTCAAATGGGTGGTCCTCCGTGCCTTGTTATTAAGGAGGATTTTCATCATTAGTCTTGGAATCCTGGAAAGGCAACGCTCACCCAGGAAAACCCACATCTCAAGGAAGATAGGCGATATGAGGGCGGAGAAAAAGTGGTTGCGAAAATAAGCTGCTGTATTTCTGTACTCCACCACACCCCTAAGAGGAGGACATCATAATTACACCCACACAGGATTGTAGAACCACTTCAAGGGTGATGGAGGGGGTGGGGGCACTGCTACTAAATTTGACCCCAGTGTAAGAAGACTGGCTGGGGTGGATAGGAGGTGGAGTGAAAATGCTGCAGATAGTCTCTTTCCTGAACTCCACGCCAGAGAGGAAAAGACGTGCCAAACAAAGTCCTGCTCTAAACAAATCTAAGCAAATATATACAAACATCCACTGCTGAGGGGATTAGTTCCAGGAAATGTCTGCTCAACAAAGAAGTGAAAGTCTTATATTTCATACATATATATATAATCAAATTCAAATTTTATTTGTCACACACACACAACCATACACAGTATGACATGGGGGTGAAATGCTTGTAGCTGTACAATGCCCGACCATTAAATGACAGAAAAAAGGTTTTACAGTATTTACAATTTACAGGTTACTACAAAATTTACAAATTAACTTAGGAATTTACAGTAAAAAATGTGCAAACAGCAGAAAGAGATTATAAAGATTATAAATTATAGGAAATGTGTGGTGGTGTGTGTGGTGATGTGATGTGTGTGAGAGTCCAGTCTTATAGTGATGTGTGTGGGAGAGTCCAGTCCTACACCTGGTTCAGGGCCTGAATAGCCTGGGGGAAGAAGCTCCTCCTCATTCTCTCTGTTTTGGCCTTAAGGGAGCGGAAGCGCTTCCCAGACCTCAACAGTGAGAAGAGTCCATTGTTGGGATGGGAGAGGTCCATCATAACCTTCCTAGCTTTGGACTTGCACCGCTTGGTGTAGATGGACAGCAGGTCAGGGAGCTCTGATTGAATGATGCGTTCGGCTCTAGCGCACCACTCTTTGCAGATCTTTTCTGTCCTGCTTGGTGCTGTTCCCAAACCAGGTGCAGATGTTTGCCGTCAGGACGCTCTCGATGGTGCAGGAGTAGAAGTTCTTGAGCACCTTCACTGGCAGATGGAAGTCTCTAAGTCTTCTGAGGAAGAAGAGACGTTGACGGGCTTTCTTAACCAGGGTGTTGATGTGACAGGACCATGACAGGTCCTGAGTGATGTGGACACCCAGGTATCAGAAACTGTCCACTCTCTCCACTGGTGTGCCACTGATGATGAGGGGTTTGTAATTCCTCGCCTGCTTTGTAGTGAAGTCCACGATCAGCTCCTTAGTCTTGCTGATGTTTAGGAGGAGGTTATTCTCCTGGCACCAGTTCTCCAGGTTCCTAATCTCCTCCAGGTAGGCCATCTCGATATTGTCGGAGATCAGGCCCACAACAACAGTATCGTCAGCAAACTTGACAATGGAGGTGGTGTCTGATGTGGCTACACAGTCATAAGTGTACAGTGAGTACAGCAGGGGGCTTAAAACACAGCCCTGAGGCACTCCAGTGCTGAGTGAGATGGAGGGGGAGACTTGTTTTCCCACCCTCACTGATTGGGGTCTGTCTGTGAGGAAGTTGAGGATCCACTGACACAGTGATGAGCTGAGTCCTAGATCCGTCAACTTGGTGAAAAGCTTAGAGGCAATTATTGTGTTGAATGCTGAACTGTAGTCCACGAACAGCATCCTAACATAATTCCCTCTGCCAGTGTCCAGGTGACTCAGGGATGTGTGGAGCAGGTGAGATATGGCATCGTCTGTGGAACGATTAGGTAAGCAAACTGAAGTGAGTCGATGGTGGCAGGAAGTGAAGAAGTGATGTGATCTCTCATCAGTCTTTCAAAACACTTCATCACAATTGAAGTCAGTGCTACTGGACGGTAGTCATTGTGGCAAGCGGGCTGTTGTTTCTTTGGAACAGGGACAATGATGGACTGTTTGAAGCACGTGGGAACCACTGCTTGGGCCAGGGAGAGGTTGAAGATCTCCGTGAACACCGGTGCTAGCTGGTCAGCGCAGGCTCTCAGGACCCAGCCAGGGATTGCATCTGGTCCTGCTGCCTTCCTGGTGTTCACCCTCCTGAAAGTGTTCCTCACGGCATGCTCTGTGATGATGAATGCATTTTCTTCACTGGTGCACTCCGAGCGCGCGCAGCCGTTTGTTGTTTTAATTGCTGCGGCGTCAAAGCGAGCATAAAACGTGTTCAGCTCATCAGCCAGTGAAGCATCGGCATTCATCATTGACGAAGCTGGTCGTTTATCATTTTATCACCTCATGGCACATGAGGTGATAAAATGGGGTCACCGTGTACCCATTTAACTACCTGAACACCCTCTTATGTGAAAGACAGAGTAGCTTGTGGGATCCTACACATACTGGGAAATGTGTTGTGTCTGTTCACATGAGTGTTTGTGTGAGAAAGAGACAGTGCCTTCCCAAAGTTAACCCTGGACATTTTGCTAAACAAATTACACAAATGAAGTTTTACAAGACATCACTGACTAAAAAAGGAAACAAAATCCTTGTGACCATGTGACCTCTGTTTTGGTTTAAAGCAGCAGCAGCATTTTCATTGTGAATTGACAGATCTTATCACAAGGGCTGGGTTGTTGCTATGGCTTCTTCTTCTTTTATTTTTAGCTTTTTCATTGGTTTCAGTGTGTGAATAAGTGAACCAATGATTAGGAGACAAGTTGGGACAGAGCCATGTTTACCGCTGTGTAGCATTCCCTCTTCTTTAGACAACACTCTGTAAATATCTTTCAGCGCCTGTGGTGCCTTTTCCGATCTATAAAGTTCCAGTTCTATGTATAATGGGTCAGAGATGCAGCCACTGAATGCAAGTCAGATGTTTCATCTCATCTTTAGTCTGTAAAAAGTGTCCATCTCTTTGCAATTTTTATGTTGAGGAATAGTAATGTTGTAAATGTAGATTTTTGCAGACTGGTGATTCTCTGTCCATCCTCACTTCTGAAAATCTCTGCCTCTCTAATGTCCTCTTATCTATGCATATTCATGTTACTGACCTGTTGTCTATGGAACGCCAGGACTGCCATAATGAATTAATTAAATACACCATTAAATAATTAATTAAATGTGGCAATAATTAATTAAAATTGGAATTAATTAATTAAATAAATAGTTATGACACATGTAATTAATTAATTATTGCCACATTTAATTAATTATTTAATGGTGTATTTAATTAATTCATTATGCGATTCACATTCGTATATACGCAGCCAATCAACGTAGTTGACAGGCTATGACAGCGTCCTTATGTGCTGACACTGGTGTTTTAGCTAGCAAAGCGGTGTGGCTGATGTGGAGGGAAGCCAACGTGTACAACCATTGGAGATGTGAGCAGGACAGACGAAAAATTGATGGGAAAAGTGTGGACTTTATAACAGTTTTTAAATTGTGTTGATAGGCCACATAACACCAGAGTTGTGATAAAAAGAAATGCAATGTTTGGTTTTCTTCCTTAATACTATCGTTGTTTATATTTACTGCGGGAAGAAACGGTAAAAACTGCGTTTTATAAGAAAAAAAGCTTGAAAGCATTCTCCGCCTGTGAGCAAAAACAACCCCGCCCCCTCTCCCCCGCTGCCCCTTTCCTATTCGTCCAAAAAAGTACCATGCCGACCAATCAAAAAATGATATGGCAACCTGGCATCTAGTTGTTAAGAAACGGGGGAAGTTTTAGGAGTGACGGCAGTGTTTTGAGATGTGAGAGATTTGAGACATTTAGCGCAAATCTTGTGTAGTTAGTGTGTAGTGTAGTTTTGTTGTGTGTGTCAGAACAATGAGGCGACTGCTGAATGTTACAGGTGTTACAGGAGTGATACATCTCCTGTTGTCAGGCCTGCAGGTATCAGGCTGTTTTTCTCCTTTATCTCATAGTGGACAGAAATTATTTGTTGGAGTAGCACAAATTTGTGTGGCATCAAATTTGATGCAGAACAGTAAATAGTTTGAGATGTTTAGTTAAAAACGCCTTGGCTGCATTTAAAAAATAGCTGCAAAAAACGTTGTTTGCTAAACTCAGTTACTTTTTTTGAAGAAGTAACTATATAATTAATTGCCCAACATTGGTCATTATATACTGTATTTTGCAGACAGGACTCTCTCCCAGACCACAGACTCATACTCATGATACAAGTCAGAGCTTTATAAAAAGAAAAAAAAAGAAAGTTGTGTTTTCGAAATTGGGGTTCAAGTTATTTTTACTTCCAATAGTCTTAACATGTCAATGACTAGATTTTTTTTTTACATTTTCATTGTAAGTGGGCTAAAGTAGTTAATTAAAGGTAGTCTAACATAAATGTAAATGCTGTCATTTGATTTGATTTTAATAAACCATGTAACTTGGATGGATTCGATGCTGGCATCACCACAGTGCACACGTCTGATGTCGCTCACAGTGGTCCCAGGGATCGCTCAGGGAGTTTGTGTGCTTGCTCAGACACATGAAAAATTAGAGGAAACATTGCTCCTGGTACAACTTAACTTTTTGAGACTTGTAGCTGGCTGAAATTTAAAAAGAGATCATATTTTTCTATGAAAAAGTAAAATGTCTCAGCTATTTGTTGTTGTTTTTTTAATCATCTGTTTATTATAAAAGCTGAGAAAGCGACCAGCATAGTATGGAAACTTCCAAAAATTTAAAATGCATCAAAGAATCGTACATATCATATAAACATAGAAACAGTGTATAAAAGAAAACAAGCACAGACTTCTCCAGATAAACATTTCCTTGTAAATTTTAATTACTGACTGGCTTTTAATAGTTGATACACATTTTAGAGACTTTGAGAAACATAAACATAATTCTGCACTGCATATACATACAAGGTCTTGAAAAATTGGGTCCCATCTTATCTTAAGAACCTCCTTGTACCATACCACCACAATAGAGCACTTTGCTCTCAGATTGCTGGTTTACATGTGGTTCCTAGAATATTTAAAAATAGAATGGGAGTCAGAGCCTTCAGCTTTTAGGTCTCTCTTCTGTGGAGACAGCTCCCAGTTTGTATTTAGGGAACAGAAACCATTTCTACTTTTAAGATCAGACTTAAAACTTTGCATTTTAAGGAAGCTTATAGTTAGGGCTGGATCAGGTGACTCCTCCCTTATTTGGCTGCCCCTCCCTGAGCCTGATTTTGCTGGATGTTTCTTCCCCTTAAATGGGAGTTTTTTACTTCCTATTGCCGCTAAAATGGTTGATCACAGGGGTTTCTATGATTGATGATTGTTGATCTACCTTGCAGCATAAAGTACATGTAGGTAACTCTCCGTGTGACTTGGCACTATATAAATAAAACTGAACTGAATTACATAATATATCTAATAAAACAACCAGGTTAATAATATTATGTAACTATTTTCCATACAGTCAAAATAGGTGCTTCCACAGAGTTATACGCTTTTGCTGCTCAGTCCTGGAAAAATTAAATTTACCAACAACTTTTAGCAATTTTGACATGGGTCCCCCAAACGGGGGAAATAGCATGAACAAACAAACAAGTGCAAATGATTTTATTAGAAAAATACAAAGAAACCAGTTAAGGTCATATTGCGCAAAGTTCAGGTTAAATACATAGAGATACGTTTAACAAATACATACAATTCAATCTAACACTATCTACCAAGAACAATGGAAAGATTCAGGCTATTAACACAAAAACTGAATGTAAATGTGTTAAATTACCATTAGTTTGACTACGATGACCTGGATGACTGAGAACCTTCACAGCCATTAGTTTGTTTCTTTGTTTTTGTGTTTTATCTACGGTAAGCGTAATATTGTCACCTGGACTATCTTCTTGAATTAGTTCAGTGTACATAGCACGTGGACACTTGGGTGCAGTGTCTGTTCACCGTCGGGCGAAGACTATTGGCTAGTAGCGTGGAGGCACTTCCCTCATGGGCCTCCCTTGAGGCTGTGGTGATGCGCCAGTGAGCGGTCAGTGGGTGAAGGAGGGCATCCTGGCGAGTGAGTCAGCCGTTTGGCTTCCCGAAGGGGGATCGACTGTGAAGCGGAGCGGTTCGGGCGAGACATAACACGCCTGGCTCGGAATATATTAGTCCAGACCAGAGCGGATTAGAACGGCTTGGCTTCGCGAGTGTCTCAAGATGCACAGATTAACGGGGAAAACGGGAGAAGACAGCTTAATTGAGATGAGCCCGACAGACTCTTTCAGCGGTAAGTAGCTGAGAGCCAGCGTAATGGCTGGTCGGCCATGTAAAAAACGTTTAAAATGTAGCTGAGAGATTTTCAGCCTGCCGAGAAGTTACTGGAGTGAGCTAAGTATTCTCAAGTCTGTACGCCAGACTTTCACAAGCTTGCTAAAATTGAACTACAGCTATAATATGAGACCTTTAATATTTTAACAATATAAATGAAACTTTCCAGAATGGGTTTTTCCAGCATTTTTAAGTAACCTTTAAGTCAGCTGACAAATACAATTGTTCTTTGGTTAGCTTTCTCACCGTCAGTTATACAGAGGGTATATTAAAACTTAATTATGTAGCCGTTGCTTCACTGTTGTAAAGCGTTTCCACCCTGGTTATTTCCCCTTTAAGGCTCCAGCCAGCTCACAGTCTGCCTTTCTCTTAATGGAAGTCACAGTGACTTATGTGCAGCTGGGCTCTGGCAGCTGGCCTGCTTACTGGAAATACTGTGTCACTTACAGACAACCACGTTATCCACCAGCAACAACCCCCAAATCCATCTCTGTTCCCCGCCTATGTAAATTTTAAACCAGTGGCCGGACACGGATTTTATTTACTTAAATTTTTTGCCATTTAGGGATATATTTTAAAGAAAATGTGTGTTGATGATTAAAAGGTGAATCATCCTGAATGCAGAAAACCTTATCAACAATATTAAAATGAAGTGTGTCATTCAAACAGTCTGAAATGAAAGTGATAACCACAGGGCCATCCTCTGTCAGTTTGGTGTTGTGTGCTTATGGTTTGTTGAGATAACGTTGTAACAGAAGCAAAACATATCTCACAGTAGTCACAGATGACTTGGTTATTACAATATAGAAGTACAGATTGTGTCTTTTATAGTTTGTACGTAAAAATCACAGAGCTGTTCATGATTGTGGGTTTCACACGAACATGCGTTACTGCTTTGTAGCAGCATTGCCTTAAGATGTGAGCTACGTTTTGTAAAGTAGGTGTATGTGTGCATCTGAAACCAACCCCTCTGCAACATGGCAGGTGACTACTGGTTTCCTGTGCGTGTGAGGAAACCAAACAAACTCATCTACTTTCACTATGGGCAAAATGTAGCAGTTTGAGTTGAGTCTAAAACTGTTCATTTAGTCTAGAAAAACAGCTTTAAAATATGGCCTCCACTAGAGCTGGGCGATATATCGAGTTTTTAAAACATATCGATATATTTTTATACGAGATATAAGATGTGACAATATCCTTTATATCGATATAGTCTATGTTACGTTATAATTATAGTTGTGGAGCCGCAAGTTTGCCTCTCTTTCGTCCATTTTTGTCTCTACGCAACGTTACTCCGCCTCGCCTTCACTGAAGACAACTCCCCCTCCTACCCCATCGTTTCACGTGCAGGCAGCGACAAGACGGACACGGCAAATCTCCGTTAACGAGTTACTGCGCATCGCCCCATGCGTGGGGCTGGACGGCGTCAACGTGCTAACGAGCTAAACATGCTAACGAGCTAACCGCGCTAACGAGCTAACCGCGCTAACCCTAAAATCCTTTCATTCTCTCAAAAGTTGATAGCGCGCCTTATGTATGAATTCTGGTTGTGCTTGGTGGCCGCGAACCGATTTTATGTGGTACACGGCGTTCAGCAATCTGTCAAAAATGTTTGAGTACGACTTTGGTAAGCTACGGAACTGCACCGCTTGATAGATTGTCGGCGCATTACGGCTACCGAGGAGCTTCGCGGAGTGATACGTACTGTGCATCAACGTAATATTACCGTATTGTGTGTGTATAAGGACCATAAATGGCACCTGTAAGAGACGTGGTTATGAAGCGGATTTCAAACTCCAGGCTATCAGTCACACAGTAAAACTTGGGAACAGAGCAGCTGTAAAATCTGTCTGTCTTTGTTATTACGCTCAGCGTCTTTTAGTTTACATTTTGACTGCACAATTGTGAGCTCTTTGTTTAGCACAAAAACAACCTTGTTTTCTTTTATTTATGGAGCATTATTATTTAATGAATGCTCATAATTTAATTTTGAGTAATTTTTCATGTACATCTGTGCTGTATGTTAATAAAAGTGCCTGTGTGACATCTGGGACACAGCTTTGACTAAGAACTCTTTTTGTTCTTACTTTATGGCTTAAAAAAAATATCGAGATATATATCTTATATCGCCATCCAGCTAAAAAATATCGAGATATGAATTTTGGGTCATATCGCCCAGCCCTAGCCTCCACCTGAGTTCAGCTATACCAGTTCTAAGAAGCTAGATCAGTCAAATGAAAGTTGTTTACAGTTTTGACTTTTTGTTGTGACACTTGGGCTTGGTGTAAAATTGATTTGGCGGGAGTTGTTGCCTGACCATATTTGTCGCCGATGTTGCAGTTCATTTGCCATTTATTGTCAGCATGCGCTGTGTTGCAAAGTAGCTTTCGTGTAAATAATCAACGTATACAGTTTTTGACCCCATGAGCCTTTATGGCTCATGGGCTCATAATTTCGTTGTTCTCATGACAATGACAATAAAGTTTCTGATTCTGATTCTGATGGTTGTGCGGCTAACAGAGCGAGAAAGAGGGAGGGAAGCAGCCTTGTGGCATTTCCACTGATCAGCTGCTCACACTTGAACAAAGCCTCAACTGTAGAGGATATTTAGTGGGAAACGACTCTTGGCATGAATGAACTGGCTAATATTGCACACATTCTTGCGCCCAACTGTGCAAAGAATATCCTCAGCTGTTTGAGAGGCGTTGTCATATGTTGCAAAAGAAATCTATCCAAATGACAGTCACTTGCTATCTTCTCTCTTTGTGAGAAGCTGAAAGGCTTTAAAGCTGTTGTTCAGAAGCTGAGAAATGAGTTTGTATTTCACTTTTGAAGTGTGTCTTTTATAATAAATGTTTGTAATTTCAGTTTTGCACCACCAAGTTTTACTTTGTTAACTTGGCGTTTAATAATGTAGACAACGGTCTGTGTAGACACTCTTCCTGTGCTGAACCCAGACTAAATATAACCGGAGAGAGAGAGAGAAACTATCAATTAGAACATTTTCTATTTTAAAACACAGACACAGAGCCCGAGACCTTTCGCTTTATATTTTTTTAGCTGTAGTGGTGCAAGCAGGGCTCCATGTTTGTCTTGCTTTTTCATCTGTCTTTCCATTTGTTTATGTAACTCTTTTCTCAGAATGATCTGGAAAGTTGTAATTACATGCCAAGCAGTGAGCAGTAGGTAAAGTACAACTCAGTTTCAGTTTTATTGTGTAGCCAACGTTCATTTAAAAAAAAAAAAAAGACTTGTAGGGGGGCTTTCCAGACGTTTCGGGCATGTTTCCTGCAGTCACTTCTGAAATGGGTGCATATTCATCTCAGTAGCGTCGTTCACTGTTAAGTCACCCTGTTTGCCCCACAAGACCACAAAATGCTGTAAACATATAGACCACAACATGGGCCAAAGTCATTATTCAGGCAGTTGTTTCTGCATTATCCTGGCTGTCTGAGATAACTTTTTTTTGTTGATTCTTATTATTCTTTTACACTGGTAAGAGAGCCGTCTTTTAACTGCTAACTGTGTTTTTAATTTTGTGTTTTATCTTTTTGTCTTGCAGATGATGTAAATGGCTATCACCATCATGCATCATCCAGCACAGGTTCACCGGAGCAGGGACGATCGGAGGTAAAAACCAAACTCACAGCATGCCCTCAGTCACACAGACAATTCTACAAAGCAAGAACTCCATCACTGACAGTCTTTTCACAACAATTCTAAGTAGGATTTTTTATTGTTATTATTGGTACCTTATTTTTTTTGCATTTTTATGATTGTAGGTGCTTTAGTTGTTTTGCAGTACCTGCTATTTAAAGTTATGGAAAAAAAGCCTTTTGCAGGCAGATTTATGGAGCAGAAGGTCCAAGCTTCACATTCAGCTCCCTGCCTATAATCGTGGTTGCAGGAAGCATATTGTGTATAATTACAAAGATTAATCAAGATTTCCTTCCTGCTCTTTATCCACTTCTTTTTTTTTTTTACCTACCCACCAAAGCAGTTTATTTTGCGTGTATAATACTACAGATAACTGTACTGAGTTTACTTCCATCTTTTCAGTCCATTCATGCTGTTGTTTCACAACATACAAATGGCAGAAGAGAGTTAGGTATAACTCTAATACTCATGTATTCTCCTCTTTCATACTCTAATTAAAGTTTGCTTTAACGCCCGATGTGCGTGTAGAGAGCTGTGAGTCTCTCAACAACAGCCTGGCCTCGCTGGCTCCCTCTGACCACAGCGACAGTCCACAGTTTGCGCCTCAGACCATAGAGCAAATCAATGCTTTAACTGGGGTAAGACACCAGTCGGGGGCACAGGTCGCTGTTGCTTGTGTCTGTGTGTTCATGTCTCTGTCGTGTCTCATATCTCTGAGCCTCAAACATCTAACTGACTGTGATTGTGCCTGAATCTTCATGTATGAAGTGTTTTTGGACATAATCTGTAAATGTATGTAGATGTAATGTAAGCGTGAAGTGCCTGTTCCCCTCTAAAAGGGTGCCGCTTCTGTTTTAGCGGTATGCTGTTGAATTTTGTTTTGAATCGTTTTGTCAGGCTTTCTCTCACTGTGCACTCGGTTCCTCCACAGTTTTCGAGAAAACGGGCCCTATTCCTGAAGTTTCGTTCCAGGGTATGGCATGGTAAAACAAGCTTGTGTTATGATGCAGAAATGTACGCTATATGTGTGACTACCAGCCACCCATTATCTCCTACCTGCTGCTCAGAGTGTATGCTCATGGTCGAGTTTCTCTAGCAGTATTGGACATTCAGGCTATTAAACCTGGACATCGGAGAAATCAATAAGCATTTCTTGGTAGAGAGCTGATGTTGGCTTTTTGAAGGCATGTTTTGTTTTGCCTGCTGCGAGAAATGGAAACATGCTGTTGTGCGTGTTGATGTATCGTGAGAGTTCATTAAAGGTGAAAAAGGCCTTTTCTCTTGGTTTGTTCTCACCTGTGATTATTGTTGGCCTCACTAAGAGAGCAACAACCCAACCATGTGCCACAGCATAATAGAAGCTGCACATGCAGATTTCCACCTGCCTAACTCTTTTGTGTGTGTGTGTGTGTGTGTGTGTGTGTGTGTGTGTGTGTGTGTGTGTGTGTGGTACAGAACTGTATATGCTGTAATCATGGCCCTACCCTTTGCTCATGACAGGACTGCACTGTGGTGTGGCTAACCATATACTGTACTGAAGGCTTCTGCCTTTGAATCCTCTTCAATATGGCCTTGTTTAAACACTGTGCAACCCATGTTAATGAAAAGTGTGACCTTTTATTCAGAGCAGCCAATCTGCAGGGTAAAAAAGAACATTACATTCTAGGACTACAACTTAGCTGAGCATAAGGTCACATCAAGGAGTTTTAAAGGCAGCACATGTATAAACTGGCTCTGTAGTCATTACAGGGATCGAAATCTTGTTTCACTGCAGACAACACGGTTTAAACTACATGTAACTCTTCAAGAGGTTTGGTTTATGTGCATACTTGTATTATGCCGCTAAACCAGATGTAATTTTCTGCAAATCTGGAGATCCAGCTGGACATCTAGCTCTGCACAAAAGTGCACGTTTCAGAACAAACATGCAGATTGCGATGCTTTATTGCAAGCAGAGAAGCCATTGCAGTAATACAGCAGTCACCATCTACATTCTCCTGTGAAAAAAGGGGCACCTAAAGTACTTTAAACAATATAGCTAATACACCGCCTGGATGTTAGATTGAGTGGTACTAAAATCAAAGTGCATTAGAGAAGGTGGATTAAAAACACAGACTGAGGATAGACGGGGGCGTGTTCTTTGTCAGATGAGTCATCACTGAAGTTGATATACACCATAACCTAAAACATACTTTGGTTTGGACAGCATAGGAGTAACATTCTCTGCTGGTCTCCTACTTCCTCTTAATGTTTCAAATAACTTAATAAAGAAATAAAAAGTAAAAATAACACAATTACGTTTCAATATCAACTAAAGTGTGTTCAGCAACTCCTGTGTATTCCAAACTAATTAAGTGACCTGAAAATAAGAATTCATGGTTAAAATTATCCCTCCACAAAAAAAATAGTACCTTGAAAGTAAGTTGAAAATTTCCACTTACTTTTCTACCCCCTGAAATTGGAAGACTTCTTGTGTTACACCATATTCTACATTTACCCTTCACCATTAAGATAAAAGGAACACGTCGATACGCCCAGTAGTTAGGGGTTAGTTCATAAATGTATAGAAGTCTGTGGCTCTGAGCAGGGGCACGTCCCAGCTGATGCGCCGATTCCATATGGCTGATCTGTAATTACTGTAAATTAGAGAGTTTCTGTAGCAACATCCCAGTTACAGAAAGTACCACCCTGCATTGGTCAGCACGTTCCAGTCCAGGCTGGGAGGCAGTGTAAACCAGCAGTTTGAACGTATGCATAATTTGGAATAAGAGACTGTGACGGTGTTGGAAACGACAAGCTGTACACGTTGAACACGTAGTTCAGTGGCCAGACAGGGTGGTAGATACAGCTGTGGAGCTGAAGCATTTAAAGTATATTTTTGTAGCTGAATTGTGCAAGTTGTCTGAGGCTGTTGACCCAAGGCTACACAGTAGCTACCAGTTTTGGTTTTCTTTATCTCCCCCTTATCACCCTTTGTAGAAAAGATTTCTTCATGTAACTGTTTGACTTTTGCACCAAGAAAACTTGAGATGATGTAATTTGAGGGACAGATATACAGTTCAGTCACATTACCTCCCCCCTTTCCTGATGCTGTGCTCTGATTAGATTAGCTAGCTGGCGGCAGCTATGCTACCCCTCTGCTGATGTCATCTCTAGGACTGTGCTGTGTTTCTCTCCCAGTATCCCTCCTCTTCTTTTATGGATGACTGAGCAAGAAGTGAGGGATTGTCCTGGGAGGTGAGTGGACTGGTTGGCTCCCGTTTGGATGGGGATCAGTGGAGTGAGGGTGAGAAAGGCAGTGCTTGCTGGCCTGGACTCTACTCCCAGGAGTAAAGCAGTTTAGCTCTATCAGGCAGCTGGCCTGTTTGCTGCTGCATCGTAACGGTAAAGGGAGTGGACCATGAAGGTAAAGTGCACTTCCTTTCCTCCCTTCCTCCAGAGTGTTGCCGTGATGGCACGGGGCAAAGACACTAGCCAAATATGTGCCTGAAATGGATATTACAGTTTTTATTTTGCTTAATGGTTCTGTGTATTGCCTGTAGTCCTACTGCTGCTGTAATGTGGCAGAGAGAAACACACTATACATAGTTATTTTTAGCTTTCTGAACAGCTGAAGCAGCAACCAGTCATGGGTCCTCTCCTTAAGCACTCCTTTGCGGTCCAGTTTTTGTAGCTTGCTAAGCAACTGCCTCTGTGGGGCTGATACACGTACTTGGAATTTCTTTGGAGGTCAGTGCTGATTACAGAAAAACAGATTATTAAATTGCAGCAATGTTGGAGCCTTAAGTCAGTATGGCTAGTTTTGATCTTCGATATCTGTTTTAGTTTCGCCCTATGATATAACAGGTTTATCGTCTTGTTCAGTATGACTTAAAAACAGACAACAAACAATAAACATCAAAGAAGCTACCCTCCATTTGGCATGTTGTTTGTGTTTTGAGTGATAATTATCAGTATTTTGCATTTTTTGCATTAGCTACTAGATGCAAAGCTTGACTTTCTGGTCTGCTGTGGTGACTGCAAAATATCAGTCCCTGTCTATTTATGTGTGTTTAAAATCTCACCTCCTTTGTGTTGTCTCGTTCTAGATTGACAAGCAAAAATACAGTAAGGACTCCGTGTTCTTCCGTGATGGAGTGCGCAGGATCGATTTTGTTCTGTCCTATATTGACGATAAAGATGATCAAAGGAAACAGGTAAGACATTTTCAATCACATTTTTTTTCAGTTATCACTAACTGGACTAACTTATTTTTTTCATGTTTTGCGTATACAATGCTGTTACAGTTGTATGTACAACTGAAAAGAGTCCCATACAATTGCACTCAATATATCTTAGCGCAGTTTAAATGTTGACGTTATTTCCACTGTTAGATTTTAACAGTCCGAGGTGGCTCATACAGGATATCCTGTGGGTTCCTGTGACTCCACAGCATACCATAAATACCACAAAACAGACAAAGCTAGGAAGACTTTTGCTGTCAGCTGTTAATAATCCTGTCAAGGTATTTTCTAATAAGGTGACTTTGACATGTAAATCCATTCTCAAGTCTTTTTTTTTTTTTGTATAAAAATAATTTGTTTTTAAAGTAAGTCCATATGGTTAGTGGCCTGTTTTATTTATTTATTTTGTGGTTTTTGTCTGTGGCCTGTCTCTCTTCCCTCACTGATAGCCAGTCCAGTTAAATGGCAGCCTCTCTCTGACCCAGGTTCTGCTGGAGGTTTCTTCCTGTTAAAAGGGAGTTCTTCCTTCCCACTTCCTTCCTACTTCTTACAATATAAAGTGCTTTGAGGCAACTTTTGTTGTATTTTGGTGTAAATAAAACTGTATTTAATTTAATTGGTTTTGTCTCCAGGATTATTATAGTTAACTAAAACTGAAATCAAAATAAATATTTACCTGCAAAACATCTTAACAAAAAAAAAATATGCAGGAAATATCTTTACATTTATTTTTTTAGTCCGTGTGGTTGAAATTTGTCAGCATAACTAGTCTGAGGCAGTGTTGCTTCATAGGGTTATTGAGACTGGGATGTCACATTTATTTTTTTAACACTTTTTCATATATCTTGCATCTGTCAAATACAATAATGTTTTTAATGTAAAACCAAAGCTAACACTGAAATTCATAAATATTAAAACATTTCCTGCACTAAAAACTAAATTGAAAAGAGCAGGCCCACTGTGCAGGCTAACTGAAACTAAACTGAATTAATGATGTACAAATAAAAAGAAATTAAAAATTCAAAGATATAATAACTCTGCTTTGTCACCTGTTGAGTGCTGAAAGGCTTTCATTGTTTCACACTGAGCTGCTAGCTTTACATGTGAGTGTCAACACTCCACAGCTGACTCCCAGTTTTGCTTACGGCCTCAGTCGGTGAGTCAACAGTTAACCCTCCTGCCTGGTCAGGAAACCACTAATTTTTTCCACTGTATGAGGAAGGGTAAACCGGAGGCCAGTTCCTGTGTGTTATCTGCATGCATTGTTAAACGTGACTCTAAAATTCAGTTCTAACAAGGCGGATTTATTTATTCAATTTTTGTCAGTTTTTTCTGCAGTGATTCAGATAGGTTTAATGTATCAGAAATCCTCTTGTAGAAAATAACTAAGTGTCATATACCGTGAAAGCTTTTGTCATGTTACTGTTAGCTTATTTTCACTACCTGTTCTTTCTGGTAACTGATACTTCCTTGTCCACCATGGTTTATATATCACTTTTGTAGCTGTTTTGTAGCACCTGTGTCTTTTTTACTTACCATGTTTCCATGATTTTCCTCTTAATGTTGCACATATGAGCCGCTTTCTCTCATTATTATTTTATAATGTATTATTTTCTGCTTATATTTTGCTTTTGGCTCAACATACTTAAATTATTCGGCTTTTGTTATTTCACTTGTTATCTAGATGAGGACATATTTTATCATTACTTCTAATAGTATGCAAATATTCCCTACACTGGCTTTGTGGTAATATTTTGTCCATGTGTATTGCCGTTTTCTTCTTCTACTGCTTTAGGAAAGGAGGAGGGTGTATGAATCCAACTTACAGAAAGTCGGCCTGGAGCTGGAGACAGAAGATAAAACTGTAAGCTACCTACTTTCGCCTGCGCTCTTATTCACAAGGGGTCACCACAGTGGGTAGCTCCGCATTAATGAGTTGTCAGAGTGTGTACACCTTGCACAACCCAAAGGGGATTTGTGTCTGCTCCAGGGATTCTTCCAGGGATCTTTTGCTTATACGGCGAATGTGCTGATAAACACAATCCAATTGTGTGTTGTTCACAGTGTGATCAAAAAGCTCTGTCCACGCGTCCATGAAAATCAATAACTTCACCTGATGTAAATATGGCCATTTCCTGTTCAAGATCATCTCTTTGTCCTGTCCAAACTCCGTCCAGCATGGCTCACTGGAAGTCCCATTATGACCAACTGCACTGTGCAGGCTACGATAAACATGCACAGAGGACAGACATAAACTTGTGCATCAAATACACCCAAATTTATTGTAGACGGTTATAAACTGTGAGAGCTGGGTCTCTGTCTATAACCAGCTGTTTTCAATCAAGATGTCCAAAGCTTACAAGCTTGAAAGCAGCATATTAAGTGAAAAGTAGGATCAGGTATTTGCTCATCTTTCAGGGGGCTTTGAACCTTGAGTTTGTCCAGAGAGTGCGATTATGGACATACTATCAGGGACAGCATTCAGGGAAACCACCTGAAGTGTGGTGTGTACCAGTGTGTGCTAAGTTCACGCTGAGTTTTTTCACTTAAAATGTCGGCTGCTCCCCACATTTGGTTCACTGTAATCTCATCCACTTTTTGAAAATGAGAATCAAGTTCACACGCTACAAAAGAGGCAGAATGACTTTAAAGGGATAAGTTTGAGGGGACTTGTACGGAGTGATCTAAAAACACACACTTGCACTGAAAACCATTTAGACGAAAAGATGATATCTACAACAAAAGTTGTTTTTTTTTTGAGCAGATTCCCAGATTGTTTTGCTTTTTGATCACTCACAATATGTCATAAGACCTTAATGCTATTTAGTGAACAAACTAAGAGCTATAGATATAAAACCTGTCACTTTTCAGCGATGTCCTTTTTTTTTTTTTTTTTTTTTACACTCATTATACTGTAATATACATTTCTATACACCACAAACACAGTGCTAATATTACTTACTGTCATTATTATCAGGAGTCAGAGGATGGAAAGACTTATTTTGTCAAGATCCATGCTCCATGGGAAGTACTGGCCACATACGCAGACGTGCTGAAAATCAAGGTTCCTTTCAAGGTCAACGATATCCCAGACAACAGCGAGATCCCCATGAACTGGCTGTCGACGCCTTTCCGTCTGCCGGGGCACATCATGAACCCTGAGCCAGACTATTTCACAGCTCCATTCAACAAGAGCAAGTCTGACTTCTTCCTTATCGAAGACAAAGAGACGTTCTTCCCTCCTTCTACTCGCAACAGGATCGTAAGCACGCTTATCTTGTTTGTCACCTTGAAGTTCTAAAAATACTCTGGCATTCAGAACTGAATTAGGTTCAAAAATGCAACAATAACATTTTTCCAACAGAGTTATTTAAGTAACTAACCTTCCAGCATAGAAGGTTATGTTTTATAAGACCAATTTATTTTGTTTCTGTCTTCATGAACAGGTCTACTATATCCTGGCACGCTGTCCATACTTTAAGGATGAATGTGGGGATAGAGACAAGAAGGGAATCAAGAGGTTGCTCAACAATGGGACCTACACTGCTGCCTTTCCTCTGCATGATGTGAGTTTTTTCTACTCCAGTTTAGACATTTCTTAATCATTTTTTAGTGGAATATACGCCTATTGTTTTTGAATAGTAACATCTATTCATACAATGAATGACAGTGATCTGTGTCTTCTGTGTGTCTTCAGTCAAGGTACTGGACAAAGTCAAAGGATCCCAACTGCGAAAGTGAAAGATTCAGTCTCTACAAATACTGGGCCAAATTCTTTTGTTTCTTCAAGGAGCAGCCCCTCAATCTTGTGAGGTAAGCCCTCAACACAAAGTACTTGTCTTTGCTTTCTTAAAATATCTGGTTTAATATGTTCAAAAAATTAATTCACAGTAAAGAAGGGAATACACAAACAAAAAGGAAGCAAGCAAAAAATGTGCCTATTATTGATAATTTAATGCACAGCCAAACAACTCTTGTTTCTTTTTAAAAAGAGTGCAGGTGTTGGGAATTTTGTTCATTCAAAATCCATAAAAGCTGCACAGAAACATGAAACACTACGTGGGTTAAAATAAGCATGAGGATAAAATGAGACCAGCTTTCTGTTTGATTGGTTGTTTACAAAGTTAAAAGGGTCTCCAAACCCTTCTTAAATATTTCTTATCTTTCAGTACGTTTTCAATTTTTTTCTACAGATTAACCTCATTTGTTTTATCATTTGTTCAATGAGTTTTTTTCAAAAACGGTGTTTTCTTTGGATACACACTAAGCAGAAATACTCATTATCCAATCTGACATCAGAATGAATGCAATAATTACTGTTTTTCAACTTTCAACAGGAAATATTATGGAGAAAAGATAGGTATTTATTTTGCGTGGCTGGGTTTCTACACTGAGATGCTGTTCTTCGCTGCTGTAGTTGGGACAATTTGTTTCGTTTATGGATTCCTGACATACGATGACAATGAATGGAGGTGAGTTTTTATCATCAGACAGATTCAATTACATCATTAGTTTTTTTTATGTTAATAATATAATCATCTCTTTCATTTAAAATATCCTTTGTTTCCTCTACAGTAAAGAAATATGTAGTGAGGAAATCGGAGGCAATATTGTCATGTGTCCCCTTTGCGACCAAAAGTGTACCTACTGGAGACTCAACATAACATGCAACTCCTCGTGGGTGAGTAATTGTTGTACTTATCATGATTCATCTCTACCCACAATATGTGACATTTAAAGAGCGAATGCAGCTTAATGTCATCAAATCAGTTCTCAGTTACCTCACTTTTTCTTCAACATGTTCTCTTTCAGCAATCACACCTATTTGACAATGTGGCAACTGTGTTTTTTGCCATATTCATGGGGATTTGGGGTGAGTAAATGTGTCGCTTCTCTGCTTTTAGCATTTTTAAGTCCAGTGCTCCACCTAGTGGGATTATCAGTCGTTCAGAATAACTGTTAAATAATTTACATGCTTGGACTGCAGCCCTAAACTTTTTAGCTAGTGTAGTTGTATGTGAGAACACAAAGCTGGGTGATGTGCAGCTGTGCTCACGTGAGAATAAAGCAGGTAACTGTCCAGAGACTTCACAGTGAGTTCATGCATGCCATCATGTCCTGCCTTCTGTGTGCTCTACCTGGGCAAGCAGCTAAAACCATGTGGGGTATTTTCAGTGAGGAAGAACTTGTCTCCTGTTACATGCCACTTGTCAATGTCTGGACTTGTTTATTGCTCACTGCCCTGGCTTCATGAATGAAAATAGCTGCTAGCTGCTAACTTTTCTGAATTTAAAGGACGTGTCAAAAAACTTTTAGTCAGAATTTTTAGGTCTAAAATGAGCAGTTTTACACCACATGTAATGAGTTGTCAAAGCAGTAAGCAAAACTTTAAACAAAATGCCTTTGTAAGCCAGGCAATATTCTTAGTTGATTAAATTAATTTGAAATAAGTTTGTGTGACGTTGGTACGTCTCTGCAGTGACGCTGTTTCTGGAGTTCTGGAAGAGGCGGCAGGCGCGTCTGGAGTACGAGTGGGATCTGGTTGACTTTGAGGAGGAGCAACAACAGCTGCAGCTTCGGCCAGAGTATGAGACCAAGTGCACCAACCGCAAGCTGAACCGCATCACTCAGGTGTTTGTGTGCTCATGAAACACTAATATCCTGTATAATCCTGTTGTGATATAAAGCCACACAAGGTTTTGCCAGGCTAAGTGTCCTGAATGGTAGGACTTGATGACACATTTCAAACCCCCTTGTATTAATTGTTTATAAACTGGTTGCACTCATTTATGAGGTGCTTTCATGGCTTAAATCAAAACTCTTTGAGAACATAGTTATTTAGCTAAATTATTAGCGGCTGTGACACAGAATTTACTATAATTTGCCATGACCACATCCTGCTCGTCTTTAGGAATCAGAGTGGGTTCTTGAAAGGACTGCTACAGATGTAATGGGAAAATTGTTTCTGTGCTGGGCCAGCGTGATCCTCTGGGTAAGGGGGGGGAGGGGTACTCAACGTGAAATGCCAGCTTGATGAGGAGAAGGCTTTGTTGTGATGTAGTTTGTAGATAACAGATATTTCTGGAAAGACTCGGAGGCACGGGTTTCCTTCTCCACCACATTTACTGATTGTCTGCTGGTGGATTATTCTGTTGGAGGTTTTTAAGAGCAGAAAATCACTCAATGAAAGAATTGGACTCAGGCTAATACAATTACAATTACTAGCTCTGCTTCACTAGTGAGGGTTCAGGTAATTCAAGGAACGTGGCCTTTTAGAGATCCTTTTCAGGATATAACAAAGGGTGACTGACTTCTGTGTCCGTGCTTTGCTTGCTTATAATTTAGGAAATGGAGCCTTACTTACCCATAACAAGCAAGTGTGCACGCATATGCCTGTCTGGAGCTACCGTCCTGTTGTGGGTGAGCATAGTATCTTTGGTACAATTTATCTGTTTCCATCTTTCCATCTGTGCATCAACCTGATGTCATTTGTCCTTACTAAGAAACTGTTCATTATAATCATCATTATTACCAAGGCTAGTATGTATAAAATGAGCCCTAAAGACAAGTTGGGAGCTCAGGCTGTTACAGTTTCACTTTGTTTGTGCTTGGTACTTGTGCATGGTCTGATTTTACGAATACTGGCAAAATTATATGAATGTTTGAACTGTGAGCCATTGAAAGTTTATACATACTGGTCCAAACCTCATTACTGTTGTATTTTTGTTTGTAAAGCCCTGTAATATGTCACTGAGCTAATGAGAAGAATATGGCCTGACTTTTTCCAAGAGGCATGTGTGCACACTTCAAGTTTGACATTTAATACTAACATGTCCCGCTTTGTGGAAAAACGAGCTCTCGCTCTTTGCAAAGATGTCTGCATGATTCGTTTGGTGTTCTCACTCCAGTTCTGTCTTTTGATTTTCCTGTGCCATGTTGTAGTTGTCTTTCATTTTGCTTTCATGTTTTCTCTGTCCTGAAGATCTCATTGATCATTGCCTGCATCATTGGGGTCATAGCATACCGCTTGGCGGTATACGCATCCTTTGCTAGCATCATGAAGAACAATACCGCCACCAACCTGGACGTGGTTGCCCCCTACGTCACCCCACAGCTGGCCACTTCTGTCACTGCCTCTTGCATCAACTTTGTTATCATCATGATCCTCAACCTCTTGTATGAGAGAGTGGCTATTAAGATCACTGACATGGGTGAGGGGCCACAGCAGGTTTTCTGTGTCTATATGTCCACACGTCAGTTCACATCATCAAAGTTTTCGACTGATAAAATGTGGAAGTGTATTAAAAACAAATGTTTACTGTTTTATAGAAATTCCAAAGACCCACGTGGAGTATGAGAACAAACTGACAGTGAAGATGTTCCTCTTCCAGTTTGTCAACTATTACTCTTCCTGCTTCTACGTGGCCTTCTTTAAGGGAAAGTTTGTTGGCTATCCTGGAAATTATACCTATATGTTTGGAAGCAGCAAACTGAGGAATGAAGAGGTACTAGATATATCTACGTTATATAGAATCATACTGGTTTTTGAGCTTCGGCCTGAATTTTTGTCAATGTTTGCTCTTTTCCATCTCTTTTCTACCTCGACCTGTGGGCACTCAGTGTGAACCTGGTGGTTGTCTGATTGAGCTGACCACCCAGCTGGTGATAGTGATGACTGGTAAACAGGTGTGGGGCAACATCCAAGAAGCTCTCGTTCCGTAAGTACAAACAAATACATGCAAGTACGCAGTTCATCGGCATCCACAATAAATGCCTTGTAATCTGCGGTGGTGGGGCCACTGTAAATGTAGCCTCGATGCTTAGAGTGATCTCTCCAAATAAGAACTTTTTTTAATCTTTATCTTACCTAACCAGTTTGCAATTTGGCTCAACAAAGTACACAAAGTAATGTCAACATAAATCCACTAAATAGTACTCAAGAGCTGGTCCAGAATTTGATGTGTGAACTGTGCTGTGATTTTAACCTAAAAAAGATTGTTACTAATTACATGATTCAAATAAAGAGAAAAACATTTTTACATTACTATTTATTTTTATTTCACTTATTTATAAAGCACATTTAATAACAACAGACAGTTGACCAAAGTGCTGTAAAAAGTAATAATTAAACAATAACATTAACATCATCAAACAGGTAAGAAAATTCGAATAAAAAATTGGTAACTCTTATACAGGATAGAAAGCCAGCGAGAAAAAATATGTTTAAGATGGGATTTAAAAAGAGTAACAGTTGGGGGCTTTCTAATGTGGAGGGTTAGATCGTTCCACATTTTCAGCACCACAACTGCAAATGCCTGATCCCCCTCTATGAACCATTCTAGACTTGTGTAAGGTAAGGAGCAAATGACCACTTGATCGAAGGGCTGTAGAGGGTGTATAAATCTGCAAAAGGTCAGACAAATAGTCTGGTGCTTGGCCATTTAGCACTTTATAAGTCAAAAGTAAGATTTTAAATTTAATTCTAAAACGCACCGTAAGCCAGTGAAGAGAGGCAAGCACCGGGGTAATATGTTGGGGTCTGTTCATACGGGTCAAAAGGCGGGCTGCAGCATTTTGTACGAATTGGAGCCATGCCAGACTGGACTGAACGACACCAACGTATAGCGAATTACAGCAGTCCAGTGGAGGACTACATGGATTGCTCGTTCCAGGTTTTTAAAGGATAAAAATGATCTCGCCTTGGATAAGAGCCTTAGTTTAAAAAAGGACCTCTGAACAACTGAATTAATTTGTTTCTCAAATGTAAGTTTGTTATCCAAGAAAACCCCCAGGTTTTTTACGTGTGTTTTAATAAGTTACAAAAATCTAAATCTGGGCCATTAAAGTTACAGCTTAGTCCAAAAATAATTACTTCAGTTTTGTCCTCATTAAAGGTAAGAAAATTTGAGACCATCTGGGTTTTAACTTCGTCAAGGCATTTGAATAAAGATTCCATGAGAGTGGAGGTGTTTCTATTGAGCCGAAGATAAATCTGGGTGTTGTCAGCATAAGAGTGGTCTGATTTGCTTGAAATTCTGTAGGTTACATTTTATAATGCTGGACAAGTTTTTACTATGATGCTTAAATGTTATTTTAGAGTCCAAAGTGAGCTCAGGATATTAAAACGTATTTACAACCTCAGCTCCTTGCAGTGTAATCATATCTGTATGAAACTTCGAGAAATATAGTTCTCTCCTCACCACCATTGTTTGTGGTTCAATACAACCTCCAATTTGGCTGTGTGAAAGGGATTACTTTTTCCTAATAGCACTCTATCGCCCCCTTGTGTCGCATAGGTGGCTGATGAACTGGTGGGGCAGCAGGAAGGCACGAAGTCACCCGGAGAGTCTGTACAGCCGCTGGGAGCAGGACTACGACCTGCAGGGCTTTGGGCAACTAGGCCTCTTCTATGAATACCTGGAAATGGGTAAAGATCCAGTACACAGTCAGACTATTACACACATTACTAATGACAGATTATTGAGAAATATTACTATTATACCAGTGATGTGTTAGTATTGACCTCAACAAGAAGCTGAGCTCTACAAAATATATATTCACCTTCAGTAAAAGAATAGGGTGGATGTATGGATTGATTGGTGGACTGGAGTGATCCACGTCATCCTGCAGATGGTGCTGTTTCATTTGTGTCTCTTCCCATTTTCATTCCTCTCTGTGTCTCAGTGATCCAGTTTGGTTTCATCACACTGTTCGTTGCCTCCTTTCCCTTGGCACCCCTGCTGGCACTTATCAACAACATCATTGAGGTTAGAGTGGATGCCTGGAAGCTCACGACGCAGTTCAGACGCCCTGTAGCAGCCAAGGCCCACAGTATAGGAGCCTGGGAGGAAATCCTTGGTGGGATGGCCGTACTCTCTGTAGTCACAAATGTGAGTGCTGGTCTTACTTCAAAATGTTTTGGCAGACACATTATGTTTATTTAACTAAACAGACTAACATAATTTCTTTGCTTGTTATAGGCATTCATCGTGGCCTTCACCTCTGATATGATCCCACGGCTAGTGTACATGTATGCCTACCGTACACACGATGAGCTGAATATGAAAGGCTACATAAACAACAGCCTGTCAGTGTTTAACATCTCTCAGTTCTCCCAAGAAGAAAGGCCTGAGGAATATCCATCCTGGTTCAATAGCAGTATCACAACATGCAGGTGTGTGTAATTACGAGATGGAGAGAGCAGGACTGTGGCTTTATTGTCTTTTGTGTAATCTATATATTCAAATATTACAATTATTTTACTAAAATTAAAGTTGAGTCACATTGCAGAAATATTACCAATATACCCGTGACATGTTAGTATTGACTGTATTTAGACAGTAATACAAGACACCTGCTGGTATGCAGGGCCTTTAATTCTTGAAAATGCGTAATGTGATCTGCTTCTTTGTACCATAATATTATTTAATTCTTCTTTTTTTCTTATTTTTCTTATATCTATCTATATCTATAGATAGATATATAGATATATGGTGGGACAATAATGAACGTTAGTGACATTTAAGATGGCCAAATATTGAGTTGAGTTTATATACAAGTAACTCCTGTGAGCAAAAAGTCAGATGTTATGCTGCTCTAAACACCAGGCTTGGAAAGGTTTTTTTCTACTCCTGACTCTGTGTAATTTCATAGACGGCAGATATCATTTATATGGTCATCTACAGTGCAGCACTCTGGCAGCCAGTCAGATCAAAGTTGGCCTAAAGAGAATGTGGTTTTTAAGGTAAAGAAGCTAAAACAATGTGTTTTAATCAGTAAATGAACTAAAGTGCTGCACAAAAAGCTTCTTTTTTTTTTTGAGAGTTAAAGTATAACAATATAAAGCTGGAGGTTAGTGTGACAATTCTCCTTTGTGAATAACAATAAATAATCTTGAATTGGGAATCACAGTTTGTTTAAAAATCTGCAAGAAATCAAAATACGTGATGTGTTGCTGCTCTGCAGGTATCGCGATTACCGCTATCCTCCTGACGATAAGAAGAGGTACGAACACAACATGCAGTTCTGGCATATTTTGGCTGCCAAGCTGGCTTTCATCATCATCATGGAGGTAACACCAGCACTTAATGACCTTTTAAGCTTCACATTTTTAAGCTTTTTCTTGACCTGGTCTTATTTCACTGATTGTGTCCTCTTCCTCTGCAGCATGTTGTGTTTATGGTCAAGTTCTTTGTGGCCTGGATGATTCCTGATGTTCCATCTGACGTGAGGGCTCGAGTAAAGAGAGAGCGCTACCTGGTCCAGGAGTACCTCCACAACTATGAAGTGGAGAAATTGAAGATCCAGCTCAGCCAGAACAGCAACAATGACTGCACCTGCACACCCATGATCTACCCATCTTTATCCAAACATGAGGTGCTATCAGAGTGCCTCTAGCCCAGCAAGCTGCTGGTCAGTCAGTCGAACACAGTGACATAGATTTCCCTGCTTGTGTTTTCTGATACTGACCACCAGTTTGCTGCAATGCCATGACACTTGCTAAAGTGCTAGACCTCTTGTTCTTTACTCACAGCCATCCCTCTTCTGCTAATCAAGCAATAGCAGAAGATCACACAGGTGAAAGACCAAGTCTCCATGCATGCTGAAAGTTTGAGACACTTGACTTTAAACGTCTGTCGCATATTTATGATTTCTCACTCTCTGTGTTCTAATTGTGGTGTTGAGGATGATCACAAATTTGGTTTAAGGAAAGACAAAATCTTATACACTGTGTGTCAACCAGAGAGCTTTCTTATGTTCTAAATACAAGCCTATTTATTGTTAAGTGCCACTATGAGTAACCAAAGATTCGATGCCTTAATGTGTAAAGCATATGTTGTCATTGGTGTGTCAGTCAAATGATAACTAATGTAGTTTTAAGGCAGAGTTTGCTTATTCTTGAATATTTTTTACTGTATGTGCAGCTTTGTAGAGCCACACAATAGAAATTCACGTTCAGCTCTATTGTTTGTTTGTTTCTGTTTTTACTGTGAGCATTGTTTATTTCTCTGCATCAAGGTCGCAGCACAACTTTAACAAAACCTTTCCTGTTCTTCACGCCACTGGCAGTTAGGAGGCCCAGGCACATTTTTTGCTATATGCTCACATTGGCCTCGACAGTTTCTGCAGGCCCAAACCTGACATGTGAAGTAGCTACTTTGTTTTTTTTTCTTTAAATGAACGGAACTCTGTGCTGCTGTTACCGCTGTGGCGATGGACAGATTTTGTCCTGCAGTGGCCAGTTTTTCAGCCACAGAAGCAGCAGCTGGTGCATGTTGAATGTTGACAGTCCGCCCCATTCTTGGAGATGGGAGTGAAGAGATCCCTTTTTAATGTGCCTATGTTTACCAACACAGAGCTAATGAAAGCCGGGCCTCACCTACTGAACTATGTTTGCTCCATTACACAAAGCACATCAGCCATCACCGCCTTCTTGTGCTTCTGGCTTCCTCAGCAGTGTCTTTGTAGAGAAGGAAAGACACACATTTTGTTTTTTGGTTGTTTTTTTGTTGTTGTTGCACAAAGCACTTAATGAAACATGACTACCGAGATATAAACATGTAAATGTAATTCTTGTCATGACACTACAGATTCATGAGCAGTGTTTTGAAGTGTGTGCGAGTAACTGTTCCTTTAAATGGAACAGGAGTCGTGCTGTAGGTAAGGAGTTCAATGTTCTTTTAAATGTTAACAAGAAGATTAGAGATGATATGAAGGACATTTCACATTATGTGGTTATATAGAGACATGAGAAATATCTGTTTCTGAAGTATTTGAATTTAAGTAGCTGACTGGTTGTGCTGTAGACTCTGTTTGAGGTGTATTTACCTGTGACCACCTTACTGTTACATTTTGCCTTACTTATTATGTCTTCCTAGTTGAACCAGTGCCTGTTAATGCCTTAATGCATCTAGTACTTTCCCTTTTGTGTGTAATTCCCCTTTATTTATCTTTCATGCTCACTTTCTTCCCTCCTGTATTTCATTTGTTTTGCTATAATAGGTCAAATGTCCACGCTTACAGAAAAAGGTGAAGGAGTTTACTGTTTCCTTATAGTTTAAATTTGTTTTTTCTATTTTCTTATGTTATTTTTGTAAACCAGTCCTATATCCAAAATGTGTAATGTACCAAAAAAATAAAGAAAGTACTAATTAAACTTGAGCATTTGTTTGACACGTTTGGACCGATGCTGCCGACCAGCAGCTCTTGTGCCGAGGACATCAAAGTTGCTTTTCACAGAACAGATGGCCGGAGAGAGAGCACTGATAACTATTCAGTGTTTGCTCGCACTGGTGGGTGTGTTTTACACCAAAATATGTTGGCAGGGTTGTTTCACTTGGCACTGTGCAGATCCTACAGTAACAAAGACATGGGGAACAGTCCGGTTCAGGTAGGTTGTAAAGACTCAATGTGATTTTAAATGTGTATCAATTAAAGATGAAACTGTGAATCAACTGAAATATTTTTCAGCTCTGTGATTAGGGCTTATATGACTATCATGTTGTTCGATGAGGATGAATACTTCTAGTGTAGCCTAGATTCTGTATATGAGCCCAGTAAACAAATCGGATTGATAGTTTAGATGATGATGTATTTAAATGCCAATGAGCTGGACACTGTGCTTGTGGTCATCCAGACTCCAGAGGAAGACCTTTGTGATCTGGACACCCATCATGGTTTAACTGTGGTCGAGCTCTACATTATGCCCGCCTCCTTCCTGACTGTGCTTATCCTCGGGCTTCCCCTCAACCTGCTCTCCCTGTGGGTTTTCACCGTGCGGCTGCAGCGATGGACCCGCAGCACGGTGTTCCTCTTCAACCTGACCTTAGCTGACACCTCCTGGCTCCTGGCCTTGCCTTTCCTCATCCATTACCATCTGAACCACATGTACTGGAACCAGGGGCTGCCGCTCTGCATTGCTGTGAGGATGTTTTACCACAACTACTTCTACCTCAGCATCTTCTTCGTCACCTGCATCAGTGTGGACCGATACCTGGCCATCGTACACCCACTGCGCTCTCTAGTGCTGCTCGATCGGCGGAAGGCCTGTCTGCTGTGCGCGGCCGTGTGGACGGCCACGCTGCTCCTAAGCATACCTGTTGCCCGGATGACTCTGATCCAGACTTGCCCCGGAAGCAACCGCACCGTGTGCACCCTGTACGTACTGCTACGTGAAACAGGGGAGAGCCTCCCTTATTCCCTCATATGCTCCATTATCGGCTTCCTCTTCCCGCTGCTCGCCATCTGCTACTGCGGCCTGCGCAGCATCAGAGAGCTTCGCCGTCGACCTCTCCACCCCGATCACCTCAACAAGAAACTGCGGCTCAGGCGGCTGCTGGGCGCAGTGCTAGTCATATTTTCGTCGTTTTACCTGCCCTATCACCTGAGCCGCAACGCTGCCGTCGTGATACGGGCGGTCTACCCCGACAGCCCCGCCTCCTGGCGACCCGCAGACACGGCCTTCGTCCTGGAGATGTGTATTTGCGGCCTCATTACCTGCGTTAACCCCTTGTTCAGCTGCCTTACAGGACGCCAGTTTAGGAATGAGTTTTACGGCACGATTGCTGCCATGTTTCCACGTTGTCCACGCATGCAGGCAACATCTAAAGGGACCCAGATGAACCTTAGGAAAAGGCAGGAGGTGTCCAGTGTTGCACCTGTGCGCGCACTGCCTGCACCTAGACCTTAATGAGGAATTTGATTAAATGTTTTTCTTTTTTTGTGTAAATGTGTCAGAGATCACAAACCGCTGTGAGCCCTCCCCTCCCCTCCCTTTCTTAAGTGGCAATATCGGATACATACACTGCAAAGAACAATGGTTTCTGGTCTCCTTTATCTTGTCTGTTATCTGTGAAGGTTGCTCTGCTTCTTACACAACACTGCCTCTGCGTGGTTGACTGCGTGCTGTACTTTCTTCTGGTTCTGCGTGCGTGAATAGCAAATCTTTTAAATAAACAAATGAATTCAAATACAAATAGTGAGCTGATATCTTTGTTGGATTTTAGCAAAAGCAAGGCTTTCAGCATGTTTTGTTTTGTTTTTCACAAACTATCTTAAGCCGACGAAGACCAGCCCAGTGCTCGAGAGCTTGCCCTTTTATAAGTTGTCTGGAATCATCTTGAAACTATCTTCTCCTGAATTAGAAAATAGGGAAGGGTGGGGAACGATTATGCAGTTGACAGCCGTAGCTGTTAACAGATCTGAAGTTGTAATTGAATTAGAGGAGACGAGCGGTGGGAGCGGAGGGAGGAGGGGCATTGCGCGGAGCTGCTGACAGGTAGATGAGCTGTGCGCTGTCCGCGGTGCTGAAACCTCCTCCAGCTGCACCCACACCGGAGATTCCCCCACCTCAGGTTAGACCTGAGCTCCGATCATCTCCGCCGGCTCAAGCTCTCCACAATCCCACCTCAGTTTCTCAAATAATAGAACAATAAAAAAGGAGGAGAAAAAAATCCAAGTTGTGATCTTCGGTGGTGCCTTTTTCTTATCGCGGGCTGGATCTTAAGATGGCACTGCACGGATTAACATTGCGCAAGGCAAAAGCGGACTTATTTGACTGCTGTTTTGTGACTGTGAAAGCAACCCTTTCAGACTGAACGCCTCTCTCGTCTTTCTCCATTTTTTTTCTGGCGCATCTATTTTATTTTTTAGTTTGTTTCTACTGGACACATGCTTTTCGCTGAAGAGAAATAGGCGCCTTATTTCTGGATTAATATCTTAACAATATGCTTTTTAATGCTGCACTTATATTTGTTATAGTATTGTAGAAATTGTTTTCAGAAGATAATTTGGATATGGAGCCAGGAAAGGAGAAAGCTCTCCCCACCAGTAAAGAGGGGATGAAACAAATGGCAGGAAAGGCCCTCGGGGCTCTGTACAGGTAAGAAATTGTACATCTCTTTTAATCGCAGAATTAGTTTTGGAAGGATCAATTAAAATAGAAAATACGTCCAAATGATTAGATGACACAGACAAAGAAAACGTGCACTGGCTTTGAATGTGCTTATTACTGCATTACAATTATTACAATTTTTTTTTTTTAAGAAAAAAGGTGAATCTCATCTTTATGAGGTGAATCACGAACAGGGTGCTGAGAGCAGAGTCGTGTGGCCCGAATATTTAAGGATCAGATATTTCCCTGGAGGACGGTCCCCCTCCACCAGCAGCTGTGGGTGTTTTTTAATAATTAATGAAACAGAACGAGTCGTGACACAAGGTCGGAGGATATCTATTACCTCACGTATTCATCTGTATTACTTCAAGATAGATGAACTTCATATCAACTGACTTCCTATATTCTTTAACGGCCACGAAGAGCTGCATGAAACGTGGCTCGGGTGAAACTGATGGCTGACTACAAAGGAAACAGCACCCGTTTAGATTTGGAGCAGGGAAGCAGGATGTGGTGGAATAGAAGCGAATTATTATTTATTTATTTTTTCTTTTTAATTCTCATTGGGAATGCACATAAATTATATTATGGCAGCAAAAACAAATCTTCGACAAGTATTCCAAAAGAAATACGAAGGTTTTAATCTGGGTCTGCATATGTTTGGAACTCTTTTGAGCCTTATTCGTTTATTTGCTGAACCAGAAATGATTTTTAGAAGCTGTAGCACAGAAAAAAAAACGTGACTCAAATCTGTTTGATTTAAGCTGTAGCTAGGCCAGTCATTTCACCGGATGAGGCCTTCGCATGTCAGGGTTTTTAAATCCACCTTAAATTTCGGTGAAAATTCCCGAATTGGAGCCAAAGCGAAATCCCTACACCGGATTTATGGCAGCTAATTAAATATTTAATAAAAAACATATATAGGGCGAAATTTAACTGCAAACAGCGCTGATGCAGATGATACTGCAATGCGGTATGAAGGTCATCTTTTTCTCCTCGATTCCATTCATCCTTTCCTTTCAACAAGTCAAGAAAAAATTATAACAGGATATTTCCCCCCTCATGAAGAGTGTGCAGGCGTTTGGAGGCCTGTGTCAGATTAAAGAATAAATTAGAGCCACTGACAGGGCCTGGAGTTGAAATGAAATTCTCATTCATAAACGCGAAGAAGCAGTGTTGGGTATTTCCAGGGGAATTATTTCTGCTGATCTGGCTTAAAAATCCATTTAAAAAAAAAAAAAAAAAAAAAAAAAAAAAAAATATATATATATATATATATATATATATATATATATATATATATATATATATATATATATATATATATATATATTTTAAATACTGTTTTCTTTCTTTAAACACAGTATCTGGCTGGTACTTTGTTATCATCCCTTCACGCCGGCTTTGAACATATGAATCACCTAAAAAAATGAGTATTATATAATCGAAATGCAGGAGACTCGAAAAGCGGCAGCAAACAGGTGAAGCGATCGAGCTGACGGAGGATGGGAGACCGCGAGCGGACGAGGAGCGGAAGACGCCCCTGTGTGACTGCACGTGCTTCGGGCTGCCGCGCAGATACATCATCGCTATGCTGAGCGGGCTCGGCTTCTGCATCTCCTTCGGTATCCGGTGTAACTTGGGTGTGGCCATCGTCAGCATGGTCAATAACAGCACAATCCACCAAAACGGGAAGATAATCATCAAAGAGGTGCCTGTAAACCCCGCCTCTTCATTCACCATGAACCCCATCCTGCACCCCACCCTACCCCACCCTCTTATGTGTGATAGGTGGTGAGATAGAACTGAGTCTGTTGTCCCTTTCAAGTGCCTTTCATGTGTTAAACAGAGTAATTAGCAAAATGAGTATAGTTTGCGCTTTTTTGTTGTAAATTTATTGGAAATTGTGATTTTAAAAAAAAATCATTTTAGATAATCACAGAGGTCAATTTCACTGCGAAGCATTACATTTTATATACACCTTTCTGCAAATATTTCTCTCCTGTAACACTTACCACTTAGGGAAAAAAACGAAAAAGTGATCTCACTGCGATACACACTACAGCGAATTAAAAGAGACGTAATTTTGTTTTTATTTTTATGTGCCTGAAAGAAAGCGAAATTCAACTGGGACCCGGAGACTGTGGGGATGATTCACGGTTCCTTCTTCTGGGGCTACATAGTTACTCAGATTCCAGGAGGGTACATCTCCTCCAGGCTGGCTGCAAACAGGTAAAACTATACACATTTTTTGAGTTAGGTCTTTGAGGAGATTATATTTAGGAAATATCGGTTTCCTACTGATTTCCCATTGTATCTACGAACAAAAAATGTATAATTTAGTGTGCAGACTTGTTGGCAAACCAGTAGGTTTGGAGAAACCTGCAGATAAACTGGGGATTTGGCTGATGCCCGCCAGGCGTGCCTCCTCATGTTAATGAGCTCCCACGGGACCACCGTGTCTAATCCTTTATGTTCAGAGGCATGGCAACCACACCGGCCAAAGCCATGTGTGCGAAGTGCTTCTAAGCAAAGATTGTAGCGTGATTTCAACCACCGCGTCCCACTTCTATACCTTATTATTTCATTAGCAGCTGACTGGAAATATAGATAAATATACAAAACGATCATTCTTTAAAAAAAAAAAAACGGTTAAACTATCGATCAATATTAGAGCGCAGTGTAGACAGATACTGCAGAAAGAAGGAGATGCAAGGAAAAATAAAGTGCGCTAAGCTCGCAGCATGGGTCCTTATTACATTAACATTACAGGATTGTTAAAACTGAATCTAAATGAATCTTTGAAGAGCTTCATCATACCAAGTCAGCTGAGCCCTCTGACGCCTTCTGCTGCAAACACCTCCTGTCCTCACTCCCCTGGAAACCGAATAACAGCCTGTTGTGTGCGCGCTTTTGTGTGTGGCACCCAATTAGGACTGGTTTGTCTTGATTATGAGTGTTTATTCTTCCACTATATTATAAAAATTTAAAATATAGGATTCAGTCTACTGTTTACTGATATTTGCAGTTGATCAAAAAGATGCAGACCCCACTTTTCTTTTCCTTGAGCCACATACAGATTTCATTTTGATACAAATTTGACAAATAATCTTGTAATGCTGTTTATCCAGAGTTTTTGGTGCTGCCATCGTGCTGACATCTACCCTGAACATGTTCATTCCCTCTGCCGCCCGGGTCCACTACGGATGTGTCATCTTTGTGAGGATATTACAAGGGTTGGTGGAGGTACTGATGCACAATTTGGTTTTGACCTTTAAAACACTCAAGGATGATGCCTCATTATCAAACCAGGAGCTGAGTTTGACCCCTTCCTAATGAAATTGTCCTGACATTCTGTTTTCAGCCAGGTTTTACAGCAATCTTCTGTTTCTATTCAAGCCTGCTGCTCTCTATTTGGATTTCTGCTGAAAAAAAAGGAAGCTCTATTCATTATACTGCACACATATTAGTACACAATCGTCAAACAAAGTAAAACCCTGAATAGCAGGGCTTATGTGTACTGGCTTACCTGGCTTAGAGAGCTCCATGTTCACATAGAAACACAATGAACAAAAGAGATAAAAACCACTTGATGCGGGCGGCTCCCGCAGCTCAAGAAGGGGAATGATTTCAGAGGGAGAGACGCTATTATTAGTTTGAAGGTCATCTTCTTTTGTTGTTTTGTTTAGCTCCAAACTGTAGTTTCAGTTGCTGCTCATGACCATTCAGAGAGGGAGCTGCCTGCGTTCAGCGCCATGGCTTATTACTACAAATTAAACATTAGCATTTCAGGGTGTCTCCCACTGCAAGCCTCAGCAATTTGTGTCTATCAATAGTTGATTGTATGCCACTTAGTGTGTAATGAAGATTTAATGGGAACAATCCAGGGCTTCTTTTTTTTTTTTTCATGAAGTGGGCAGTCAGCTTGAATTTGCACTGACTCACACCTAAGCCATTAGTCTCTATTAGAAAGATCAGCTACAATGCATGTCAGTTTGTTTGTTATTAACTGCAATTTGACTTGTAAGTCTCTGGCAAAAAAGAAGAGACGGCGTCAATCAAGCAGAATATATTTTCATTAATTGTGAAAACAGCTACAGTTTTGATGAAATTAGCAAATTAAGCATGTTGTGCTTTTACGCTGTCAAAACAAGTATGTTAAAGCTGGTGGGAAACAATCGCTGTCTGATCTTACTGTTGCTGTAATGTTGTGTTTTTCATTCACCATACAGGGAGTGACTTACCCGGCCTGCCACGGGATCTGGAGTAAATGGGCTCCGCCGCTGGAAAGAAGTCGTCTGGCAACCATCTCGTTTTGTGGTACAAAACAGACACACAAAAGCAAGATTGGCTCGTCATTATCATGCATCATCACGTTACTTTATACACTTGAGTGCAGGTTTAGGGTTACATACCACTGTGCCTAAAAGGTGTGCAAACAAGAAGTGAACACCTTTGTAACTAAATACAAACACAGATCGCTTTCTGCTCAGTCATGACAATTTGTCCTCTTCAGGATCATACGCCGGCGCAGTGATCGCCATGCCTCTGGCTGGGATCCTGGTCCAGTATACTGGATGGTCCTCTGTCTTCTATGTGTATGGTAAGTACTGCTTTATCTGACTGACTTCACCTTAAAAGGACACTCTGTTCCATGTAAAGGTAGAAATAATGTAACAGTTGGGTTTTTTCTTAGCCATAAATGCCATACAGTTCAATTCTGTGCATTTTTCTTGTGCTGCTACAGTCTCATGTGGGCTTATTAGATAAAGTTAGCAAAGTCTACAAAGTCAATGTTATATAACTGACACCGGTGAGTCAGTTCACTGCCTCTCCCATGTCTGTCTATGCATGCAACTATCTAACTAATATATACTCTCTAAACTTCTGAAATAAGCCCAAGCATTATTATGACTAACCCATTAAATCAGATAGTATATATGTTTGTTTTCCATTATTTTGTACAGAATTAACCAAACTTCAGACTTTTGTATTCTGATTTTGACAGCAGCTAAATCTCCGCTTGAATTTTACGTTCTGTGGATCTGTATCATCTGAAGTTTTTTTTAATGACTGATGTGTTTGATTTGTTCAGGAACCTTTGGGATATTTTGGTACATGTTCTGGATTTTGGTGTCCTATGAAAGCCCGGCAGAACATCCAACAATCACCGAGGAGGAGCGCCGTTACATCGAGGAGAGCATTGGCGAAAGTGCCCAGCTCATGGGTGCGATGGAGGTGGGTGCTCAGTCTGTATCTTCTGATTTCTGATGCCACACCAAACACTGCTCAGGCTGATTTAGCATTTGTCACGTTGCTTCAACAGAAATTCAAGACTCCCTGGAGGAAATTCTTCTCTTCTATGCCTGTCTATGCAATCATTGTGGCCAACTTCTGCAGAAGCTGGACCTTTTATCTGCTTCTCATCAGTCAGCCTGCATACTTTGAAGAAGTTTTTGGCTTTGAGATCAGCAAGGTGAGTAAATTTATGCTTCATAAAGTCTATTATTAGGCCTAAAATGTCTCATCTGATCTCACCATCAAATTTCCAAAAAAAAAGATGCTATAATTGCTTCTAAAAAAGGCATAACAGGTCCATTTTGTTGTTATGCCAGCCATCTAATGTCATGTATTTATTCTTAAAGACTAAATGTTTTCATTTTCTAGCTGAACAAAGGTATCCCAACTCCGGAAACCAAAAAGAGGGTTCACCATGCAGCCACTGCAGTGACCCTATGCCTCACCAGTGGGGCTCAACCCATGATTTCAGAACCACAGGGATAAACATACCAAACTGGCCATAACTGAAATTTATTCGAGTAACATAACTGGATGAAAATATTAAAACAGTGTGACAATAATAAAGATTTTGTTTATACTTAGAAACCTACAGAGAATTTTTGGCTTCCTTTAGCTTTTCACCCACAAAGCTGTGGGTGAAAAGCTTAAAATTTCACCCACAGCTTTTACTATTTTAGTTCACTCTCATTATAGTTTTCACTCACAGATGGGCAAAGGTGTTTAAAGCAGCCATAAAGTACTTAAAACATATTATACCCTACTTGGCACATCAACCTCTTTGATTAGATTTCAGCCGCTAACGACTCCCTTTGGCAGCTAAGTAAATAATAACTCAGTTTAAAAGAAGCATCCTAGGAAGAAAGTTTGGGTCTAAATGGTATAAATGTAATTAAAGCCATGCGGTTTTATTCATATAGCATCAAATCACAACAAAAGTTGCCTCAAGGTGCAACATTTGTTCCTGGTTTCTTTTAAGTACTATTGCATTTTAGATTGTATTAATAATTGTCACCCCAGGGTTAAATTAGGCTGGAATGGTAGACCCACGTGTATAATTGTACGTTTAGCTGCTAATACAATGCAGCAGGCTAAACGATATCATCTTAAAAAGTAATATATGAAGAAAGTTTGTTTCTGTTGAACCATTATTATATTTGCTCAACCTCAATGGAAATAATTTCCTAATTTTAAATGTATAACCATGGATTTAAAAAAAAAAAGAACAATATAAAACAAAAGATATTTTGTTTTATATTTAAAAAAGAACATATATAAAAATTAAACAATAATTCTGAAGTTTAATGGATATTTACATTTGCAATTTTGGGACAACTTGCTTTAGAAAATGCTGTGATTTGTTGTTTTTACCTGTCCTCATGTGTCATACATGTAAAAAGAAAGCAGCCAGTCTCAAATTACCCCAGTCCTCTGAGCTCCAGCGAGAGTGTAAAGCATCACTCAGGCTGCTCTGACAGATGCAATTCAGGCTGAGGATGAGTTTCTGATATTAATGTGGTGAATTATTGCTGACATGTGATAGAGGAGCCAAGAGGTTACAGCAGAGGCTGAGATTTGCTCTGAGACTGAGAGAATCCCCTTCTTGTTGTGACAGCTGCTCTGCTGCTGTTGGAGCTGCTTCAGAAAAGTATTTGATGCTTTCCCAGGTTGGAATCCTGTCAGCTCTCCCTCACTTGGTCATGACCATCATCGTGCCTTTAGGAGGTCAGCTAGCAGACTACCTGCGAACCCACAACATCATGTCCACCACTACGGTCCGCAAAATCATGAACTGTGGAGGTGAGGTCTTAATCGTGAGATTTTTGTCAGTTCTTTGAAGTACTCCTCATCAGTTCATGACTTAACTCTTTTCCTGCTGTTTTCAGGCTTTGGCATGGAGGCTACTCTTTTACTAGTGGTTGGGTATTCCCACAGTAAGGGGGTGGCCATCTCTTTCTTAGTTCTGGCGGTGGGATTTAGCGGTTTTGCAATATCAGGTGAGTCCTAAAACAACGATGTATTGTTCATATTTGATCCCACCTCAATGTGAATCAGCAGCAGACTCAGGAAGTCTCCTTGTTTCGTTTGGTTGCAGGTTTCAACGTGAACCATCTAGACATCGCCCCTCGCTATGCCAGCATCCTCATGGGCATTTCCAATGGCGTGGGAACACTGTCAGGGATGGTCTGCCCTCTTATAGTGGGAGCAATGACAAAAAACAAGGTGAGTCGTAATCAGGCAACAACAAACATATTTTTGTTTGAGTTTTTAAAGCCCACAGCCATCTCCTGATCCTAGTCTACTGTTTAATAGTGTAATCATTTAAACCTGGATCACAGAGCTTTCCTTACTGTAGCAAACCCTCTCATTATGCCCAAAATATGACCAATCCCCTCTGTGCCTGATCCTTACCCTCATATTTTTATTTACTTAAATGCAAACCACTGGTGCAGTTGTGGCGTATTTGTTCTGCCTAATCTGAGCAAGTTAGAAGAGCACATCTGTTCTATGATATAACCTAAAACTTTACAAAGGGACTCAGCCTGGCTCCAACCTTTGTCCATTTCCCAGACTCGTGAAGAGTGGCAGTATGTCTTCCTCATTGCTTCTCTCGTGCATTACGGAGGCGTGATATTTTACGGGCTCTTCGCATCGGGGGAGAAACAGCCATGGGCTGACCCTGAAGAAACCAGCGAAGAGAAGTGCGGTTTTATAGATGAGGACGAGCTGGCAGAGGAGACGGGCGACATCACCCAGGGATACGGTGCGATGGGAGGTCCGGCTAAAAGCTACGGGGCCACGGGGCAGCTGAACGGAGGCTGGGTGCAGGACTGGGATAAAACGGAGGAATACGTACAGGAGCCAGCGGGAAAGATGTACACCCAACGCGGCTACTCTTAAACCAGACAGTTGTGGTGAGTCTGCCCACGAAAACAGACTCATCATCACCAGTTGCACAAGCATTATATTAGATGTTTAAATCCATTCTGTATGTTAAAGTAAAAGAAGATTCAAAAGCCACTGTAAAGAAGTAGTTGCAATGCAGAACAATCCTCATTAGAGCCTCATGTTTCTCATCACATGTACCTACAGTAGGGCTTCACTATACAGACAGCAGTCGTACTATTTAGGACCCAAAGCTCATCAATCTACTTGAACAAGACAAGCCAGACGAAACTGCAGTCGACCATCATGTAGGGTCTTTCTCTGAAATACTACTCTGATTGCACTGAAACTATGAAAGTATTCTAAAAACAAGATTCTGTTTCTCAAATATGTTTTATGTACTGTATATACCTGCATACTGTTTCTGTGAGACTATTGTGAATTTTGGGTCGTTGATCTGTGTGAACATTAATATAAAAGGCCATATTTTTCATGGACAGTACCTCTTCAGGGAGACGTCTGCTTGCAAAAAAGGTCTTCTTCTTCTCGAGTGAGGCCTGTAACACAATATAAGACAAAAATAGCGTGAGTGAAGTTGAACCGTAGAGTTTTAGTGTGTGTTTGTTGCATGACTTTTGCTCAGATCAATGTTTCAGACGCGGCCGCCTCACAGCCACCGATAGTCCTCATTCAGCCTACTTCTTTGTTCTTAGATTCAAGCGTCTCCCGCCATTATAAATAATAAGAGGAATTTTCGTAATCAGGTTCCGGTCGTGACGTGAGACAAATCAAAAAAGTTGTGAAGGCAACTGCTGCTCAGAAAACATTGACTATTGATGTTTGGTGTGCACTGCAATAAATTCTGTGTACCAGCTGCCACCCATTACATTCTGTTTTGTAACGTGACACTGGCTTGCTGTATCTTAACTGTAATTGTTTTTGGAGTCATGTGATGATCAACATTAAGGTGTGTGTTTTAACAAATTACAATTAGTGTCTGGAGATCCCCAGCTTTAGTGCTCATGACGCAGGAGGAATGCACTGCTGTGTATGAACAACCACGTTTTGTGAGCCCCTGGTGTCCCTTGGTTATTGTCATTGTCACCAAAAAGTACTTTATTGACACATTGATATCGTCGCATATGAGTGGACCACATGGATTAATAGATGGCTCTTCCACCTGACTTTATTTGCTGTTTAAACACTTTGATTCATTTTGCTGTATGAAAAATCTGCAAGGATGTTTAAAATATATGAATATTTAAGAATGTTTATGATGACCAAAAGATGCTATTACGGCTTTGTGCCTAAAGATTATGTAAACAGATAAATGTGATTTTATGGCTTCTAATATTGTGTTTAATGAAGAGGTATGTTGATGTCAAAAGGTGTTATAAAAAAATACTCATATCATTTTATAAAAAAAAAAAAAAAAAGTAATCAAAAAGGTAATTTTTTGTCATTTTTATCTCGTGTGTAAATGGGATGATACATTAGTCCTCATTGACTGGAGACAGACTGCCAAATCGGTTAACCACCAATTCTCCAATCACTGCCAAGCATCTCCTGTTCTCTCCAAGTTTCTCATTAGTAAATCAATGGCACAGGTCTCTGGGGTCTAGGGGAGAGCACTGGACCCTGTAGCCTGGAAATTGGTAAGAGGCAAGAGATACAGCATTACTAAACTGTTTCATCCATGCACACCACCACCATTTAACATCTTTGCAGAGACTTCTGATTTTAATAAGCTGATGTGGAGTCAGGTTGGGTCTGTTTCAGAGGAAAAAAGATCAGGAAAAAACAAAAAAAGGAAAGGAAAGGTGATGACATTTTAATGTTTGTAATGTGCGGTCTCAGACACACCCATTTCCTTCTCTGCACATTTGAGCTCAACACTGTTCTCTGTAGCACATTAAGGTATTGACCCAGCTCCTTCATTATGTCCAATCACAAGACGAATCAATATTGTTTAGCTCTAGAATTCATTAGCATTTTAAGATAAAAAATGCTCCTGTTTAAAAGATTTAAACAGCACTGATGATTCGCCTTAGTAGTTATTAATGCATTTTTGTTAGAATAAAAAAACATATATATACAGAGCAATAGTAGTCGTAGTCACTGTTTGCAGCTTTAAGGTTGAAAAATATTTATATTGTTGTCATAAAATTTACCTGATAAAACTCAATAAAATAAGTAGCTCTGGTAGGGAAAATTAAAGCATAAAAACATAAAGGAATAAAAATGTACAATGACATTAGAACAAGTGACATATTGATATCTATGGAGATAATCTGTGTAGAGTTGCTGAAAAAAATGCAGATTAGAACAATCAACTCGTACTAAGAAAAATGCTCTAAAGATCAACTTTTTAAAAATATAAACACTGACTCATCTTCTCTTTCTCTTAAGATAAACTGAACAGTAACAGATTTTTTTCTTTTAACTGTTTGCTAAGTAAAGCAAGCAATCTTGATAACTGTGGTAAATAATTCATGTACGTCTCCAGCTTATTGGTGTATAAGACTATGAAAAGCACAAAATAAAAGGAATGACTGACTCCATCATCAGAAGTCTGATCAGCTTCTTGAAGAATGGCAGTGTATGAATTTCCATTGTCCTGTTACTGCAGCACAAGGTGAAAATGTCCTGGGAAAACCTCTGTAGCCTCGTGCACGTGAAACCTTTGGAGCGCTCCTCTTACCCGAAGGGAACGTTCGAAAGGCGTGACGTCTGAAGGGTTGTGTCAAGCACTGGTTTCCTGCCCGTGATGGACATTCAGAGTACAGTAGCCTTTCACCGCCTTAATTGATGGTTGGATCACAGGAAGCAGCTTCATGTCTAAATCATCCCAACTGTCAGGAGGGGGAGCAATTACAATAAATCTCAGTTTCTCCCCTGATTATTCACCCAGCCGAGGAGGGAAACCATTAACCCTCACGCCTGCCTGGCGCACGTTAATTTGACAGAAAACACAATTGTGTCACCACTCACGTGGAACATGTTTTCTCATGCCTAACCAGCCGGAGTCGTCATGGCTGTTACACCAGTGACGTGCCCGTTAGGATGCACAGTAATTGGGCAAAAAGCTTCTGTCAGCATTTCTTTCACAGGTGGAAAGTCTGTCAGCCTTCACCTGCCTGCATCACTGACTCTTTATATTTCTGCAGCATCTCCGGCTCGGTCACTGTGATGTTCGTCTGGTTGTGTAATCCGGAGGGTGAGTGGAGGGGGATTGAGTAGTTGTCAGTCTGTGGGGCAGGTGCACTTTGGCTCCTGGGGGACTGTAATGGGATGAGGCCCAGCCACAATGAGTGTTTGATGACGGGGTTGCACGCCTCCTGTGGGACTCTCCCTGCATGCAATTATCCTCCTGCTCCATCCTCCCGTCTAGTCTGCAGCTCAGACAATTTCTTTTTCCACACTGCATTCTCAATATTTTTTTAGTCCTAACGTATAATTCACATTCCTCATACCCCAAAACATCAGGTATTAATTAAGGCCTAAATTTCAAGGCAGGATTGGAGTAATTACTGTTTTACAACACCCCCCGACATGACAATACACATCCCCGGGGCAAGTGGTTTTTCCACACACCTCCTTCCTCTCTCTTGTTAATTGCTTTATTAATGGAGATCTTGCTGGCTCAAATTGGATTTGCACAAAATAACATGTTATATATCACTACTTTGCACCCACTACAAACCATATGTAATTTGAACATACACACACACAAAAAAAAAGACTGGTGTGTTTCCACCATGACTCCTAAACGTTTAGATATTATATTAAAAAAACGATTTTAAATGAAACCCTCTGCAAAACGGCTTTACAACGGTGTGCTATCATCTCTGCTGTACTTTCCAGTTGTATCCATTAGCATTACATTTGATAGCATTTGCTCTAATGAGTCAGAGAAACGGGGATGCAAAGGTGAGAATTTTCCAGGATGAGAGGAGTAGACAGAGACTGCTACATTTAATTTATCTTTTGTTTTTCACCTTCCACGGAAGTGCAGTCACATTTGAAGCAATCCATCACAGGTCCATCCACTTCCCTACCCCCCACCCCTCCATATCGGATTACACTGACAGCTTCATACACGCTGATATAGTATCAGAAGCAGACAAAGGAAGATAAGATCCAATACGATACTTGTCGTGTTTTGACAAAGCACCGTCAGCTCTGGAAGAAATCGTAATAAGAGAGTGGAAGAATTTGCAGGTGATGAGACAAAATATTTTGCAGGGTTTATTTTCACTTTGCTTTTCTGCACATAATTTTTCTTTATTTATATAATCCATCATGCCGCTCAAAGAAATAAATTTGTTGCCACTATCTTTGTTCAACCTTCAGAGATGTTTAGTTTAAGATGTTATGATGATAATCAAACCCATTTAAGCAGCGTGCCTGCTGACGGTGGTCGCTGATCGTCGTCATCCTCTGAGTGGGACACAGGTGTGCGGAGGGGTTTCTCCTGCCTCTGTGATCCATCGCTGAAAACACAAAAGGGGCCAGACTGGAGCGGCTTAGGCACGTGCCGAGGGAGGGCTCTACCCTCCTGCGCCCACCCCCTCAGAGGACTCCCTATTTATACCACCAGATGGTGGCTGGATCTGAGTTTTAATGAATGTTATCCTTCATGACCCTCCAGGAGCTGCAGGACAGCAGTCGCTCTCAGCACGTCTCACTGCAGTTTGTTACCCCCACGCTGCTGGAGAACAAACGTGACGCTGGACGGATGGAATGTAAAATAAGGAAGGATAAGACAATCATCCAACTCTTTGCTTAGAGCATGTTCTTTATAACAGACAGAACTGATACACATGTATGAAATTATAAGTTTTCTCATTTGTCCTTTTGAATTAATAAAGCGCATGACACATTTAAATTAAATAAGCTGGATGTAAGCGGCTGACTTCGACTCTCAGTCTGTTCTAATAAAGGCTTACTAGCTTGCTGCAAACAGCTGGAGGTCAAATATAAAATAAGCAATTCAGAAGATAGATGGATAGGTGGATGTTTAATAGCTAAATAGTGTTACAGACTGCCAAAAGAAGCAGTTTCTTCTTAGTGGTTTCCAGACATGTGGGTATGATTTAGACTGTTATAAATAACGGGTAAAACATGGTTTTATTAAATATTAGATTGGCATAGGCATAGTACTAAAAATGCTGCTTTTCTTGTAGGCTTATTGGAGTCAGATGGTAACACATCTGAATCATCACCATGGCAGCTCTCTCACCCTGCCAGTAACGTGTAAGGCTGTGAATCAGAGTGAGAACCACAAAGTCTACACAAGAAAATAACTGTGGGTGGAAGCACCCGATGGCTACATGCTAAAAGAGTAGAGGTGGATAATTCTCGTTAGTTTGTGGAATGGTGCTCTGAAACTGCATTTTTGTAGATTTTGTAAATTAAACACACTCCCAACAAATTCATAATTATTTTTGCATGCATTTATAACACAAGAGCAGGTTAGATCTCTGCAGTCGTTGCTGGTTGGCATATGTTCTTCACTGGCTGGAAATAAACTGGTTGTGTATGCGCTGCCCTTTACTCAGTGACCCTCGTCCGTCTCTACGAGAATTGCTTTCACGGTGTGTTAAATGAGCCGTGGCTGTGTTGGTGTTTCCCTCCGCACGGTGGCCCGGGCTCTAATTCGCTGACAGGGTTATGTCACACACCAGCCATTGTGCAGAGTTTGATTGAAGACGCCTGATCTGACTAATTGATCCCTCGCTGCACAAGCGCTCAGACACATGGGCAAGGTCTGAGATGTGTAAATTGGCAGTCAGGTCACATGACTGGAATTAAGCCAATCCAAATGTATAGGTTTAGATCAAGCACTGCTGGAGGCTTTTACTGACAGATGGTGTGAAAAAAAGTGAAAATCATTTGAGGTGTGTAGAGTTAGGAAAGGGTACGTGGTTGCACAGCGCTTTTGCTGGCTTTGCTTATTGCTATTTCCTTATAGCCCCGAGCTTATTATCAAACCCATCTCTCTCCACAGATCTGCATAATGTGGAATTAAACTTTAATTTCTTTTTAGGTCCTCATAAATCAGCCGCTGCAGAATAATTTTAAACAACGCAGCTCCTAATGGCTTGGTATTAGGATCAAATTTATGAGGCTGAATGAAACCTTGAGCTTCCAAAGACCCATGGCATCTGTTTACTGTCTCACAAGTACGTTCAGTTTAAGTGAGTCGGATCGTGTGCTGACACGGTTTACAAAGCAGCACAAAAGCTATAATGTGTCCAAACAAGTAAGTTCAACAGTTCAACAAACAGCCAACTGGACTGACTAATATATATACATATATATACACACACACACACACACACACACACACACACACACACACACACACAAAAAACAATAAATCCAGAGATAGAGATTAACTCCTGAAGCATCAAGAGCAGGATCTCATTTGCCATTGTTCTTGTATCATATGCCCCACCCTGTTCTTCGTCCTGCCTCTTTTTCCACTTTTCTAGATTAAAATCTCATATAATAAGCAATCTGGCCAATTTCACCAACAGTGAAGTCATCACAAATATTCTAATTATCACAATATATCATTAAAAACATGTTTACATTTCAACAAGAATTACTATATTGCAACAAATTTTCAGTCTGAGAGGAGCCACCACAGTGACCATTTTTATTATATCTTTCTACTGCATCTGTAATTAGCAGTTATGTGTTTGTCTAGATACATGAACTGAGGAAAAGTGCAACATGAGTCAAATATTGTACTGAAACACATTTCTGTAAACAAAGGTGGAAAACATTCAAGAAGAACCTAAAACTTTTTGCTCTGCTAGAACAATTCTTCTCATCACCAGCCTAAATTCTCACATGTTAAATATTTCATAAACCCACAGTCATGCTCACACTTTGGTAAAATTAAACAAAACTGACAGAAATATCATTACAATTGTTAGAACAACGTGACCATTAAGAAAAAAAACTGATGTCAGCTGTTTAATATGCTTTTTCTGATACCGAAAAATATAGACAATATCAAGATATAAACAGGAATTTGGCCACAATTTGATCATCTTTCAAGCTCCAAGACCATCAGTCACATGTTTAAAGCTGACAGCAGGTCTCCCCACACACTCAGCCCTGTGACATCAAAGTCTCCATCAGAAATCTTCAAAGCATTTAGTTCTTTTTCTACATCCCCCCTCAGAGACGGACTGGCATCGAATAAAGCCAGAAAGAGCTCAGTAAGTTTCTTGAAGGACACTCCGGGACCCGTGCTGGTTAGAACCCATTCGCCGTCACTTAAGCTGTATTCCATTTCCGAGGCCCACTTTTTCAGTACATTACAAGATGCATCTCTGAGTTTCTGATGTTCTTTTGCCAGGTCTTTCAAAAGTGTAGGAGACAGTAGAGAACACATGTACTGCAGCAGGCTGTGTTTCTTTTGCAACCAGTCTAAGAGAAAATCATGTGCAGCAGTTTGTGCAGTACAGCTTTTGGATGTCAGCAGAGCTGCAGCGATGACTAGACAGAATTGTTGCAATGCCCCTTCGCATCCCTGGAGAACAGAGCCTAAAAATTGCTCTGCCCTGCAGGTTTCACTGCCTTGGTTCAGCAGAGCCTCCAGCCTCTCCATCAGCATCTCCCCCTGCACCTCAGCATCAGCACCAAGGGCTGACATATCAGCTACGGGGCTCAGGACCTTATAAACTGATTTGCATTGAACTATGTGACTGCAGAGACCTGTGACGTCCTCATAGTCTCCGTGCATCGTCTTGACAGGACGCGTTGTGTCAAAGAGGATCTTCATGAGAGAACTAGGAAGTTCTGGGTTGTTCAACAACCTGACGAGCAACAAGTGCTGGCACCGGGGGAGGTCCGAGAAGGAGACTTCGGTGTATCCGGGGATGGTATCTCGCAGAGTTTGGTTTGTGAGCTGCAGCTGTTTCTCCATGATCCTCCTAATAGCGGCGTTATTATGGAACCTGGAGAAGACGTGCTCGCAGTACCGGGCCCAGTGAAACGCCCTGGACAGAGTTTGTTTATCCCAGTGATTCACCGCATCGCTCTGCGCCGCCACCGCCAGCATCTCCACCGTGCTAGCTAAGTTTTTCAGCACCGCCTCCATGTGGCGCTCTCAGCATTCAGAGTTCAGCCTTCAGTCCGGCTTCGGAAACCCACTGAGGAGAAAGGTTACAGCCTGAACCTGAATCATCTGAATTTCGCTATGCTGCTGAAAAACTGCTATAGCATTTGAGATGTAGCGGTTTAGCTACATGTTAGCTAAGATGTCAACATACTAGCATGGCAAAACAAGACTTCCGGTGCCGCACTTCAATAAATAATTCCTCTTGAGTAACGTGGGTTTCAATAACAGCTGACGTTACAATAAAAAATGAATATGACAGCACGGAGAAAGTTGAAGAAACTCACATATCTGTTGCCGGTTTCTACTGCTTGATTTTCCGGTTGAATATACCGCTCGTTAGTGCGCAAGTGTGCCAATATAATTTCATCCCCTTCAAAATAAAAGCACATCAAGTGATCTTAGCGCCACAAAATGAGTTAATGAGTTCGGTACACACAAACTCGGAATTTTTGTGCTTACGTGTATTTATTATATGGATTACACACACATTTACATTAAAAAGCATCATAAGGGTGTTCTGACTAGGAAGACTACACCTGAAACACGTAATTAATGTATTAATAATGATCGTCATTCATTATTTCAATTTATTCTCAAATGCAAGATAGTGTCAAATTACGCCTAAATGAACCAGTCTTGATATAATAACAATGCGACTAGATGGATCAAACAGCACAGTTGCACACACAGACAAAAACTTTACATCAAAGCGTTTGGAAGAATAGAAACTCAGGCCAGAAAAAAATGTTACAGAGGGAACACAAAGAAGAGGCAGTGCCAACACGACCAAACTTTCCTCCCATCATCATAATCAGCAGCAGCAGCGTAGCCTGCTGTGAGTGAGTATATGTGTGCGCGCGTATGCGTGTGCTTGTGCAGTCAGCTTGTGCAGCGAGAAAGATCACCCCGGTACACACTGGTTTGTGATTTTGGAGGCTAACCTGTGGGTCGGTGCACCACTGTGAAAAGCATGAAAATTGGGAACCAGCATCTCACAGGACGAGTGAGAGGAAGGAGCGCACCAGCGAGCTGAACCCTCAGGGTGAGCACACACGAGAAGCTTTTCATTCAGGACATTTTTCGCTACTTTTACACTGTTGCTGTATGACTGTCAGACTATTCATACTTGCATTTCTGTTTTAGGTTTAGATCATTTTTAGAAAGTACCCTTTGCAATCTCTTCCTTTTGTGTGCTTTGCAGAACAATACTATCTAATGAAACTCATTTAACAGTTGAGGGGGGCTTGGTTGAATCTTACTTCTTGACAGTTGACAGGAAGGTGCTTGCCTTTTTACTCCTTTCAGAGTTAACACCAGACATCTGTAATTAAACGGAATATCATATATTTTGTGTACTAGCTGCTCTCAGTCACTTCATTGGTTTTTAATTAGCAGGCGCTCTGCTGGATTTGAGTCATAACTCATCAAGCGTCCTCCCTTGGACCTATTTCAAGAGTGGTAAATTGTCTGTTGTGGGCGCTTTATTTGTGACAGCTGTAAAGAAGGAGACAACCTAAAAAGCCTTATTGCAGTTGTAAATGAAGTGAGAGGCCAATACAGTTCTACCCAAAACCAAGCCCTGGCACCAAATTCAGAGAAACTATAAAAATAGCTCATTTTATCTGTTTTCTTGACATACAGTCAGCCTGAACTTTGGTTTGTTGACAGTTCAAATGTTTCCTTAATCAAAGGTCTGAGGTTGCATATTCCATTATGAAATCATTTCATTTGTAAGACTTAAGTGCAGATTCCCATACAGACAGTGTGCTTCATTGACTGTAGCACCTCAAGCAATCTGATACCTGAACACAACAGATTACTTGTCAGCAGTAGAAACATGCTGAGTGTCCTTATTTAGATGGACAAATCAACCTCCAGATCGGCTAACTGTTGTAGTGGAGGAGGGCACGCAGGGCAAAGAGGGTTACGAGGACAGAGCCGCTCTTGTACTTTCTAATGTGATTCATCAGTCAAAATTCCCATCCATATGCCTTTCCCGAAGCAATCTGCAGCCAACCGTGGCACATTAGCATGGCTTTAGTGAAGTCACGAGATGACTCAGGATGAATGTAAATTTTGTATTTCTATATATATATTTTTTTAATGTTTTGGGTTGAAAAGTGGGATCTCTTTGTGAATGCACAAAGCCTAGCATTCGATCATGAACCAGATTCTTAAAATACACGCAGTTTAGCAGAGTGCAGGCTGCTGAAGCAAAACATGTCAGGAAACAGTATGGTGAGAGGAACCAGGTATGTTTTACAACAGCTGGCCGGGGCTATTTTCTTGGGGAAAAAATGGTGAAAATTGAGCTCGATGTTTGTTTACGATCTTGTCAAGAACAATAAAACTGAACCAAGGTTGACATGAAGATTTATTGAACAGAGACTAGTATGTGCGAATTCAAACAAAGCAAGAAAATTGTAGTGAATTTTAAGTTAATTTAAAGTGACATGTGAGAAGACACATAAGAATCTTTCAGAAAGTTTTTATACCATACAGCTTTAATAAGGAAAATGTACAATAACAATACGTAAAATAGCAGCTTGATGCATTGCCCACTGACGCAGCACAGGGAATGAGCTTGTTAAGCTCTTGCACTGGGAGACATGAGACATCCTAGTGCCCTTGTTCTGTCTGTCAGCCTTCACCAGTGGACATGGGAATGTAGCACCTGTGTGTGAGCGCCGAGCTCCAGACTTTTGTGTGTGTATGCAAGCGAGTAGAAGTTGCCTTCTCAAAGATCTGACAGCCTTGGTCGGACATCAAGGTCCTGATGTCCAGTTTTGCATCACGGTGCCATTTAGTTGCAGCCAACTCCAGACGGACCTTGAAATGTTACACAGCTTTAAAGGTCAGATTCCTCATATCGTGCTGCACTCACTCAGTATTCACAGGAAATTTTCATCCACCGCGTGCTTTGAACTACTTGTTCGTGGCAGCTTCCTTGTTTAAATAAGCTCTTCTTGCAATTTGCATCCGATATCCTGTTTTTATTTGCGTGCCAGACGGTATGTGAAATGTTCCTGCTTGGAGGAAGCGGTGGAGGCAAAACCTTTAAAATGCAACAACAAGATTTCAAGAATGTGAATTCTCTTCAAGTAACTTTCTGTTTCTTTAAAGAACCCCGGACAAAGAACTTTACCAGAAAAAAGGAGAACAAAGTCACTTCATCATTGGCTGTTAGGTAAGCTGTAATGATACCAGACTTAAGATGTTTGTTCTGTATGTAACAGAGAAAAGACATTTTGCTCATATCTTATTTGTTATTTTAAAATAGAAACTCTTGAGTACTTTGGGAGCCTTTAAATCCCCGTTATGCCACTACCTCTATGCTCTAAAGGTTGGGGTGTCTCCTTTCTGTCTGCATTGCATCGTTTTTCTATGTCAGAGTACTTTAGAGAACAGATTGACGCTTGCAGTGCTGCTGATGTGCCCTGTTACACAGCTCAGGTCTTGCATCTGGTGCCCAGTTGTTTTGTCAGGCACTCACTCTTCTCCACCGCAAATCTGTTAATGGAGTGACACTGGACTGATATCTGAAAGATTTTCATATTGCAGCTAATGCGGTGCACCCTTGGCGCACTGTAGCCTGGTATTGGAAAAGACTGGGCCAAATGCTAATTTACTCAGTGACTTCACTTTCAAGGAAATAAGCAGCAGTTAAATATTGTTCCAAGTACTGATGTCAAATGCAATCTGTCCATCAACCTGTAATGCAAGACCTGCTGCACTGTTGACTGTGATGGGCTGATATGCACCGCTGGATAGACTGCTTAATAGATGGCAGAGTAATTTGAAGGAGCTCTTTGTTGGTTGAATAAAAGTCCTACTGTACCAGTCTGGCTGGTATAAAAGTGTCTCTTGTCCAAAGAAGGGGTGGAAAGAAATGGTGCTCTCTAATGTCATCAGGTTTATTGTAATCCATACCAGGATTTTGACCAGGAGAACAAAGCTGCTCTCCTTTCCTGTTTCAGCTTGCTCCTCCTCTGCCCCTTTTGTGAATATGCAACATGAATGATAGCTAATACAGAAGAATTTTATTGTGAGGATCCGTTTAGATCACGAGTATAAAACACACACATGTTCAGAGGTTCCTTCTGTTATCGTGACATATCATGACCGCTGTAACCAACTTTGTTTAAGCTTTCAAAAGAGCTGCACAATATTTGGAGGATGCTAACTAGAGCTGAAATGACGGATTAGTATATTTCCAGAAAATGTGTAACTACTTTGAAGGTAAATGAACCTCTGGTTTAAGGTTATTACATATGAGAATTCTCCGATTCACTCTGTTTTGCATCACTGTCAACTGAATGGGTATAACACTGGGAATTTCTCTTTTTGTTTTTTGTTTTTTTCCTTTTTGATATCAAATGAATTGAAGAAGCCCTTTCCTAGAGTGTACCCCAGCTCTTGCCCTGTGACAGCTGAGATAGGTTCCAGCCCACCTCCTGGCAACTCTAAATTGAATTAAGTGATGCATTGCATCACCTAATTATTCCCTGGAGAGAGTAATTCCTCGCAGTACTTGTTACATTACTTTAGCATTACTCAGAAACATTGCCTGAGATGAATTGTCCCATTTACCAGTTAATAGTATCAACCTTGAACTACAGTGCCACACACTGGCATGAATCCCTATCCTAGTGAGGACACAGGATCTTTCTTTTATTGTTTAAGTATTAACACAAAGCTAACAGCAAAGTTGAAAATCAGCTCATTGTGCAGATAACTGAAGAACCTTTGTAATCTAAGTAATGCTGACTGTGAAGTGTGCAGGAGTGGGTCTGCGTTACAGTGTGATCAGGGGACTTGGTTGGAGGGAATGTCTTGGACTCTTTGTCATGTTCTTTGAGCCATTCCTGAGCCGTTTTTGCCATTTGATGAGGTACATCGTCCCGCTGGGGGAGGCTGCTGCTGATGTCTGGCAGAGTTTTTCCAGTTCTTTCCAGCTGAACGCTGCTTTTTAACAATATGATCAATGTTTTTTTCACTTCACCACTTAATGGTTTTAATGTTGGGGCTCATGTATGTATATACATACATACATGGGTGCATACTCAAACATATGCATGTATAGAGAAGAACATGATGGTTTTGTTGCCTGCTACAACAACAAAGCATTTATTAGCAGGACTTAGATGGAGTCCAATTAATATGCTGAGGTATCTGGATAATATGTACCTCCTTTATTAATGTTTTGAAGATCTGCTATACTGCACACTGGAGCTGCACATTGTGTCTGCTTGCATAATATTACAGATATCTTACATGTTCATGAATTCTATATCATTGGACTGTCTTAACCTTCTACTGCTGATGAATAGGGAACCATGTGCAGTTCCCTGAGCCCCAAACAGCCCAGCGGGCCCGGCCTGACAGACATGCAGCAGTACCAACAGTGGCTTTCCAGTCGACATGAGGCCAGCCTGCTGCCTATGAAGGAAGACCTGGCCCTGTGGCTCACTAATATTCTTGGTAAGTCACACTAACGAGCAAGAAACACATGCTATTAACAGTGAGGATTTATTACCACGAGTTATAGTTTATAACATGGTTTAATTCGCTAAGCAAAGCGAATTTAATTCAGTTATATTTATATAGGGCCAAATCATAACAACAATCGCCTTGAGGAGTAGTAATACTATTACATATATAAAGTTACAGTTATATTCCTGAACTGTGGTTAAAATGTGTTTTAAATCATTCATTTCTCAGATGTTTTGCTAGCTGTGCGAAATAAAATAAATTTAAAAAATCAGGGTGTGGTTTGTAGATTCATTGGATACACAGGCTTAGAAATAGCTTGGCTTTGAAAAAATCCTGCACATTTCATTGCTTTGTGTCTAAAATTAACTTGACTGGTCTTTGCTGATGTAAACACCTCTGCAGGGGATTGTGATCAATCCGCACCTCATTACAAACTATTTTAAAGTCCCCAGATTGTGTGGACCTGTTTCAGTTGCAACGCTCTTTCATAGATTTACTTTAAATGAATAATGGACACCATTAACTGTTCTTAAATAATGCACAGTGGGTGGGAGCATCAGCACTGTGCAAGGATGTGGTTGCATAATAAACAATTCTCTGCGCTGTACTTCTTTAACAGCGCAGCCACAAAACAAAAGCACAGTGCACTTTGATCTGATTTGAATGGGTGTGTATGAATGAGTTTTGTATGGTTTTTTTGTTGTTGTTTCTTTTTGTTTGTTCCTAGAGCCAGGGAAAAATTTGTATTAAACATGGATATCATTAGTGAAATACCTTAGAGAAACACCTACAGTCATTTCCATGATGTTTTCTTAAGCATTCTTGCACCAATGACTCACCAGAGTCAGCTCATAAATATTCTTACAAAGGCTGCCACCAGAGTAAGAATTATGTATTTGTTAGTTGGGTTTCAGAGATGTAAACTGTCTGTTAACCAGTGTTTCATCAGAATTTTAAATTTGTTAGAGTCAAGTTCTCAAAATTTCAATGACTGAGTGCTAATGAGGAAGCCAGTGTATGAGTGAACACACAAAAATACACACATGCAGCACGTTTACTCTAGCTTTTGTCATAAGTATGTTGGTTTGTGTTTGTAATTATCATGTTTGTACTGCTTTTAGGTTATTAACAAGGTCGCACCTATATGTTAGAAGAGATAAGTATGAACTGCTTGATTGTTTCTTGTTACACAAAACCAAGGGCCTCCGCTGGCCCTGGTGCTAAACGCTTCATAGACTGTGCTTTTTGTTTAAAATATGCTTAAGAACTACTGTATGTGTTATGACTGGGAGTTACTCCTGGATGCATATAACAGACACTTTTCAAACCAACTATAAGGTTCCTGAGACTCTCTCATGTCTGTGTGTAAACAACTTAAAACAACTTCAGTGTCTTCCGCGTTATCTCTGGCTGTGTGTGTGTTTGCACTGGAACCAGCTGAGCCAGAAAGCCATGGAACTAAAGGGTTCAGAAGCAGGAGCATGCAAGTGTTTCCAGTGAATAAACACTACAGAATTAATTTGTTGGTTTAGGCCAAGTTCTGTATTTGCTCAGTATTTTTTTTTATTCTGTGAAACAAGATGCTGACATCCTTGATTACAGTTTCAGGTGAGACCTGCCGTGTGGCCCGCTGCCGTGTGGGAGGCATATGTTTGGTTATACTGATGAGTCATTGTTGTCAAAGCGGTAACAGCTTGGCTCGTATTGTTTTCACTTCCCGAGTCTGTCTTTTTGTCTGTCATCATGGCAAAATGTGCTCCTCAAGACACTTACTTAAGCAGGAACTACCACAAAGGTGGTTTAAAGCACTTGGCAGGTGTTTATGTTTGTCTTTGTGCATTTGTCTGTGGACAGTTGTTCAGTTGTTTAGCAGTGCAAGAAAAACCCAAGAAACTTAACAGGTGTTTAATTGTAGTTTTAATGCAAGGAGAAGGCTGAGTTTGCAAACGGTCAGAGCTCACTGATCCTAATATATTCCCAGTGTAAGATGATCTCAAGTCAGATTGAAGGAACTGGGCAACTCGTATGATTAAATATTTAATTTTACTATACTTCTATTGGAGCCCGGTGAAAGATATTTTCCTCTCACAGCGTGGAACGAGGGTCGTACGAGTAGAGTATAAGACTCACTGAGTGTTTCTCAAGATTTCAATCTCTCTTTTCTGGGCTCAATTGCAACATTTGGAACTCATTAAACATTGAACCCCTAAACCCCTCCTCCAATAAGACAGAGAAAAGGGATAAAAAAAAATATCTCCAGTTTCTTTCCACAGACACCCCCCTGCCACCACCTCCTATTTCACGATGATCTAACTAAGAAAGAATGGTCCTCTGGAAGTCAGTCAACTGGACACCACATGTTGATCACCAACGTAGCTCTGCAACTGCACAGGATAATGAGGCATTACTGTGTACAAACAGATGCCACGTTTTTTTTTGGATTTTTTTATGCATCCCCGTAGTTGCCATCCCACGGTGTGTGACCAGGAAATCCCCCAGATCCTCTCAAATCATGTTGTACTATTTCAGCTTTTGGCTCCTCCAGAGCCGCCACAAACCCGGCAGCAAAAGCGACGCTCGGTCATTAAAACGGTTTTAGGAATCAACAGCACTGCGTCAGGTTTGACCGCAACTCGGAGTGAAGTGGAGATTAAATTTTATTTCCTTACGCTATATGTATATTTTTTAAACTTGTGGCGCTGCTCTTTCTTTATGTGTCTCCTGCTCAGGTCTGGAAATCACTGCTGAGAGCTTCATGGACCGCTTAGACAATGGCTTCCTGTTGTGCCAGCTGGCTGAGACACTGCAGGAGAAGTTCAGGCAGAGTAATGGAGATCTGCCTACCCTTGGCAACAGCAAGGTACAGAGAGACTGCAATAGTCCTGTGTGATACAGGTTACAGTAAAAACACTAATCTGAAAGTTAAATCTTGGCTGAAAATCTTCCCAGACTATCAGCTTGAACGATTTCACAGAGCATTGTTCCTGAGTATGAAAACATCATCTGAGCAGACACTTATTAGGTCAGATTGACTGACAGTCACTATTTAAAACCACTTCCACATGTAATGGTCTTTTTCACATCTAAATACAAAAGGATATCCCAACACAACATTTGGAAAGTAGCACAGAGGCAGAAAGACGCTCTTGATGACTGCGCCCGTGAATTCCTACTTTGCAAAGAACTCCACAATTTTAGAAAGAAGTGCACATAAAGTGGGATGGGGGGATGGGGGCCTCTTGCCTTCAACAGGGCAAAAAAGAAAAAAAAATAAGGCTAGCAAGGACACGTTAACTGATGGGGCCCCACATCCCCTGTGAGATTTGGGAGAACAGCATTAAACGTTCTTTTCTTGTGAGCCTTGACTGAGGATTTAATGAATTTCATTAAAACGGGTGCCTTGAGAGTGGTTACCTGTAATTTCACCCAATCAGTCTGTCCAGATGTATATTTATGGGGTTGGTGACTAAAACAACTAGGCAAAAGAAAAATGTTTCTATTTATGCCCCATATATTATAAAAACCCCATGGATACATCCTCAAAAGTTCAAAAATATATGTTAAAAGATGGATATTTACCTTCAGTATCTGTTTATTGCAGATATTTAAATGCTGAAGTGACAGCTGGTCTCAGTGGCATGCAGCAAAAACTGTGATTGGGTCATGTTCGTGCCTCTGTTCGGAAGGCAAGAAGTAAAAGATGTTTGTTGGTCCTTCAGTGAGAGTTGTTGATGTTTGCACTGAAGCATTACTGTGCTGATGTCAGTGGGTCTCCTGATCTCAGTGTGAGCGCAGCAGCACAGATGTGAGGAAATACTTGAGGTCAATGACCGTGAGACAGCAGAGGAGCTGCCGAAATAGAGGAGTCTATTGATTGTGAATGCCAACAGAGGGAGAGAGAGAGTCCTTGGATAGGCTTTAAAATGAAACAAAGCTGCATTATGATATTGTGCAGCGAGCGTGATTTGATTCTGTTTGTCTGAATTAAGGGTTTTCATTAAAAGATTAACCGTGTTATTCATGTCTGATACACAGTATGTCATCCAATGAGTCTTTATGCTTGTCGTGGCATTTGATCAGCTCTAGTTGTTTGCTATCAGATTTCACCACTTAAAAGAGGACATCCATCTGTGTTCAAGCCCTGTTATAAGTCGATGTGGTGTGTGAAGTGGGCCTGTGACTACAGCACAGGGGTACCATCAATCACACTTTGCAGATGCTGTGCTCCAGACGTCTTCCCATGTGTTTATATCAATCAGTATTAAGTCCAGATGAGCAAAGGTTGTTTTCGTTCTTGTCATAACACTTTGACAGGCTGATTTTTGTACAGTCATTTCAATAACTGGGGGAACTTATTGCTATAGCACTGAAATTTTAAGCAAAAGTGCAATGTTCAAGACTTGGTTTCGGCAGGAGAGTGAGATGAGAAGATCAAACATCGTAAATAAGTAGCATTGACCAAAAGGGATTTTTTTTACAGGGAAAGGAAGGGCCATGAAGCTAGACGCAGCTGCTGGTTATCTCAGCAGAAAGGCTTGGAGAGGAAAAAGTAGCCCGGCTCTGTACAAAGTTCATGAAATCTGTCCGCTTGCACCCATAAAGCACACCACATATTTGCTTAACCAGTGCAAAAACAGAGATGTCAGTCGAAGACAGTTCAACCTCCAACTAACATATGTGATAATAGCATAATCTTCTCATCTACCTCTTAAAGTAAGAAAGTACCAAGTAAATGTATTTTTAAAGTGTCAAACTGCTCATCTCGTGTGTGCATGTTGAGGTATTTAAATTCTTTGAATGAAATAATTTGATTATAGCTGTCGTTGCTCATTTCAAGCATAGCAGTTCCTTTTCCTTATTATTATTCCCATATGTTTAAAGATAATCTTTTCCAGAAGTCCCCTACCTCCTGTGCAATCATTAGACATTCAAAGGTGCAGATCATTTGGCAGCCAAGGCAGAAATAATAATACATTCATCTGATTGTTAGATGAAAAAAAAAAAAAACAACCTTGGCAAAGTTGAATATTTATCCGGGAATGCAAAGTCATTTAACACAAAAGATCCCCTAAAAAAAAAGTCAAAAGGAGAGTCTGGAATGAAAAGAAAAATACCCACAAAAGCTTGCATATTTCCAGCATGAGCTCATTCCACCTTTCTCAAAGCACAGACACACATATCCTGTATAAAACCACAGCAAAGCGCATAAATCTCCCCGAACAGACCGTGTGGGGGCTGAAACCCATAAGCATGTCATTTGAGCCCAAATCATAGACAGCCTGGTAAAGTAGCACAGGTTTTCAAACCCGTCATTTCTCATATTGATCTCAATGGGAAGGGTTCTTGATCCTGGGCTGAAATCAGAGCCTCAGCAGACATCAGTGTAGATGTAGATAATGTGGCTCTGTGTTTTGGTGGAGCTCTGGGTATTGGTTCGAACAAGTCACTCTGGAGGACTTTTGTCCTTTCTTTGTTAAACTGCAGAATAAGATGTTTAAATCCGATCTTGTTTAAGTGAAAGTAAGGGGGTTCTTCTCTGTGTCTGTGACAGAGAATTCCCAATCGGAGGATACCGTGTCGGCGGAGCGCTCCATCCGGCTCCTTCTTTGCACGGGACAACACAGCCAACTTCCTGGCCTGGTGTCGTGAGGTCGGAGTTGGAGAAACATGTCTGTTTGAGTCAGAGGGTTTAGGTGAGTCTGTTTTTATTTCTCACCCTGCGAAAATGTCAAGATGTAGGACAGACCGGGTACATAAACAGGCATCACTTTCCTCACAAAGATTCAGTTCTCTCAGGCTTTGGTTATCCCTGGCACTGCTGGGGCAGTGGGCTCAGATTTCTATCTTCTGTGAATGGCCTGATTGTACAGGTACAGTGACATGCAGGTTGGCCTGCTTCCCTCTCCTCCCCTCTGAGGATTAGAAGCCTCACATCACCAGACCGAGCCTCACCTTCTTTGACGTGCTCAAAAAGCTCACAGTCCGGGTAGCACAGTGATGGGAGCAGCTCTACCTGACAATAAGGGAATCTCAGACAATGCACTCATGCACAAAACATCTAAAGTAAAACTACAGGAGCGTGGACATAAAGGTGTGAGATGGTGAGAAAGTAGGCCAACAGTATGCAAATGTTTTCCTCAGCGCACAGTAGGGATATTTTTCTCTCTTCCTCATTCGCTCTCTCAGTGTTTATCTGTGTCTTTCTGATCTTTCGCAGAGCTTTCTTGCACGTTATTTCACTGCAGTGTCCTTGCAGCAAAGATATGCCCGGACTGAAATATTTCCCTCATAATCAGATGTGCCCCTGACAAGAGCACAAATACGCAGAATAGTCATAAATTCTTGCCATATTTTTGACTAAAAGGTTGATCAGCCATTGCTAAAAATATTCAAGCTATGTAAATCATTTCTGGATTCCAGGATATACACACACGCAGTGAGCTAGCTGCAGTGAACTATAATCGCCTTCGAATCCAGTGGACATGTGATTGTAATAAAATGCTTCAGTGAACAATCCAGCTGACGAATGTCTTTTTTTTCTTTCTTTCCTTCCCTCTTACTTTCTCTGGATGGATTTGTCAGTTCAGCAGTAGGTGTAACAACATCAGGTTTGCTATCACGCAGTGGATATATTCTTTCTATATTGCATGGTGTGGTGTGTCACATTATTCATGCTTTGTGTGTCCACAGTCTGGTTTGATCTATTATTTGCCGTGGTTACCGTTACCCTCTGAAGTGGTTAAAATGAACATGTGAGCAGTATTCTTTCCATTTGGTTTGGGATGAACAGGATTAGAGAGGACCATGTGATTGCATGAAGTTCATAAGCTTGTTTTTATGTCCATTTCACCATCACACAGCCACTCATTCTCATTCATCACCTTCATCCAGATACAGTACAGTATTTTAATCACCAAATCCTAAAAGGTGATCTCTTTTTGCAGTTCTTCATAAGCAGCCACGAGAAGTCTGCCTTTGTCTTTTAGAGCTGGGCCGGATAGCATCACGGTATGCTCTTGGTTTTTACATTTTCCTCCTTGATTGTCTAGATTTTCCTGTGTATGTCTTTGGATTGTTTTGCAAATCCTTTCATAATTTCCGTGTCTCTTTTATTCCTCATCTAGGTACAATGTGGAGCCTCCTGGCCTTATAAAACTGGAGAAAGAGATTGAGCAAGAAGAGAAAGCGCCTCTACCTCCTCCGTCACCTGTATCTCCAGCTCAGCCTGTCCCTCCATCACCCTCTTCATCTCCTTCCCCATCCCCTTCCCCATCCCCAACTCCTACCAAAGTGACTTCTATCAAAAAAAGCACAGGGAAGCTTTTGGATGATGCCGTAAGTTAGCAAGTGTTCACCTCTGTTTGCTGTTTCTACTTAACTTATCAGAGGAAAAACATCAATGTTTGTTTTTGTCAAAACAGGTAAGACATATCGCCAATGATCCACCTTGCAGATGTGCAAATAAGTTCTGTGTAGAGAGACAGTCGCAGGGTCGATATCGTGTTGGGGAGAAGATGCTCTTTATTCGGGTGAGTGTGTTACAGTATTGTACAAAAGTCCTCGTTTCTTTGTATTTTGCTTCCAAGGAGCCAGACTTTCTTGGATTTTTTTAAAAGCAGTCTTGAAGAATACTTCTCCAGGCTTTTTGCAAGTCTTTCCAAGTTTTTCTTTGGATATTGGCTGTTTTTTCCCTCATTTTGAGTCCAGTCCTTGTACCCGACCAGTTTCAGGAGAATGTTTTTTTGGTTTGTTATGCCACTTAGCACTAACCTATGACTCATTGAAGCATAAAAAACGCACATAACTCAAAAGATGGCCCAGTCTTGCGTCTGCACGCGACAGAGACCTTAGCAAATCGTCTATCTTTAGGCACCTTGTTATTAGCAGTCTGTCACAAAAACATAATTTGTCCCCATTTCTTTCGTTGCATCCAGGAAAATGTCACCATTTTACATGAATAAAATAGTATTTTTGCAACAACAAAGTGATTCCCAAAGAGCTATTAGCCAAACACTTGACATGTGGTGTGCAATATGTCCTTAAAATTTTTGAGGAAAATGGACAAATAGAGGAGAAATGAAGTTGCAGGCCTAAGAAAAATATCTAGAGCATAAGAACAGGATTCTGAAAGTCCCGTCCTTAAGAAATGGGGGGGGGGGGGGGAAATCCACCAAAGACCTGAGGCAGGACCTGAGCTGATTCATCCACTATTCACTGCAGCCGCATCAGAGATACTCTCAGCGGAAGGGTGGCTAATTCTTAAGAATAGAATAGAATGCCTTTATTGTCACTATACAGTTGTACAATGAGATACAGAGGAAGGGAATCAGGGAAAAATGGCTGTGGTATGCCACAAAACTGAACTGAAAATCAAAATCATCAATATGTATGGGGCAGGTCACAAGAGAGATACAACTACAGCAATCTTAAAAACACAGTGATTGCTTGGGGGTGCATTTCAGCCAGTGGTGTTGGGGATCTTGTTAAAGTGGATGGAATTATGAACACAAAAAGGTACTGTCAGATTTTGATCTACCAAGCAATACCACCTGGAAAGCATTTGACTGACAGTTTCAGTTTCATTTTTCAGCATAACAATGATCCCAAATACACTGTCAGTGCAGTAAAAGGATGCAATCAGTCAAGGATTGGCCTTGCCAGAGCTCGGCCTCAACATTATTCAGGCAGCTTGGGATCATCTTGACAGAGAATCCAAGAAACGGTGACCAATATCCAGATAAAATCTTTGGATGTCCTTCAAGAAGACTGCTTAAATAAATTTATAAAAAGCTTCCCTAAGAGAGTTGAAGCTGTGTTGTAGTATAAACGTAGTCATACCAAATACTGACCTTCAATCATGTTAGACTTGTACAAACTCTGTTTTTGCCTTATATATTCTATTTTCAATGTTTCCTATTTTCCTTGCAAAATATAAGGAAATGAGTGATGGCTCAAGATTTTTGCACAGTACTGTATATAATAATTAACATAATCGTTTTTTCACTTGTATCACTTTCATATGAGGTTATCAAATTATCAGGTTTTGGATATTAGCATAAAACTGTTCAGTGGAAAAAGTCTATTGTTGGGAAGGCCCCAACGGACATAGTTCTTTACTGGTGAGCTTATCCTTAAGCTTAGTTTTCAGGTCACTGTTCTGAATGTTTCACATTCAGTTTGCTATTATTACACTGTTATGCACTACTATAAAGTCTCAGTCCAAATAATAATGAAGACATTAGTCCCAGCACTGAAGCTTCAGAGGCAAATATTACACATTATACAATAATGACTCTATGAAATAATTGTTCAAATAAAGTAAATCATACATTACATTGTAACCTTCTTTTACAAACTGGCAAAAAGAGTAAATAGTCTATTTCTAGCAGTGGAAAATGACAGTAACCGTTTTCTTATTTTTTAATTATTCCATTCATTTTATTTTCATTCCACTTTGCGGTTTGTAACAATAACGTCTCACATTGCAAAGCAAACTCTTTTTCCAGTCGTATAGCAGATATGTGGGGCTGGTTTTGGCATGAAGGTCATCCATTGTGTCTACAAATGGCCTTTGCCTTGACAATGTTTACTTTCATTTGCTGTAAAGAGAAAGCAACATCCACACATTCACCTATGATCTCACAACCAACTTACCACTTGGAATACGTCTGACCCAGAACTGGCTGTTGTACTAACATAATCACACACAATCAGTCTTTAAGCTCAGGAAATGTTACTCAGCTTTCTCTGAGTGGAGAGATAAAGGCGATTCGTGAAAGATAAATGGAGAATAACAGATCGGAGAAGTAGCATCTCTCCCCTTGGGATCCTGGTTACTTGGCAACCCACAACCGGGATTTACACCTCCAAAGATGTGATTCATGCTGGCGGTATGTGTACATTAGCAAAAGGGAGTTTACTCTTGGATGTCCTCTGCTGTTTGTCCATTGTATTGCAACTACTAATAGTTAGTAGTTGGTTTTTAAAAAACAAACCAAAAAAGTCTTAAACAAAAATGGGGAAAAAAGCTTCAGGACAAGCAGCAGAGGATGAATATATACCGTATAGTATATAAATGGGCAGCCATACTGAAAAATAGCTAAATTATAACAACATTATTAAACATCCGTTACCATGTGTCATCGTGGATACTAGTCACACCTTCAGTATGTGCGATACTGCTTAGGATGACAAACAAAGCAAGTGTTAAGCCTCTGTTCCTCTGTCTCCCAGCCAGCACTCTTCATGCTGAACATGCTTTAATTAAAATTCCTCACATGGCTTTTTCCCCCCCAGCAGCTGGGTCGACTGAAAAGGCATGAATACAGTAAGCCCAGTCACTGTCTGTAGGCAGCTGGGAGCAAGGACAGCAGTGACGTGCAGCAGATCTCACTTCACAATAATCTGGGCCGCTGGAGAGGCTGACCTTCTGCTGGAATAAATGAGCTAGTTGTAGCTTGAATGAGAGAGCAGAAAAACACCAGAGTGGTTTTGTGAGAAGTGCTGTCCCAGCTCAGCCCCGGGCCTCTGCCCTTCTCTGGCCTACTGAGAAGGGTTTGGAGTCCAGCAAGGGTCTCGTCCCAAAGCAGCGTGATTGAAAACCCCTCTGCATCACACAGGTCCATTAAATCCACAATCACAAAGCCTGAGGCCTGGTGCTGATGATTGGATCTACTGCCCTGCTCCTGCCCTCACGATTGATTCATTTAAGAGGCCTATAAATGTTGTATGTTATGCTGCTGCAGGGCAAGAAGCGTCATATCTGGCCAAACTGAGGTGACAATTGCATGATGTAATTTGCCCTTTTTAACTATGTATTGTTTTCCTATTTGTCTGAATCATTTTTGAGTTGAGTAAATAATCTTTATAATAACTTGTTTTGGATTTACTCTTCTTCAGATAGGGCCATTCAGCAAACAAGCTTGTTTCCTCAGAGGTGTAATGGTGTGTTAATGAGGTAGAGGGGCAAAAAGCCTCCATAGCAAGGCAGACATGTTTTATGTGTGCAGCCTCTGGGGAATGCAGGCTTCTGATCATCGAATATACCAGCGCCTTTTATTTCGTCTCTTTATTATAACCGGTGACGTTGCCATGGTAGCCAACCTTGGGAATGTGCCCTGATGTGGCAGGTGGCATCGTTTTCAAGCAAATGTTGTAGAAAAGGGATAGGAAAAAAAAAACACTGCATGTGTCTGTTTAACCAGACATATAATTTAAGGTTTTATGCTTTTTAGTGATGAAATCACCTGAATATTTATTAGCTATCCTAGTAGGTTGGGAAGTTGATCTTCCAGCTTGTCAACTCAGACCCATAAAATGTTCAGTGTTACCAGAAGATATCCCATTAACACTGCAGATTGTATGCAAATTCATGTGTATGAATTATCAGTCAACAAAATTGTACGATGAAATTGGGGTGGCTGTGGTTAAGGAGTTAGAGCGGGCAGCTATTGAAAGATTGGTGCTTCTCTGGCTGCTACAGCCTGCATACCAAACTATCTTTGGGCAACATGCTGAACACACAGTTGGTCCAAATGTGTTCATCACAGTGTGGTAAATAGAAAGCATTTAGACGTAGAAAAATGTGCTTGCACGGATGTGTATGTGTAGGAAACATGTTAAATAAAGTGCCGTGAGTGCTCCAGTAGAGTAGAAAAGGGATATATAAGAACCAGTCCATTTACCATATAAAAGTGAACATCTGTAAATTTTTCGGTAATGCTGATGTTTGTTTAGAGTCAGTGATGTAAATGTGTCAGACTTAGCCACATAGGCTAATTTTCCTCAGCATTCCTTGGCAGGTTGATTATATTTACAGACATGCTTCAACTTAACTTCCATTCATATTTATTGCCTGATTATCTATGTCCCACCTGGACACCAGTGGGGCCTACCCCGCAGTTTGAGAACTACTGGGCTAAGCTATCACTTATTGATTAACCTGTAGACTTTATGGGTGGTGTAATTGGGAAAGTAACAGTAATAAAACAATAGAACACCACTCACCAAAACTGAAGCACAAACCTCTTGGATGTTAATAAAGTTGCTGCACCTCAACCCTGCTGTACAATCATTAAGTGGGTAATTAGCTAAAAAAAAAAAAAAAAAACAGCCTGTAAAAGTGTCTGCTTCTGCTCTGAAGTTGTAAATTGTAACATGGGTGTCAAAGAACACTAACTTGTTTTGGAGCCAGTATTAAGCACCCATTCAAATTCAACAAACTGCCCAATAACAATAGAAGTTAGAACTGGAAGACCTTGTCTATTAGCTAATGCTGGCAAGCTTGGTTTGCTTGTTACATATACTCTAGGGGGACTACACACCGACACGTCTTAATTAGTGCACAATTAGCAGAAGGTACAGTAACAGAACAAACAAAAATTCCCACTTGACAAACATCAGTGCTCTCTTGACTTTTATTCTACCACCAACAGCTATTTGTCATTGCATTTTTTGCATGACAAAATATATATGACCCAGTAGATAATCCTCAGACTTATTTGAGGGAATGTCTCATTAATTAATAATTTCTCATACCGACCATAAGGTCCCACTCAGAAGGAATTTTAATAACCTAATCCTTTGATGTTTCCTGTAGCACCATCATCATCAAAAACTGGAAATTTTAATGGGCCTAGTTTATCATCAAATGCCTGCTACTAACAGAAGCATTTGTGTTTAGGGCTACTTTTATTTTTATATGAGCATAAGGTCAAAGCAGTGCTGCATCTGCACACAGTCTCATCACTGTTAGAGTTAAGAAATAAGAGTTTCTTAGTAATCAATTCACCTAGACGTTAGGGCAGCAGGGTTGATAAAGAATCCCTCCAGGGATACCAACCACTTTTGGGACACCCACATCAATCAACAAGCTTTGACATCAAAGCCGCGCTTACATGTTCGTTCAGCTAAAACCCAAAGCTTCAATCAGGGTAATGACATTAGTCCTATAGAAGGGTTCACCCACATCTATTAAAGCACCCCTTCTGACACACCAGCATCACAACATAATCCTATTTTCTTCCGCAGATGCTGCACAATAAGCACGTGATGGTGCGAGTCGGTGGAGGCTGGGAGACCTTTGAGAGCTACCTGCTGAAACATGACCCATGCCGCATGCTCCAGATTTCCAGGGTGGAGGGCAAGATATCCCCTATAAGCAGCAAGTCCCCTAATATCAAGGACCTCAGCCCTGACAGCTACCTGGTGGTGGCAGCGCACTACCGCAGCAAAAAGTGAAGACACGAGACTGAAAAAAATTCCATTAATAAAAGGACAGATTGACTTCGTGCTGTTTTTTACTGTGTAGAGAAGGGGGCGTAGCTATGCAACATATCCCTGTTCTCATGAAGTAAATATTAAAGCTGTAGTGCAACACCATTCACAGAAAGCACATTTTTCTCATAGTGATGATTTTGTTTTGTTGGTTAAAGGTCATTCTTGGGTGTTTTCATTTGATTGGGCCTGGACACATGTTAGTAGGCCTCTGGGTGTTATTTACTTTTACATAACAGCAAACAGCTTTGAAAAACATGCTCATTATTATCGTAACAGTATAATTGGTTTCATAATTAGTGCAAGGGAAGGTGTAGATTTTCTTGAGATTTGAGATTTTCCTGTTTTTATTGCATCTGAAGCAATATCACATATGGTAGGTAGAACACTTTCATCTTTTAGCTCCTCATATAAATATCTGTATTTGTACAAGGTAAAAACACAAGTTGTTTTTTTACATGAAATGAAATGGGTGCTGGAGATGTCGGCAATTTTATGAAGCCAGTATTCCTTGGTACCTTGATGTGGATTCTATTGATTTGTCTGTGCTAGTGTTGTTTTCCCACTTTTTTTCATTTCCCATCAAACTGATCTTCTTATCTAATTTTTTAATAATACACAGACCCTATCGGGCTGTGGCTCAAATGGGATTTTATCTCCCACATTAGAAGAATTATTTAAACCCAATGAAGTTTAAATGCTTTACTTTATACATTTAAATTCTTGTAAAAACTCTCATAAAACCTAAATTTATTCACAAAATGTTATAGCTTTTTCTTTGTGCATTTCTTAGTAGGCTAAAAAAAATAAAGCAATGCTCATATTGTTTACATTTTGCATAACTGTTCTATGCAGTACATTTATATATTAGCATTTTGATTGTATTATGCATTACTAGAATAGATCCTGTGTGTAATAATGTCTTCATCCGACAATCATATGTTCGAATCAGTTTCACTAGCTTGTGATTTATAAATAGATTTACTCATTTAAGGTCTCACGTTCTTCACTGTGTCGTATTACTGACCCCTACAGGTGGTGCAGTGATTTAAATACGATTATTATTGATTACTTTTGGGGGGTTCTTACAATGGAGAAATATCAATCACTGCATAATAACTCATGTTATATTAATTTGCTTTTATTCCTGGAGAATAAATATGTCGGTTTGGTATTATATTCACTGGTTGTGGAAAGCAACTTTCAAGCCAGATTTTAGTTGTACATTTCCAATAAATGCTGAAAAGTTGAAACTTCTCATTTTGATATTTGCACGTTGTATTTTAAATTGTTAATGAAATACTAGTTTGCTTATCACTTTAAGAGTAGGCTGCTTTTTTGGGGGGGGGGGGGGGGGGGTTCCATATGTATAAAAACAAAATGTACGTACGTCTTTATCTGATCATCCTACAGTTACGTCCAAAAGACCCGAGCCGCCCGTCATGTGCACAGATTCGGTGAAATGTGCAAAAATAAGTGGAAATAGAGTCCATCAGGTAAAAACAGAGTTCATGCTGTTCTAATGAGACGAGGTTTTGGTTTTGTTCATTAATACTGTTTCTTTTATTTTGTGGACATCGTGTCCGGTAGGAACTAGAACTGATGTTACAGGCAGTTTGTGTGTCAGCCAAGAACACTGTGTGATTTTCAGTCCCCTCAGTAATTCATCTCCGGTTAATACTGCATTAAAATCTGGCGTTAATAAGAGGTTGCTGAAGGGCATGCCTTTTTTAAAAAAAAAAGAAATGTTACTGTTAAGTCTGGAGAGATACAGAAACATGTTGCTGTTTGCACATATGTTATAATGAGGTCTGCACAGAAGCTGAAGAAGAGTCCAGGATAATATTCATAATAAAAACACAGCAACGATGATGTTGGTTTGTGACTTTGCTTATGTCTGAACATACTTATTTCAGTATACTCTGGGAGACAGAGCTAATGTTTCAATACGACACTGACCTGTAACGTTCAGGATATTTTACTGTAGTTAGACGAAAAGAAAATATGTCTCCTTCGAGCCGGATTTGAACCAGCGACCTAAGGATTTCAGCTGTGACGTCTACAGTCCTCCGCTCTACCAACTGAGCTATCGAAGGGACGCTGACAGTTAGCGTATCCATGTGTGTGGATGAGCTAACGAACACACCGGAACAATACTTCTGCGTCAGCCTACGTCATTAGTTACGCCTTAAGGCAGCGAGATTGTGAAGCGCGTGCGGTTCGGGTAGATGACGTATGTGATATTCGAAGCCACGTGAGCCGGTGTTGTGGCAAAACGTGATAATCTGTTTAAATAAAAAAAATCATTTAAAAAGTCTTTTTCAAGAGCGATCAGACCAGGAGTGCAGGATAAACGGCAACATCTATAACACAAGTTATATATTTTTAAGCGTCCAAACGGACCCGGATTGATTACAAAGTAGAAGACAGTCGTAATTACACTTAGAAAACAGGTTATTTCTTTATTTGTATAACCAGTTTTAATCCTGCTGTCTGCAGACTATTTATCAAAAGGATATTAGACACCCGTGGTGTGTCAAAAAGTAATCATCTGACCAAAAGTGATTTCCGGTATTTGCCAAAAAGTGATTATCCGTATTTAAACAGCTGTAAATGATTTGTTGGCCAATAATATGTGAAACAATGTCAAATGCATCCCTCATGAATGATATCAAGTCATTTGGAGCCACAAACAACATTCCTGTGACAAAGTAGAAGATACTATCAGTCTATTTAGCAACACAAGCAAAGATACATTTAAAAAAAAGAGGCACAGACAACATTAAACAAAATCCTTAAATATAAAGAAATTGGGGGTGGCTCAAGACTTTGCACATCTCTGGCTACACCTGAACGACTCTAGACACATCACAAACTGTAAATATTAATATTTGCTTATATTTTTGTCAACTATATTAACAGTGAAACTCTACCACTAAGTATTACCTCTAAAACTGTGATTCTACGCATGAAATTGACACAAGGGTAGCAGAAATGTGATTTATTGTAGCAAATAACATTGGCTAGATTTCTTCTACAAAATGACAAGAGCACCAGAAGCATTTAAGGAAGGCTGTAAGAAACGCACTCAGCCAAGTAAGTCAAAGAAAATATCTTAAAACATCCGTTTTCTCCTTCATATTCCTTCAGTCTCGTTTCCATTGTAGTGGACTTGAACCTTCGAACGAAAGTGAGCATATTGGCTGATGGTGTGCAAATAAGTGTGTAACAAAAGCTTCAGTTGTAGTATGGCAATTCACAAACATTTCTCATTTAGATTAAGCAGCCATTCCATCCGTGTTTGCATACACTACAATTCAATGCAACAAACTCAAAAACTGTGCGTGATAAACAAAGTAATTTAAAAAAGGGCTCTATTAAAGTAGGGCAAAGACTAGTGCGAAGAACTAGGGCATTCTTATTGGCTGGAGAGTGCTCTACAGTTGCTCTACATCAGGGGTGTCGAACTCCAGGCCTCGAGGGCTGGTGTCCTGCAGGTTTTGGATCTCACCCTGGGTCAACACACCTGAATCAAATGATTAGTTCATTACCAGGCCTCTGGAGAACTTCAAGACATGTTGAGGAGGTCATTTAGCCATTTAAATCAGCTGTGTTGGATCAAGGACACATCTAAAACCTGCAGGACACCAGCCCTTGATGCCTGGAGTTCGACACCTGTGCTCTACATTATTCAGCAGTATTTATTAGCTGCTGCAGTTTTTGTCAAGTATAAAGTTTGTGCTTACCAAGGAATCGCCGCATTAGATGCGCCACATAGAGTTCACCTACATTCTCAGCACAAAACACCCATTTTTCCCCCCAATACAAACACACAAAATAATGACCCCAATGTGGTCTGTGTCACTGACTCGCCTCGGTGATGAGCAAGGAGCCCATTATGAGTTGGGTAAAGATAGTCAAGTTTGCACTGTTTGCACTAGTCTTTGAGTTGCCAAATAACAGAGCCCATCACAAAGTGAGTTCATGCTAAAAAGGTATATCCAACTGTTAATGGATATACGTGGAATACTCTGACTAGGAAAACCAAACACACTGAGGGAAGCTCTGTATTAATGTACAACTGCATATTATAGCGATGTTCTTCCATGTTACCTAATGGGAGTCACTGTACTGCAACACTGTATCTAATCAATCTTCACACAAATCTCACATAATTGTGTTTGCTTGCACATTACTGTGTCACCCCTGACTCGACCAAAGGTACAAACTGGTTTGTATAACTTGGCAAATTCTGCTGTGTTTTGTGTGGAATAACTTAACTGTTTTGCACCTGACAACTGTAGACTCATAACATGACACAGATACATAACAAGCAAAGAAAAGAAAAAAAAGAAAACGAAAGAAAAAGTAAAAACGGACAGCAGTTCCAACATCTTTCAAGTCATCTTGCAGCAATACGTTATATATTTAGACATCCGAGTTCAGACTTTACCATCAGGATTTTCAGCCCACCTGCCACTACAGGAAAAAAGAAAAACACAACACAACAAATTACAACAATGTTTATCATTCACAATGATAAATAGCAATCATTGATATGAAATTATCCTCTAGAATAACCAATCACTTCAAAATACAGTCACATTTTAATTAGCTTCAAAACTATTATAAAAGTTCTTTTGCAAATGTCAAAGATTTTTCTAGTTTAATTTTTTTTAAAAAGCTGACTGGTAAAGTTCAGGCCAGAAAAAAGAACACAAACACAGACATGCTCGAAGTGGTGTTTAATGATTTCTAACCCATCTTATGGGTAACTACTAGGGGTGCAACGATACTCGTATCGATATTGAACCGTTCGATACAGTGCTTTCGGTTCGGTACGCATATGTATCGAACAATACAAAGTTTTTAATTTATTTTATCAACTTTCCTTCTGACGATGCTGTCTGTGTTGAGCGCTCAGTGGATCTGCGCTCGACAGTGCAGCCTAGGCGGAGTAGTCGAATGCAGATTCACTGAGCGCAGGGCAAGCTAGCGAGACAGAAGTTAAGCTCTCCTTGCAACATGGCAAATTGAACCCCCCCCCACCCTCATTCAGATGTGGCGTTTGGAACTATTTTGGTTTTCATGTGACGTATGACCCTGAAGGTAAGCGCGTCATGGACTAAAGTAAAACAGTATGTTGGATGTACCACGCAATGCTCAATTACATTGGTGGGAACTAGTGTGTTAGCGCAGTTAGCTCGTTAACGTGTTGACGCCGTCCAGCCCCATGCACGGGGCGATCCACGGTAGCTCGTTAACGGAGATTTGCCGTGTTGTGGCTTTAACGTCATTTCAACGAGATTAACGCTGACAGCGCTAGTGGGAACACAACGAATATGACTGCACATTTACTCCGACAGCATCCTAGTGCAAAGACAAGTGGAAGCAGACAAAAACAACAAGCACGCATGCTACAAACCCGAGTCATACCCGAGTCATTTAGACAGCCGTTAGCACATGATTCTCCTTATGGGGACCTGATATGTTTAATATGCTGCTGAGAATATAGCCCAGAAGAAGCGTATAGTATAGCTTTTATTTTGGAAAGAGCCATTTCTCTGTAATAAACTCTCTTTTCCAAAGATGAGTGATTCCTCAATCAGATATATTTATTTTTTTTATTACTTTGTTGTTTCAGCAACATTAAATTTAAAAACTGTACTTTTGAGTTAAAATATATATTTATAATTTTAATAAATGACAAATTAAAAAGGCATGAACATTTTTTTTTGTATCGAAAAAATATCGAACCGTGACACCAAAGTATCGAACCGAACCGTGAATTTTGTGTATCGTTGCACCCCTAGTAACTACATGCTGTGCAGCTGTGTTCAGGTTTTGCGTTTCTGCTTTATTACTTGAAGTAAAACAATGGAAACTATGCTGGTGCTGAATGTTTCTGCAGACAGGCCGGAACATAAACACCCCTGTTATCTTCTTCACTGCTGTGGTTTGGATTGACATAAACTCCATGTCAACCCAAAGTTCATATTTCAAATTCCAAATAACTCCCTGCTGTGTTTCAGACATTTTGTGCATGAATTTACGTTAAAACAATAAAAATAAATAAAAACATTCTGCAGCCTAGTGTCCCCATTCCTTTTTACCCCTTATTGAAGTGTGAATATTTTTTATGATGTTACTTGAAGATAAAGTGCATAAGCACACAGTCTAAAGAACAAAAATATATGCCAATACATAATTCAGAACTGTGTTTGATAGTGTGTTGGTCCTGTTGTTATGTTGGCTTGGTTGTGCCACTTTGTGTTCGTAGCTTTTCTAGCCTTGTGTTTTCATATCTCAGTGTTGATTAAAAAGGGCAACTTGTTCTTTTTTTAATCATATGATGTTTCAATTATTAAAGATGCAAAAAAACCTTTTTTAATGAGTTAATGAATTCAATTTAATGTAGCCCTAAAAATAAGACATGCCATAAGGACTTTTACACCTGAGTTGATAAAATACAGGTATAGCTCATCTATAAGATTTATGATGCACTCAAGACAAACTTTTAAATGAGGCTCTGAAGGCAGGATGTCTCATTTTGTTGAAATATCTTTACTGAGGAGATGGGTCAAGGAGAGGTATCGAGCATGTGCAATCCTGTGTCTCTCAGTATAACCAAAGCGTTTTTTGATCACTTTGATTCCCTCTGAGTCATGAGTTTATGGCCCACCACTGCCACTATCTACAACAGATACTTCTGTTTTTAACCCGCTAAGTTTGAGGATAAACACACAACTGACCTTCAGCCCGCCACCACCACCTGACACAGAGGTGCTCATCGCTTGTTTCTCAGCTTCTTCCTGTTTTTTCCTTTTCCTTTCGACTGCTTCTGGATTTTTAACACCCCTGTACGCCGTCTGGAAAAAAGTGTGGGGTATAATCAAGTGCCAAGATGCAACAGCTTGATAATAAGTGTTTTGTTTTGTCTATATTTTCAGCATATACAAACAGTCTCAAAAGCATGCATGTGGGTTTTAATAAATTATTTTACCACAACCTTTCAGGTGCACACAAGGCTTGTTCAACCACAACCAGCGAGGGGGCATTCAACTGCCAAATAAGGCAGTTCAGCTGGAGGTTGAAGCAGCTACTTTCAGCAGTGCTGTGCTGCTCAACTGAGACGACTGTGGGTTGTTAGAGACCAGTGCTTTGACCTGCATCAGAGTGTGAACTGTCATGGTGTTGGAAGATTTAAGGATGAAAACGGTGACTGGGAGCACAAGGTTGTGGTAGTTAAGCCAATCCAGAAGACTCACCTGGCCAGGTAGAGTTTTTCACCCTGGTCCAGGTCTACTTACCTTGAGAGAACTCTAGTGCGTCTCTTTTTCAAGTGGGTTTTCTGTGCGATAAAAAATACTCACCACACTGTAAACTAACTCCACCTTTAATACTGCACTCAGTTACCAGATTACTGGGTACGTATGTGGCGCCAAAGACACAGTCCAATACATAAATACCGGTAAATAATACATTTTGTGAAGTTCAGTTTTTGGTGAAACTTTTGTTTGTTTGTTTTTTTACAGAGCTCACTTTAAGAATGGTGACTTTTATTCATATTTTAATTCTACTACCAAAAATGCACTTCTAGTGATGTTATAAAAAAGCTAAAACAAAAAACAACACAATTCAACTTCACTGCTGATTTCAATGAGTGATGGCAGAGTTCATGTTTGTACTTGTACTGAATAACACACCTCTGCTATAGCGAGCTGCACCCAGTAACCTGGTAAATGTACTACACACGTGTAACAATGTTTTAGTACTTGAAAAATGGACAATAAGACGCGACTCGTCGTAACTTACCTCTTTTTGTCTCTTTTCGGCGGCTTCAGCTAACTGTTGTCTCCGGGTCTCCTGTTGGAAACATGGGAAACTTGTGAGCTAAAGCTGTCCTCTCTGAGCTAAGCATGTTGGGCCTGAAGCATACTTATTAACATGCCGCTGTTCACATACAGTCAACGCCTCCTCTGCGTTACCTACCAGGGCCCATTGGTGTCCTAATGGTGATTAATCAAATTCACGTGGGCTCAGCTAATTCCTATATCAATTCGTACTCATTACTACTATACAGCTGACCGAATTATTGTTAAAGCTGTGTAATAACAATCATAGTAACTTAACTTACAGGATCTGGAGTGACCACAACGTCGTCCGCTGCTCCACCAAGGCACGGTAAGCACATCCCCATACTTCAGTTTTTAATTTAGGCAGTAAAAGGCAACGCTGAAAATTAGTTTTCTCTGTTTTCGTGGTGCCTAACTACAAAACTAACTAGATGGCAGGCCCGTTTATAATGCTGGGTGAGAGTTCAGGCAAATAAAATAGGAGCAGCAGCAGCTTCTATTCCCAACTACTACTACTGCTGTTGGGTCATCTGGCATAACGTTACCGTTAGCTACGGAACATTAGCATTCTAGCTAGCGGCTACCACTACAAGCCCAGCTGCGTCTCCAAGCCGCATGATAAATTACTCCTCCTCGCACCTCTTGTTTAATCGCCGCGACATTTGGAAAACAGCAGTGTGGAAGTCAGACGCCTCAGTCAAATGCTTTTTTTCCTCCTTTGAGTTTGTTTTGGTCCGAGATCAACTGGCTGACGAGTCAGCCAAAGTATGTTCACTAGCGATAGGTTAGTAAACACTCTTTTACTGTTCGCCTCCAATAAAAACAAGAGTAACCATACTGCAATACCACCATGAAAAACACAAAAAATTTACTACTGTTTTTAACAGTTGACAGTACAGTAAGTAGTTGTAGTCTTATTTAGTTTTTACTCTCTGAATAACAATTAGGTGTAGCGGGACTTTGAACATAACTAGCTGACAAGGGGCGGATACTTCGCTTGTAGATAGGTCAGCAGCACCACCTTGTGGCGAAGAGTGGAACGAATCGAATGAGAAATACTTTATATTCTTTTGTTACAACGACAATCCGGTTGTTCAGTCTGACGTCACTAGCCGTGTCTGGGTCTAAACTCCGCTGCAGGTCCATATATCAAACGATCACTGTGGCATTACTGAGAGTTGAAAAACTGTCTAAAGTCTTTCATCTTTAATAAAATGATCAGCGTTCTGCTCTCCCAGGTGTAACAATTGAGTTTAACATCCAGGCATCCATGAAAACGGAATTTATGACATTTAACGGAGTTAGAAGTTAGCAGGGAGTTAGCTCGCTAGCTTCTATCTAAATACAATATAGCATGTCCTGACTGCGGGGTTTTGGAAACAAATTAAAACGTACAGCTCTGTTATTACTTCCAGCATAAATGAAGACAGAAAACTAAACAGCAGTAACGTTTGTAGGGTTACTGAAGTTGGGCTAGCTGGTATATAATGATGTGCTGCGTGACCGCTAGCGACACAGCTACGTTAGCATAATATAAACAAGCTAACTTTTTTTTCCACTCGATAAAAGTTACCGTGAGTGTTCTCGGTGGTCAGGAACAAATGTAATCGCATGGCAGGATGCTGTAAAAGGACCAAACTTCAGCCAGGAGAACAACTGAGATAATCCATCCACAATACGAGGTTAGTCATTCATATACTGCTGCATGGGCTGGGCTGTAGTTACATCCTAAGGTTTTAAAAACTGAGCTTAAATAAATGATTAGCGGTAATAAAAGCCGAGGGAGGTCAACAGTGATCACTGACTGTTTTAGGAGCTTTTTGAGATCAAATAGAAGAAAATACATAACATTAAACATGTTAACAACACAAAAGCCATATTAAACGCAGACTACTTTAGACCCGGAAGTAGGATTCGTCGCGTCATCACTGAACAACCGGATAGTAATGATAATGATAATAATAATAATAAACCTAATAACTAATATTAACTAGCAGGTATATTTCTGCTAGATATATAAACTGTTTTATTCAAGTGATAGCAGGTGGGAGTGGAGTTGAATATGTTACAGAAAGTGCTCTGCTGCTTGTCCAGTAAGGGGTGCCGAGGGCAGTTGGGATTTTCCCTGATGGATAACAGACCTATTCTCCACCACGACAAAAGTGTCCAGTTTGCAGCCAGTCATAGACCCAACCTTCCTAATCGGTTTATGTAGTATGCTGGTGTCACCAGCTCCCCAGCAGACCACTGCAAAGTACACTGTGTTCACCACAGCTGAGTGACAGAAAATATCCATGATTTTGCTGCACACTTTGAAGAATCTCAGGAAATTAGATCTTGCTCATCCCCTTTTTGTGTATGGCATCTGTGCTGATCTTCCACTTCAGCCTGATGTAAATGTGGATGCGCATAATCAAAATAATAACAAAATATACGACAAAAGTTCTTTCAGATCTACAAACAAGCCTCGTTACTTAGCAGAAATTTTAAAATGTCTTCGGTCACTTATTTTGGTAGTTATTGTCAGTCAGAATGAGAATCAGAATACTTTATTAATCCCTGGGGAAAGTATGTAAATTAGTTATCTAACTTGTGAAATCCAATTGTCATCTGGGCATCTGCATGGAGTCCAGTGAAATCTGATAAAGGTTTACTGACTTACACTCAAAAAAGGTATTACAAGCTCTTGTTTCCCAATGGTAGTTATGCATTTAACATCATCTTTGCTCTTTTGAGAATTTTTATCACAGATTGTAATTCTCTCTGGTAACAAGTGTTTTTGCTGGATATACTCCCCTGTAATAAGATATTATAATACCAGGATATTATATCCTTTTATTCTCATTCCCACAAGGACTCTCGTGGTGTACACATAACTACCTTGCAAGCAGAATTCACCCCCTATAACCTGCACAGTAAATGTTGAAATGATCAGATCAACAAAAATGTAAACACATGTTTAGGGTTCATTATTCCCTATAAATCTTGTTTTGAAGCAAAAATGAATTAACACAACAAAACGCTAAAAAGTTTTTATTTAAAAAAAAAAAAGACCCTTAAAGGGGTGGATAGATTCACAGTATGTTCTCTTAATACACTTACACTCTAACTTACACAATCTCCCGAGAAACCTTTGTGTGTGAAATGAGTAATGTTCCATAAAGCACTCAATATGCTACAGTCAATAGTCTGAGAGTTTAATGTTGTACCCCTCTTTGTCGGACCAAACCTCAAACTCCACCCATTCATCCCTGCTGCAGCGTCTGGGCTATTTCACAGCTTTAAGTGCTGCACTGTGGGACTGACAGGTCCATGAGGCTGCACAGCGTTTGCAGTTTGTGCAAGTTATCATTCAGAAACTTATTGATGGGGGAATTATACTGAAGGTGGAAGCAAATGCAATGGAAGTTAAGGCGTCACAAGCTCTAGGCACCTCCTCAGGTAGGTTCAGCTCACTTCTGAGCAGCTAGCTGTAAAACTAAAGGGCTTAATATTAGCTGACTTGATAGACTTGATATGATCTGTTATACAACGTTATCTTATTTCACCCAGCTTGCTTATTTAATGGCTTTGCCTTTGGTAACAAACCTATTTGCTGGCTATACTCTCGTGTATATGCTGTTCAATATTCAGCTGTTTTCCCGCTCTTTTTTGTGTGGAATAAACAAACGCTAATATTATGCAGTCATTCAATAACATTGCATGCTGTAGCAGTGCATGCTTTTCACAGTGCTTGCAACATGAGCATCTGATGAGAGCATGAATCTTTCATATGTATGAAACATGCTGGTAATGCTCCTGATGAACACTGATACTGGTGGGTTAATTTATTAATGAAGCATGATGTTAAATGAATAGCACTTGGAAGTGAAGTTTCATCATGGTCAATAATAATGTTCCTTGGAGAGGTGGGTGTTCTTCATGTCATTTTCTATAAGTTAGGAAGAGAGAAAGTGGCCCAGCTTGTGCTTGACTAGAACTGATGCGCCTTCTTGGAGCATGCTAACTTATCAGTGTCTGCACAGCACTCAGGAAAGCTCATTGTAATCTTGTACTGAAAACCTAAGTGGTAAGCCACAGACTGATAAAAGTAAAGAAACTTATTTTCTTTTTTTCCTAGCGAAATCCAACAAACATGTCTTGTGTCATTCAGTTCAATGAGGCGGCTAACTAACGCACGAGTGGAGTGGCTTTTATTAGCTGCTCTAAATCACCTCTGCCACAGGCAATCGGGGAAATGGTAAATGCTGTGGTTATCCCATCTGTGCTGAGTGGGCGATGTATGACCAGGGGACAGGCGCTCTTGAGGGGGAGGGCGCGGGGGCCAAATCGTGACGTGGTGGCGCGGCAGGAAGTGTCATGAAGTGGTCGCAAGTCATCAGGAGTTCAAAGCTGTGAGTGTATTCTGGTCCATTTGGGTCACTTCTCCCTGTGACTGCCTCACATGAAGCAGAGATGTCACAGAAACAGTTTCTGATAGCGAGCGACCCGGGACGTGACCAAGTAACTGTGCCCACGATGCTTATTTTGTAAATGTCAGGTTTTAAAATCCCAGTTAGTTCACGCTCCGAGAGTCGCTGCAAAATGTTATCTCTTGCTGAAAACAATGAACTGTAACGAAAACAATACTGCAGAATGACAGAGTGAAGCTGGATGACTTTAACCTGAAACTTCTGTATGAAAAACGAGGCCGTAGCTTAAAGTGACATGAGTGTTCAGGTGAATATGCAACATTTTTTTTTCCTTTTTTGCTGACAATTTGTATTTTTTCAACTTTCCAGCACTGGACACCCGATTCCTTGCTGACTTTTGTAACATATATCAATCAATTTATATAAAGAAAAACACAAAAATCAGGAACAAACTGATGACCCAGCATAGGCAGGTGTTTTCTGAAATCCTCTTCTTCTCTTTTTTTTTTTAAAGTAAGGATAATAAAGGCAACAGGAGGTTTCCCCTGTGCCCTCTTGTTACACTTGATTCTTTTTGTTCTTTTTGTTATAGTGTTGACAGGCCATGCATACAGACCTGCTGCTTCATAATGCATTTTTTAATAAATCTGAAGAAGGCCAGTATATTGTTCAGTCACTTTGGATTAGAGAAAGAAGCACGCATGTTACAGCCATTTATGTGGCCTAAAGTGATTCACACAGACTAATGTAAGCTGTCCAGGCTCATAACAGCTTGGAGTGGTCATCGTGTAATGTAAATACCACACAGTAAATTTCCCATACGCGGACATGCACCTCCCTTTAGCTTACATGTGTTAAAATGATAAACACTTAGGCCCTTTTTATTGAATTAACAGCAGGGGTAGATGTGCACCTGACTACACTTATCACGAAAAATTACATTATCAGCTGCTGACGTTGACAAGTTTTAGCTGGCTTGAGTGCGAGCACATTAAGCAGTTAAAAGTCCAGTATGTGTTTCTGGGATTTGTTGTGTTCGGTCATGCTTGTGAGTCCAGCCCTCAGGAAAGTTTGGCTGCCGTGTAAAACGGAAATAAACCAAAACACTTAAAAAAAAAATCCAAAATGAGCCAGACATTCAAATTGTTTTTTTGAACAGAGCTGTGAGCTTTTAATGGAGTCACTCTTTCCTCGACAGCTCATCGCAGATTCGCGTCTGTTTAAGACGGGGATTTAGTCAGCTTTGAAACGCACTTGTTTAAATAAATAATCAATCTTCCAGGAAGTTTGAGTAGGAAGTTCCCTGCTCATCAATCGATACCTAATGTCTCTATAGTTTTTGAAACCTTCAGGAGAACATACTGCTGCACTTAGCACGCACATCTTTAATGGACGCAAGCACATTTTGGCAATATGTTTCTCCCTACTAGTTTTCCAGAGCTTTGATGACCTGGATGTTGCACTTTCTTTGATCATCCCCTCAAAGTGTTATGATCTCGTTAATGGCAGAAAGTTTAACATTTGGCATTTCAGTCACAAACTGTACTCAACATGTCTGCTTACCAAAGTTTACTTTTCTTGTGGGCTTCATTAAAATGAGACATTAAATCTGTGAAGAGTCATTTCTGACATGAAAACTCTTAATGTTACTGAGTCATGTTGTTTGGACTGTGAGCTTCCTGTTGGTCTTAATGAGGCTAAATATACACATCTCCCTTCATTACACACACACACACACACACACACACACACACACACACACACACACACACACACACACACACACACACACACACACACACACACACACACACACACACACACACAGGATTGTTATTTTCCTTTTTACAATTAAAATGTGGTTAACCTTGGTGTGACCTGTTTAAGACTATGAATCGTAGCCTCCACATTAACTGATTACAGCAATTATTTCAGTTTAACTTGTTTAAATAGAATAAATAATAATAAACTGGTTAAATATAGTGTAATGTTTAAGAGGCCTTAAGCCGTTTCACCTTGTGTTCATTATTTCAATTCAACACATTCACACAAAGAAGAGCAAACACTGAGCATAAAGAATTCTAATCAATTAAATTAAGTTAAAAAAAAACAATTTTCATACACTAAAAAGTCACTTATTGTGCTTTTTCTTATCTACTGTATTCAGATATTCAGTATATACTTTCACTATAGTGAACTATGTTTTATTTACTGCTTCTAAAAGCCACATATTTTTTTTAAAAATAGATAAAATAAAAAAATACAAATAAAGATAAATATTTTTTTGAAAGTACTCTAACTCTATGCAAGTCTTCTTTTTTCTTTCTTTCTTTTTCTTTTTAAAAAGAGCAAATTTCTGTTAATATTAGATCTGCAAATTTTCTTTGTGTTCTCTCCCATTTTTCCCATTTTAAGGATGCTCAAATCAAACATGGTCAGAGTTTCAAATATAGAGGTCAGTGCAGTCAGTGTGGACATGAAATAATTCCAGTGAGTCAAAAGTTCAGACTTCGTGGTGCTCTAACAGCTCTGTTTCATATAAGATCAGTCAGAGCACGCATCCTTACTGTGGTCATCTCGGTTACACAGCTGAGGTTAGGAACAGTTCCACCACCTGCTGTTCAAATGTAATGCTGGCAGGAAGAAGAATAAAACTGGCTTCAAGGGAGAAATACCTGTAGATTTCATGAACTAAGGCCCATAATGCACTGTGTATCATGCATAGCTACTCTGGGGTGGCTTTAGCTCAGGCGGTAGAGCAGGTCATCTACTGATCGGAAGGTTGGTGGTTCAATTCCTGCATTCCAAATATCCTTGGGCAAGATATTAACCCCAAATTGCTCTCCGATGCATCCATTGGAGTATGTGTGTGTGACTGTTACTTAGAAGGCACCTAGAAAAAATGTGCTGGTGTTAATGGGTGAATGCTTTGAGTGCTCAGAAGAGTAGAAAAGCGCTATATAAGAACCAGTCCATTTACCAGAGTAGTAAGTAAGAGGAGTCAAGGGTACAAAGAGAGAGGCCCCCCTCACGCATCTCTCCCGAGTCCTGCTTCAAAGTTTTGGTGTTAAGGTTTCTAATACAGTCCCACTTAGTTTCCAGATGGGTGGGTTCACAAGAAGAATAGAGGTGTTTGACAATATAAGTGATGTCCTCATTTATACTGTTGAACTCTAGTAGAGACTAAGATTAAAAATGAGGTGCTAGAAAGGAGAAGAGTCCCTCTAAGAATCAGTTCTAGCGAGTCGGGGCATGGACACGTCGTCTCTGGAGCTGCTTTTGGCAGAAATCATGTTGGCTTAGCGGTTGGATGAGGTTACAATATTTTTCTGTGTCAAAAGGAAGCTCCAGCTAAATGCCAGATGAAAATGCATGACAGATGTCGTTTGTTTTGCCAGCCAGTGGATTTAATAATGCTGCTCGTGTATATTTGTGAAAATCCACATTATTTAAAATGTGAGCAGATGAAAAGGTAACTTTACATAACGGTGTAGGCCAAACCATCAGTGTCTTCCAGTTATTTTAGTTTGGCTAAAATCTGGTTTTCCAAAGCTGGTTTGAGTGAAAATGATCCCTTAACAAAGCCTTGATATTAAACATCTGGACTTGTCTGTTAGTTTAACTGTCCCACAGTTGAGTTTTGAAAGCCAGAGTGTTTAGTGGTCCCCATTAGTGTCAAGTATCAGAAGACAAAAAGGAATATCACAGACTCATTAATAATGGATGAGCGTAGTCACTTGAGAAGGATAAGTAGAGAGCTGGGCTTCTCTGATCATCAACAAAATTAACTGATGTGGACATGCAAGCTTAATTTTCCTGTGGACAACTTACACAAGTGATATTATTGTTTGAGCTGGAAAAAGCCTTCGGGATGCTACCACTCACTGATTTCTGATATTTTCTTTGTTTCACAGGATCATGTCATCAGGAAAACTCTGTGTACCTCCCCCTGCTGGAGAGTCAGGTCTCCAGCTCCTCCAGTGGCATCAGACACCATGCTACTATCAGTCCCACCATCAGCCCATCCTGGAGCAGTTCCCGCTCTGGAGGCACAGACACCGACCAGCAGTCTGGTGAGCCTGCCAGCAGGTCTTGGAAAGCCAAATGTTTACAAACAATCCAAGCACTGCCTCCTGTCGATAAGCATATTTTTCCACATCTAAATTGTGTGTATAAATTTGCGGTTTATGACATTTGAAGCTGTCTCCCTCGTGTTGCCCAGTGAGTGGCTGACTCAGTCAGTCTAGAGCAAGCTCCACACATTTGCGCCAAAACAGCACAAACAGCACAAAAAGTGTTTGAACCAAAGTTAAAGCCAGTAAAGTCAATATTTTGAGCCCTTATTTTCATTGTTTCATATTTTTTATAATATGTTACTGAAAGATCAGTTACTGTAATATTTATTTCAATTCAGTTTTATTTTATTTATATAGTTCCCAATGACAACAACAGTCACTTCAAGCTGCTTAATATTAGGTAAGGTAAAGACCCTATAATAATACAAAGAAACCCCAGATGACGTCCTATGAGAAAGCACTTTGGCGACAGAGGGAAAGAAAAACTCCCCTTTAACAGGAAGAAACCTCCAGCAGAACCAGGCACATGGAGGGGCGGCCATCTGCCACGCCTGGTTGGGGGTGAGCTGAGGGAGAAAGGACAAAAGACATTCTGTGGAAGACAACTAAAGATTAATATTAACTAATAATTAAATGTAGAGTGGTGTATAAAAACATGGTGAGTGAAAAGGTTGAGAGAAGGAGAAATGTTAAGTGCATCATGGGAATCCTCCAGCACCCTATTGCAGCATAACTAAGGGTGGATTCAGGGTCACCCAATCCAGCCCTAACTATGAGCTTTCTCAAAAAGGAAAGTCTAAAGCCTAAAGATTAATCAATGAGAATTAAAAAGCATTTGTTGTTCAGGCACACATTGGGAGTGGTTGGCTTCACTTCGGTCCAGAGAGGAAAAGTTTTGAGCTTCAAATGAACTTTTAAACTGACTTAATCAGCAGATCTCTCAGTTGCTAAGCCTTACAACAAAACCATCATAGTTAATTTAGCTGAAAGTGTTGATGCCAGAGGCCTTCACTATTCAGGAGCCTCTCAAGCAGCTTCTTTGATTCTCCGAATGGCACGCTAATGCAGATCCTTCCTGAGGGGCGAGTAATGTGTTGAATATTAGATAGCTTTGATGGTTTCTGAGTGGCTGTTTTTCACGTTTTCTCTGAGTTGAGTATCTGTTATTCTATATTACGCCACTGCTATACAGGCTGAATAATGGTCTAACTACAAATCACAGCTCAATAAAAATGTATTGATGTGCCGACTACTGTTACTAACAGATTTTTCATTATGGCTTTATTGGCATTTCCTCTTTATTATCCACATTTTCTGGCCATTTACATACATTTTTATGTAATTGGCCAGAAACCAACACTCAGTCACCCAACTGATTATTCCAGGCAATTTAGTTATAACACATATTACTTAAAAATAAAAACTGCAAATAAAAACTTTTCATTCCAGGATTTCTAGAGGCCCTGGGTACACATTTCCACTCTTGCCCGCACTATGACGCACCTGCTTTTTTTAAAAATGTAAACATTTCATGCAGCTGGCCATTTAATTTCAAGGATTCAAGGGTGTCCTTCTTTTTGTGTGTATTTGCGCTCATGAGCTGAGGTTAATAACAGTTAGCCACACTTTCCACACGGTGGCAGTATATCATTTGTCTAAATTCATCCCTTTGCAGTGCTCCCATCTGACCTACATCCTCTAACTACCAGGCAGGAATGGAAAAGATAGAATTTAAAGTGGGACTGACCCACTGATAAGAGCTGCAGTTTTATTTATTAATCACCCCAGTAGAAGAAATGCATTAGCTTGCTAGTTCAATGTCGCGTCGCTGGGGTTGGCACACAATGCCCTGATAGCAGTCTTTAATAAACATCAGAACAGTGGGAGGAGTAAAAGCATGCCGAGCTGCAAGAAAACAGATGGTATTTGCATCTATGACAGATGCCAGGCTTCTTTTCTCAGTAACCCCACAGACGTAGATTAATATACAAAACTAAGGCCAAAGGATTATGTTATTGTTCCCGAGGCAAACAGTCACCAGATAACAGCAGTCAGTTCAGTGTCTGCTTGCACAGAAACAGCATGAAACACCCATGAGAGAGCTTTCCCTCTCATGATCCAGATTAGTGGTCTGCTGCTGTAACTCTCTGGGGATGACATTGAAATAAGACCAGTGACCTTGCAGATAAACCTCGATGAACTGGCAGCTTGGTTAATACTATAAAACTGGAGACTTAAAAAGAATTTATTTTCTATCCCATAAACTACCTGCATGTTTTACTAATAACCGTGATAATCACGATCCTCATTGACATGTTAGGTAATTCATATACACTGAATTTTGCTATACTTCATGGCTAAAATACATAGGATTGCATCATTACTCAAATATTATTATTACTATATCAACTGAATCTATCGTACAGTCTCACTTTTAACAACCTGATTGTAAATAATAAAAATAATCTCCTGATTTGTTCCATTATTATTACTATTATTTTGTGACTCTGACTACAGCTGCTAAAGAGAATGCCAAAGGAAGAAGGTGGCACCTGTGATAAAAAGGTAACACGTGCAGTCTTTGATTAAATGTACAATTTTTTTTAAATATCATTATCGTGTTTGCCAGTATATAATGTCAATAAGTTATATTAAAAAGAACATGTGTGGTCTTAGTTTAAAGGTTCGGTCCTAAGTCCTTAGAAGGTCTTACAATTCTGTAAATACAATCTCAGCACATGACAACAAAGCCAAAATGCAGAAGCAGTGTGTGGAAAAACTAAGCACACCTCATGATTTAGTAGCTTGCAGAAACACCGCCTACTTCAATTATTTGAAGTTATTTTCTGTATGACTTTATCAGTCTTGCACATCACATAGGAGGAGTTTTGACCCACACTTCTTTAAACTTCTTCTTCTTTGACGTTTTTGTGCATTTCTTTATGCACAACTCTCTTAGGATCCCACCACAGTGTTTCAGTCAGCTTGAGTTGAGGACTTTGACTGGGCAATTGCAACACTGTGATTCTTTTCTTTGTTGGCCATTCTGTTGTAGATTTATTACTGTGTTTGGCATCAATGTCAGACAGATGGTCTCACATTTGCCTCTAGAATTCTTTGGTATACAGAGGGCATCATGGTCAACTGAAGGACTCCTTAATGTGCTTAATGTGGCACATCATGGGCAAACATCTCCACGGTGGTGTCATCTCTCCAAAACACATTTGTTCAAAAGCAACTTTGCAAACTCAGCTATCAAAGCATCTGCTTAGATAGAGGTACTCACACTTAACTGTTTGACTTGCTGTCAATTAACAGTTGCATTTGAATAGTTGGCTGTTACTTACCCTCTTAATTCCTAAAAATGCAGGAACTGCATTTTGCTTTAGTGTTTGTTAAAGAAATAATGGCACAGTGTAACATCTCAAGTATTATTGTTAATCTAATTTTGTATTCACCTTATTTTAAGACCTTATTTTAAGGACCCAATGAAGTTTTAAATTATACTAAATATGATAGTAATAGCCTAGAAATTAGTGCGGTTGCACTTTTTATTTTCCACATAACTGTAATATAACTGTTTAACACTGTCAAAAGCAGTGCAGGTGAAAACAAAAATGTTAACGTGCAGAAGCAGAGAATGATTTCCTGATGAAATATACACTGTTGTGTATTTCACTGCCCAAATCTGCAATAAACAACAAATCTCTCATTTAAGTGGATTTCTGTTTGTGCAGTGCACGACTATTAGTCCTCCAGTTTTAATAGTCTGCAATCAAAGTGCACTGCAGCTACATGGTGCCCTGTTCAGCTTTAGTTTTCATGACTGATGAAACATTTACTGTCATACAAGGGGTCCCCTGCCTCTGCAGCCTGGGCTCTGTGAGGCCTGTGTGAGCTGAGATATTGACTTTACAGACCTTTTGCTTTTGCATTTAGTTATTTTTTTTTATTATTATTATTATAATTTCTTTTAGTGTTAAAAAATTTGAATTGAAGCCTGACTGTAGCTGCAGCTTCCTCTAACAATAATAATGGATTGGATTTATATAGCGCTTTACAATTCCATTATTCATTCACTCTCACATTCACACACTGGTGGAGGCAGCTACAGTTGTAGCCACAGCTGCCCTGGGGCAGACTGACAGAAGCGAGGCTGCCATATCGCGCCATCGGCCCCTCACCAGTAGGCGGTAGGGTACAGTGTCTTGCCCAAGGACACAACGACCAGGACAGAGAGCTCGGGGATCGAACCGGCGACCTTCCGGTTACATATACGCTTCCCAACCCCCCTGAGCCTCGGTCGCCCCCCTAACAACAACTTTACGCCATCATTGGTCTTGGATTTTTATGATCATGTGTCCCATGGCTTGAGAAAATTAGAGAGGGAAAGAAAGTATTTTTACATTTTCGTATTTTTCGTTTTGTTATAAAAAGGCTGATTGCAGTGTCTCAAATGTGAATTCAACTTAAAAAGAACAAACAACAACGTCCCCATGATTACATATTTTTATCTGTGATATTTGGGAAGCAGTAGCCTGTACTGCATTATATTTAACTTAATACTGGGTCCACGGCTGTGGGTTTTTTTTTCTGTTTGGATAAGTGCAGCTTTCAGCAGGAGGATAACTGGAGAGCAAATCAAATTTGTCGACGGTCCATTTGCAATTTGCCGTCCGTGGTAATTTCCCGCAGCTTTAGTAAATCAGCACGGAGGAGGATAGGAGGTGGACGCGTCCATCTCAGGACCTCCCCTACCTCCGGTCGCCATGACAACAGCCGTGGATGGTGGCGATAGGGGAGCGGAGGGGGGTGTTGGGGTAGGGGGGTGGGAGCTTGCATAGAGGAGACAGGTGTTGCTGGCGTTTGCGCATCGCCAGTGAGCTCGTTTGGCAGGATGGGAACTGAGGGAACACCTACACAACCCCGCCACAGTTTCCCATGTTTTCCGCAGTTTTGCTTTTTTAAATACGGAATTTGATTTGCGCTGGGAACCAACTGAACGCCGCCATGGTGCACCACTCGGGCTCAATCCAGTCCTTCAAGCAGCAGAAAGGTTTGTGGATAACGTCAGGGGAAATTCAAGGTGTCAAGATGTGATTTTCTTTTTTGTCGTTGTTTTTAGACGAGTGTGGCTACTTTTTTTCCTCTTGTTGAACAGTTTGTGTGTGAAGTGGTGCTCGGAGGTAATGGTCTCTCCACTTGCTGTTAGTGTGACGCAGAGTTGGAAGCTTTGCAGCCTCGTCCTCCTGGGAAGAAGCCTGTTTCTGAAACCTGCACTTTTGGTATTTTGTCCGCTACTTGACGTTGCACCGACAGTCATACCCACGTTTTTATTATAAAGGTCCAGCCTAGTTAAATAAAACCGTACAGGTCAAAATGATCAGTAATGTAAAACAAAGATCAACAACTTGAAACTTGAAGCACGTTTGGTAGATTTAAGCGGAAAGCTGCGGGTTCTCAGAGAAAACACATTTCTGCGCAGTTCATACAAAAAATAGCCCAGTTTCTAAACTTGTGTTCGTATCCATGCTCATATGAATGAGTAGGACAAGAAGCTGATAACCAAACTTAATATTCAGCTGTGCTTTGAAGGGGAAAAATAAATAAAAACCATTCTGTTTAGATCTGTTCAGAAGCATGCCAGATAGTTTGTGACAAAGTGATATGTTTGTGCCCTGAAACCTGCGAGGAGTAGCTTCCTCAGCGTTTTCTGACAGTCGTTTTTTTTTTTTTTAATGAAGCTGTTAAAAGTTCCTGTAATGCAGTCAAAATGGAGGGGAAAACAGTCAGATTTAATTTCTCCATGTTGGTGTGCTGTTGGTTGTTTTGCATTTCGGACAGGTACTCTTTTTACACACAGGACAAACTGTTCTGTAAAAGAAAACTACTTCGTGTCTGCACACTGCTGCAAATCTGTGAGGGGAAAAAAACCCAAAAAACAGTGCCACATACAACAGCTTCTAAGTGCAGCTTGATTACACTGCTGGGCCAGTATTGATTTTACACCCTAAGTAGGGTTCCTTGGGGGAAATTAGTGCTTCTTCAATGCTTTGCGGTTCTTGCTGTCTAAATTTAGAAAAACGATGAAGAAAGATCTTGTTTTTCATGCTGAGCTAGGCTAATAAATGTGGAACAGTTACCTCTTTTGTTATGCGTACCCAGCTGAAGATGGGAAGGTGCATCCCCTGGCTTCTGATGAGACATTGCTGAGCACCTCGACCTCATGAGTGGGGGATGCCCTGCTGGGAAAGGCTGCTCTTGTTCACCTCTCTGTTTATTTTGGATTCTTTGTTTAATCGTGCAAATCGTTCGTCTGTTCAGTTATTATTTCCTTCTGTATTAATGCATCAGAGAAAATCCTACATTAAAAAATTTTATAAGCTCAGAATAATGACCTCGTGACTTCAGTCAGCGCTCCAGAGGACTATATCAGATTTATGTTAAAGTTTGTAACCCAGAGGACCCACTCAATATTTCAGTGGCTGTTAAGTGCACCATTAAAATAAACGCGAAGGTGGTGAATTTTGGCTCACAAAGGCCTGCTAAAGCAAAACTCAGCGATTATATTGCACTTCCTGGAACACAATCAATTGCGCCATATGCATTAAAAGGCTTGGAGCTGGAAATGCTGTTTCACCATATGAATCCATATGAAAAGCTTTAGTAGGATTCCTGCAGCAAAAAATTGAAATTGAAATTTAACAGAAGAGATGTCCTTTTCATCTTGCCTTCAAAAATATCTCACTCGGGTGATATGAACAGCAAAAAAAGCACAGCTACAGTTAGTCTTTGGCAAAAATGACTCATCTGATTTGTGCTTTCAAAGATTTGAGTGAATTTCAAATGCTCTTTGGCAGACTGATCATGAAGTCAGATTTGTCTGCAGCATGCTGGTGGATCACGTTGAAATCCTGAACACTCTGCAGAAAGTTTTTCTTCTTTTATTTTGCTTTAAGCGTATAAAAATTTAAAGGTAACCTGGTTCTTCAATCAAAGATTTAAGTCTAAGCTCCATGCTTCTACGTAGCGTTGTGCACTTTGGTGAGAGGTGTGTAGTTCTTCCAGCCGGCTTCTATTATAGTTTGTATGTTCTATATCAGATGATATTCTGCTCATCTTCATCATGGGTGTTGCTTTTTTATTTATTTATTTATTTTTAACCCAGAAGCCCTCATTAGCTTAAAAGGGAGTAACTTTGATGTTTGCGAGTGCTTGTCAGTGGTAGATGGCATCTGTAGGACTGAGGCTGTGCTCTCTTTGCAGTTTTCTACAGTAAATGTTGAAGTTTTTGTGTATTTGTTGTTGTGGTGTGTGCATGCACACGTGCATAAACCTTTGCTTGCACAGTCCAGGGCTGACCACCTGTCCTCTTATGCAAGCAGGCAGATGAGTTTATTGCCACAGACACTAATATCAGAACAGATAATATTATCTGTCTATTATATATTTAAACAGGCTACTGTAGGATAGTAGGCAGACATCAGTTTTATGTACGATGACTTATTCAGCATGCTTGGCTGAAACAAACAAAATAACAAAAACAATGTGTGTGCGCACATGTGTGTGTGTTGTCTGGCAGTTAGCGGCTTTAACACTTTCACAGTCCTTAAATAGTCGGCGCTTGTTTGGTTGCTAGGTTATAAGAACAATGCAGGCAGAAGTTCTGCTGGAGCCCAAAACATATTTAATCACATCCACAAACCCCCGCAGGTGTGTATGCAGAAATGCAACAGACTCCGAGTCTGTTGCATTTCTGCATACATTTTCTGCAAAGCCTCTGTTGAACAGAGGCTTTGCAGAAAATCCTGTCATGTAGTGGAATCAGAAGCAATCGGAGGCATAAGTGGATAGTGTGACGTTAAAGCGATGAGGACGCAGATTGGAAGAGAAAGAGGATGTTTAATCTCCTATAATGATGCAACCCAGAGGTCCTGCCAGGCTTGTATAATAGGATCCTGAATTGTGTAAACAGTGGGTAAAAATTTGCCATCTGTGCAGAGGTACGTTTACGGTCAGGCTGTCCGGCTCAACTGCACGTGACTGACAGACGGGTCCGTGGGGCTAATTATAAATGTTAGAAACCATTTATGAATTCATGTATTTCAAAGTGTTTTGCTGTTGGCATTTAAAAGTTTAATCGAAGCAGTGACCGTGCTATGTTGTTCTTTGAAACCAGACTGATTAGAGACCAAGTATTTTTTTTAATTGGTCATTCACCAGTTCCTCAAGCACTTTAGCTGGGATGCAAACTTCAGAAATGGGTTGATAGTTATTTAATAAAGTGGGATCACCACCTTTTTGGTAAAGGTAACACAAAAGTTCTTCTCCAAATATCAGGAACAGTATAAGAACATTTGACACTGTTTGGGCTATAATACCAGCAGTGAGATGCAAGAAATATGGAGGGAGGTTATGAAGACCTGCCGATTTTTTTTAGGATTGAGGCCTTTTACAGTCTTTAAACTTCACTGACAGAAAATACAGAAATAGAAAAAGTTTGATATTTGAGAATTTTTAGCCCTTATTTGAGCCTTTATTTTGCAAATACTAATTGTTTTGTGATGGACTCGCAGGCCTAGGCCCCTGCAGCCTTTCAGCATATGGGTCGCTTGCTCAAACAGATGACATATAGTTTTAGCTCCATTGCCTGTTTTTTAAATGCTTTTAAAGCTATTGTAGCCTAATGCCACTGTTTAACCACACGGTTCATTACACAAAAAAAGTTTGAGGGCTGAATCAATTATTAGTGCACAACAGAGTCGCCAAAACTGCAATTTTATGACAGCTGAATAAATGCACTGAATACTGCTGCGTGTTAAATCAAGCTTAGGGATGCGTTATTGCACTCTGCTGTGAATCTATCACTTGGCAGGTGTGCACTGAAAACAATCTGCCACCCTTTGCCATCTAATGGCTTTTAAGATCATTCAAGGAAGCTGTTTGCACCAAAATTCTCATATGACTCATATCATTAGAATAGCCTTCACACCATGTTTTACTGGCTAGGCCTGATAAGGGACGGATGAATGGGAAAAGTGCCCTTGCTCTATGTGTTACGGCTCTTGTTCAGGTCCTTCTAATTAAATGAACTTTCCAAGAGGTGATACATCTTCAATGCCTGATGAAGCATTAAGCTTTAGAAGCTTAGAGTTAAGGCAATCTTAAATACTGTGAAGAAAAACAAGACTCGAAGACTCTCCGGACTTTACTCAGCAATGTTTTAAGACTGAATTTCTCATCATCTGGAAGTGGGGAGTCATAACTGTGTATGAAAAAGAAATGTGGTAATCTGTGTGTCTTCAGTCAGTGTTTGCAGGTCTTTAAACTTAAAAAGTATTGGTTTATTAAAGATGGCATCATTTTGTGCTTCAAACCAGTGTGCCATTCTCCCAGTAACTTAAATGTGTGTCTGTGGTCGTAGTGTCATTGTGTTCCTGAGGTCTGGGCAATTTCCACAGTGTGATCATCATATCGCCCCCCTGTGTGATCAGCAGTAACTGTCGCCATCATCCCTGGGGGTGTATCACAAAAAAACGCAAACAACACTCTCACCAGAACTGCTGACACACACACACACACACACACACACACACACACACACACACACACACACATGTTTTGGAGTTTATTTCCCACTCACAGCATGATAACAAAGAATAGAGGCTATACCAGCGGGAAAGCCTCCTTCGCATACAGTGGTGAATGATTTAATTTACTGTTGTGGATGGATATATCGGCCGGACAGCTAAAACCCTGTGAAGTCATAACATTTGCTCGGTTCTTTATTTTTCTTTGTCCCTGCATGTCTTCCTCTCTGTTTTCATATCTATAAAATGAGCAATCCCCACACACAGCAGACTCTTTGACACCTGCCTAGTTTTTGAAGGTGAAGACGGAGGATGAGCGTGTATTTCTGCAAAGGCTCAAATGCAATAAGCTTCAAATCAAGCCAGCAGACACAAACTGCACTCCTGCTGTTGTCCTGATGATGATGGATCAGTGTAACTCCTCTCCAGACGCACATTCATCTCAAAGAGGAGAGACGTGAGCTTGAACTTCTGCGTGGGTGCCCAGACAGGTTTCTGTAGCAAGTGTCAGTTATTTATATGCAAGGATGCTGACATGAAACTATAGCAGGTTAAATATAATGTGAACCTTATAATGATGATAATAATAGCTGAGTACAGTAATAGGGCTGCATGCAGAAATTTGCAGTGATTTGGAAGCTGTTACCAGTCACTCCACCCATCATCCACCCTAATGCAGAGAGCTTCGACCCATTGTGTTCCAGTGTTCACAAGCAAAACGGCTTTTTGTAGATCTGTGTCCTTTAACTTTAGCAGGCAGTTAGGTGACTACAGTATCGACAGTGTCTTACTCACCAAAAACACTGACATTGCACTCAGGATCATTTCCAGTTGATAGGAGGATGGAGGCAGCTGGGCAAGGTAGTGCTTCAAATGATTTCAGAATATATTCTACTGTGGCCAGGCTTCATGTCAAGTATTGTTCAAGTAAGCTTTTACCTGACACCAGGGGGAAACTGTGGACTTTCATGTGGACTTGTACAGGATATTACAGACACTGAGCAAGTCCTCTCACCGGATGTGGATGAACAAGAACCAGTTGGATAATGAACACATGTGATTTCCCTTCACAGCTCACCCTGAAAGGCTCTTTGAACCTCATGAAGTCTTTAAAACAAGACAGAGGCCCCACTTGGCTGGAGTATTGGAGTATTCTGTCTGCGCACAGGCCCGTACTTGATCTGAGCCTGCAGATTTTCTGACCTCGATCATATTTGTTTTTTTACATACTTAATGCTCCTTAGAGGAGGTGCATTTGTTCATTCCCATGTGCTGTTGCCTCGGCGTTTTACTGCAAATGTCAAGTCTGATGGTGCTTGATCCTGCAAACCTATGCATGAGTAGGTTTGAGTCATCTAGAACCGTACTGTTTATTTTGTGAGGTGTTTGGAGGAAAAGCTAATTGTGTTGGTCACAAACGTTAATCCAGGCCACAGTGGTGGTGAGGGAGAGGCCATAGTTGTTATTTCATAGTCATTTTATTATGGTAATCAAAAAAAAAACTGTGTTTGTCATCAGTCATAAATGCAATTAGTTTCTAAAAAATGAAACTGATGAATGGTTTACTACATGAGCTTTTCTCGTTGCTGCCCCACTTCCGTATGTCTGTTTTATGGAGGGATTCTATTCTTGAAGTTAAACCAAGCTAAACGCTACAGTTAAGAATCACGTGGGCTTTGAAACACGCTGCCAAACTCTCGAGAGACAACATCAGTCACATTAACACAGACTTCTGAATAAGTCTGTCCCAGCAGCTAGCAGAGAGAGCACTCAGGTCACATTATTATCATCTGAACTGATTCTGTCAAGATTTTATTATATAAGAAAAACATGAAGTATTACACACCCAGAAAGTACAGTGAAATATAACATTAATGGTGATGATGATAACAAGAAACACTCCGAGAGTGCAAATCTCCCCCGTGCAGCTCACTCTCTGGGTATTCTTTACTTTTAAGGGAATATTTGTTTTCTTTGTGGTAGTGCAGGAAAATAATGTATTTTGAAAGAAACGCAGATGTGAAAGTGAGGTCAAAGGTCAAATGTGTATAAAATGCATCCTTGAATGTGATATTTAGAAACACCATATACCAACATCATTTTCTAAATGTTCCCAAACAAGCAAAGGCAGCAGAATTTCAAGCATAGCTTTAAAGATAAAAGACATTTTATGAAGATTTGAATTTATTTGACCTTGAAGAAAAGGTCAGAGGTCCAAAGTAATGTTATGCTGTTGAACGGCAGTAAGAAACATAGTTTTGAAAAGCTGTATATAGCAGTATTATCACTTTGACCATCACATCAATCTAGTGGCCTCAGATGAAAAGTCAAAGGTCAAATGTGACATGATATTTTAAATATTTCTACAATAACAGTACACACCACACTTGGTTATTCAGGGTTTTTATCCATTTTTGACCAATAAATCATTGAGTTGACATTTAAAAACAATTCACATCCTAGAAAATAAATGTGGACGTTCACGGAAGAAGAAGAAAAAAGCTTCATCATAAAAAAAACACAAACAAGGTTACATGTTCACAGTTGCAGTGATCTATAGAGATTGACAGACCACGTGACTTTCGCGCGTTGCATGCCGGGAACTCGTGGCGAAACAATCCAAGTACCGCATCAAATGCAAGCATTTGCAGCACCGCAAAACATTCATTCTCCGGTTCCAATAAATTCTTGGTTTTTCTTTGCCCCCCAAAAAAGGTATGTACAAAACGAAGGAGAACAATGCCGGTCCGTACAAAGACAGACTTGATGAAAAGTCAAAGAAAAGATACGAGGAAAAAATCAAAGGAGTGAAAGGGTTAGACCCTTACGAGCACACAGAGTGGACAAAATACGTTAGCGTGCTGCCCAACTTTCACCACGCTCATATTTATAATTACACGGTTCTTGGAGTGAGTGCATACACTCATGAAGTTTAGTAACTTCAGGTCACTGCAACAAGCCCAGGTACGGACCTTGAAATACACTGTGTAGAACGAAAGACCATCGTACGTATCATAAGTTTACCAGTCTCACAAATCGTCTTCATAAATACACATTCGTTAACCGTTTATTAATAGGACCTTTGAGCTCAACGGTAATTAATTAGTAGTGGAAATAATTTCTGGTAGCATCACAGAAATGTAGCAGTGACAATAATATTGTATGCTGTAATCGTACTGGGCAATTAGTGATACAAAAAACCTGTTTTATCCTGTGAATAAAAGTATATGTTTTTGTCAATGTACCATAATAACAGAAGCGAAACACAATATTGTTTCAGGACAATTCACTATTTATGCACAATAAACAAAGGAGCATAGCGCGACAATTTCTTATATAGGATCACCAGTCATATCTGACAATTTCAGACTTGCTTGTAACCTATATCACCAATTATGTTAAGAAAAATGACGTATTAACTACTACAAAACACTCACCTTTGTGGAAATGCTTGGAGCAGACTAACCTGTGAGCTGGAGTGTTCTGAGACGTTATATTTGGTCTTTGAATGGCTGCAATCCAGGCCATCCGTCGCCTCTTTGTTACTTCGGAAACATGGCTCAAACAATTTCTCCTCAACGACGTAATCCGATAACAACCGATCTCTTTACCCGTCGGCTTTCCGTGGCTGTCATGCGACCGGCTATTGCAGTTAATAATACAACAGCTTCTTGCCATTTTTTGTGTTTCTTTTTATCGCTGTATAACTGATTTCAATTGAAAGCCTGCGTGCGCTAGTACCGCTTGCCACGAGTTCCCAGAATTCTTTGCGGTTTTACCCCTGAATGACGTCACATTTTCAATCTCTATTCTGACCAACTCTCTGTGAGAGAGAGGGTTTGACAGCATTTATCCAGTGCCTGACGTCTGGTCTGAGTTTTACTTTGTTTTGCTTTTAGAGATGAAATAAAAGAAGTGCCTTCGGGTGAAGTGTATTTTCCTTTTGAGATACTCCTGCTGTTTTTTCATCGGAGGCCACACATAGCACTTAACCAAAGTGATTGTGTGTCAAATGTGAATAGAGAAAAAAATAATGAAAAACTCAATTATCTATAAATCACCACGTCTTGAAAAAAAAATATTAATTAAACATCATGAAGAAAATAATGGTGATCCAGCATGGAGGAGTGACTCGCTTTGATAATGTAAAAAGTGTTATCTTAGGATGCAATGAAAATGTAAACTAATCAATATGGAAAAAATCGAATTTTTAAATGTAATTTGGTCTAATTAATATTTTTCTTTTGTAATCTGATGACACAATCCAAGTGATGTTTAATCCTTAAGTACCTAACCCCAGCATTGTTTGAAAAGGCCTTGATGCAGTGTTCCTAATTTGAAAGCTGTGACAGCGAAAGTGTTATAAGCTGAACAAGGATGAATAATTCAAAGGGTAAAGCAAGGAAACTTAGAGGCATGATGGGAAACAGCCCACTGACCTGAATTCTCTTTGTGCAACATCCTTTCACATAAAGCCTCAATGCCTCATAGCCCTTTTCAGTGATAGCGGACAAAAGTGACTCAAAGTGACATCCCGCAGAACTTTACGTCTGTTTCACCGCACTGTTTTTAATATCTCACTGCTTGTACCTGATCATCAAATCCTTGCTGTTTTTCAAATCAACCGCTTGCTCTTCCAGCTGGCTCAGAGTAGAATCGCTGCATTCACACCTAGACACAGTGCTGTGAAGCTGTCAGGCGTACGCCAGACTTATCATATTATGACAGAATTAATCAAGAGGAGCATAACGATCTGATAATCATCCTCCTTTCTTGGCTTTAGCATTTGTCACTAACATTTGGAGGCAGTAATAGAGTACACAGTATACGATCAAACAGGCACATGTATACGGTATCATACCCACACACATGGACAGACCTGAAAAATCCTTTTAATCTCACATTAAAAGACCGTCATGGACAAGCTGCACAGGAGAGATCCAAATCCCAGATCACGACCCTCCCTGAAGCTCGTCCAGCTTCACGTCAGATGAGCCTGAGTGGGTGTTTGCGAGAGTGCACAGAAACTGTCTTAGAGACTTTGTTGTATGCTGATGCAGAGAGAATTTGGAGGTGTTTTTTAACCTTATCACCTCACAGCGAGCGTCTTTTTCTCTGAATAGTGGGCGAGTCCCGTACAAAACTCGGACGTGCACACATGCACGCACAGTCTGAGCATGCACATGGGATTAACTTTCTCCTCACAAACCAGTTTAAGCCAGAACACAGCGAGATTAAGCATTACTAGATGAACCCCTTTTATATTTATGTCTTACACAGTGCACCGTCTTCAGATGCTCTGACAACAGAGTACATAGATTCATCCTGCATGACAAAATTGGGCCAATATTATTGATCAGGCCAGTGATTGTCAGATAACTATTATCATATCCCTAATATCCACAGAGTCTGATTTGAATGGTGCTTTTATCATCTCTAAATCATCTCAATTTCCACAGAAGCAATTTCACACAACACCAACTCCAATTTGTGGGTCTATTTTAAACTTTGAGGACCCATCGAGACCACCAAGCAGTGCCCCCGCAGACCAATTAGCTCACTTTGCTCTGACGTATCATCTCAGACATGTTGAGTCTTGCTGCTGTCTTTTAAAATAATCGGGACATTGTTTGACTTTTTTAACCTTTATGCATAAACATAAGCGATTCAACACAGAGTCAGCTTATTGGACAGTTACATTGTATAAGGATACAGCCACTCTTTAATCTAATCCACTGTGACCAGTACACTTTAGGCCTCTAGCCACTTAAGCTCTCAATGATTTACTCCAGTCATAAAGCAAAACACGCGCTGAGCCTTTTTGCTAACCGGACCGTAAAAGCTCTGTTTTCTTTTTAAATGTTAGTGCAGATGTAATTGTCACAAGAAGTCTCCCCACAGAAAAAAGTGCTTGACAACCTACAGCTCTGAGTTGATTAGAAATATCAAAAGTCCTTCCAGAAACAAGTCTTGTCACTAGTCTTGCCATCTTGAAATGCCTCTGGGAACTTAGTTGCTCAGTTATTTTGAAGCATTGCCTTTTAGTGGCCACTGGGACAACTTGTATAGGATCACCAGTCATATCTGACACTTAAAAAGTTTGAAAACTTTTCCCCAAAATAATGTTTTAAAACTTGGAAGTTGTGCCTCTACAACTGTCTTTTGAATTGATTTATCCCACAGATTTCAGTCTCTGCATGTAATGACTCTCTCTGATAATGCCTCTGATGAAACTGACTGAAACGTTAAGCGTGCCAAGGAGGAACCTTTGTGATCCCATGTTGTTATGAGCCTGAGGACAAATTACATGATGAAAACAAAAAAATAATTTCCAGCCCCCATGTCGTGTTTTTGCTGACCATTCAGAGTTATTTTTAAATCCCCGCTCTTGAATGGAGTGGATTTTAAGCTGTAAGCACAATTTTTCTTTAATGCATTGAAGTTTTTCACTTTAATAATTCATTGTAGATGTTAGCTAGAGCTTACGACTTTCATTCATTTCATATCTGCGGGGTTATTGGGGGAACGAACACCATGATTGGCCGACAAGCTTGCATATTAAACTGGCTTTATTCTCACTCAGTGCTGAAAGATCCCGTGATGGTTGGCTGAATGTTAAAAGCATCAGGGGTCATTAAGTTGTTTCCGATTCGAAGCTTGCATTTTTGTTTTATTTTCCCTTTGTCTTTGGAGCTGGGGATTAATGCTGCACATTTACAGTTAAATTCATTAACTGTAAAAAATGAAGAGCAACAGGATGCTTTAAACTTTAAAAGGAGAAACTATAACATACAACTTTGCACCGGGCTATAACCTTTTAAAGTTGGGCCCTTGGTAGAGCAGCCACTGTGGCCTGATTTACCAAAATGACCCTTGTTTATATAAAGCAGTCTGCTGCCTTAGCCTACGGGGCAAAGGCAAATTTTTCAGACTCCAGTGTTGCCAGCATATCTCCAGATAGTTAAAAAATGGATGTGTGGCTCAAGACATCCTGCCGCGTGCATTAGTCATTGTTTACAAATGCAGATGATTTCAAAAATCTTATAAGATGCGAAACTGTTGTCATGCAGCAGCAAATGGATTTCAGATTGTATATCAGCAAATTCAATCCCTCTTTTGCTTTCTACATAACTCGCTTCAGTCCAAACTCTGAATAATCCATTCAAACTTTTTATTTTTTACACTCCTACATTTTTCTATTTCATCCATAAAAACTACAAGTAAATCCTTCTTAAACCTCATCACTGATTTAAATTTAGTCTACAAGCAGACTCTAAACAGAAACCAGGTCTGATACCAAGCATCTTGTAAATTCTGCATATTCGCATGTAAATATCTGTTTATTAAGATTGTGCAGACCAGTCCAGAAGAAAAAAAGAATCAATTAACTTAAAGTGGTGCTCTTTCATTAACAGACTATATTTAAACAATACTAAGCATGCTAATAGTGGAAACTTGGTCTCCAGCTGCCTCCAAGCTTTCCTCCTCGTTATGTCATCAAGGAAAGCCCACACCACATGGGGGTCAGTTTGGTCCTTCCTGCTTTTAAACCAGAGAAAGTGCGGCCTAGAAAACAGGTGAGAAACACGAAAATGAATTAAAATCTTCTTCAAGATCTCATATATGACCCTGTGTTCAGCATAACACTCACAGGTTTAAATGCTTAACCTGCAGCACGATGGAAGGATGAGGATGACTGCGGTCGACGAACACTGCGTGCCACGTCCTCTTTAATTTACAGGGCCTCCCCATGACAAACCCATTCAGCTCAATGTCATGAAAATGAATTATTGAACAGCTTGCAGCTCGGGCCCTCACTGTACAGAGAGTAAATGATCAATTCATGTTTCACTTGAATGTTTCAGGAAGGTCAGTGAGTGAATTCATCACTGGATGTGAAAAGAAGTCACGTTCCCGTCTAAAGACAACGCCTTAATTTTGTTAATAAATAAGTCAGGAGCTGCAGAGCTGAGGCTGAAGGTCATTTACAGTGTTCTGTTTCAACTGATGGTCGTTCATTATTCTCATTAACTTCTCTCTTTACAGTTCATCGTCACAGTGATGAATATTCTGTTAGCGCAAACTAATCGGGGTGTAGAACAAGTTAATGTTATTAAATGTTTATTTGTTCAGGCGGTTGGAGTGCTAAGGCACTGCTGGTCTCGAGGTACTGGAGTGCGTCATTTGATGGAAATGAGGGAATGCTGATGGTTTTAATGCACTATGAAGGACAGACATTATCAGTGGAGCCCATAAAAAAGTGGACCTTTTGACAGAGATTTCGCCTTTCTTTTGTTTTGTTTTTTCATCCCCTCTCATGATTTCAGGGCGCTCAGTTTTTTTTTTATGTTTTGTTGTTATTATTACTGGTCATATATGCTGTTTTGTAAGATACAAGCAAATATAAAAATGGTGAATGCAAAGCAGATACAAGCAAGGAAGTAAAATGATAAGATGAATATTTTAAATAAACTTGTAGCAGGTTGACTAACTCTCGTGTTGCCTCAGTGATGATTCATGATCTGCTTTCCATGGGGAGTTTGCATGTTTGTGTTGGTGTTGCTTTTCTATGGGTGCTCTGGTTTCCTCCCACAGTCCAGAGACAAACACTTTAATTAAATGTTGATTCTGAATTGGGCTGTTAGTCATGTGATGTAGCTGTTAAAGGTGTAACCCTACATCTTGCCTAATGTCAGCTGGGATAGATTTCAGCCCCACTGTGACCCTGGTTGGATAAATGATTAAGAAAATGGATGGAAACCTGATAGGAAACAGCGGAAAGAAACTCATTAATGCTATAATTGATGTACAGCATGTCAAGTTCTTCTTACTTTAACATCTTACCAGGGGTGTTATTTTACTGTTTATTGACTTCAGCTGCTTTATTGAAGAGATAATCCAGTCATGCGGTGTTTATTATATTATATAAAACTGGCTGACCCAGAAGAGCTGGATTTATTAAAGAATTATCCAAACTGATGCAACATCAAATGTCCAAACTGAAATGCCATCATTGTGGTGATTTCCACAATGTTGTACAAGCATTGAAATTGGAGAACAGCATTACATGACTGTTGTCCACTTAGCCATAACAAGTAAGCTTACTTTCTGTTGAGCGGTGCGCCTTTCATATTTTCTTATCACTTTCTCATTCATTAGCTACTATGCTACCAGCTGTCAACATGTAATCTAACGGTGTGAGTTGTGAGCAGACCTCTTCCCTGATTATTTTCAGAGACTTTCGTGGTAATACGTGTAACCATCACATACCACATGGACTTTAGAGTACCACTTTTGTAGTATTGCTGACTTATAATGAAGTGCTGATGTAGTGGTGAGTAGTTCTCTCTGCATAATTTTTGTTTTTTTTGATGTCTCTTTGAGAGCTTCATCAACGAGCGCAGCCAAAGCCAATCCATCCTTTAATGCAAGTGCATCTGATTAAAACATATTTGTATTATTCTATTTGCCGTATATAGAAATATAAATTTCACAGTGGATCTGTGTATAAATTGTACAATATGACATAAAACTAAGTGTATAAAACACTTTCTTTTTCTCCATGAGCTATTCTGAAAAACTCATGCATGGAATTTTTTTAGGCTTGAGAGATTTCTGACTGCTCTTCTTTCTTTTAAGCAACTATTGGCATGAACTTTTCCTCCGTTTCTTTTTCCTCAGGCATGCACACAAGCATCAGCGAGATCCTGAAGGAGAAGAGCCTAAAGCCATCTCGCCGCAGTCTGCCCTGCCTGGCCCAGAGTCAGACTCATCCAACCAACCTCAACCACTTCCTGTCTGTGCCTCTGAGCCCGGAGCCTAAACCAGAGGTTGAGGGTCTGAGTCAGAGCATCAGCACTTCCTGCAGCCTCCTCCCCCCACAGACAGGTCAGTCCGCTGTCAGTAACTCACATGTTTTCTATACTCATTAGTGGACGAGATGCTTCAGTTATTAGAGAGCGCCTACATCAATTTAAATTGATCTTGCGAGATATTGAAGCTCACCATGAAAGTATGTGCACACTTTAACATTACAATATCATACAACTGTAGGTTTAATCACTGTGTCTTGTTTGCTTTTAATTTGTGACTTCTGCTGTTCTTTGCTGGCCAAAAAGAAATAAATAAAAAAAAATAACTTGAAATAAGAAATTCTTGTTTTTGTTGACGAAGCTTTATTTTTTATTTTAATTTTTTTAAAGATCCACAGCAATCATGGTCTGCAGGGCCTCCTAATAAATATACAGTGGAGGAAATAATTTCTTGATCCGGTTAATGTGCTTCTTCTTTAGTCACTCGTTTGTTTTTTGGTGGTATGATTGCATGTTTTGGATCACTGTCGTGCTAGAAGACCAAGAGTTCTGGCTGAGGGAAGGAGGTTCTCTTCCAGGATTTTATGGTACATGGCCCCGTCTAATGGCCCCACAGTGACGTACAGTTATCACGTACTCTAGCACAAGAACGGCCCAAAAACATAACGTTTACATCTCCATGCTTGATGGGGATAGTGTTCTTTGGGTTTATACTCAGCATTGCTCTTCCTAAAGAATTATTTCCCCCAGTGTAAGTGTTTTCTGTGAAGTAATTGTGTTGTATACATCACAGGTTGTATAATATTTCCAAAAAAACAAAAGCCTCTGAAATGTTTTCACCATTATCGCCTTTCATTGTCTGAATGGCATGTTTAATTATTTTCTCTGTCCTGTGGACTGATTGTATTGAACTTTAGGTTCAACAGGAATTGAGCTGGTCACTACACGGATTTTTATATTGATGGTGGTACTTAAGGTTTGTGTGTAATATTGATGGAACAGATTGTGTTAATGCTGCAGGGGATTTAGAAAACACTGCGCAAAGTCGCAGCTGCTGGGAGCACGTTCCGAGGGAATGCGATAGCATGGGAAAACGCTGGTAATATAAATGCAGTATATTATTGTTATGGGCCAGTACCACGGATGTGCCTGCTGGAGACGAAAATTACTCGGTCTCATTAACAGCTTCAAGAATATTTAGAGGCCACAGACGGTGAGAGTGCTATTTTTTTCACAGCATGAAAACTAGTGCATGCAGCACTTCAGCATATTGGTATTTTCCTGACCTTGAAATGCCCTTTATCTGCATACTTGTTATTTTGGTGCGGAGTGCAGTGTGCAAAAGTGGGACTTGATATAAGAATTACACACTGTCTGCACGAGGTGTTTCTATTCTGGTGTAAACCGTCTCTTCGTGTGAGGAGCAGGTCTGAATTTTTTTTTTTCCTTTTTGGCTCAGAGTGCAGACAGAAGGAGAGAGTGTAGACAGAGCAAAAAGCAGGAGCTGGTAAACAAGGAAGATCATCCATCAACAGTTTCCCACCTGTGGAAAGTGACAGATGTTTTTCAGTGGTTCTCAAGCTGGAAGACAAACTGCTAGAGAACTGAAAATGTACAGCGGGTTATATTTTACTGCTATTGTTATCATTTTATCGCACCTTGAAACAGGAACTACAGGCATAAAAATCCACACAATTTTTATTTGAATGAGAACTTGAACAGTGCCCACATTATATAAAGACAATTAGATCACACTTCACCTTAAAGGGACACATTCTGCTCATTATTCCACCTCCTTACGTGTACAGAATGGTGACAACTGCACGCTCAAGAAACCCTGCAGCACCTGTGGTGAGCCACTTTGGTCCTTCGAGCCGGATATGCCGCACCTGCATGACATGGCTGCCTCCAGAGAGCAGGATGATGCACGAAGTCCCAGTCCTAGCAGGATCCATCGAATCCCTGGACATCTGGTGGACTATGAGTTGTCCTACCATATCCGTGGGCCAAGGCTGTCACCCAATCTAACAGAGGAGGTTATGATGGCACCGTCAGACTCCCACTACACAAGGAGGCCGGATGTGGAGGAGATAAGATGGCGAAGAATGGAGGATTGTCTGATTAATATCCAGCATCAGATGCGATCTCTGCAAGTGACTGTAGCAGAGTCCCGCGACCTTAACAAACGTGTGCAGCGACTTGAGCAGCTCACCTCTCCAGTGCCAAAGGGGATATTAATGGAGGTGGAACCAATGGCTTCAGCTGTCTCTACACCAAATCCTACAGCCAGGGAGCCCGAATCAATTCAGGAGGGGGAGAGAATTACAGAGCCCATCCGTGTGATGTCAGCTCCTTTAGCCCCAGTCCCTGGCACTTCCACTGCACACGTTGGGCCACCCACAGTGCTCTCTATGGATAGATCAACGTCTGCCCCGAGATTCACTTCGCCATGTCCTTACTATCTTCTCACACCAGTGCATCCAGCAACTCCTGCTCCACCTGCTGTAGCCAGCACTGTAGCTCCACCGGCAATACAGATGTCTGGGCCTCCTGTGCCATCGCAGACACCTCAACCAGACCCTCCCTTAGTGGCTGAGCCAGCCACTATGCAACCTTCTACTGCAAAGGAGGATTTCACTCGGGGTTTTGAGCCATGGATCCCCCCCACTTTGCCCTCTTCCTCAACAGCCTCGATATGCTTCATTCCAGCCTGTGCTATCTGCACAGGAGCTTAGACCTCAGCCAGGTATGCCCCCAGCAGCAAACCACGTGAGTTCAGAACCCAGTATGTTGGAAATGTTGATTGCATTATTCTATGGCCTCCCTAAGCCCAAGCTCACTGTTTTCAGTTCTGGGAAGGAGAGTGACTTTGCCTTACTGAAGAAAGGACTGGATAGTGTTCTTGGGCCTCACAAGCACTTGTCCGAGGATTATAAGTATCAGATCTTGCTAGATCACTTGAAGTTCCCAAGTGCATTCCAAGTGACTAAATGCTACATCCATGACCCAACTCCATATACTAGTGCAATGAGGGCTCTTGAGCAGAAGTATGGTCAACCAAGACAACTGGTACAGAGTGAACTCAGCGATATCCTGTGCAAACCCAAGTTGGCCTCTGTTTATTATGGACCTGAAACCACAGCCACCAAACCACCTGCTGTGGCCCATCCAGGTCCAAAGGCTGTTGCGATGCAGAAGAAAAGAGAACGTTTCAAGCCTTACTACTCTTTCTGTGAAGGGACAGAGCATTACTGGAGTGGATGTAATGAGTTCTCCCGGCTGGATGTGGCTGCGGTTTGGACTGGATCAGAGATAAGAATAAATGTTGGAGGTGTGGCCGGAACCATTCTGCTGACAACTGCACGCTTAAGAAACCCTGCAGCACCTGTGGTGAGCAACACCTCCTTGTATTACATAGCCTCGCCAAGGCTAAAGAGCAGAACCTCAGTATCCTGACCATGTGCACAGCATCCAGTGTCATCTATGTTGACCATCCCAGTCACTCTGGGAGAGTGATGTTGAAGGTGGTAAGAGTTCAGGTCCGCAATGGGAAGAAAACCATGGACACCTATGCTGTGCTGGATGACGGTTCAGAGAGAACCATAATATTGCCTGCTGCTGTGAAGTTCCTCGGCCTAGCCCCAACAGACGAGGCTCTGGCCCTCCGAACCATCAGACAGGATGTCCTGCAGCTGCATGGGGGAAGCATATCATTGGAGGTGTCCACTAAAGCTAAGCCGAAGGTGAGGCATCAAATACTAAATGCATTCACAACAGAACAACTGGTTCAGGCGGAGCAATCTAGCCCAGTGGAAACACTCAAAAGGAAGTACAGTCACCTACAAAGACTTCCCTTCACAGGTTTCAGCAAGGTGAAACCTATGATCCTGATTGGATCAGATCACCCGCACCTTATCACTCCAGTATACCCGGTGCTTCGTGGACCACCTGGAGGGCCAGTAGCAGTCTGCACAGAGCTGGGGTTGATGCTGCAGGGACCTGCCAAGAGTCTTCCTCATCCAGCCGCTGGACAGGCATGCTTGCACTCATCATTCATCCCACAGACTTCAGAGCTCTCCAAAGATGTTGAGAGGCTATGGCAGCTTGATGTCCTCCTGTTTAGGAATGAAAAGGAGGTCACCAGGTCAAAGGAAGACCAGCAGGCAATCGACATTCTTGAATCAAGGACAGTCCGCATACAGGTAGAGGGAGTCCACCGATATGCTACTCCCTTGCTTCGCCGCACGGAGTTTACTCAGGTGAAGGCACCTCAAGAAGCTGTCATGGCTCTTCTGAGGGCCAATGAGCGTCGGCTATGAAAACTGGAGAAGGCGGGCTATCCACTTTGTACAGAATGGTGTATGTCAGTTTAATGCTGGGTGGTGCTGCAATAGTAACTATCCTCGGTCAGAAGGAGAGGCTGACATCCAGGGATTAGATTACCGCAGGTGGAGTTTATTGGCGGTCAGATGGATGGTACAGGGAGGTATGGCATACAGTAGGAGGATGTGGGGGGGTAATATGGTGTGGTTTGTTTATGTGACGCACACCATCCCCAACAAATACAGGATGGGCTATTTGCTTTCCTTCCCAGCAGCTCTCTCCTCAATCGTTAGCCCAGGAACGAACGAAGACCATCTAGCTCAGAAATCCCATGAATCCCATCACTGCCCAGAGGCCACTGGGTAATGTAGTTCACACTAACACACTGGCTTTTCTACATTAAGTCTATTGTTTGACTCTACTCCGCATTATTAACAGTCCAAAGTAATCCTTACTTATCTCAGACTGGTTCTTGGTGCAACACCTCAGTTAATACACTCACAGAAAGAAGCTATTTTACCTCTCTTCCCCCTGTAACAGTACACCTGACAGAAAACAGGGAGAAACATAACCGGTCCCCCTTAAAGATAAAAAGGTTTTGACAGTTAACATCACATTAAGTAGCAAGTATTTCTGCTCATCTGTATTATAATGATATTTTTTCCAGATGTGAAATAAAATAGATAAATCCGCTCGCTTTTTACTTCTGAGCCTCTTCATGAATCATCGCAACTGATCAGCTTCAAATATTCATATTAGTTTCACAGTGTAATTGGACATCTCGTCTCCTTTCGGATTTGTTTTACTACCAAATATTAGCCAGACGCCAGTCATTTTTCAACACAATACTTTTATTTCTAAATGATAAAAAAACTACAAATATTAACTTTAATTGTGGGGAAACTTTAAACTAGCTGCTTTGTTAGGTACATCTTACAAAGTACTGAGTGTGGACCCCCTTTTTCCTTCAGAGCTTCCTTAATTCATTATTGCGTATATTCGTAAAGGTGCTGGAAACATCCAACACATCCCCAAGGTGATCTATTAGATTGAGATCTGGTGATTGTGGGGGCGTTTTGAGCACAGTGAACTCGTTGTACCAATTTGAGGTTATTTGAGTTTTGTGACATGATGTGTTGTCCTGGTGGAAGCATCTATCAGAAGATTTATCCACTGTGGTCATAAAGGGCAGGCTGTGGTGGTTAAACAATGCTCAGTCGGTACTAAGGGAGCCTAAAGTGTGCCACAAAATTATGCCACCATGAGCGTGAACTACTGATTTAAGGCAGAATGGATCCATGCTTTCATGTTGTTTATGATAAATTCAGAGCCTACCTTCCCAACACTCCTGCAGAAATTGAAACTCATCAAATCAAGCAATGTTGTTCGAGTCTTCTCTTGTGCACGTTTGGTGAGGCTGTGCAAGCTATATCCTTGGTTCCCTGTTGTTAGCTGACAACAGTGACTTTCTGTGTTGTCCATCTGCTTCTCTGTGTTCAGAGATGTTCTGCATACATTGATTGTAACGAGTGGCTATGTCAGGTATTGTTGCCTTCCTGTTAGCTCAAAACAGTCTGGCTATTCTCTTCTGTCATCACCACCCAGAGAACTGCTGCTCACTAAATATTTTCTCTCTTTCGGTCCATTTTCTGTAAACCCTGGAGACAACTGTATGTGAAAATCCCATTAGATCAGCTTTTTGTGAAATACTCAACCCACCTTGTCTGGCACCAACAACCATGCCACATTCAAATCACCTTTCCTCCCTCTGTTATTTGGTTTGAACTTCAGCAGAAGGCACACTCTACACCTGCCCCACTTCATTAACAAGCAGTTGAGCGGGTGTACCTAATAAAGTGAGTATAAATAGAGAATTAAAACAAACTGTATACAAACTGTGTACACCAGTAGGTGTAAAGAAGGTTGTCAATTTAGCTCCTCTTTCTGGACTAGATTTGTAGACTTGGGAAGAAATGCTTTAATACTATTATAGTTTCATCCTGTTTGTGCTGGGGAACAGATATTTCCTTCCATAACCTCCCTGCATTCGACATCTGACACATGTGAAGGTGAGCTGAAAACGTGGAGGTTGTTAGCCACAGCAGGTATAAATGAACCCTATGCTTCTTCTTTTTTTTCCAAACACTGAAGTTTTGGCTCATTCTGATCGCTCTAAAAATCCAGACGAAAACTCCAGGTCACAGGAGCAAGGTTAGCTACAGAAAAATAAGTAGAACCCATACAGCAGCATTGCTTCTCTTAATATGGATTTCTTATACTTGGTTTCTGCACATCAGTATCAAACAATACACTACACTGATAAGGAGGTAAAGATACAGCTGCCTGAAGAAATTAGCTAATGAGCTGTCACATGTACCTGAGAAAGTATAACTTGTGCTGTGCTGTGAAATGCCTCATCTCCCATGTCACGCAATTACAGAGCTTGTATTATGAAGTTTAGATTGTGTCATAACAACCCACACAACAAGTATTTCTTGAGACTAATAAATCATTTTGTTTTGCACAGCAAACACATTTGCCCTCATAAAATGGTGAGCTGAAAAGCTAACACACATTTTGCTGCAGAGGAATAATCAGCAAGGCAAAAAAAAAAAAAAAAGCAATGCTGGGACATTTAGAAAATGAATTTATGGCACAATATTTACTGTTTATATTGTGTGGGCTGGACAAAATGTTATTTGGTTTGCACATATCAAGGCAGGAAATAAGATTGGGGCTTTTTAAACGTCGGTGCTCGGATCTGTTAAATTGCATCAACCTGTTTTCAACCTGACACCCACGTTTAAATAAGTTAGCTCTTAGCGAAATAAAAATCTAATGTCAGCGTTGGCAGCCAGATTAGGGAGAATATTGACTTTAGCAAGAACAAAGACCTATTGCACTTCAGGTACTCTTAGTTGTTTCTTACCAGTTCAGTAGTGTTTTTATTGGTCCTGCTGTGACTTGTGTGCAGCAGAGGATGGCAAGGATCACTTTGTGGAGGAGTCTGAAGTGAGTACGTGTGAAACGAGGGCAGACGAGTCATTTCTGCTGCAAAAGCCTGTCACCCGTGCTAAATTAGAGGCCCGCACAGATTCAGTTCAGGTAACACACTTTCACTGATCCACCTGAATCATCACAAAATGTAAACTGATGATGTTCCAAGTTATTTTGGCATTAGCACACTGAGAAGCAGTCCTTTGTGTTGGATAAAACTTTGTTGTTCCAGAGAAAGAAACCAACGGATTCATCCGGGCTCTTTTTCCGAGATGGTAAAAAGCGCATCGACTACATCCTGGTTTATAAGAAGTCGAGTCCACAGGTGGAGAAGCGGTGCACGTTTGAAAAGAATTTACGAGCTGAAGGTTTGATGCTGGAGAAAGAGGTAAATATACCTGGGAGACTTTTAGTTGCTTTATTATTTACTTAAATCTCCCTTGTTCTCAGTTCCCTGCACTCCTTTTTTGTTTCGAAAGCCTTCCTTGACGAACAACGACATCATGTTTGTGAAGATCCATGCTACCTGGGACACGCTTTGCAAGTACGCTGAGCAGATGAATATCCGAATGCCTTTCAGGTAAATAAAGAATGAACCTTTTAACTCTGAAAAAACATAAAAGTAGATCTTTTTGTTGTTGTTTTTTAAGCCACAAGCAACTTTACACAGTCTTTCTAACCTATATTCTTGTCTGTTATTAAAGAAAAAAATGCTACTTTACAGACTGGAAGAGCAAAACCTTGGGCAGGTAAGTCGATTTAAGGAATAATTTACTCTGAATACATCGGTGTCTCTAATCAAATCCATAGGCATAGGTGTGTCTGGGGGATTCAGTAGTAAGTTGGATGATGGACTGAATTTATGAGTCTGTGAGGAACAGAGACGGTGGAAGATTGAGTAAGCCTGTTTTTGTCCTTTTGCAGCCCTCATAGTGATAAAGTATGTGAAAGTTGAGTGTACTGTACATATAGAGTATTTATAAACATTGGAATTTTAAAGTTGGCAGGTATGCAGTAAAGATGAGTTGCAATAAATAATTGAAAAGGAAAGCTTTTAACAATAATTAACAATATCAACTACTATTCTTAACTGATTAAGTGCGGTACTTAATTTTTCAGGGTTTTCCAAATACATGGCCTTTTTTATTTATTTAAAAAATAATGAGTTTACGATACAGCACGTTTTTAAAGGTCCAGTAAAGCAGCTCACCCAGTTCTGACTGCTTTTCTATAAAATACTCTTCATAAAAGATAAAATGGAGCCCCACAGACTTATTTGCATGCTATTTTTAGAGAGCCGCATTTGCGCTTTGATGTGGCGTTCAAGTGTTGTCCAAGTTCTGTGAAGAACTCCAAATTTCCATTTCCTCTTCTCACTGGAAAGCAGACAGAAATAACCAGAAACTGAAAGAAAATGTGGTAGAACACTGTTTTAAAAACCACCATACTAAAAATCAAAACACCTGGTTCTTAGATTTTTGTACACCAAACTTATTTTCCCAGTCATGTAAAGGTCGCATCAAATTGCTGGATAGATCATCAGTATGTGGTTAATCACTCGTGAATGAGTCGTGCACAGCCATAGTTTTCATTAAATGCAAATGATTCTCAACTGATGGTCAAATATATTGATTTACAATATTTCCTTTAAAATATATACTCACTCATGCAGCAAAATGTTTGATAACTTTAGTCATGGCTTATTTGTTATAATTATTTAACATTACGGAGAAATGCATAAAATTTGAAAGCTATTTTTTCAATGGCTTTACTCACTTGATGAGAAAGAACTAAAATGATACTTGAGCAACAGCAAAGTGGACACTTAATGTCTGAGCTATGAAAGGGCCTTTGTTAAGCTCTGTAAAGGTAACATTTAGTGAAGTGTGATACTGCTGGTGGTGGAGGACTGTTCGCTTCAATCCATTAAACTATGAACATGCTGGGAGTGTTGTCGTTGCTGTTGTTTTGCTGTTTTGAACACAGCTTATTAGCATAGCTGAACAAGGCTAAGTGGACCTGACACACTAACTGCAGTATAAGTGCCCGCTTTAGTGTTTTATTCTACTTAAATGCCGACTGCGTTGTAGCCATAAACTAACACAATGACACATGATGGACAGACTGTAGTCAGTAGAAAATTAAAGAGGTTGACCGTACTCTGATAACTGCAGGCTTGTTTTGTTACGCTTTCACATACCGTGTATACACACTAACCGCACGCACAAAAATCAGACAATATCACACGGACAGACAAGAATCACTCGCCCACCTGTCCAACTGAGAACAAAGCACTTCAGGGAACTAAATTAAATCTTGTGTGAGAGCGATCTTAGTCATTGTGAAGAATGAGGATCATTATGTTTTCCTCAGCGCTCCTGCAGGCTTTCGCTAAGCTGTTGTTCTTAAAAGAAAAATCTACCCGAGCAGTAAATGAGCTTTATGTGTTAACTAATGGTTTGTCTCTAACTCACATTTCTGTAATGCCGAACAAATGGGCTGTGGCGACTGCTTGTTGGTTTGATATCAGTATCTTTACATACAGTACCTGGAGCCTTCATAACAACACATTAAACACTATCTGTCAGCAAGTACGTTTTGCAGCAGAATTGCTATTTGTATTTATTTAATGCATACAAGAACAGCAGCCTCACAAATTACTGGAGGCCTCTCCAACAAATCTGGAGAAGGATGCATTGCCAAGCGAGCAGATTTTTAGCTGCATAGCAGAGTCACTGAAAGAGTGTCTGTCTGAAGGCTGATCAAACACTTGTCCAGACTGAAGGATTGTCAGGACATTTTGTACAGAAACTGATGGCTGCCTGAGGATAATTCCTGCTGGGACTGATATTAAAGTCAGATACATTTTATTAATAAAGCCCGGTATCAAAAACTGTGATGTCCTCTCTACCCTTAGATCCTTACATCTGTTTCTTTTTGCAGCTTCTTACTACTTATGTCATCACCATTAGGTTTCAATTTATTAGATTTTAACTTAAATTTCTTTATAATTGTGAGTCGACTACAGTTAAATTTTATATGCAAATTTTTACATTTATACAGACCAAGGCATCGGCAGCAGCTCTGAGATTTTCACCTTTTTATACTTTGAAATATCTTCAAATGTACTCTTTGCATTGATGAAAATGATAATTCAGTTAACTTGTTATTGACTAAATATCTGAAAATTAATGCTTCACTGTATTTTTTTTATGACAAGTTAATGTCCTAAAATTAGATAGTGTGCAATGTAAAACTCAGACAGGATATAAAAGATATCCAACAGTATCACCCAGTTTGTTAAATTCTGTTTTAAACTCTCTTTTTTTGGGCGCCACAAATGACCATACTTGGAACTGGGTTCAGTGCTAACGTAATACTATACATTTGGTTATTCCTGAATGGTGAATATATGTATATATGGCACAGTCATACAGATAGACACTAGTGCACATTTAAATGGCCTGTATTTGTATAGCGCTTTTACTAGTCCCCCCCCTAGGGACCCCAAAGCACTTTACACACCCAGTCATTCACCCATTCACACACACATTCACACACTGGTGGAGGCAAGCTACAGTTGCCCTGGGGCAGACTGACAGAAGTCAGGCTGCCATATCGCGCCATCGGCCCTTCTGGCCAACACCAGTAGGCGGTAGGTGAAGTGTCTTGCCCAAGGACACAACGACCGAGACTGTCCGAGCCGGGGCTCGAACCGGCAACCTTCCGATTACAAGGCAAACTCCCAACTCTTGAGCCACGATCGCCCTACTACTTACTACTTCTATAGGAATTCAGAGGCTAAGTTGGTGCCAGATGTCTGCAATTAGATACCCAGGAAAACCTCATCTCTCTGACAGCCCAGCTTAGATTTGCAGTGTCCTTTGGACCACATTGGAGATGTTTGGCATAATACACAGTGGAACAGTTGATTTGGGCTTGTTTTGCAGCCACAGGACCTGGGCAGCTTAGTCATTTAGTCGAGTATGAGCTCCGCTGTATATCAGTGTATTATAGAGTCAAATGTTAGACCATATGCCCAACAGCTAAAGCTTGGCCTGAAACTGGGTCATACACCAAGACAATGATGCCAAGCACAGCAGCAAAGCTACAACAGAATTGCTGAAAAAGAAAACAATCAAGGAGCTGCAATGACCCAAAGTTCAGAGCTCAACCAAACTGAAATGCTTTAGCTGCATGCAAACCTCAATGAAGTAAAGTAACGTTTTAAAGAAGAGTAGGTTAAAATTCTTTATAAGTGAGACACTTATAAAGTCATATAGAAAATGATTGCTTCACGTTATTGCTGCTAAAGGGGGTTGTGGACGCTGTAAAATGTAATGGCCTACACCTTTCACCAAATGAAAACATTTGGCATGAAATAAACAATAAAAAAAAAAGTTTGTGTGTATAGAGACCGCATGGAGTTCAACAAAAACTTTCCTTTTTCAATTGACTTGGGTAGGTGTTTGTTAGCATAAGCAAAAATATAGTGATGCTATGATTTGGATTAAGCTAGCTGTTATCCTGGATCAGTCTCTCTCGGGCTCACGGAAATGAGAATGAAAAAAGATAATCAGACGTGCTGTCCAGCAATGCATGTACATGTGTGTGCAAACATGCTTTTTTGTGCTAGCGCGAAGTCGTCATGGTAGGTCCGGAGAAAAGGGTCAGGGAACTCCGTCTCATACCAAAGTAAACAATCTTCATTTAATCTGTGCTGTTAATCTCGTTTCTCTGCGTGCGCCTGTGCAGCAGGTTTCATCTGAGATGTCGCCAAATCAAAAGCTGGCTTCCCAGAAATCCCATGAAGCTGGACAAAGAGGCCTTGCCTGACCTGGAGGAAACCGACTGCTACACAGCTCCCTTCAGCAGAGCACGCATGCATCAGTAAGGAGGATGTATACACACTCGTGCATGCCAGGACTCACAAACAGGATCACAGTGTTTTTACCGGGCAACAGCATTCCTAGCCCCCCCACCCCTCTTTTTAACCATCACTTCCACTCACGTCCTGAAGTCTTAATGTGGAATTTAGAAACCACGCGATGAAGTTTGCACTTTAAAGTCTTGTATATTTTATAGTTTTGCATTTGAACTTGGGAGCCATGATGATAAAGACAAGTTGATCATAAATAAGAAATTGAAATACAGCAGCAGATGTGCGTGAAATAACTTGCTTGCTGTTCCATATTTTCAACACTTCCCTGTGATGAAAGGCATCATCTAATCTCGTCTATCAGTGAATCATTTCCACTTTCCCTTAGCTTGTCAGCCTGGGCCGTTTTTTTAAGGGGAAAGGGGATAATAATGTTGGGATGAATACAAGCTTTGCACCATAAATTGTGTTTTAATAACCTCCCATCGTTATCGACTCAGCTCTCATTAAAGGCCTCTGCTGAGTGATATTGATAGACTGTTGCTTTATGAATAACTGAAGGAGTGTGCCGTTATTTCCTCCCAGCTTCACGATCAACAACAGAGAGACCTTCTTCTCCAATTCTACCAGAAGTAGAATAGTCCATCATGTCCTGCAGCGCACCAAGTATGAGGACGGAAAATCAAAGATGGGTAAATCACCGTGCTTTCTCCTCACGTTCAGAACAATGTTTCCCGCAGCATCGCACAAATGCCATTCCGTATAACCATCTTAATGATCCATTTAGGACAATTTATCCACTGAGAAAGGAACGGAGCCTACATTTATTTTAAAAGGGAAAACGTCAGTTTCTGTTAATTTGATTTCAGAGTGATAGGGGGAGCTGCCGATGCAAAAGTGGTACAGTCTAATTTGTGTCTGATCTCTCCTCTCTTCTCCTTCTGGGCAATTGGTTTTCTTTTTTTCTTTTTATCTCAGCATCTTCTCTGTCTACTGCCAACATTATTTGCTGATTAAAGTTTGGCCTCAGCATCTTGGAATGGGTTTCACGTTAATATTTTAATAGCTTTGACCACTTTACTTTCCAAGAAATCAGATCAGCTCAGTCACAAGATGGAGCAACCCTTTTCAAATCCATACTCCACCTTATCGCACTGTCTGGTGTTTCAGTAAATGGATGACAATAATTGCGCTTTTGTCCTGCAGAAATAACGGTTTTAATGAGCCACTCTGTGGATTTGTCTCTCAATTACAAGTGGGTTTAAATTTTTAATGTGGCGTCCTTGTTCTTTATTCCACTGTAGGAATCAACCGGCTATTGGGCAACAATACGTATGAGGCTGCATTTCCTCCACATGAGGTGAGATGATTTTAATTCCTACTGAAAAGATGTTGAGACTCACAAATTACTAATATGAGTAATCACATTTTTATTCATGCAGAGTTTTTAAAGGCATTCAGAGACCTTTTGCATTGATTCATTCATTCAAAGAGAGAGAAAGTCTTTAAACTACGTGGTTTGATTACAAATCCATAAAGAGCAAATGAGATACCTGATATAAATTTGGCTGCTATTCTCTTCCAAGTTCGCTCCTCACAAGGTAATGCACCTCATCCAGAAGTCTTGCTATAAGACTGTGCATACTCATGCCAGGTCTTGTACTTACTACATGAATATTCACAATTGCAATTTTACCATTTGATGTCAGACTATCGATGCAGAGCTCTACAACTGAGGTGTCTGAGAGAATGATCAATGCAAACAACCTAAACTTGTGGCTCCAATTCAGTTCCAGTTCAGTTCCAATTCAGGGTTGTACCTAAAAGCTAATTCAGAAATTAACTTATCCTTTGGACTCTGGGAAGAAGCTGGAGTACCCGAAAAGAACCAATGTGTGCCCAGGTAGAACACGCAAACACACACAGAAATGTCCTGGCTGTCTGACTGGCTGGCTGGTGGATTCAAACCCTGACGCGAGTCCCAGATTTGGCTAAAATTAAATTCAGATTGCTTGCACAGGCTGTGCAAACATCTTGAGCTCAGTCCCTCACTTCTTTAAATTTTGCTAAGAAAGTGAAAAGCAGTTAATTTTTATTTAAACATTGTTACAAAATCAGTTTCACCCCGGTTCTTTTTTTATTCCTCGAAGCATCCAGAGACTGCAGCGGACTCAGTAGTCATTTTCACAAAAACCTTTATTCATCTTTATTCATCTTCATTTACGCATGCATCTTCTAGAAGGGAAGACGTGCAAGGCCGGTGTCCCTCTGCAGATCTTCCACTCCTTTGTCTGTGAAACACAATTTTGTAGAAGTGACCCCATCATAAAACCCCCATGGTGTGCTGCAAACTCTGTGTCTGTGTGTATGCACGAGCACGTGAGTGCCTGTGTGTGCGTGTACCCTGTATGTCTATGTGAGTGCACGTGAGTGAATGTGCGTGTGGATGTGTGAGTGTAACAGTTTAAGCACTGTGTGTGTGTCTCTGCGTACGTGACTTCCTGGGGGTCATAAAAGTAATCTCACCCAAGCTACACCAAATTCCTCTACACAACATAGAAAACAGAGTTAACATATTACAAACACTGAGACCCCCACTCTGCATGGGTCAGATGGGCCATTGGCCTCTTGTTGTCTTACATTTACAGATAAGGTGGAGAGTCTCCTACAAACCTACTTCTAAGTTTATAACAATTATGAGTTTTATTAAAGGTACAAGCATCAGCATCAGCAATCCCCAACTGTAGCTTCCTGTCTCCTTTTATGGCAGGCAGACCCCCAGTGTCCATAAATTCCTTTTTCTCTAAACAAATACACACTCTCAGGCCTACAGCTAAGCCAAACTAAAACGCAGACAAATCCTTCCCTATTCCTCTGATCTAAACAAATTTAACACATCATATTATAATAATTATTTTCTTGTACTCACAATAATACATAGAAATACATATATATATGTATTTGGCATAACCACCTTTACTTCAAAGTTTGAACTCTCTTAGTCAAACTTTCTTAGAATTTCTATCTGAAGATGACTTTTCCATAAAGTCATCTTTAGGAATATCCATTCTCTTCTGCTTATCCTTTTCAGGGTCACAGGGGGGCTGAAAAGGGCCTCTTGCCTTAAGCTGTCTTAGGGCAAGAGGCAGGGTACACACTGGACAGGTCACCCATCTGTCGCAGGGTCAACAAATAGAGACAAACAACCATTCACACTCACAGCTATGGGCAATTTAGAGTTACCAGTCAACCTAACCCCACTAACTGCATGTCTTGACTTTGGACAAGAGAATGTGGGAGGAAGGTGGAGTACCCAGAGAGAGCCCACGCAAACACGGGGAGAACATGCAAACTCCACACAGAGAGACGTTGGCCTGATGGTGGAATTAAACTCAGCACCTACCCACTGTGAGGCAGCACCTTGCCACCGTGCTGTCCCATCTTCAGGAATATTGCTACAGATTTTTTTTCAGATCACATTCAAATCTCTTCTTTGAATGTTGTCTGCCTTTTGTTTTGTTTTCAGTAAAGGTGATCCTACACAGTTGTCATGTAAACTATTGTCATGCTGAAAAATGAAGCTGCTGCCAATAAGATGCTTTCCGTATGGTATTGCATGGTGGATCAAATCTGATGATACTTTTTGAGTTCATAAATCCATCAATTTTGAAATGCAGCCCCAAACCAAGACAGAGCCTCCGCCACAGTTTACAATTAGCTGTAGACACTAAGTGTTGTACACTGACACTGATTTTGATGAGGCCTTTGTGGACAGTACGTGGCTCACCAAAGAGACCTAAAGAAATTGGTTCTTTGCTAACTGGCTGTTGTATGTAGACACAAAACAAACAAAACATTCCTCTGAAAATAGTCAGGTACGAGAACTGGACTGAAGATATTTGAAAAAGCAGATAATGTACAAAGAAAACCTTCGACCTTCAGAAAGCCTGGAAAACAATTGCTCAAGACCACTTTCAAAATTACGAGCAAGTCTGGCACCTCTGAATCGAAATGTAAAGAAATGAGGTGCGGCTCAAGATTATTACACAGTACTGTACATCATTTTTACACTGTGAAAGACTTCCGGTGCCCTTCACAGAGGTGCAGGTGGAGAGAACCTGACTTTCCATGAAAGGCAGCAAATATAGGAGTAGCTTTGGTAGTACTTCACTACATCACAAAAAACAACAATGCAGGGGATAGTGTGAAAATTCAAATCTGGTATGTTTTGTGTTTCTTATCGGCTGATTATATCTGAAGGATATAAAAAAAATTTTTAGTCTAGACTCTTCTTCTCTTGTCTCATCAGGGCGGTTACAAGAGCAGACATTCAATCAAGACGCACGGTGCCCAGAACCACAGGCATCTTCTGTATGAGCGCTGGGCCCGCTGGGGGATGTGGTACAAATACCAGCCTCTGGATCTCATCAGGTAATCAGCTTTGAAGCAGGTGACACAAATCACGAGCTGTTTTCGTACACATACATTGTGTACGTGTGTGCGTCGTACGCGAGATACCGCGTCCTGATTATGTTGCCGATCCTTTCTTTGATCACAGTCAAGATATGTTGTTTAAATGGAGTTTGAAGTCTGCACGATCACAGATTTCTCACGAGGAGCAGTCTCATCTACAACTCCTTGACATCGCAGCACGTCTGTTATTTCTGAAGTGATGGAGCTATTTTAACAGCTGATGATGAACTCGCTTTAGTTTCCGGCTTCCTTGGTAGCTCTGCATTTCATCACCATCTGTCAAGTCTGTCATATCCATCTTATTACGAGGAACATGAGAGTGGCAAGGAATGGTTTCATATTTAGGGAAATATTATTTTCACTTTCTTGTCAAGAGGGAGTTGAAATGATGACTGTCTCTGAAGCACACCTTGTCATTTTCACATTCACAGCTTTGTATGCATTAAACAGGTGACAGACAGCGTGAAAGTCATTAGGTTTTCGAGGTTCTAGTAAGTACTTTGGAGAGGTTTTTTGGTTTTACACTGTATTGGATCTTTACGAGAGCAGTTTTGAAATAAATGTCTTGCTTAAGCTTGCTGGGATCATCGATTATTTTCCAGCCTTAGCGTTCAACCTTCTATCCATTAAGCCGCTGTGATCATCTCACAGTGCACCACTGACGCCCACAACTCCACGCTGAACGGGCACGGTCAAGTCTAATTAAGTCGTCACAGTTAATTGGTGAATTTTCTCCACTCTATTTTTTTGTGTCTCTCCCAGGCGATACTTTGGTGAGAAAATCGGTCTGTACTTTGCGTGGTTGGGCTGGTACACGGGCATGTTAATCCCCGCTGCCCTGGTTGGGGTTTTTGTCTTCCTCTATGGTCTTTTAACCATGGACGCGAGCCAAATCAGGTCAGTTCACACAACTATGCCATGTAAGTCCGAACATCGTGTCGGTTGATGATGGCATTTATTGGTTTACTCTCTCCCCAGTAAAGAGATTTGCGAGGCCAACACTACCATCATGTGTCCCATGTGTGAGGAAAACTGTGAGCCTTGGACGCTGAGTGACAGTTGTGTATATGCAAAGGTCAGTGCAGCTTTGGTATTTCTCCATATGCACAACATTACATGATCTTAGAGTTTCTCAAAACTGTTACAAAGATGCCAGCAGACATGTATCTAGACTAGAAACGGGGGCACAGTGAACCTGGTTCTTCAGGTGAAACCTTAGGTTTATTATTTTATTTGACTTTTTTAATGTTGATTAAATAAATTAGGTCTTTTTTTAGTAAGTATTAGGTGGATTTATTCCCACTTGACAATAACCAGTGAGCTGTTTCCACCTGCTTCCAGTCTGCATGCCAAGCTAAGCTAATCAGTTGGTAGCTGTAGCTGTACGATCATTATTATAGGCAGTTGATGCTATTTTAAAACCATGATTTCTTTAACAAATCTCCTGCGTTGGGACCTGAACTCAAAAATGTTGATTGTCAGAGAGCCTGGAGATCTTTTTGGGTAAAATTGGGGCTGTGGATATTGATAATGTATTCTGTTTCACTTTTGTGTTTTTAAGAGCAGCGCTCCGTGTGCTTGTGCTTCTAGGTGACCTATCTGTTTGACAACGGTGGCACTGTATTCTTCGCTATCTTCATGGCTATTTGGGGTGCGTAGAAGCAGTTTGTGTTGGTGGCTTTTTCTTGTTGTTCCACATAAGCTTTGTTCTCTGCCTGATACCAACCCTACTGGAATTTGATTCTATTTATACTCGAGTGCTTGTGTTTCCACTCACCACTCATCTCTCCCAAACATATTAAGTTTTTCAACTGAGAATTTAGTCCACAAGACACTCTGCAGTACACAAACAAGACAAACAAGAGATCGTCAGTCTGTAATGTGTTTTTCAGTAAGTAAATCTCAGTCCGCCTTCTCTGACTCCACACTTGTACTTCCAGTGCAGTTCTGATGTAATTAGTTTGATAATTAAAGATTTCTCCAGGGGCAGAATATCACTCGGCTGTCAAGGTTGTAGAATTGCACCGTGATATTCATATATTGCAGCTACGTTTCCCACAGCTATAATAACTTTGTAACGTGAAGTGTGAGCATTAGAGTGCATCGGCTGGCCCAGATCCATCTATCTGTCAAGGAGGTAAATAATCACTTGTGCCAGAGGGAGCAATTGACACAATTTGTTCTTTATTTGGACTAAGTGAAGGATAATGAGAGCTCAAAAGCCAAAGAATGTCCACACAGTTGCACTAACTGAGGTCTGTAGCTCCAAATCCTGCATAAAAGCTTTTGGCTATCTGGACCAAAGTTAGCAGCACTGCACCACTGAGTGAGTGCACTCAAAGTCTGGAGTTAGTGTTAGTGAGTGTGTGTGAGATAGACATGAAAAATTGGTTAGCCCAAGGGATTGAATGTAGGCATCAGAGAAGGCCGCTTTTCTCTCTCTTTAAACAAAAGTGGGTCAAGCTATATTAAACTTCAACATCTTTACGAGCGGCTAAAGTTGTTCTGACTGAGGATTCAAACTCTGGTGCATTTTTTGCCTCTGGTCTTTCTCATTTTACTCTACATTAAATAAGTTCACAGAAAATATATCACTTGTTTGGTTGCTTTGTTTGCTTGATTTATCACTTATTAATCTGCAGGCTTTTAATAATTTGAGTTAAAACAGTGCCGGAAAAAAAGCAAAACAAACCACATGAGGTTTAAAAAAATCCCCAAGGATAAAACATTTTAATAGATAAATGAGAGCCATTGTGAGGCTACAAAGAACCAACCACATATTTATATATTTTATTGGAAATCTGTTATAAAAACCACATTGTGTGCATATCTAATGCAAACTAATACACAAACTGTATCACTGCTACAGTGAGGTCAATAATATTTTGGACAAAGACACAATTTGTGTAGTTTTGCCTCTGCACTACAGCACAGTGGCTTCTAAATCAAACAATCGAGATGTGATTGAAGCGCCAACGTTCAGCTTCAATTCAAGGGGTTTAACAAAAGCACTGAATTAAGCATCGCTCATTTTTACAATATAAACTGGACAAGATCGGTTTTCTTGTTCTTTCATGACAAATAATTTTCAAAATTCATTCGAAAATATTGTATTTTGTCTTTCTTAAATATGAGATGAGATTTCAGGGCAAGTGAGGGAGGACTGAAAAGACATAAAAACTTCAGGAGCAGCCAAATCAACAATCTTACATACTTGAACAGATGGTGTTGTCAGCTCAGCAACACCAAAATAACAAGAAAGACCCCAGAAGACTACTAAAGGCTGTGATGACTAGGGATGGGTATCATTTAGGTTTTATCCGATACCAGTACCAAACCGGTACTTCTGAAACGGTGCCGGTGCTTAAACGGTGCTCGAACCGGTGCTTAAAGAATGGAGAACACAAAATTGGTCCAAAAACCTCTCATGTGCAGCTGTTTTTTTTTTGTAAAAAGATAACAATGTTAGCCTTTTCTGCAGCTATAGGGGATTTATGGTATCACTCTTGGCTGGAAGCAGTGCTTAATCAATGGAAAAAACACAAACTTTGTCCAAAAACCTCTCATTTTTAGCTGTTTTTCACTTTTCCTTTGGTCATTTTAGCCTTTTTGGCCAGGGTGAAGGGAGTATCTGCCATCAAACAAGAAGACAGCCTCGTGTAACTACGACGGTGTTTGCTAGTTCACCTTACGTGCATTAATGTAATCACGCGGTTAGCGTACTCAACGTAAATTACACACGAACAACATTAAGCTACTCACGCAGAGAAGAACGGCTGCTGCTGCCATCATCATCCGTCATCATTTCTGCTACACTGGCAGGGCTAGGGGCCAGGACTCTCCTTTTCGGGTTTTTGGGGGATGTTGCTAACTCCGGGTCCGATAACAGGCACCACACCCGCAGTAGATGTGCTCGGTGTGAGGTCTCGCAGCAAGCTATCAAATACGGCGCATTTCTCGGCTTTTAACAAAAGGCTATAGGTCGCCAGGTTCGTCGTCAGATTCGAGGAGTTACCTCCTTTGACAGTATCACAGTATCACCTTAAAGCACTTGTTGCAGGCTGCTGAGTTTGCATCTTTTGCTGTGAAGTACAGCCAGACTTTTGACCGCTTCGCCTTGGGCATTTTTACTCTGTAGCTCTGCTCTAAAAGAACGTACGTACCTGGGCCCGCCTACTATCATTGGAAACGTAAAATGATTGGCTAGAATCCAAAATGTATCACAGCTCAGGAAAGAAAAGCACCGAAATAAAGCACCGAAATGTGCGCTGCTTTTCGGTCTGTTTACTACCGTTTATGTCAGAACCGATACCGGTACCCATTCCTAGTGATGACAGACTTTTTTTTTTGTCCTTAGTTAAGAAAAACAACTTCTCAACATCCAACCAAGAATACTGTCAACGAGGCAAGACTATCACTGTCAAGATCTGCACTCAAGAGATGCCTTCATAAAAGGAAATAAAAGTGTTTACAACAGGTGCAAACCACAACAAGTGCAAACCACTAGTTACACTCAAGATCAGGAAGGCCAGATTAGACTCGAAAGACTTGGAAACATCTAAAAAAGAGCCTTCACAGTTTGGAAACAATATTTGGACAGGTGAAACCTGAAAGATGAATTTGTACCAGAATGATGGGAACAGAAAATTATACAGCTGGAGAGAAACAATTCATGATCTGAAGCATACCACATCTGTCAAACATGTTAGAGGCAGTGCTATGGCATGTGCATGTATGGCTGCAATTGGAACTGGGACACTGGTGTTTCATGATGATCTGACTGCAGGTAGAAGTAGCAGGATGAACTGTGAAGTGTGCAGGGCTGTACTCTCTGCCTAGAGTCAGCCAAATACTTATAAAAATAGGATATTCTTCAATGGCGAAATAGGTGACATGATCTCAACCCAGCCGAGGCGCTTTTCAGTTGCTGAATGCAAAACTGACGACAGAGAGACCCATCTCAACCCAGCGTGATGTCCATGGGTTCTAGACTTCATGCAGTCGTTGAGTGTACAGGATTTTCACCAAAATAATAAAAACAGTCCTTATATTTCAAATTACATTAGTTTGTAGAATTAATTTTGAGCCTCTGAAAATGGAGACATCTGTCTAAAATATTTTACATTTCCTAAACAGTTAGTGCAACACTTTTGTTAAACTACTTGAATTAAAACTGAAAGTCTGCAGTTCAGTCTTAGTTATTTTATTTAAAATCCACTGTGATGTTAACAGAGGTAAAACTGCAACAATTGCGTCTTAATCCAGCAAATTGTGCATCTTAATGTATAGAATTACATTGTGTTTTCCATCATACATGATAAAGTTTCAGTTTTTTACTGACTTTGAAGCCAAATTCTTCCAACATGTGGATTTATGTAAATGATTCCTTTGTGTGCACGTTTATAAAAGCCCCCGTTTCTCTGTTACACATTTGTCACATTTTCAAGGCGGAAAACATAAAAAGCCTTGACAGAAAAAGAACATCATTTCCGACGTTGTTTTTTACCTCAAGTCACAACAGAGCCTGACACAAAGGAAACAATGCCTCCAGTCTGAAGTCATCCCACAAAAAGCTTTACTTTAGAAGTCTCTCAACCCAAAATGGATCTTGCTCGACAAAGACACAGTTTGAGGATGTGCACTGAACAAGAAAAAGTCTATTTGCTGTTGCCAGTCTCCTTTAACTTGACATCCACAGTGTGAGTGTGAACTGATGACTGTAATCAGTCTCCATCTTGGGCCGTGCACATCACTGCAGCCTGTTTCACCCAGGATATCTGACTATGATGTGCTGTTTGCTTCTGCATGGCCTCTTCCTCTTTGCAGTTAGCTGTGCTATAGTGTATACATCAAAAATGATCAATAACGTGATTGATTCATGATCCCTTCTGCAGCCACTGTATTCCTTGAGTTCTGGAAAAGAAGAAGGGCAGAACTGACTTATGACTGGGATCTTATTGATTGGGAGGAGGAAGAGGTATGTTAGACATATGCTCAAATATATGATTACCTCACAGTTTTAAGGTGTTCATGCTGTAAGAGAGCTACAGTTCAGTAGACAATGCTGGAATATGTGTTGTTAATCAGGAGGAGCTGAGGCCACAGTTTGAAGCCAAGTACTCCAGGATGGAGAGAGTTAACCCCATCTCCGGCAAGCCCGAGCCTTTCCAGCCTTTCTCAGACAAGCTTAGTCGGCTCATGGTGTCTGTGTCCGGAATATTCTTCATGGTAAACCCTTTAACCTTTGAATAATCTGTCTTTTTGGGAATCGGGCTCGGTGTAAGCTCACAGTTATTTTGTGTGCCATCTTTATTAGAACAGTGTGATGCGTTTGCAGTGGTGTAACATCTCCCCCTGCTGGACAAAGACCATACTCAAAGGAAATGGTGTATTAGCCCTTTCTCATGGCCTAATTTCTCCTGTTTACATATAAGTTGCTTCTGATTATCTATCATCTAAATAGTTCAATGTTTCTAAACTTACAGTTTTTTCATATTTATGGCACACTTCTTCCTTATAGGATAAATTCAAAACTTTTTTTCACCCTGTTAATCGTACTGGTTCTTCATCCTTTCTGCTGTGCTTGTCTTCTCTCCATCACCTCTGCTTAGATTTCCCTTGTTCTGACAGCAGTGTTTGCTGTAGTGGTTTTCCGCCTTATTGCGATGGAGAAGTTTGCTTCCTTTAACTGGTATTTTGTGAAGAAGAACTGGCAGTTCGCCACCTCTGGCACCGGTGTCTGCATCAACTTTATGATCATCATGTCTCTCAATGTGGTGGGTGCCCGGACGAGCATCATCCTACATCCCACGTTCGCATTTTCTATCCCATAAATACTTCACTCAGCACTTATTTAAGACTTTTTTTTCATTCCAGCCTTCCTCTGTTTCTCATAATCATTACCCTCCTCAACCTTTTCCTGTTGACACTGATGTGTACTATCATTTTGTCAGGTGTATGAAAAGGTGGCCTATCTGCTGACTAATTTAGGTGAGTGTTTCATGCATTTATGCCTTCATTATCTTTGGCTTCCCAGCTGGTTGAACATTATTTATTCTCTTCACCCATCTGCCTAACAAACCCCTGTCCCTCCCCTTTTAGAGCACCCACGGACGGAGTCTGAGTGGGAGAACAGCTTTGCTCTGAAGATGTTTCTGTTCCAGTTTGTGAATTTAAACAGCTCCACGTTTTATATCGCCTTCTTCCTTGGAAGGTAGGCAAACTGCCATAAACTTTACAGTGACTGTTTACACCGACTTTAATGAGGGATTGTGCAAAGATGTTTCCTTTCAAACTCCCAGTCATGACCAAGCCAAGACTCCTTCCCTTCCCCTCCTCAGCCGGGGAAATCGTGTTTTTTGGGTGTTTCATCTTTCAGCAGTTACAAAATGCTGCCCTGCCTACAAGTGTAACTAGGTCACGGATTGTTGCACATAATTAGCACCTCTAAGTGTCTTTTTTTTCTACTCTAAGTTTATTATTATTATTATTATTATTATTATTATTATTATTATTATTATTACATTGATTGAATCAACAGCTAATGTTGGCCGTCTTAATTTGATCAGGTTTGCTGGCAGGCCTGGAAAATACAATAAACTCTTTAGTCGATGGAGATTGGAGGAGGTGAGTGCAATTAGCCATCAAACGTAAGTAGGTGATTATGTCAGCAGTGACTGGGCTGATTAGTGCCTTCTGTTTTGGGATATATTTAGAAATTTCGAGTAATTCATCTTTCTAATGATCCGCCTGCATGTGAACCATTAATCTCACCACATAATTACTGTGATTTTCAATTTTAATGATTAAAAAAATGGAATCGGATCAAGTGTGTCCCAGAGTTTGCTCCTAGCTCTGAATTATTAGGCACGAAATATGAATGATACGGTTTTTGTATTATTATTATTTTTCATTGAAATCTATTTTTCTCAGTGTCACCCAAGTGGGTGTTTGATTGATCTGTGTCTGCAAATGGGAGTCATCATGTTCTTCAAGCAAATCTGGAACAACTTCATGGAGCTCGGTTATCCGTAAGTGCCTCATTATAATCGCACGCCTTCTTGTCTATGAACTATTAGAAATGACATGAAGCTTAATGACGTGAATTCAAGTGATGGCAATTAACAGGCCGTATGTAGTTTCTGCATGGCTTTTCCTCTTTCAGCTCATTTGCATGTGAAAAGATTTTTCTCCTGAAGAAGCACATCAAATCCTCTCGCATGTGGCTCAGTAAAACAGTTCTTGCAGAGCACAGTGCTTTGCCAGGGTTTATCGCTACTCTCTATGTTTTCAGTCTGCTGCAGAACTGGTGGTCTCGTAGAAAGATGAAGAAAGGAGGTGGTGGAGGGCAGAATGTAGAGAATAAGGCCCAGCTTCCTCAGTGGGACAAGGACTGGAATCTGCAGCCGATGAACGCCCATGGGCTTGTGGATGAATATCTCGAAATGGGTAAAAAATGCACTCCTACTAAGAATTGTGTTTTGACTTTCTGGAGAAGGAAATAATCCATGCAAATGCAGGCTATTATTCAAACCTCAGCATTTATTTTTTTTTTCGTGCCAGTGTTGACATCCGAATGATTCTTTCCGCTGCAGTTCTTCAGTTTGGCTTCACCACCATCTTTGTAGCAGCTTTCCCGCTGGCTCCTCTCCTCGCTCTGCTCAACAACATCATTGAGATTCGTCTTGACGCCTACAAATTTGTCACTCAGTGGAGGAGACCCATGCCTGCTCGAGCCACTGATATAGGTCTGTGCAGCTCACACGACATCTTCTTGGATCAGAGTCACTTTTAATTATTGTTTTTTCTTCCAGCAGTAAAATGTTGTGTTAGTTTAACATGACCTCTCCTACAGTGATGGATATGTTTCCATATCCTGTCCTTCTGCAACTCCATATGCTGCACCTCCCCTCTCATCAGCCCATCTCCCCATACGATTACAAACTGCATCCTTAAACTGCCATATGACCCAGTGATTCATGTGGCATGTTTCCTTGTAATTAAAGGAGGAATCCACCCTGAAACATTTAGAAATTCCTCCGCTGTAATGAACACATTATGTGTCAGTCACACAGCAAGCTAAGCTCCTTTGAAGAGTTAGGCTGACATTTCCTGATCATCCACACACAGATCTAAGGCAGATAAGGAGGAGAGATCCTTTTTATCTACTGTCTCTGTCTTCATTCAACTGCCACAAAACAAAACATTTTGTGTAATTCAATATGCTCCATTACCGGAAGCTGTTCAATCGCATTCGGGGACATTATTAACTAAGGCAGAAGTAAATCGAGTGCAGTGAAGTGAAAATGGCATCTTGAAAATTGTTACTTATAGAGCTTGAGCTACACATGTCAGGAACTGCTAACAACTGTGACCATAAAAGGTTCATTTCTGTTATTTGTGACCTTATCACTAATATGGAGTCTTGTCACACCTTCAGTTTCTCTGATCAGAAGCGAGCCAATTAGATGACGCTTACTATGCGCACAATCGGTTGGTGGAGAAGGAGCAGGATTGTTCACCCCGGGAGAAGCTTTAAACAAAAACCTGTGCAACCTATAAATTTACTGCAATTTAAACTTTAGTTTATTGGTTAAAAAGGGAGCAAGAACAACTGAATAAGATGGCCTCGTCCTTATTATTATAAATCTATCAGCTGCATTCTCATATTCACTGCATGAATGTTTAATCAGCATATCAATTTATCGGTGCCTACAGTATTTGATGTAGTCTGTGTTTTATAAAGCAAAATACGGTATGCTGGTCATGTCAGCCATTGCAGATAAAGGCACCCAGGTTTAAACCAACATACCAGCTGTTTTTCTTTCTTCTTTGTTTTGTCTGTCAGGGATCTGGCACGGGATTCTCGAAGGTATTGGTGTGCTGGCAGTCATCACTAACGCCTTCGTCATTGCCATAACCTCAGACTATATCCCCCGCTTTGTTTACGCCTTCAAATATGGCCCATGTGTGAACAAGAGGCACCACCATGGCAATGAGTAAGCCTTAAAAACAGCGTGTAACCTTTAAGTGCCCTGTATGTAGCCTATGCGTTTTACGTGATGGCCGTCTGCTTTCGCAGGTGTTTGCAAGGCTACGTGAACAGCAGCCTGTCCGTGTTTGACATGGGTGAGCTGAATAACAGAAACCACTCGGGATACTGCAGGTATAGAGACTACCGAGCGCCGCCCTGGAACACAGTGCCATACGAATTCACTCTGCAGTTCTGGCATGTCTTGGCTGCCAGGCTGGCATTCATCATCGTCTTTGAGGTTTGTAACCATTGGCCATTTCTCTTCTGTATGTTTACAAGCAGGACAAGCAGCTGAAGCTAAATCCTCTTACGCTGTGCCACTTTGAGTCAGCCTCAATATTTTTGTAGCTTTGCAAATGTTTTATTTTAATTATTTTATGTGCTGAGACCGAAACCGAAACCTCACAGCAGCAATTTAAGTGATTTTCATGGGTTAATTAAATCAAGGTCCTGGAGAAGGCTGAGAAAATTCTACCATTCGAAAAAAATAAAATAAAAACCATCACAAATTACATGGTTGCCATGCAAGATATTCCCTTGACAACACTGCCTTGCACATTCTACACTACACTACATATAAAAGATAGAAGGGCATATGAAGTTCCTTGGGTTTACTTTTACTCTTGCATGCGCCACTAATACCAAAACAAAATTGGCATCTAAAGCACGTGATTTCTCTGGATGTTGACTTATGAATAATTTAATCTTCCCTCAGCACCTGGTGTTTGGGATCAAGTCCTTCATAGCGTACCTCATTCCAGACATGCCGAAGGATCTCTGCGATCGCATGAGGAGGGAAAAGTACCTGATGCAAGAGATGATGTATGAAGCAGAACTCGAGCATCTGCAGAAGGAGAGGAAGAAGAATGGGAAGCGTTATCACCACGAGTGGCCTTAGCTTAAATCCCCTCACCCTGTCTCCGCTACGCGATCCTCAGCTCACAAGCTCCACCTCCCCTGCCTGCTTATTTATGTGTTAGCTTTTAGAGTCTAGCTTCACTGATGGCTGATTCTGTACACCAAAGACACCCTCTCGAGATCCTCTCCAGATCTGGCACTGGCCACTCCCTTGCCATCTGTTCCACCTCCCGGTTTCTGGCTCTGACCCTTTCTGCCTCCACCCTCATCCCTTACCTGGCTTCACCCAACAGGGTGCCCTTGGGTCTGTGCTGCATTGTGGCTTAGCTGGGGAAAAAAAAAAAAAACAACTTTGCAATTGTAATGTTTACTATGCAGATCAAGGGCTGCAGATCAGCACTGTTCACTGTCCCATCCTGCACTCTCTCTCTCTCCGTGTGGCAGCTACCACTTTGCTTTGACTCTGCAGTCCAGTGCAGCTCGCAGCATGGCCGTGTATCCCCTCCCCCGCCACCGCCCCAACCCTTCGTGAACATCAGCAGAGCCACTTCTGTGTGACAGAACTACAGTGGCATTTTTATTGTTGCAAAGTGATTCTGGTGATGTGGCTACCAAATAAGAATGACTCTGTTCTTGCTTCCTAAATGTATATTTGCTGTTGAAGCATGCTGATTAATATTTGCAAAGGAAAAAAAACAAACAAAACAAAACTGAAAAGCACTCCTTGTAAAGGATGTTAGCATCCATTTAGTACATCTGACAAAGTATTCCCTCAGACATCACAAGAAGTGCATGGTAATCCTGCTTTGTACCTTTTCGATAGACAAACTTCCTGTCTCGAGGCCTGGTTCACATGTGTCTGTACTCAGTGTGAGCTGTGTGTTAATCTCTGTGCTACCGCTGAGCTTGACTGTCTCGAGTTGAGGAAATGTGAACTCTGTGCAATTTGACTGTGCCTACAGTGTAACAACATGGCCGCGTACCACAGTTTGTGTCACCGAACATCACGTGTGCCTGTGTTGTGCAGCACGTGCTTTTTTTTGTTTTTCTTTGAAGTGCAAGAAATATTCTCTCTCCTCATCCTGTTGTCCTGATCTGCAGCAGACTCTCTGAACTCTCCGTTTAGGATTTGTTTTGGACATGAGTCACGCCGCAGTGTACCTACTCGGATCTCGGCTGACGTCAGCAGCGCACGCCCTAACATAACGTGTACGCTCGCATGCAGGATCCACAAATCTGCTCTTCCGCTCTGACCCTCGCAGTCTGGTTTTCATTTGCTGCTGGAAGCCCCAAAGCGTGGTTGAAAACTTGGATCACTTAGAAATACCTGTGGCTTGGATGTTCAGTTTTGAAACGAACTTCTATCCACTGTTCTTCGCTCGCATAATACGCTACAAGCTTCTGTTGCAGACTTTTATTAAACACACAGTGAGACACACGGTTTCAGCAGCTGTCTGATCTTTGATCAAACGGACGCGAGAGTTTATTCAGTTGCAGACTGGTGACATTGCCTTTTTTTTATATTGTGATCAGATTTGATGTCATGGATTAGAGAAGTGTGTTTTTGCCTAATGAACTCAGGAAAATAGGCATCGTGGCAGGTATAGTTGGACCTGCGAGGTTGAGTCGGGATAATTTCCTTTCTCTGTGCTGTTGAGTTTAAGAGTTAAAGGGTGTGTGATGTGAACTGAGATGGGGACTTCAAACACTTAAATGCATCATATTGATCATGTGGTGTTAAATGTAAAAATGTTATGCACTGTAAAGGTAAAAGCTGCACCAATCTAACATCTGAAGGGAAAATTTCTACCCTGAATGCATTGCACAACAATGACAACATTCTTCATTTTGCAAGGATTGTCCTCCTTTCTTTATTTTACTTTGCCTGTTTTTTGTATATACATTTAATGAAATACGTAATGTTTTTATACATTTGATTTTGCGCTATCACGTGCAAGTTCACTCGTTCTCACCCTCAGATAGAAAACGTTACGTCCACTTGTCTCAGGTGTCCTCTGAATGTCTGCAATGATCAACTTTTTTATCATATTTTCTAAGATGCAATCAAAGGTATTCTGCTTTTTTTAGATATATATTTTTGCACTGCCATGTTTTTGCATGACTCAAATGCGCACTCACAATAATAAGCATGTTTTTTTTTTTTTTATTATTATTTTGCTGTATGTTAGAGCAGATCAAAGATCATGGAACGCACTCACATACTTCATTTAGTTGGCTTTTTTTTTTTTTTTCCAGGTTGTTGGTCAAAAAACTCCTTTCGGGTCACATTCAGTCCAACAATTCACGATTTCATTCACCAGAGAGAGAGATATTTGCTTTCAAATCTTATTCCAATACTTAGGAAAGTAGTCAGTGTTTTCAGAGTATCCTCCCTGCTATGTGAACACCTAAAATCTATGCATGTTGTTATCCTTGAATGCTATGTTTATTTTGAACAGTCATAAATGTACTGGTACATTTGTGCTGTGGAGTATGCATGACTTAACTACTGCTTTGAGCAGAGCTAACTTCTGTAAAGTTGCGTCTTAAACATATCACTTCCCTGTTTTTTTAGTGTTGATCGTTTCTGGAAGGACCGGTGTGTTTCTAGATGTGGCAGGATTTTATACTGGTGCAGTATTTTCTAAAATAACAGCATGATCTCCAGACTGATTCATTTAAAAAATATGTCCGGGAATTTTACGCAGAGTCTGATAAAACATGTGAAACCTCAGACTTCCTCCGCTTGGACATATAATCACGCTTACACTCTAACAGCTGAAGCATTTAACCGAAGGGAATAGGGGCACTTTATGAATGAAAAATTACATGACCTTGGATGTTTGGCTTGCCCAGTTACTAATCGTTTCTGGGTGGATCTTCATCAGTTCACCTCACTGATACTAATGCTGTACAGTGGTGGAAAGGTGTCTCTCATGCTTTCTACTGTTGGCAATAGCACAATCTGGGTATTGTATAATAAGTAATAATAGCGTGACCTTGCACATCTCTGAAAATATAGCAGTCTGGAGGGGGATTAAGCTTTCTGTTCTATGCCTCCTAATAGGATTGTGCTTGAGCAATGATGTACTTGAAGCACAGTGACGTAAGCCCGTAGATTTATTTGTATAATAGGACGATAGCAGTCGTGACATGAAGTGTATCAATAACATTGTTTACTTTGTTCCTGTTTACATGTAAAAAAAGAAACAATGTAACATAAACTAATTTGGATATCACTCTTTTCTGTAATAAATCATGGATTGTATCTTTTAAATCAATTCTGCTCGCTTCATTCTTGTCTCTCTTATAAACAGCAGAGAAAAGGCCTTTGTGCCTATAGCTGATATTCTTCACACACCAAAGGGTGCTTTTTTTCCCCTTTCTTTCTTTTTTCCTCACTATTATCATAAACCACCAAGCCTCTGGCCACAGAGTGTTCATGTAACATATTGTTAAAAAAGATTGCATTTCTGTAACAAACCCACTATTTGAGTATGGCAGGGGTATTTTCCCCCCACAACTATGTTACTGTTAAATGCTGCTTCTCTTCTATCTGCTTTTCCGTTTATGTCGTCTTGGTTAACATTAGGCTTCATTTTTTACAATGAAATCTAAACAGTCCAGAAGAAACATGGTACGATTTCGTTTACTTTGAGCCCCGATGACTGATATTCTATACTCTGAGTATTTTCCTCTCTTCTGGCGCCCACACTGACATATATCCTTTCACCTCTTTGACTTAGAAAGCTGTGGTTTGACTTTCATGTCAGTGTTGAGCCTTTCAGGGAGAATAGCATTTCAAAAGTGGATACAGATATTTTTATCTTCTAGTACTGTTGCTCCATGTGGGAGGAGCTAGACCATGTGGTAATGGAAAAACTTTAAAGCCTCAGATCTATAGAAGGAAAAAAAAATGCCACTAATGGACAAAAAACTAATGAAATGGAAGCAAAACACCCAAAAACAGAATCAAATTATAGACGAGGGAAAAACCAGCGACTGAAACAATGTAGCAGTAACAGATATCTACTATCCTGCAGCACTCTAAATACATTTGAGTAGTGTGGAGCAGGGAAATTATTTTACTGCTATTGTTAAATAATTGTCATCATTACCATTGCATTAATAATATAATCTGGAGTTTATATTGCATTCAGGGGTTGAACAGTGTGTCTTTCAGAAAGGCTAAAAGTAACAGGACAGGAAACAGGCTTGGAGAGTTTTGCAGAAGTGGAAGTTATTTTGAGCAGCAGGCTAAGACGAGGCTTTAACAATGTAACAGATAGCTTTAAGAAGGCCTTAAGCAGTTATGACTATTTTATACACAATGCATATCTGTGCTTATTTGAGTTGATGTTCAGGTTCATTAATGGTCTTAAGCTTCATCTAGTGAGAGTGTCTAGGTGATCCATGCTGAGGGAAAACTAGAACATAGAAGGAATTGCAGTACATGCTTACAAAACACTTATATATCAGGTCATTTCATATTAAGGTTTTAGTAGAAGTTCTTGGTTAAAACATTTATTTAGTAGAAGACATACACATAGTCTCAGTGAGCTTCTGGTCTAGTGAAAGGTCAGAAGTGCAACAGGTGAATTGAGAAAGAGCATTTGAGGACGAGACACAGACAGTAGGTGAAGAGGTGACACAAAGAGCATGTGAGGTCAACACATACACACACATGAGTTAGATTTATTTAGAGGAGAGATTAGTCATGTCTCGGCAAGAAAGAGGAACAATTCACTTTAAGACAAGAACGGAAAGTACCAGCCATGAAAATAGAAGATGATCTTCTGGGTGAAAAGCTATTGTGGTGTTGATCTGATCTATGTATAAAATGTATCTGTGACGCATGAAGGGGCGTCAGTAAATCAAACCCTGATGCTATAAAATATCTGTTTATGCTTTGATTAAGTCGAGATCACTTGCTGTCGGCGTACAGAGTATCTTCCCACACGTGTGTTCATTAAAATCATTGTTTGACCAAGACCTTCTGGACCATGGGTGGTTTGTACTCTCCCTCCTCAATTGTGAACCTTAACAGTAGTAATAATACACTTACCAGCCACTTGATTGGGTAAACCTGTGAAAAGGTTCATTAACACATACATCTAAAAGCCAATCACATGTCAGCAATGTAGACATGGTCAACACAACCATGTGGTTCAAACTGAGCATCAGAATGGGGCATGAAGGGTGATGTAAGTGACTTTGAATGTTGTTGGTACCAGACACGCTGGTCTCAGTATTTCTGAAACTGCTGATCCACTGTGATTTTTCCACACAAGTGTGTCTAGGGTTTACAGAGAATGGTCTGAAAAAGAGAAACTATTCAGTGAGCTGCAATTATTATAGTCAGACTGCTTTGAGCTGAGAGGAAGGTAACTGCAACTCAAGCAACCAAGATATGCAGAAGAGCATGTCTGTAGGCACAACATGAATGCACTGATCTTACACTCTGGATGCTCCTGTATTGGCAGAAGCATAAAGACCCGCACCAGCAGATTCAGGGACAGTTTCTACCCACGAGCCATCAGTCTACTGAACTACTGAAACACTGGGCAGTTTATTTTGTACAATCAGTCTACACCTCTACACGAGAGCCTACAGTAGTTTTAGTAATCTGTATTTATTTATTTTATTCTGTTATATTTTTTTCTTTATTTATATACCTCATCTTATTTTTATCCAAGTGTTACTTACTTACCTTTTTATGTGCGATATTGAGAGTGCTCTGAACCCAAGAATTTCATTTCCAGTAGTAATGTGCCATTTTACCTGTACATGACAAATAAAACTTGAAACATGCTGAACCTTCAAGCAGATGAGCTACAGCAGAAGCGCAGTGCCACTCCTCTTGTATCCTTGTATCGATGTTCAGGCCTGCAGTGTAATTGTGTGGGAGATATTTTCTTGCCACACTTTGAGCCCCTTAGTACCAACTGACCATCATTTAAACCTCACAGCCTACTTGAGTATTGTTGCTTACCATGTCCATTCCTTTATTACCACAGTGTACCCATCTTCTGACAGCAGGAAGGTCTCAAACTGTGTTTTATATACAGTACATAACAAAGAATACACTGTGCACTGCTCAAATGCTTAGCTGCTCTCAATCCAATAGAGAACCTGTGTTGGAAGAGGAGATAGCTTCTGCTTCAGAAGGGGGTTCACCCCAGTACTATGAAGGTGTACCTAACAAAGTGGCTATCTCACATTTTGAAAAAAGTTATATACATAGTTATTTTTTTTCAAGGCTTGATTGAACAGTCAACCCTTGAGAAGCTCGACTTGTTATTTTATATTTTAGCCACAAAAAGTTTCACTGTTCAGTTTTAAAGCACGTCCAAGTCTGATGGAAAACACTGACCATATAAACCAGTTCCGATTACTGTGAGGCTCTTGTGGCTGTTTTCAAACTGAGGATTAAATAAAAGACGAAAGAGACCCTCGGTGTCCAAATATTGCTGTGATGGGTGCCATGATTATCATTTATATTATTATTGTTGTCATATATCGAATAAAACAAACTGAGAACATTCTGATTCTGCTGAAAAAAAGAAGGGAAAAAATGAATGAATAATGTAAGAAAGTCAAACAAATGGATGAAAAGGCTCCAGAGAGACAAGCAATCTTTTCACATGTCTGCTCCCCACAAAACGACAGATGCCCTGGTTCAATACAATATTTATTCTCCACTGAGAAGCACGTTAGTAGCTCTGCCACTAAAACAGAAAGGTTATTCACATTTTAGGCTGAGCAACCATATACTGAATGATTTAACTATCTTTCCACCCCTGACTGCAGACATCAGTTCTTGGTCTCCAAGAGCAGCGCCATGTGACTGACGTTATTGATACAACACAGATCTACACTACAAGTTAGAAAGGCAATCAATAGATCCCCTGAGACTGCCGTCATAAATCCACCAGCACAGATGTGTAAACAGGACAGCGAGTAAATAAAGACCAGCAGCAACAAATCAGAGCACTGAGATAGCTCAGTGCAGGAAAATGCTCTCAGCATTATGTAGGGAGGTGTTTACTCTTCCATAATGTGTACTTAATGAGATTTGTAATGGAAAAATGTGTTTTCACAAGCAAGTCAGAATATTTATGAATTTCCACTGATTTCATCTGGTAGTTAAGTTTTAGTTGTCCTAGAGAGATGATTCAAAGATGATTCATGGTCGTTCTCCAGAAAGAGATCTCACAATCTTTTAGTCAGTGTGCCATGACATTTTGTGCAGACATGATCCTCACAGGTTGAAAGCCCACTAACATTTTTCTCTGCACCCTCTGCGTCAGCGTGGAGGATGTTCCGAGTGAGTTTTCTCACCAGCTAAATGGACTGGTATTTACTGGTCTGGCTTTTCGCTTACCACTCAAAAGCCTTTTACATTGTGTTCAACCATTGACACACGCTCTATGCAGTTTAAGTGCTTAATGCAGAAGCTAACATGCTAATGAATGCATCGGCGACAACTGTTGTGTCGAAACGTGACCATCTGCCAAAAATGATTGCCCATATTTGAACTGTTGCAAATCACTTGTTGGCCTATAATCTGTCAAACATATCTCTCATGAATGATATCAAGCCATTTTGAACCAGAAAGAACATTCATGTCACGATGTAGAAGCTGCAATCAGTGACTAAAAGTGTAATTGACATTTAAAATGTCTTTTTCCAGAGAGATGTGGCCAGGAGGGCAGCAGAAATTGCAAAAAATATAACATCACAGCTCTGCAAAGATATTCTTTGTGGTCAAAAACGACTGGACTGATTATACTGTAGGCACAATAATGCAGTCATGAATATACTTACAAAACAGGTCATTTGTTTATTTTATATATAAGCCCTTCATAATTCCTGTTGACTCCAGTCTATGTGCCAGTGTAAGCAAAAGTATTACACAGAAAATATACAGAAACATTTGAAATCACTGTTTGGCACAGCAACGACACTGGAGGAGCCAGGGGATCGAACCCCAAACCTTCTGATTAAGTGCTCACCAGAGTTTCCATCAAGTAACAAGTTTTCTTCTGTCACACCATTAGAAAAATTGGGGCTCATAGTCTGTTTTTTTTTTTTTTTTTTTGCTCCTAAAGGTCATGCAGTAGCCCAAACAATCCAGACAGCGTTCCCATCAGCTTCATTTTTGGTTTTTTGGGGTTTTTTGTTAGCAACACGCATTCTAAATGGATACATGGTAGCCATTTTTGTCATCGTGAGCAAGTTTTTTTCTTATCTGGTGGCATAATACCTATCAGAGAGAGACAATTTTAGACACGCAGCTGAACCACTTTGAGTAACATTTATAAGAATATAATTTGGTATTTTGCAGAGCATACGAGGGGAAGATAGATGTGCAGCACGCACGTTGGGAAAATGAGCTGGGTGTAAAGAGGTGAGACTCAGATATGAGGCGTGAATAACAGCGATGATGGATGAGTGGACCTAGGTAAAGCCTCCTGCACAGAGAAGCAGCCTCAAATTACTTCACAGAGCTCAATGGATGAACGATTTGGCGGCTGTGCAGAGGGACAAAGCAAAACCTGCGTCTCTGAAGCACCAGGACCTTAATGAGCAGACTCCATCTTTTTATGCCATCATGCTATTATTCTCATAATAGAGTTAGCAGTAATAGTATTAGGAGAGTGGGTGTACTCCCACACCAGAACTCATTTTACTTTTGAAAGCATTTTTTGGTCGTTTCCTATTAGAGAACATGAAAACTGACAGTGAAGTGCATGCTGCTTCAAAGTAAACATGAAAAGATTAATCCAACATCTGGTCCTACCTTGTAAAAATGTGTTATGTTGCATCTGCTTGGCCACTTTAACATATTACTGGTTCATGTTTGTGATTATTATCCTGATTATTCTCGTTCGTGTGTGTTTATACAAACTTTTATGCTGGTAGCACTGAAGACAGTCATACCGCACAGCTCTGATGTCAGTCACTGCTGCGCTGCTGTTGATGGTCTCAATGCCAGTGTGATAATCATTAGCAAACTGGTTCTCTTTATGTTTTAAAGGTGCAAGCTGCAACACAATGCTCAGAAAATCTATGAAAAGTGAACGCAGTCCAGAAAAATGTGTGAACTTTTACAAGAAGTTCAGTAAAGCACACTCTAGTAAAGCAAGCAGTGGAAGCTGTGTAGCTGTGTGGAACTAGGGGCACTTAATTCCGTGTCAACACTTGCATGGGAGGTGAAATCTGCAGAGTTTCCACATGAAAAGTCATCATTAAAGCGGGCGACTCAACGCAGGAAACGAGTGATGAGCACGGGGAGACGACAGAGAGACAGTGCACAGGAGGGAAGGGCAGTGTGAGAAAAATCTCCCTCGTTTAGACTTTTGAATATAAATGTGACCTTCAGCAGGTGGATTTCCAGTGGATTAATAATTTAATGCTCCTTCATCACAGATGGGCTGGAGACCTTGTTGCTTTCGGTGATGAGTATGCGCAGTTCATAACATAAAGGCATAAACCCTACTGTGACTGATCATAATGCTACAGCTGACAGTGGCATGTTTTGTAGTTATAACAATAGTCTATTGGGGCTGCTGACAATTATTTAACAATTATTTGATTGGCTTCAGTGGATTTCTTCTTTTTGCTTGTAAGATTGTCAAACTGGTATCAATAGCAAGCCAGAGAAAAGCCTTCTGACTTTACGGTTAATTCCCAAACCCCTTACAGTTCACGCTTTGGGTGCTAATCAATTTCAACTGCAGCTGCAGTGAGATCTGACTGATCTGACTCGGCATGTAATCTGCAAAAATCAAACCAACACAGCTTGAAACAAATACTTGATTGTCCTGTGGTGGTGCACAGTCAAGACTGAAAGGCTTACCCATGTGTTTATGAAGATCCAACTTGTTTTACTGAAGCATGAGATATAAAACAATCTTTTTTTCATTTAAAATGTTACATTTATTTCCAGTTTTTCACCAAAGTTTCTTACACTTCTGTTTGGCACTTTTGTCTTTTTCAACACCCTGATTTGTTTTCCTGTATGTTGCTGCCAAATTTAGCTCATTTTAAAAAACTACCTCTCTTGAATATTTAATGAAAAAACACTTAAGGGCATATGGCCAAAATGCCAGTCTGATGCAGTCCTCCAAAGATAGCATTTTTTCTCACAGAACTGCAGCAACAGTCCTTCATTAATCTTTCATCTAACTAGGGCGGTGAGAGGGGCTGGAGCCTTTCCCAGTTCACAGTAGACAGGTCTCCACAGGCTCAAATCCAATCCCTCTCCTACTCCACTATGGTGTAACTCTATTGAGTCTCTGCTATGGAGTTCATAGATTGTATAAAAACAAATAGATGTAGTCACATAATGTCATCCATCAATTTGGCTGCTAACATGTTTTTTGATGCCACAAGTGATCGTGTTCGGATGAGAAGGTGGCGTGCTAAGTAATCAGCTAACAATAGCAAGATTCATAACCCACTTCTGCTTGAGGCTGTTTGGTTTGCAAAAGGAGTCAAGTGTGTAGCCAGAGGGTGCGGAGGCCAGATTGGTACCAGGACTGTCACGGGGCTGACACAGGGAGACAAACAACCCTTCATCCTCACATCCACACCTGTGGCCAATTTGGAATCACTGCCTAACCCAACATGCATGCTTTCTGGACTGAGGGGGTCCTGTACAGATTTGAAGTGGCTATAGAGAGATTTAGAGGGTTGCGTTGAGGTTTGTCCTCTCTGCGTGCTTTGGAAACTTTTTTGCTGATTAGCGGAGGTCACCGTTTTAAATCCTCTGCTTTAATAAAACATGTGAGCATGAGCCTGATATGAATGATCACATCAAAATAATCCTTTTGATGGAATGAAATGAGCATGAAGTCATTAACAGCGAGCTGACTCACAGTCTCACAGTGAGTCAGCTCACTGTTTCTGCAGTCTCCCACGCAGCCCGCAGGGCCTCGACCTATGCACCATGAGGAAGCCCATCACCATCAAATAGGGATCTGCTAGAAACAATAGACTCTGGGCCTTCTTATTCACATGCACTGCACACGTACACACTCACAAAGTCAACAATAGTGGATCAACAAGAACATCCCTTCCAACTCCGCTAAATTATATTTGTTTCTGCATGTGTTGTTACATCTGCTTTTGGGCGGCTTTATTTTACCCCATGGTACCCCGCTCTGCCTCTGCGAGCAGGACAGTTTATTCTGTTCGTGTTTATATTGAGAGACGCTGTATTTATTCAGGTGTGTGACTTAAGAAGAAACAGAGAGGGCCTGCATGCCGAGAAGCCTCAAGCTGTCTCTGCTTGTTTCCCTCATTCAGCAGTGTGTTCAGAAGTGCAACAGCAGTTTCAAACAAACAAGCAACACTCCGATGACCCAGAGCTGACGGGAAATGAAAAACATGTGTATTTGTAGCATTTCTCACATGTATTTCAAAGTGCAATTGAAACATATTTCCATGAAGACTAAGATGAGATAGAATACACTTCATTTATGGGAAATCCCTGCATTAGAACAGTTATAGCAATGAGCTTAATCTGGAGGGAGGCCTGTGAGCTAGTTCAACCAGTCATCTCAAGCTGCACTGTGTCATATACATCATATCTCTGTCCCCTCCCATCATCCCCACCCCACTTTTGGGGTGCATTTAAGCTCCATATGTTCAATCTCTTTGCCACTGTTGCCCTATAATGACACCAGCTGTGTCAGCCCCTCCACCACCTCAACATCCACCTGTATGGGCTCCCTGATTTTTATATGTGACATAACTGTGGGGAACTCTAACTATATTTTTCTGGGGCCATAAATCATCTCAAATGTGGGTTTTCTGACTAAACAGCACATCTGCTTCTGATTAATCATCCTCTTTATCCAAGCATCAGTCTGCCTTGCCACAAGGTTTTAAGAGATGCTTTAACATTATAGAGAGGGAAACCTCCCATTATGTATGCTGACATGGCTTACTGATACTCTTAGAAGGAGCCTAGACTGTGTTAGCATTAATTATTAAATAAAAAGCAGAATGCAGAAAAGCCCATTACCTCTTTCTGCAGCAGTTGCCCCCCCTGTATTTCCACTTTTCCATCAGTCCATTTCTGTCCATAGGAGTAACCCCAATCTCTATTCAACTGTTGTTTTCCTACCTTTTTTTTTATTTTTTTGGTTTTGTTTGCTGCTGCTGTCAGCTTACATCTTGCTGACCTATATCCTTCCTGTTGACAAATCCTATAAATCCTGCTTTTATCCTGCTGCTCTAAACTGCTTGTTGGTGTCAGTCAAGAAAGGCAAGTGAAGGAACAGCAACTCCTGCATGCTGAATGTGAAATACTGCAAATTTAGAGCTCACTGAATATTTTTGCATGGTCCTAGTTCATGAATAAATCCAGTCTGTTTTGTATTATTGTAAAAAAAAAAAAAAAAAAAAAAAAAAAGCATTTCCAAACGCTCTACCTCATTGTTTAGTGACAAAGATGCATCCCCTCTATAGCAAATACTATATGGATCAAACACAGGACCAAACAAGACATTTCCAGCCTTGTGTTTACAACTCACCATATGTTTCCAATTTGGGTGACTATTGCTGACAAGCTGTGAGCCATATTTGAGGCCACCCGGTGATGATGCAATTATCTTGGACAGGATGTGCATTAGAGGGGATCGAAGCCCAGGGGACTCTCCCCTTTACAGTAATGTAATCACCTGACTAAAGTCATCAGAGTGAGTGCTCACTGCTCACTATATTCTCACAGTCTGAAAATATAATAAAAATGCATTAACTACTAAATCTGTTTGAGACACTCCTATCCCCATGGAGGCACAGCACAACATTAAAACTACATATTAATTTGGAGGCCCCCCCCACCACCACAGCAGCTCTAACCCATCAGTGTATAGACAGGGGGGTTCTGGAGGTAACCTCTAGTGCAAATGTAGAAAACATACAGCCAGAGGGCCAGAACTGACCCATGCGCTATCTCAATATGACCCCTAATGTCTTCAATGGGAAATTAAACATCCGCTAACATTTAAAAAATCTATAAAACACAGCCTCCAATTAATGGACCGTGACGTCTTTGACTATAGCAAGTCTGTACTGCCCTATGACTTGATTTTAGCACAGGGTAATCCAAATGTTTTTTCTGCAATAAACTTCAGCACCTTTATTCTAAAGATTAAAATTATATTGTGAAAAATAAAATTGATATAGCTTTTAAATGGATTGTTTTGTGCCACAATACACCATACTGAGGAAAAGTAGACAATTTCTAACACAAAGATTTTTGTTTTTGAATTAAGAATTCATTCTTTTCCCCACAAATGTTCATAGAGTTGAGCATTATGTACAGAATGCTTCTACTCAGTTTGTTCAAAATGCAGCTCTTCATTCACTTTAGCAAATACATTTCTAAAAAATGTTGCCCACCCCTGCTAGTGTGGCACCTGGAAAATGACAGTTGATCCTTTGGATTCAGTAGGTGGTGGGGTGACGCCTCCGTGGATCGGGCTTGTTACATTGCACTCAAAAAAATGAAATTGGGTGGTTGTTACATTTACAAATTTCAAGCTTGTAATGTGAACAAAATAATTTCATGTTTCGGTGGTGAATGTAATTAAATCATGTAGGATCTGCATGAAATTCAGCAACTTAAATTATTCTTGTTGAGCTGACATGATACAATCTACTAAGAGTGGTTAGTTAGCTGGACTCACAAAATTCACAAGATCACCCAAGAGTTCAAACCACAGGAAAATCACTGGGGTTAGAAGAGACAGACAACCATACACACACTATGTACATGCCTTTACTATTTATTGTGGTTTAACCTGTAAAGGACAAAAACGTACAGAAAATTCTACATCAAGCCTTGTAATCATAGCCTCCCTATTTTTTGAAGTCTATATTGACAGCTCGGTGGCACAGTAGTTAGCACTGTTGCCTCGCAGGGCTGGACTGGGACAAAAAATCAGCCCGGGCATTTTGACTAGAGACCCGCCCACCAGGTATTATAGGAAAAACCATAAAGCCTTTGAATGAAAACAAACGCTGTTGTCACAGTGATATACACTGTCTTGTTGGCATATATGTATCAATCTAATAAACTTAAAGTTTATTAGACTGATACATCTACAACACATGGTGGAAACACATGGTGGAAACCTGAAATTAAGACAGAGAAGACTACAGGTGAGACATGACCATTAGTGAATATTAAAAATAATAAATGACAGATTTAAGGGTATTTTCATAAACTATTCATTTACCACATCAATAATCAGCATGGCAGGGCAAGATATTTTTTCTAACATAACCTTTAAAAAGTGAAAGGAGATAGAAAGACAGGTGAGAAAGAATAAAACTTAATTGACTTTTTGATGGTATTTTACACACAGTACTGGTACAGAATCTAGAAAATGTGGGAAAATACTGGCATCATATACAGTACTTAGCTACTTCTGAAGAAATTATGATGGGACCCTAAAAAAAAATTACTATGAACAATAATGGATTTCTATACATTTAGTCAGATGACCACTTTTGTTGTAAGATTCAGATAATTATGTATTCAAAGTTTTTAAATGACATAACAAAGAAAAGTATTTCTTTGTGCCCCCCTTCCCTGTTAATGCCCTACCTGGCCCCCTGGACAAACGTTGCTAGACCCGCCCCTGCACAGTTACCAGCTGTCAGCTACTTAGAAAAGGATCCTGGTGTTATTTGTTTCTCAGAAACAGTTCATAACTTCCCTTCAACTCATTCATGTCACCTAAAAGGTAAATCTGTTTCTCCATCACCTGTTCAGCTCTGATGATCCAGTAAGGACATCTCCTGGTTGCATCTTCATGTTTCCCTCTCACCACATATCCAAACCGACATCATGACCAGCAGCTTTTACAGCTGTGGCTCCAGCAAACATCAGTTGATACTAGAAATTAATATCAAATAAATTCTAACAACAGCTGATCAAGCTTTTCATAACTTCTTACCTGAAATTCAGTTCACCTGACACTCGGACTGGCGGCCGCCTCGGGTCTGTCCTCCTCCTGCCTCCCCTTTCTCTCATCCACCTACTGGCCTCCACCACTTGCTAATGTTACTGAATCTGTGGAAGCTCCGCGATAGCCACCACCAAACAACTGAGTTATTTTTACACATCTCCCAGCATCTGGCCAATCCACCACCTTTCAGTGTTTATACCGTTACGGAAAAACAAACAAAGATCGGCCCATAAAAATGAAAAATCACATCGGCCCACCGGGCAAATGCCAGGCATGCCCGATGGCCAGTCCAGCTATGTTGCCTCGCAGCAAAAAGGTCTTGGGTATAAATCTGTAATCTGGCCAAGTTTGCAGTGGGTTCTCTCTGGGTACTCTGGTTTCCTGCCACAGTTAAAAGTCACGCAGTAATTAGGATTAGGTTAATTGTCGTTTCTAAAATATCTGTGAACATGAGTGCAGATGGTTGTTTGTTTCTCTGTGATAGACTGGTGACCTGTCCAGTACTCTGACTGTCACCCTATCACATCTGGGATAGGCCCCAACCTCCCTGCAACCCTGGTAAAGATAAGAGGATGGATGGAGTGGAAGTTATGATAAATGCCTTAACATTTTATGTTAGCCAGACCCTAGACTGTTGAACACTCCAAAAAAATAACTCATTTAATGAACTTAAAATAATCATGGAAAGGATTTGCACATTAATAAATGGCTTTCTATTACGATTAAGCATTTTTGTCACACTAACGTACACTGTAAAAAAAATCCGTAAAAATACAGTACAATCTACTGTATAAACGTGAAGGAATTTTCCGTATTAGTCATTTACAGGTATTTTTCTGTATTTCTCAACTACTGCAATGCATTGTGGGAAAAAGAACCTGAAAAGGAGGGAAAAGTAAGCGCAAGAGCAGCCATTAGGCTTCTTTCAGGCTTCATCTGGATTTTGGATTCTGAAGTTGGAGAAACTGCCTTCAAATTTCTGTGGTAAGTATTAAAACTCATGTTTCGTTTTATTAAAATAATGTTTTTCAAAAGACTCCGTGTTTTTATTTAGAAAGAATTGTTAATTTATTTGTTAACTGGTTTCGGCTGTCTCCAGACAAGTCAGGAATATTTTGCTGACTCATTTTTTAAAATAATTGTTATTTAGGTTTAACATGACTTAAGCTTTATTTTAATTAATGTTAAAATAATTTTTACTGTGATACCACCAGTTTTGCCCTTCAGTGGCTGAACCAGTTTTCATAAATATTATAGTTAGCTGTCTGTGTCTCTCTGGGTATTACACAGCTGTGACTGCTAACTAGCTAATTAGCGAAAGTCAGCGATGTGGATAACTGGGAAAGTGAGAACTTCATGGTTCTAGAAATTATTCTAGGACTCTAATAAGTACTGTATCAATACCTGTGTTTTACAGTTGGCTCTACTGTACACTTTAAAGGGTTTCAGGCAAAGTTACACTAACCCTAGTTTAAGCCTCAGACCTTCCTGGCTGACGTTAGCAAATGCTAATGTTAGCCTCTGATTTGGGCTGCTAAAGTAAAGACTTTTAGCTAGCTGACCAGCATAGATTATTTCGGTGGTTAACAGACTGTAGTGGTAAAATTATTGAAAGTATAGTTTCACCTCAGCACATTTACAATTACAGTATGTCTATTTTGTAGCACATAGAAATGTTTAGTTAATATTTACAGACAGACACATTTTCCCTGTAACTGTGTTTTTACTCCAACATTTGTTGAAAATGTAATTTATGAAATGCTGAGCAGCATTTCTTGTATGTGGAATATTTTTGTCACCCCACTGTGCTAATGTGATTAAATACTAAAAATTATTACTAAAAAATTCAATAATAAATCAATAATAACTATTTCTTGATTGAACTATAATGTAAGCGCAGTGCTGGTGTGCAGGGGCTCTATATGCCTTGTCTATATCAAGCTTTTAGCCAAATATAAGCAGAGATATTTGTATCTTTCTTAAAAATCCAGATCCTTACAGATTATTTGAGAAATGGATCAACAGCTATCACTACTTGAAGCACTTTAAGTCCTGCAGTGGAAAAATATCCCTTATTTCACCTTTGATCACACACTTTGGTTTTCCAGTGCAGAGCAATGGCCAAGAAAAGGAAAGACTTCCCCGAGTGAAAAAAAAGATGAAGATACAAGCTGGTGATGATCCAGAGCAGCTGGTCTCAGGAAATGAAGAAAAACCCTGATCACCTTCTCTACAAACACAAGGTGAGTTTAATGTTGTGGTTGATTTAGTTTTTCAAGGTATGTATGTTACTTTAATTATAAACTGCTTTGGTTGCAACAGAATGGTGTTATGTGTATGCAACTCTACGTGAATTATAATCCTTTGTAGGGCTGCGTGATATGACCAAAGTCTCATATCCCAATATAAGACGTATCTCTCCTGATAACGATATATATCACAAAATAGTGCATTTTCTGTAAATTCTGTGATTCTCGGGCAACTCGACTTATGTGAAATGTTTTCAGTTGGGCGTCGTGTACCTGGAGTCGAGTGTTTTGACCGATGCATGAAACTATACATTTTTAGACATGAGTTTAAATGGCCGCCATTTTCTTTCTGAGTATTTATTAGACTGCGTGCTGCAAGGAAAAGCCTGTTCTAACGTTTGAGTCTAAGGATTATTTTGAGCACCTGACGACTCTTTTTTTGCTTTTCATTCGTAAACTCTCTCGAAACTCTTTCATGTGATTCTTGTGTAGGTAGTTAAAGAGGTTTGTCGTGTTCGAGTGGTGGTGGGGACCAGTTTGTGGCATAATTTGCATAGTACAGTTTTCTGGGGCGTGTCAGACTTTTCATAACCAAACCATGTCCATGCTACAGAGGTAGCCCCTCATTTAACAATAAGGTCCTCGATTTCTTTTGACTGGTCCTTCTGGTTCTGCCTCATCCTTGCTGGCCATGCTGGTATTCTCTGTGCCTTCATCTGCGTGGTGACTGTAAGCGCCATTTATAGTTACTTGATGTTTTTATTTGAGGTCATTTGTTTGATGCATATTCTGAAATTTTATGTTTGAGAATAATGTATATCATTTCAGTTTAGTTTGAAAAGTCTCAACAGAAACTTGAGCTTTATTGTGAAAGGTTTATGTGGAAAATAAACAAGCGGACGGCGGAGCCACACGATGGTTTTATCCTCATTGTTGGTAACGAAAGTACGCGTAAAAACAGTCACTTGTCCGTCCATAGTGTGGTTATTTTAAGTATAAGAGAAGGAGAGAACTTTAAGAAATAATATAGCAACTACAGTGACCATCAAAACCATGAAAAAAATATTGTCGTAAACAGTTTATTTTGCAACACCACAAAACAAAGAATAGTGTATAATATGAAACGATAGACATTTTTATATCGTAATCTGATATATATCGTCATATCGCACAGCCCTAATCCTTTTTTTGTTTATGTTGTTTATGCTCTAGGTAAAAAAAAAATTATAAAAATACAAACTTTTTAAAAATGTCTTGTTGTTTCTCTTTTTTTCCTCAGAATAAATTGCGACTAGTCTCAATGGCTGACACGGAGGAGCAACACAGCGACACGTTAACTCCAACTGCTGCAGTTCCTGTATGAACTGAGCAACTCTTAAAATCCAAGGAAAAGCTGAGTGTATTTTACTTAAAGCTCAGATGGACCTTGATGTACTAACATGCAGGCTGCATTCAGGACTTTGTCACACTGTTATATGAAGAGCGGTAACAAGACTTTGTAGTAATTTGTCTTACTATTGTCTTATTTGTTGTGATTTAGGGTCTGTGCGCACAAGCAGAGGTTTTTGTTTGTAACTGTAACCTCGTTTTCAGAGCCTTGTCTAACATTTAATGGTCATGAAATATGTCAGACTTTTCCCTCTACTTAACCAGCTTAGAGAATTTGAACACCGTGGAGAAAAAGGTGTGCATTAAGGATTTTGAACTATGATGTTTAAGTGTTGTCACTGCTGAGGATTCGTGGACACAGATCCTTATTTATGCTGCTGTTTACAGTTTAACTTTTCATCAGAACAAGCACTTCTAATTATACTTTGCTCCTCACTGACAAAACAAGTCCCGTAAATACACTTTTATCTTTAAGTTTGGGACAGTAATCTGTCTTAATTTATTATGTGTTGTAGTTATCATATGGGGAAAAGTCCTGTGGTTATCCATCAGTCCTGTTCGAATAAACCCAAAGTTCAGGAACATCTTCTTTAGATCTGTTCAGTTGTATTCATGTGGCACCACTTAAACAGTCAACAAATTTTGACTCAAGTATGTTATATTGTAAGGTAAAGAGCCCAAAGAGTTAATCTCAGACAAATGTTCACACAAATGTGAATTACATTCACTTCATTAATGAAGTGAATGCAATTCAGTAATCAAAGGTGTTTGGCTATAACTGACTACATGTGTATACTGTATCATAAGTGGACAGAGATGGATGTAAACCACACCTTAACCATTTGGCTGAGGCAAAACTACCACAAGGCAGTGATTCTAACTAAAAGGTACTCTGGATATTATTAAATGTGAACATGTCGTTAAATATGACATTTTTTGTTTGTCAGGTGTCCTGTTTGAAGAAAACACTTGGTAGCCACTTGAATGAATGTAAATAAACACATTTACATGAGGGCAACCTGATTTCAAGGAAATAAAAATGCTCAAATTTGAAAGCTTGTGAGTTATTTTGTTCATGTATCAGCTGTTTAGTAGTTTTATGACAAGATGGATGCTGTCATTATATTTAAGTATAGTGTTTGAGTTAAGGAGAATAAAAGAATATTTAACATTAATTGTACCAATGTTGTTGTGTACGAAGCACAAATTAATTTAAGTTTTAATTTATGAATTTTTGAGTACATGGTGTACTAGGTTGTAATTGCATAGAAATGTACGTTTAAGGATATAAAGAACTATATTTAATGAGTTACAGTGAAAAGAAGTGCTTGGAAATAGTAATATAAACAGAAATTTCAATTTTTCTATTAACGGAAAATATCAGTTAATGATACAGAAAATATACTGTGAATAAACGGAATTTTCTGTTTTATAGCTGAAGGAAATGTCCGTAAATAGTACAGAGAGTATACTGTAAATCTACAGAATTTTCCGTTTTATCATTTACAGAAAGGTCCGTCAAACCTCCGTAAAAAAAACAGAAAATGTACTGGCAGAAAATTACCAGGACATTCTCTGTTTTTCTACGGAATATTTTTTTACAGTGTAATTTGCATGGGTTGGATCAACTCAATTAAATTAAGTTGGACTCAAATGTAGTGAAACAGTTGATTCATCATTAATTAATCAAGTGCATTAAGTTGGAATAACAGAATTGCATAATGCTAAAATAAAGCAATTTTAATTATGTGGAAATTCTTTCCATGATTTTTTTATGTTCATTCAAAGAGTTATTTTTTTGAGTGTGCTCGCCCAATTTAAGTCTAATGCTCCATCGCTGTATTTGGCTCTTTGTCATTTTCCTTTTGATATTTCTGACACCGGATTTGTCACGTGGTGTGTGAAATTATTCTCCTGTAGGAGGTTTGTTCTATTGAGGAGCGCCTTTAGTTAGTAAATGTCAAAGTCACATCCATCTGAATCCCAAAACCCACAATTTCTCAGCAGCACAGTGTCACTGTGAATGTAGAAGGAAGCACTTTGTACCCTCTTGCTGGTGAGCCACGCTTTGCTTATTATATGCCATGGATGTTTCCATGCTTCCAAAAAGGCAATTAAGACATGTAACAATTTTGCATGTTATGGCTTATTACCAACAGCTGCCACAAAAAACTGTGTCTGTATTATATCCGTGTAAAAACCAGCTAAACACCTAAACATCACATGCAACTTTCCCCACAAAAATCTTGCTCTTGTTGTTTCCTGGACCCTTTAAATCATGTTCAGGCCCACAAAACGCCCCACAAAGGACAAAAAGCAAACAGTGGGAATGCACTTGTATTGAAATAAGCACTGCTCTTCACAAGAGCTGCATAAATACACTTACCTGCACCCTTTTCTAATCATATGACAATCACTTACATTTATGGCCAATGCTGTCTCTTTATCTTAAAGCGTCTGTTCACTATGCACTTAGTAGCGGCTCAAGGGCCTGAGAGAAGAGCATTAAAAGGATCAATATCAAATCAATAAATGGTTAATGGTTCTCGTGTGTAAGTTTATGCTTCTCAGTGTGCAAATGTTCTACCTAAAAGTGCAAATATGCCCAGAAAAGTGTCTAGCAAGGTTTCTGATTGTAACAAAAAGGGGGGGGGGGGGGGGGAAATGAAAATGCAAACCAGACTGCTGATACATGATCGATTGCAAATAACTGTTAAATACGAGGTTATATTTGTAAATCATAGAGCATAATGCACAAAACACGCTGTAGAAAAACCACTTATTCTAGATATGACTGACGGAATGCTTATTTTCCACCCAAAGATATTTTTCTGCTGTGAACCATGCCTTAAAATTCTGCGGTCGGAAACACAGACGCTCAAAGATCAGCTGCATGACTCTGCACTGGTGCTGCGCGCTTTGCCTGACCCTGGAGCCACCACAGAGGGGCCCTTCTGCCTTAAAACAGGCAGTCTGCGCCTTTTAGGTGACGGGGGACTGTGTAATATGAGTCGGGATGAAAACTGCGCGCTGAATCCGGCTGCCAGTCCAGATGCTGTTCGCTGGAGAGAGAGAGGAGGTGCATGATGGATCCCGTCCCACTGCTGCTCATCATCGTCACATCTCTGCCAATTTGCTCGGCAGTCTACACTGGGCCCCTGCAGCCCGAGATCTCCAATGGCACTTTCCATCACTTCTTCGTCCCGGATGGAGATTACGAGGAGACAGAAGATCCCGAGAAGTGCCAGATGCTGTTTAAATTTTCAGACGTGTATCCATGCGCGGCCTTAGAGGACAGTGACTCTGTAGTGAGGGAGGACTTCGTCCTCACGAAACTGCAGGCGGAGGACTCGGCGCGCCTGCTCGAGGGCATCGGCCGGACTGTGGCCCAGGATCTGGACGGAGAGGACAGCTACGGAAAGTTCCTCCGGCGGGAGATCTCCCAGATCGGCGAGGCTTTTTCAAACGTGGACAAGTCCCTGGTGGAGCTGGAGGTGAAGTTTAAACAAAGTCAAGAGACTGAGCTAAGGGAAGAGCAACAGCTGAACGGGCATGTGGTGAAGCAAGTGGGTGACGTTAGGGACGCACTGAAGGAAACCACCGACATCTCGCTGGGCCTGAAAGATAAACATGAGCTGCTGTCTCTCATCATTCGCAGTCACGGTACCAGGCTGAGCCGCCTAAAGACTGAGTATCTTAATGCTGGTTCTTAGTGGGGCTGTGGGAGCTTTAAGTGTGTGTTTGTGTATGTGTGTATGAAAGAGAGAGCGAGAGACTGAGGAAAAAGAAAGAGCGAGGACGCTCCAGTTCATTAACCAACTGGAAAGTTTATTGTGGCTTATGAATATCCTTCTTAAGCATTTGAACTTCTCTGACCTTTGGTTGTTCCCATTCCTTGGAGCTGTATCACTGAAGGAGCTCTAACAGAAATATTAGCACATTCCTCTGAATCAGGAGGGAACAAAGAAATGTGGACATAAGTTATGTCTGCAAGGAACCCTCAGTGCCACCCCAGAGGAGAAATCTTATCCAGAAGAGAGAGTGTGAAAACAACCCCCCCCCCCTCCCCCAACATGGATTTATTGTCAGTAAAATATGTAACTCTGTATGATTTTAACTATGCTGTTCACGCTGTTAGGTTGTCATAACTGATCAAATAAATATTAAATATCTGATATTTCTCCCTTTCTTTCAAGCAAGACAAAATGTTCTTCATTCTTCTCACCACATCAGGACTTTCAGGTATTTTCTTTTTCAATGTGAGACGTCTCCCATCCTTTAAAATTTGCGATGTGCAATAAGAACTCGAAATCTTTGAAATTGTAATTTTTTTCACTTTCATCACTTTCATGTGACCCTCCTCCTCCCTCATGTCTTGACATCACCGTGTTTGCTGTTGGCACTACAAGTGGCAGGCTCGACTGTCCCTTCAAGTGGCCGTGGTTAATTGGCGTCTGAAGTCTGTCACTGCCTCCCACTTCCATCTGGAAGTAATCTGCTCGAGTATGAAATATGCTTCTTCAAAGGCCGTCACTGTCATCATTATCTAGTCTTTTGTCTGTCATAATCCACGCAGTTCGAGGTTGACATGAGATGTTACTGTGTTTAAACTCTGAGCTGTTTTGGATTATGTCATTTTTACTAAAAATAGGCTTTTAACTGGCAAGTTGTTTATATGCCTATAAAAAAAGCCCTGTTTTGCTCTTGAGTTTATTTCAGAGACACTGTTTATGGATGGAAAATTGTTTTGAATTTCCAAAATAAGCATTAACCCTGGCTAACAGGGTCACACATAAACACATCTGTTAGGCAGTCTTCATTTGAAGTGCCTTGGATTTAATATCACAAATGCCTTTGGTGGTAATCTCTGTATTTTCTTTCTCTGACTACCGTAAAATGTTCTTATTCCAGCCAACGTCTGCAACAACCACAAAGTAACAGCTACAAGCATGCCCACTTTTTTTCTTTCTTACTTTTTTTTGTTAACAGAGATGATGTCTATGCAGATGTGAGTGAGCCAGATGGGCTGCAATGGGCGCAACTGGGTGTGATTTCCTCTGTCTGGTTTTCCTCACAGTCCAGCTTCCCCTGAGGGACCCCTTTTTAAAAAAACAGCTCTTTCTTTCTTAGCACAGTGCAGACCAGCACAGCAAAAACCCAGAGCTGCAGGAGCTCCTGAGAAACCCTATATGTCTATACAGCTCTTAATTTCCAGGGGCACAGTACAGGGCTCCAAGATTTGATTAAAATATTTGGACAAAATTTCCACTGTGTTAGTAAAAGTGGAGCTATTCGCAAAACCTCTCATAAGCAACCTGCCCATCATAGTTAATTTGTCTTTTTTGGCTCTGATATAAATCCACCTATAGGAAAATATTTTTTTCCCGCAAGATTAGATTCAGATCCACGCTGCTTAGAGGCACGACTGCCCGAGCGTTAAGCATGCTGTTGAAGAATTTATTCTCCTTAAGAAAAAGAAAGAAAGGTCAAGAATGCAGACCACAGTCGACCTGAAACTACTCTGACCCGAAAATGACAGGCCTCTGGGGTGCTATTGTTAGAAAGGAGAGATTTGTTAAGTGCTCCATCTGCTACTAGTCTTACCGTTATTATTACTGCAATGAAACGACTGATCGTTTTAATATGATTCAACTGCATCTGACGCTCTTTTAAGGAGCTCTTGTTCAATAAAAATAGAGATACTGTTTAACTTCTCAAGTTTTTTAACACATCTCAGTGGACCAGCTCCATGACAACAGAGAAATTTCCCACTGAGCAAAGTCTGCCTTCTGCTAAAGACCATGAAAGCTCTTGAAAGAGCAGGAAAGTGAACCTTGAGATAAGACTTTTTTTCAGATTGCTGTGTTGAAGGCCAACGCCCCCCCCCCCCTTTCACATACTCAGGAGCAGAATTAATTTACATCCTTAACAAATGTTGCTGATGTAACAAGACAACATAACTAAGTCAAAGACGAAAAGAAGTGAGAGCTTTAACTTCAGTAAAAAAGAAACACTTATACCAGTGTGGTATGCAGGGATGTAAGCAAAAATCCTACATTTAAAATTAATTTTAGTATAGGAAGTATTGTTAAAGAAAACAAAATGCAGAATAGCCCATTCGGAAGGGACGGATGACCTCTTTCACTGCTTAATTGCAATGAAAAAGCATTACTTTGCTGTAAGTGGAAAAGTTGATTCCTTACTCTATAGTAGCTGGTGATCAACTATAACTATTTATGTATATCAGTCTGTCTTATTTTTTTATATTTGTAAAGTCATTACTTAATTGATGAGAAATGGAAAGTACAATATTTTTTTCAAAAATATATTTTAGTATAAACCCGAATAAAATACCAACATTTAAGTACAATGGCCTTCAAACTGTACTTTAGTAAATAGTCCTTGCTACTTTCAGCATCCAGGCCTATGGAAAACTAAGTACACTCTTACTGCTTCCACTGAAATTCAAAGAGTAAGGCACAGTGAGGTGCTACTAATTACTTGATTACACTTGATTAATTAATCATCTGTATGTGTGAGCACCCTTGTAAAACCAGATGTTTTGGCAGTTTGATGTCTGCAGCATTCAGGTGGGTGTTAATGGAATACCAAGAACTGTTCCTGCCCATCAATTTGAGATGAGTTATGAGGCCATTTCCAAACAATTTGAAGTTCATCATTGTGCAGTGAGGAAGATTATTCACACGTGGAAAGCTTTCAAGACACTTCAAGCTCAGACTGTGCAATGCTCGGAGAAACTGCCAAAAACAAAACAAGAGGTACATCTCAGACTCTGCAGGCCTCAGTTAGCATGTTAAATGTAAAAGTTCATGAATATCACAATCAGGAAAACAAATGTGGTTTGTTTGGAATGGTTGCCAGGAGAAAGCCTCTTCTCTCTGAAAAAAACATGACGGCACAGCTTTGGATTGCAAAACTGCATCTGAACAAAACAAAAGGCTTCTGGAACAATTTCCTTTGGACAGACAGGACCAAAGTGGAGATGCTTGGCCATAATACACAGCACTCATCCTGGAGCGAACACTTAATACTAACTGTCAAGCACGGTGGTGGAAAAGTGATGATTTAGGCTTGTTTTGCAGTCATGAGTCGACAATGAACTCTTCTGTATAGTCAAATGTGAAGCCATCTGTCTGACAGTTAAAGCTTGGTGTAAAACTGCATTATGTAACAGGTCGATGGTCCCAAACGCAGCAGCAAATCTTCAACAGAATGGCTGAACAAAGATGTTGCAATGGCCCAAAGTCCAGACCTGTTTGAAATGCTGTGATAGGACCTTAAGAGAGCTGTGCATAAATGAGTCCCTCAGTGAACTGAAGCCACGCTGTAAAGAAAAGTTGGCTACAAGCTACTGAATCATGGGCTGCATTTAGCTTTTCTTTTCACAAGACTCCACAGAGTCCCATTTGACCTTATATAGAGAAAAGCATACACGCTTTTTACTCCACTTATCTGACATGGTATTAGTCACTGTTGGGGTTGGGGTTTTTAATGCAAAGCATACTTAAAGTTCAAGCAATTGAATGCACTTTGGCCAACAAGCCATGGGTATGTAGCATAATTAGACCACCTACAGCACCGGATGACTTTTTAATGATGTGGGCACATGTAGGACATGTATGATTCCTCCTCATTAACCACACAGTCCTTTGTATCATTGATACCAGACACTGTAACACTGCAAAACAAACCAGTCTTCACAATTCGTTTGAACAGTTAGATACATTTACAACAGAGGACTACTGTTTGTTTACATGAAAAATGTTTTCATGTTTCCAGGGGCTGTTAACGGAATAAAAAGGAGCTCTTTGCAATGAATTAACGGTCCACTAAGAGAGTCTGTGCATCCTCTGGCAAATGATTTTATCACTGAATATATTTTGTTCATTTATGATGGAGAGTGTCTGTTTACTTAAATCTCCAGTGACTTAAGTAAACAAACACTGTGCCTAATCAACAACAGGGATTTATTTGAAGACTGCAGATGAAGATTGCCACAATCTGAGCAACAGAATAGCACCGATGAGCAGCAAAAGTTCAGGAAATGAGTGAAGCCAATATTTGAATTAGCTGTCAGAACGATTAATTTTTTTTCTTAAAACTAGTACGCATGAAAAAAAAAACACCTTGAAAAATTATCAGCAACATCAGTGTGTTAATCTGTGAATTGTCAGCATGTTGTGATCCGAGAGCTTTGGATGAAGTTATCCGGACATTCCTCATTTTATGTGGCCCTGCTGTTTATAAACATAGATTGAATTTCCACTGAAGCGTGCAGGCGGAAAAAAAATTACTTCACTTTCATGTTCTATTAAATTTGGACTGATTTATTTCTGTCAGTTTTGTCACTCAGTTTTGGTCACTGACGCACATTTTGGCCACTGACATTTGCACATTTAAGCATTTAGAAGTGGTTGCATAAAACGGTGGCCTGCAAGCAGCTCCAACACCAAGAGAAATAAATTCAGCTGCAGTTTTAAAACAATGCTGTAAACGCCTTGACTCGGTTAGCAGGCCTCTTCTGCCTGCTGGCATAACAGTGAACACATGTTAAGACATAAGACAACCACAAAGGTTTTTTTTGCTTTTGTTTCTTTTTATATGATGTCTGTTCAGTGCATTACATGAGGGGGGAGGGAAAAAAATACTTTTGCATGGCTCTTTTATTTTTCAAAAATATTCCGACAGGGGTAAGACCTCAAGAACAACAAAACACTTCCCTCAAACACAGTTTGGTCTAATGCTCATTATTTTTTTTCCTTGAATAAACACAAATGCATCTGCATACATACAATTCATAAAGTACATGTACATATCTTGTTTTGAATGGGTACATAATGATACACAGTTGCCCTTTGAAATGTGAATTACAAGTCCATGGTTTGATCTTCAGTTCCCATTTGAAAGTTGTGCTATTGACCTCCTGCCAGTGCATCTTTTTCTCTTTTTTATTCTGTTTTTCTTCTCAAACTAGCAGATTTTACAAGAAGAAATTGTTATATTCTCCTCTTGAAGAGCAAGCAATGACACTCAACAGTTTATTCATAAAGAGGGACAGAAGAAAAAAATCAAAAAGCACCAGAGGAACTGAAACCGTCTTCAGTCAAATGTCACCTCTTTATCATTTCCCATGTGAGTGCGAGCAAGTGTCCCATGCTTTCTCTGTGCCTGGCTAAGTGAAGGCTTTCTCTTCTCTCTGAGTCCCTGGGTGAAGCTGTCTCTGGAACAGGGCTCGTCACTGTTTCACAGATGAGACAGGTGTCTGTTTGGTATGCCCGCGGCCTGTCACACACAGCCGTTCTCCTGTCTGGGCTTGTGCACCGCACTGGCCTGTGGGGGGTAGAGGGAGGGAGCGAGTGTGCACAGGAAGCCAGCCAGCAACGTGAGGCCCAGTCCACCCCACGCACAAAACATGGACCAGCCGTAACCATGACTGATGTCCTCTGGTATGCCAAACATGTAGCGCGGATAGCGGGATAGTTCAAAGTTGATTCCGGCCACACACGTGCAAAGGGAGATTATGCAGCACGTCCCTGCCAGAGAGCGAGGATGAAACAAGTCAGCAACCCGATTTGATCCCCCCGTTTTGATGCGCCACGGTTAATAAAGACCACACCGCCCCTCTGCGGTGAGTCGGGGCAGTGCTCTTTATGTAAAGAACTTCTTACCTCCCATGAGGAAGAGAAGTCCGGCGACATACTGCATCAGATCGTGGTCTTGACAGCAGCCCAGAGCGCCTATGATCCAGCCGAACATGATGATGGATATGGCCATTCCTATGAAACTGGCAGTCATCCTCTGGAGATCTGCAAAAAAAAAAAAGGCACAGCAGAAAACACCGTGTATGTCAGGGGGCGTGCTCAGTTTTTCTACATTAATTCATCAGATTAAAAAAAGGTAACTCACGAAGCGCGTGCCACTCATCCTGCCTTATTGTCTTCGTCAGATTGATTGGCAGATTTCTGGGGAGCTCTGATGATGAGTAGTAGTATTTTATTGGTGTGCAGCGTGGAACCAATCCTGTGGATGTAAACAACACAAAAAGGATGTCTCACATTAGCACTGAGACGAGATGAAGAGGATATCACAAGGCTCGCTCCTGCCACCCCCCACCTCCCAAAAATACGCACCCAGCCCCCACTCCACCACCGCCCGCCCATCCACCCACACCACTGTGGAGTAGCTTATTGTACGCATCCCGAGGCTTCTGTTACTACAGGCTGCCCTTTTGTGCTGGGGCGAGAGAAAAAAACAGCACGTCGATCGCATTGTAACTGTACTCCGTGCGATACTGCGTAGGCCTCGAGGGTCTTTGCGCAGCATCAGCACCTTGGATAGCGCATTCGTGCACAAAGTATTGTTACCGACAGCGCCTGTCACTCGACACAAAGCTTCCGAAACAAACACGTTACAGCACAAAAACACGAAGCCCGACACCAAACCTTTAAAGATCAAATCCTCCGTCTCCAAGTCAAACCCTTCTCTGTGGCACTTCCTCCACAGTCCGGTGACGGTGGAGTTGAAATGCCGACTGCAGAGAGACTCCATTGCCGGGGCAGGAGGCAAGAAGTGCCGCTTAGCCCGCAGCAGCATTTCGCCGCTGACACTGGAGCCCTTTCTTTCAACGTTTTTCTCCTTTGGCAGCATCCGAAGCGGAAGGTTGTTGTTGGAGATGTAAATGTAGCCGGGGTCGTTTCTTTTGTTTGAGTAATTCTTGCAGCGTTCCCGGTGCCTCCTGGCGTCAGTCTCGTACCAGTTGTCGGTGCTGATCGCCACCGCGATCAGTCCCAAAGCGCAAAAAGCCAAAAACAGACCTGCCACGGTTAAAGTCCTCATAGCAGCCATGTTCCATGCGTATCTCGCCTCTGTGCCGTGATATTTCCACGGGACAGCAGGACTCCGCTCCTGGCTGCTGCTGATGTCAGTGTCTAAGGTGGGGAGGAAATTTGGCAATACTTGGAAATCGGAAATGCTGATCAATCGGCGAAGCCCTCATTTCTCTAATTTGTCAAGCATCCCCTAAAAGAGCCATATTCGGGGGCGGAGGATAAATAGATTTGGGCCTCGATGTGCTATTTTGGTTGTCTCCTCTATGCCTCTGAACTCAGTCTAGCCTAGATACTGGCCAGTTCAACGTTTCTTTCCAGTAGATGGAGACAGAGCAAATATTTGAAAGCACGAGAAGCCCCAGACCTGCACTTTACGCACCGTGGGTCACGGTTTGCAGTCGTCATAAACACGATTTTCTGGGGTTAAACAAAATAAAGGAACCTTTGCCGTCTTTTAATAGACCATGTCTCAAGGCACCTCAGCTGATGTGTTCCGTGAAACACAAAAATGCAGACAAACAACCTGCTTTTCTCCCTGTGGTGTGCTCACAGGAAACAGTTTCATCACAGCCAGCAGACTGCCTCTGGTAAGTTTCCATTAAACAGAGGCAAAGATGTCAAAGCACAGCGTAATAATGTTTGACTCATTCGATTATTTTAAAAGAAGTCATAAAAATCCACCTCCATGCCAGAAAAAAAAAGTCAGAAGGTGGTTATAAAAATCTCAGTGTTGTATGTATAAAAACGTAGACAAGTTACAGGGACAAAGTGAGTCCAGCTCTTTCCGTCTTTTTTTCACTGGTTTCATCTCATGGTCAGAACTTCCTCAATTGAAACCATAATGCCAAACAAAAAGAGGAACAAGGCTGGTCCAAACTTCACTTTTGGTTTCGACTGCTGCCTGCAGTAGCGATTAAAAAATTCCTGTGTGAATAAACCATACTCATTGTAATTGAGAGTTAGAATCTCATAAAGCCTGCTTTCCTCTTCAATTATGATGTGTTAAATGAAATAAGTGTTGCATTATCTTTAAGTTTAATCATGTTAGGAATGAGTGCAAAGATTAGAGTTAATGTCTCTCTAATCACATCAGTTGAACTGATGAGAGAGAAGAGTTGAAGCAGGGAAGGGCTCGTCATTTAATATGTGATAACCTTCTCCTCTCACTGCGTCTTCTTTAAGGGTGTGAATGTTTTCACAGACATGTGGAGATGTTTTGCACTCAGAGTGTGCTATAACACACAAAAAAAGCACACTGGGCTTCAGACTTTTAATGCATGCATGTAAACATGGTGTATGGCCATCAGGAACTAACTCACCATATGAACCTAGCAACTGGATATGAATGCAGACTGTATATGTTCCAGCTTATTTCTCACTTTCAGTTCCCATTTGCGTGCTGCAGTCAGTGCCTGGCGACACTCCGTATTTATCGGTGAAGCAATAAGAAAAAGTTAAAAATTACCACAAGCTTAAAGAACCAAGAAGCTCATGAAGCCTTGTTTACATGATGGATGGCTATGTTATATCATCTGTAAGTGGATCTCTTTTGATTTTTTTACCATGTATATGTCATACACCAGGAGATAAGGCTTTGATTTCAGTTTGCGACATCGTGAAGGTATTTTGTTTTCCATGTGGGTTTCTGTTAGATTGAGTTTTCAGTTACCTTTGAAGGTTATTCTAGTGACCAAAGTAGAGCTTTAAGACACTGGAGGTGGTACTTTATTTGTTATTAATGTCTGCAAAGATGATTTTTGTTTGTGTTTAAACAGGATATACTTATTTCACTGCATTTTAACCGTTAACATATGGTAAAGTCCAGTATATAATCTGCACTCCTGCTTTATTCAGCTGATTTGATTGTTTTGTCTGTTTTATGTTCTTCTAAAATCATATCTGAAAACATTTTGGAAAGACAAAGAGACTCAAACTTTTAATTTTTCAGAAACAACATCTCATATTTCCCCCCCAAAAGGCTTCAGAGGAGGTTATTGCAAATGAGGCAGAGAACTATCGACCGTCTGTGGAGCTGTACCCTTACCTCACCGGCGTGGGGGAGATTTGCGATGGTTAGTAGACTGGATTTCAGTGTTAGAAGGTGACTCATCATACGGCCATGTGCTTAAACCTCGGTCACTTTTCAGAACGTAGATGGACCTTCCAATCTGAGCGGGTCCAGGCGTCAGACTTTGAGAATCCCCTCACGGAGCTTCAGGCCGTGTCTCCCCCACAGCTGATACCACCCTACCGCTATGGCAGTGAGTCACTGTACCTCCAACTTGATCCTCCACTCGTTCCTCTGTCTGCATCACCACAAGTAAGTCCATGTATGGTAGCTTGAAAAAACACAGTTTCCATTGATGTGATTGGAATTACTGACAAGTGGCCTGACAAGTAACGAACCCCCTTCTATTAGGATACACTCACTGCCCAAGCTACTATTCTAAAGTAGAGAAATCCTTTTAAGTGTACTGCCGGGTTGTTTTTTTTTAATTTGTTTTACTGTGATTGAGGTATTAACATGTAGCAGTGATGTTAGGCAGTGATGAAAAAAACATTTACTCAACTGTTACTACACTGCGTGACTCACATCAGTCTGATTGCTCATTATTTCTTCCCTGAGGGAGAATACATTTACTGGAGTCTTTAAAAAGACCTCAAACATTAAAAGAAACTCAGAAAAAAAAAAAAAAAACCCTAAAGCTTTGGTAATTATTCTCACTGTCTTGAACACAGCCATGTCTGAAGTAACAGTAAATTATTTGACTTTACTCTGATTCATTTGACATTAAAATGTTCCTCATGTAAGGGTCACGTTCACTATGAAGCCTACATAATGTCAGAAAATTGCCTATAACAATTTTCTATACTCCAAGCAGAATCACAGGCCAAGAAGACCAGACAATATTTGGTATTTTTCTACTACACACTTGTAATGAACATATTTAGTTGACAGATTAATCAACAAATGGATTAGCCATTTCACACATAACTGTGTATATAAACTGTACGTGCTCCTGACTTTCAGAATCATTCAACTGCTGCCAAGAAATGAAAACAAACTGTGCTGCTGTGAACTGAATCGGGGATTTAGAAGATTATAATGTGATTTTATCTACACAAATACAGCACATGATGTGGACAGTCTGGGATATTTCCTCTGAAATGTCATCTGCACTGTTGGGTACTGCTGAGCACTGAATTCTAATTCTGGCACGGCAACTTCCTCTTTTAACACAATGACTGAGTTTAAATGAAAATGTCAGGTGATGAATAACTGCAAAACAAAAAATGTTGCCCGGTCTGTCACTTCTGTGCATAAACATGCTTTAAATTTCCCCTAAAGATCCCATATTACACCTCACCCCTGTGCTACCAGTACCCGCCTTCGGCCTCACCTGGACAGTACTACTCAGAGGAGGACCAGAGAGGAATCAGTCCACCGCTTGAGGTATCAGAGGGCGAGGATGAATATGAAGGTCATAACCCTTCTTCCTTCAGGAGAGACACTAGTGGGTATTTTCAAACCTCTTTTTTTTTTTCTTACATTCAGTCATAAACCTTGTAAACTGAATAAAATTGCTTTAGCAATTCTTATACTTTCCACTCCAGACAACAAGAAGAAAATCCGTCTGTACCAGTTCCTCCTGGACATGCTAAGAAACGGCGACATGAGTGAGAGTATCTGGTGGGTGGACCAGGACAAGGGCATCTTCCAGTTCTCCACCAAACACAAGGAAGCCCTGGCGAACCACTGGGGTATTCAGAAAGGAAACCGCAAAAAAATGACCTACCAGAAAATGGCTCGAGCTCTGAGAAACTATGGTAAAACCGGAGAGATTAAAAAAGTGAAGAAGAAGCTAACCTACCAGTTCAGTGAGAATGTGTTGAGAAACTTATATTCACGTCAGTACCCTCAATGACAAGGGAACAAACGCTGTCTTTAATCATGCTAAACTACTCAAATTTTGTCTGTAGATTTACAATTTCAGTTTGTTTTTCTACCATGTTTCCTTCCTTATTTATTTGTAATCTGTGACATTTGCTAATGTCTATATAAACAGCTTAATTTTAAACTCAAATTATGGGTGAATAAGAACAAAACTAAGAGTAAAAGATCAGTGACAGCTGCAAATAAATGTTTTAAAAATGCATATTGTAATTTTCTGAATGCTGTAAATAAATATAATGCTCTGCTATTTTTGTCAAATTATTCAAATGAACTGGGTCTGTCTTTGAACAAACAAAAAATGTGTTTTACTCCTTAAAATAAAAATCTTCCTAGCCTTGTTAAAAAGGCAGAATAGAGCTGTCCCTCTCTGGAAAGATAGAGAACTCATTAGAATATTAAATTAAATAGATGTCGCAACAACACTCTTCGTGCAAAAGATTAAGTACAATAGTTGCTACGAAATGACCTGCGAGTAAATTATAAAGGTGTATTTAGTCTGTACCTATGTAACGTCCTTCCTTGGACAAAACTTTTTCTTCACTCGTCAGTATAGTCCTTATACCTGGCTATTTAAGAGGAAGGACTTTTATTTTTCTTTGTTTTGTTTTATTTTGTTTGTTGCAGACATTTCAAACACTTTTGTATGAATCATTAAAGCAATGTATCCCCATTTACCTCTTGCTGAAGACTGCTGCAGCCCCGCGTTTGGACAAGTGGGAGAAGTTGCACGTACAGCATAAGCTTTTATTTTACAAGTTCTCTGGTTCCGCTCCACAGCTATTTCCGCTTACGTCATTTCACCGGCCAATCAGAGTCCAAGCATTGTTTCGGTCCAAATTTCAAATGCACTCGACAAACGAACGGGCAGTCGGGCAACTACACTGACTTTAACCTAGATTTTTTTATTTGAGGAGTCAAAAGACCGTCTGCAGGAACAGGACGATTCTTTTTAAAACATTTCAATTGTCTGCGGTGGCGAAATGAGAGTGAGGTTAGTACTGAATATAAATATAATTCTTAGCGGTTTATGTAAGTTGTGTTCTAAACTTGCTGATTAGCTTTAGCATTTAATGTTAATTGTGAGAAAGGTCGCACAGCCTGTTTCACACATTGAGACGGAGCAGTCGTTAGGTTATGCTGTCATTACTATTTGGGTTTTTTTGGTCACTCATATTGTTCAGGATTAGGGATACCACGGATATGCTACGCCGTCTGCAACTATTTAAATGTTAGTTTGCTCGGTCGATGGTGGAAGGGCTGTTGCGTCTGGTTTTGCGGGTGCTAACACAGCTGTTTCCTGTCTGGTTTTAAAATCCCTGGCTTACTGTAGTATAAAATAATATACTTTTTTGTTTACATTTTGAGTAATTGAAACACTAGTTAAAATATCAAAGTCCTGCTAACGTACAGGCCGCCCCCCCACCCACCCACCCCGAGGGCCACTTTGAGTCAGGAAAAACCCAGTGAAACCTGTCTGATTTGATTGTTAGCCCCGAATACACACCCGTAACCTCTGTGTACACCAGCTTATTTTATTACAGTATCCACCACACTTTACACTCGGTTACCCTGAACCTGTGAGCGGATACGTTTTTCCGTTTGATGAGCTCTTGAACTTTATTTTTACTTCATGAAATTAAAATTTTACTTGTATTGCGTTGTCATGTTGTATTTTATTTCATTGAAATGTATACCTTTCTACTTTTTTATGCCATTTTGTTATGTTTTTTGTTTGTTTTTTGTATTTAGCTTATTTTTGAACTGCTGCAACAAAGGAATTGCTCAACTTTTGTGGTAAAGTGTATCTTAACAAACTTGAGGATCTGGTTCTCTTCCAGTGAAGTCCACGCTGCTGAGTCTGTTGCCTACCTGAACAGAGCCCTGGTCAGGTTGCAGGATATTTGGGAAGAGATAGGGATTCCTGAAGAGCAGCGCCTACAAAGAACCAATGATGTTCACAAGCACATTAAAGTGAGTTCTGACACTGGTGTACATTATGGTACCTTTTGGCCTTGTAGGACTAATCATACAATTGCCTCTTTGGTTTTTCTTGCCTTCAGGGTTTGCTGGACCTCATGATTGCAGAAGAAGAGGAGCTCAAGAAGAGAGTACTCAAAAGTATAGAGTCTTGTCGCAAGGAACTCAGTATTTTGTATAGTGAGCTTCAGATGGCCCCTTTTGAGGTATTTACATTTGAGAAGTGTGTCTGAGTGTTTTTTTTTTTGTTTTTTTTTTGTTTTTTTTATAACCAACAAGACGATCTGTGTTAGGCCTTACCTTTTGGATTTCTTTGCAGGAGGAGGATGGCTGCAGCATGTTGCAGATGGAGAAGAACTGCCGCACACATCTGGAGGTGATGAAGGAGCACAAAAAGCAAAGAATGGAAGAGCTTAAAGGCCTCGTTGTCAAAGACCGAGAGCTGTGTGATGTTATGTGCACTACCCCATTTTGCATCAACCAGGACTCTGTTCCATCATTGACACAGCTAGAGAGCTATCGGGCCTACGTTGATGATCTCACCAAAGAGAAGGTGTTTTTGATTTTCTGTTTGTTTCTTTAATATTACAGTTTTTGCTTTTGGTTTGTAACCTGTCTCGTCACTGCAGGAGCATCGTCGCAAGGAATTTGTGAGCATCAAAAAGGAGATCATTGTATGCATGGATGATCTGGAGCAGCAGCCAGAGACGAGTTTTGAGACTGATGTGATTTGTGAGGATGAAGAGGCATTTTGCCTGTCGAATGACAACATTGCTGCTCTCAAACTCCTCCTCGGTCAAGTGAGTTTGTGATCTTTCCTTTTCTAATATGATCCGTCTATGGTATTGCATAGAATAACGTGGGTGATTTCTTCTTCTTCCAGTTGCAAAACCGCAAGGCTGAGAATGAGCTCCTTTGTTCAGGTTACCGCACTAAGATCCAGGAGCTCTGGGAACGGCTTCAGATTCCCCAAGAGGACAGGGAAATTTTCTCAGAGCATATGATCAACACAAAGAAAAGAAACATGGAAGCGGTACAAACCTACCTTTTGATTTATAATTTTAAATAATGTGTCTGTTTACTTTCCACCCAGATCCTCTAAGCCCTCGTAAAAGGTTCTGATAATGTGTATCCTGTGTTTCTAGCTCCAGGCTGAGGTCCAGCGTCTAGAGGTGCTGAAAATGCAGAGCATGCAAAGTGTCATTGAGGCCATCCGAGCAGAGATCGCCCTCCTATGGAATAAATGTTTCTACAGCCCCGAACAGCAACAAGCTTTTGCTCCATTCCATGATGGTGAATGTCTGTTTTAATAACAACTGCTTTATTTCAAACATATGCACCAAAGGTCACAGAGGGCGTTACTGTTCTGGTACATCTTTTCTTTACTCAGATGATTTCACAGAAGAGCTCCTCAATCTACATGAGGCTAAGATCACGACCTTGAAGAAGTGTTATGAGGACCACAAAGATCTCTTTGAGGGAGTCACTAAATGGCAGGACAACTGGACGTTGTACTTGGAGCTTGACGTGAGTGCTGTCTCTAAGTTTTTTGTGGAAGCTTTTAAAATGCTTATCTCTGGGCATGGTGACATGTGGCTGTATGCTTCCCCTTTTAGAAAAAGGCTAATGACCCTTCAAGATTCAACAACAGGGGTGGGAACCTTCTGAAAGAAGAGAAGCAGAGAACTGACCTGCAGAAAAGTTTGCCTAAGGTGAGAATTTCTATGCTGCTTCAGTAAAAATAGCATTACTGTAAGCAGATGCCAGCCTGTAAGATATTCTCTTAGAAGACATTTCAAAGATGTCATATTGGATGAATTGGCAAATAAAAGGAGATGAAGAAAAACTCCATTGCTGTATTGCAGGTTTTGTCCAACAGATGGGGATATTAAATGACTGTCACTCTCTGGTTCAGGTGCATATGTCTGTTCATCAAAAGCATTTCAGAAATTGATGTAATCTGAAAGTCCACTGTCAGTGCAGAAGCTGTTAAAAGGGAATCGGCTGAGCTCTACTAATCCAAAAATGCGCATTTTGCTGTTCAAAATGGGCTTTATTTAGATAGCCTAGTCAGGGGACACATGCAGCAAAGGGCCTCTGGTGGGTGGCCCTGCATTTCTGCCTTGCAATCTATGGTCAACTGTATATCGTGTGAGTTCAACTGCTTTGGGATTTTCTCTGGAAAAAGAACAGTTCAGAGCAAATCATTAAATGCTCAAAATTACTCTGACATTATGTCCGTGATGACTGGATGTAATCTTTCCTACCTTACTTCAGGCCCACACGGTCTTTAAAAAACCAGTTGAGTGCAGTTTGAAGCCTTGAGTTTTGGCTCACAGGGATTTTTCTCACATTAGACTCCCTCCTCATTATTAAGTATTGGTATTGTTTCACAGTGGTGTCTGTTTGTTTTTTAAAGTGTACATATAAGAGAAGTAAGTGTAATAAGGCCCCTTTTTGTGACAACATAAAAACTTATGCTTGTTTTCAGTTGGAAAAGAGTCTGAAAGCCCAAATCGACGTTTGGGAGCAGGAGCATGGCAAAGATTTTCTGGTGAATGGACAGAAATTCCTCGATTATGTGCAGCAGCAGTGGGATCAACACCACAATGAAAAGGAGAAGGAGAAGCTTGAAAGGGTATGTGAGGTTATTGCTGTGACACACTCTGTCGTGACTTTCACTTCCCTGTAGCAGTAGTTTTGCCAGTGCATTTTTTTTTTTTCTTTAAATGCATTGTTCTTTGGAAAATAGCAAATGAAGAAAACTAAGCAGATGCAAGAGGAAATGCTGTATGGAACGATGGTGAAAACCCCGTCTAAAAGGCGGATAGGAGGGACTCCAACACCTGGAAAAATGAAAAAGGTAAATGGGTAGATATTTCTGTGGTTTTTCTCAATCAATCAAAGCTTTATTCGTCACATGCAGGTTGCCCTGCAGTGAAATGGGACCCCCCCGACCTTACACATATAGCACAAACATTACATGGGGATACAGGTCGGAGATTGGTAGAATCAGAGAAAAAAACATTGAAATGTACACTACAGTGGGGAAAGTACAAGAGGGGAAAAAAGAGACCCCTACTCATGCTGTGCTTCCATGGTAGGACAGCATGAGAACAGGAAACAAAAAAACTCCTCTGCACAAAAAAGCACATAAATGTCCACAGCACAACATTGTGAAGACATGACAAGCCACAGGGGTGGGTGGGGGGTGAGGAGTAATCCGAAGCGAACACAGCAGCCACCCTGCACAGCGCTACCATTCCAGCGCGGCACACAGACCCGCCGTGTTCCCTCGCAGGAAACAAGGCGTTGGAAAGGGAGGGGGGGATGAGTGAGTGCCTATCAGTGCAAGTGTATGTGTGTGCGTGTCCATAGTTCAGCTGAGACAGTGTCCTTCGGCCTATCAGGCTAAGTAAACAGTCCTCCAGCCAATCCAGGTGTCCTTGCATGGGATGGGAAGAATAGCCGTAACACAGTCGTTATCAGGGAGTGATTGTTCGGCTCCAGCCTTGGGCCTGCAGCTGGCGCCGTGATGGGGATCCGCAATGTTCATGTTGATTTTGTTAATTTCCATGCGAGCAGCCCAGGAGAATTTTCAGGCTGCTCTTTAACACTCCGACGCTGGTCTCTCAATCTCCCGTTGGAGAGTCGCGAGCCTCCCCATGATGGTATCAAACTTCTGTTCCATGGTGTTATCATTCTTTTGATTCTGAGACCTCACAACTGCAGTGATCCGTTCCGCGATGTTTTCCAACTGTCACTCAAGGGTCTCATTTTGAGCAGGCCTCTCTCTGATGTTTCCCCCCATACGCTCAATGGTGTTGTTTGAGCCTTCACAGCAGCTGCAAGCGTCTCCAAGGTGTTGACCATATTACGTTCGTTGTGAGAGGTTGCGCCTCGTTCCATTTCGATTCCAGCGGGCAGCCTTGGGGGGGGTTTGAACAGCCGGTTCCGCTCTCTTATTTCTCCAATAAACCAGGGCTAAGCCAACTCCGATCAGCATGAACCCTGTTATCACGGTTCCGAATAGATGGATATCTTCAGCGTCCTCGATAGACAGTCCCGCCAGGCACATGATCCTCCAGTTCTGCCACCCGTCCATCGTGTATCCGGCAGGGAAAGTCCCTCCAGGGCACTCAGGCTCTCCCGAGCCCAGATTTCTCGTTGAGAAAAGGGTGTCAATAGCATTCAGAGACCAGTTGATCAAATCCATAATTCTCTTTTAGGTTTTAGAGAACGACAGTGTGAGGCTATTCCAGGGAAAGTAATGCACACAAGACAAGGACATAGGCTAAGTAGGGAAGATAAGGGTGAGGAGGAGAGGAGAAAAGTGCGACCGCCTTCGCTGAGAGCTGAAGAAGAAAAATATTTCTGTGGTTTTTCTGTAACTGTGTTAATGTCAAATGTGAGCACTGACTGAAACGCCTGTGTGCCCTGTCCACTCAGCTCAATGGCACCTCAACTTTCTCCACTCCAACCAGCTTCCTGAGTTCAGGCCTCAGTGGGACCATGTGCCTGTCGTCCACCCAGAAACCACCGTTGTCTGCTAGCAAGGTAATGTGCTTCATGTTGTTTTTGACAGTCAAACCATCAGGATTAGATTGGCTTGTTCAGTATCTTAGACAGGTTTGATCATCATTATTTTCATATTGAAACGGTAAAACCTCTTACATTAGTTTGTATCTAGACTCAATGTTGGTCAACGTTTGAGTTTAGTGTGCTCTGAATATGATGCAGACGTTGACACTGATAATCATTCTACCCAACTAGTCAAGTCCAGTGTCGTTAACTAAGATAAATATACATAATATCAAATGCATTATTTTGTATGTCAAGATATTGGACACGGTGAAAGTGCTCATCTGTCATAATGTCCTATATAGTCTTTAAAATGAAAGGGCTTGCCAAAACACATCATCATTCTAGTTGGTCTCATTGTAGGGTCTTGGCCTGCGAACCCCTGGACATGGAAAGGCACCCCGTGCGCTAGAGCGAAACAAGGAAAATATCTCCCACCTTAATAGAAACACTCCAAGTGGCACACCACTAAGGTCTCAGGATACTCAAGATCACACCTTCACCTTTAACTCTATTGCTGGCTCCTATTCGGAATTTGCGGTAAATGGGGTTTTTACATCTGTTTAGTCAACTCAGTGGTAAAGATTATTGTAAGACTAAACATTTGGCTCACAGTTTAAGTTTACCACCAAATGTACAACTTATTTAATTTCTTGCTATGTGGGTGTACATGTATTTTATAATGCAGATGAAATTCCCACATTATGCAGTTGTGATGCAAAGAAAAAGCTACAAAAATCATTTATAACATGATGACAAGACTTTAAGAAACAAAGCTGTCTGCCATCTTTTAATGTTTGAATACATTTATTCCAAATTTCGTCATACAGTCAGCAGTAATTAATATATAGAAAATGTTGATTATTTGTAATGAGATTTACACGAACCACCACCTTTTACATATAAGTATACATATAGTGTTTGACACATCCACTGGGAGAGCGGGCAGGGGGATTGCGTCAGAAGGGGCAGCCGGCATACAATCAAAGTTACTGATTCATCCACTGAGGCAACCCCCTGTTAATAAAGGGACAGCCAAAAGAATCTGTCTACAATGAATGTATAAATTTAAAAAGTCAAAGTACACTAGGTCTTATGAAAAAAATATTGAAATGGCTACGGCCCTGTGCTATAACTAATAAATAAAAAATAAAAAATAAAAAAATCCTGTCATGCCAAAGTTTCAATGACTTATTTGTCTGAGCTGCAGCTAAAACTTTCCACCACATGACTCAAATCTGGTCATCATGAGGTTAAAGGTTTCCAAAGTGAATACATCTACTTAATTTGTCATGTGAGAAAACCATGTTGATACACAAATATTTTACCTTTGATCTTTTTTTTTTCTTCTTTTTTTTTTTTTTAAATATGAAAACATTAATTTGGACTGTTTCTTACAGAGGGACCTCACGAAGTCTTCTAAATCGAATGTAAAGTCAGGACTGCTGAACTCGACTGTCAGTCATCAGTGATGGTTCAACAGAGCTGCTCTGGCACAGAGGGTCGCCCACCTCAGGGGTAGTTTGGTGACACAATGAACAAGAGGGAACTTCTTACAAAAAACTGTAAATATTTTGTCAACATTTCTCTTTATTAGAATTTTTTCCAGGGTTTCCTCTGCTCTTTGCATTTCTCTGGCATTTTAAAAGTTTTACGATGTCTTTTTATTTGATCCTATTTTGGCTTAGATTAAATATTATCTGTTATCTACGGCACTACTGTTTTACTAAATTGGAAAGTGGCACCATGATTTTCTTTTTCGAGCTGGATTGACAGCTAATTTTGCTTATCAGAAACCAAACATAGGGTGGTTTTATTCTTTTCTTTAACCTGTAAATAAACGTTTTAAAAGCAGTTTGTTCTCTGTGGCTATTATTTTCCCATCATTCCTGCCCCTAATTTTTCAGCTGAACATGGTTTTACTTCAGCTGAGTGTAAGCCAAAACGCAGTATTTGATTTCAGCCAGAGGTAAATCCTTGCCAGAGTTATCATTGTAATTGTAAAGTATTGTTCTTTCTATAAAACTATAGGTAGGGGACTGGTCTGGAGGAACTGAGCTCTCACGAGTGCTCTTCTCTTGGATGTAAAAGTCCTTCCCTTCTTTTCACTGGAAATGTGATGACTTATTTAAGCCATGCGTGTCATGAGCTCCTCAAGAGCCCTCTCACGGTGATTTTCATTAACAAGCAGCACTTCTTTGATTGCGCTTTGCTGGAAGCCCATCTCGTTAAACTGAGCCAACAGGCGTAGGAACTCAGCAGCCTGGAAAAAGAAGATATTGTTTTGCTCCTTCACGTCAAGGTACAATAGTGTGTGACAGGTGCTGACTTGGAAAAACTGGATTTACCTTGCTTTCACAGTTCTGAAACATCTCCAAAGCCTCTTCCACCTGTGCTTGGTCATAACCCAGCTGACACAGACGATCACAGGTAACCAGATATTTTAACACCTGTCGATAGCAGAAAAAGCATGAATTTTATCCATTTCTGTGTACAATTTTATGAAGTCTATTCATTAACGTTTGGGAATGTGAATACAGGATATAGCTTGACCGACATACTATTACTTTACAGATGTGTTTTATGTTTACCGGTAATGCATTAGAAAAACATTGGTTTGCCAAGTATTGCAAATTAGGTGAGGGATAATTGTGATTGCTGTATTTTCTTTAACCTCTTCTGATGCCATTACTTTTTTTTTTTTTTAAGTATGTGTGTATTGGTTTTTAAATACTTAAAAAACGCATTTATACAAAACAAACAGGCCATTGGTGGCGGCTCAGAAAAAGCATTACTTGAGTTATAAGTATTCATAGTACAATGTGATATTGTTAATCCACAGGACAATGGATAGAATAAAGATTTATTTTGATCACCAATTTCATGGTGATTGGTTCCCCAGGAGTTCCCTATTTAATGCCTTGGTGGAAAAACTCAAATTAGTTACCCCAAAACGTCTATAAACTGTTACTGTAACTTGTTGAACTCATTAGATAGGGTTCCTTGCTCTGTTCAAAAATTTACACACAGAGGTGAAGTGCCTTTGAATATTTTACTTAATCTAATTGGATAGAAGTATGGACAGCTTTGAATTGAGGTGTGCTGAGCATTTATAGAGATACTGTGAATGTTTACCAATCCAGTTTTACATGCCAATCTGCCTGGAATGACTGAGGATGGATCATTTACATTTGGTTGGATGCTGTAGAGTTGAGACACAGCTCATTTGGAAAATAGCTTAATTTTCAGGAGACCATCCAAGACCGCGTGGCTGGGCTTCTGTTCATCTTTAAAAAGGATACATGTCTCAAGTTTGCGCACGTCTTTCAGTTTTTCAATGGAAAGCTTGAATGTCTTCTGTAATTTTTGGAAAGGGGCAAGCTAGCCCTCTATAGAGGTCTCCCAACTAACTTATACCCTTCTGCCTCCAGATTTTAAACACACAGTCCTCCAAACCTGGACTGAATGATTGATTGAAGCATATTGGGGACTCGACATATACCTTGGGGCCTTTCAGTAGTAAGAGCACCTGAGGCCAGACTTGATGCCCAGTGTCTTTAATTAAAATACAATAGCATATATCTTATCCCACCACTCATAACTGTGATGCTGGGCTAACAAAGAGACAGATACCATTCATGCTCACTTTCACACCTATGGCCAATTTAGATTCACATATTAACCCAACATGCAGGTATTTGGACTGTGCAAAGAAGCCAGAGAACCCACACAGGCAGGAGAACATGTAAACTCAACACAAAAGGCTCCAGCTGGCTAGTAGATTTGAACCTTCTTGGTGCTAACTACTGTATCACTGTGCCGCTCTATCCTAAAAGTTTTAATTTCGAGTCAGAATTTACTCAGTCAGACTTAAGAGTTCACAGTTTCGTAGAAAAATGCAATCATTAAACGGCATGTTCTAGCCCCAGTGTGTTACGTACCTTTTCAGGGCTCCTATAGCCTGTCTTCTGCAGCGCCAGAATAGCTGTTCTTAAAGGGTAGCCTTTCTCAGTGATTGTTTCAAGTAACTCTCTCTCTTCCTGGCTGAGGGCTGTCAAAAGCTCTGCTGCACAGTCGAAGAAAACCCCCCGAGACACACCGCTCGTCAGAACCTGATGATGACAAGGGAAGACCAGGCACAAATAATAGAAAACAGCTTTACCTGCTTCAAGTATTATATTGTTATGTGACGCTCTCAGAAAAACCAACCTTCTTTCTGCGGTTTTTTAAAACAGGCCCTGCAGAGGAGGGTCGTTGTTGCTGCCTCGGTGGGGAAGGTCCAGCGGGTGGTGTGTTTTGGGAGAACTTCCTGCCTGAAGAGCGCTGCCTCTTCTTGATGTTCCTCTGGCCCTGAGGGAGCGGGCTGGCTTGCTGTGATCTGTGCTGCTCGAGCACACGCAGAGGCTGTCTGCACTCTTGGGGAGAAGACGTGCCCCTGTGACCTCTGAAACACTGAGCTGAGCCAGTCTTACAGTTGTGAGGGGAAGCAACAAAGTGCATGTCTTTGACTCTGGAGATTGGGCCTTTGAGTGAAGCGCTCCGGGGCCGCTCCCTGCAATTGATGAGGTGAGGGGCATCTTCAGTAGAGGACATTTCATTGTCCTCATGATAACCATCTTCATCATCAGAGTCAGATACGAGGAACTTGACGGTGCGATGGCGCAGCCAGTGAGCGTCTGCAGAGTTCAAGCTGTGGCTGCGGGGCCGAGGGTTGGGGACCCACTGATCGCTGCTCCTGGGAGTGACTCTGTGACTCTCCTTAGGGCTGCTGAACATCAACCAGTAAGGTGGGCAGGATGGAGCCTGGCAGACTGGCTGCTGGCCAGTTAAAATCCATCTCTCCAGGTTGAATCCGTACTGCAGAAAAATTATAAAGATTTGGAGCATTAGCCTTTTCCACAGCTGACATTTACAGGTGTGGAGGTTACTAAAAACCGTAATAACTGTGTAGTATTCAAGTGTGGACATGACCCTAAATATACAAATTTTATCATACAACCTGTGCTTTTCTTCCAGGGGAAAAAGACCTATACCAGTAATGTTAATAAGGTGCAATAAAAACCATTTTCAACTTCACAGTAAAAGCCCAATCTAGCTTTTTTATTTGAACTTAATCCTTCATTACAGTGTGCATATTGTTTCAGGAGAACATTGTCTTCAGCACTGTTTAAACTCTTATTAGAATCTGTAACTTCAGAAGTGCATTAAAATGAAGAAAAAAAAAAAAGCTTTGCTAAACTCCAAAACTCAAACCCTGGATTTTAAAGTAATTAAACTGAGAAAGTAAAATTGCAAGCAGATACTGAACAAGAAAGAACACACAGGCTCTATATTGAGAAATTTTTTGAAATGTTTTTTTAATGTTTGACCTCAGTTTCCTTCATTATCTGTCGGCAGTCTGGTAGAGTAATGTCCGGAGCAGGCAACAGCTGCATTTCTTCCTCCAGTGGACCCAGCTCGGTCTGAAACGGGACATCTTCCAGCATGTTCATCACCACCAAAATGTTTCAAATCACCAACCTGCATCAGAAGACATGAAGATCTCCTGTATCTTCAGCTTTAAGTTTTAAAAGAAAGTTTTACCTTTTGACATTTTTACCTTGGTCAGATATGTTCTTCCAGGTCCACGGTCCTCTGAAACAATCGGCAAGTGTTTGGAGTAAATGACTCACAGACAGCAGACGCGATAAACCCCTTCGCCACTAAGCCTCTGACATCATTGAGTTTGTTTACCAATACCTCAGGTGCCTGCTTTAACCTCCTAAGACCCGAACTCTTAAACGGCATGCATTTTTAATTTCTCTTTGATATTTGGGCATATTAGGGCCCGATGAATGTAAAAACAAAGAATTACCAGATTTTCTTTTTTTTAACCTTATTTTTGTTTTTAGAAAAATAAGAGCCACAAATGAAGATATTCGTTTAAAATTTTAGAACAGTAGCAGTATAATGTCCTCGTAAGTGGATATCAGGCCCTTGTAGAGCAAAATTGAGTATGTTGGTCTAAATAACCCAAAATGTGATGTCCACATATGTGGACGCCAGGTCCTAGGAGGTTAATCCCACAGTCATACAGCCATTAGAAATATATCAAACAAACATATCAAAATTAAACCATGTAACACCAAAACATATTATACATATATTTTGAAAAACAAATACAGTTGTCTAACATTTATAAGTATTATTATTAAAACTTCACTATTTTATCCCTTTCAGCAGATTGTATCATTTTCCATCTGTATTCAAGGCCACACTAAAGACTTTGTACGGACACTTTGTGACTTTCCTGTGTACTAGGAGGAGGATTAGGGAAATGCTGAGGTATCAGGAAACAAAGCACAGCACAATACTTTCCAGAGATTAGCTGATTACATAAAGGTGACAGCCTAACAGTGCATCGCAACATTGTGATGTCTGTTGCATTCATTTATTCGCACCTCAAACTTAAATGAGAATGAAAGAACAATTAAAAAATTGTACCGAGATATACATTTTATTTGTACACTTTAAACAATCACAATAAATTTAAGATTCACAATATTTTGGGGGTAGGGGGGTACAGGTTCTGTAACAGACCTCTGAAAACTTTAGTAAAATAAAATGAAGCTTCAAGCAAAGGGGGGAACAAATCTAGTTTAATCTAGTTTGAAAGCACAAACAGCATTTTAAAGACAGCAGCAGCATGGTTCAGTCAGAGCATTTAAGTAGAGGCTTGATTACAGACGTGTACTGAGGTACCATTTAGTAACAGGATATTACATCACTAAAGGTAAGGTGAGCTTCCAACAACCAACCAGGCAACCACAAGGAAAATAAAAAATATCCATGCTGCTCTGAGGGGTGTTTGACAATGCAGGTTTGGAGAGGCAGCCAGCATTAACAGGAAAGAGAGCATCTGAACACGGTTCAGTTTTTATAAAACAAAACTTCAGAAGCTATTTCACTGATACTTCAAAGTGACCCGGCTAACCAGCTTTGTGAAACAGCCCTCTGTGAGACAGGTCTGTAAGTAAACACTTATACATTCCCTAAAAAGTGTGCTAAAGGAGGAAGCCAAAAACTGAAAATAACCATTCTGGCTGTTTAAAAGGTCACCATTGTGTCTCACCTGCTGTAATTAGTGTGCTGGTGCATTATACCTCACAATATGTTTTAATAATTAGAGGTCATGTCATACAAACTGCTTACAAATGCTACCTAAGCAGCGTGCCTAAACATTTACAGCTGATTTCACTGTGAGCACCATTATTACAATGGTGGTAAAGGAAAAAGAAAACATCAAAAATATTGATGTGCTCATGGAATATGATGCCCTGATGAGGCATCAGCTAACATGTTAACATCATATCGGGTCTTTCTTTTCTCAGCATCCCATGTTTGCAAGTGTACAGTATGATCCCATAATTTCCATTTGCTTCCCTTGCCATTACAACCCCTCACTACAAAAAGGAAAAACAAACTAGCTACAAATATTTCCATGAATAAAATTTCATTATCTTTATATAGATAAAATGTTAACAATCCCCAGAGATTGAAATATTTTAAGGTCCACCCTGTGAGTGCACCACTATAGAATCTACATCTGATGCACAGGACCCAAGGCTGTTACACTCTCTTAACTTCATCACAAAAACCCTCCCCACCAGTGTCCACAGCTTATTCGTCAGGGGCTTTAATAAAAGAGTTGGTACCAAACTTGGTATCCAAAAGGTTCATAGTGATCTAATGATTTGCGACAGCGTGGCCTTTAGGGTAAAATGGTTCAGTTGTTAGCAGCGTCTGCCTGCCTAGGCCAGTTGTCCTCCTCGATGCCAGAGTCGTATTCCTCTTCTGCCGAATCCTTGGCAGGAGTTCTGAAATTCAAATAAAGGATGCAGGTCGAGTTTCAGTTACTGAGTCGCCATGTACTCTGTGTAAGAAAACTGATCTCTAGCATGACCCATCTACCCCGAAACTGTGAGGAGAGGTACTGACCTGACATATCTGGGTTGGGATTTTCCTTGGACAACATCTTTGTCCAGCTCAACAGCCATGATGTCAGAGTGGGGCACCTCAAACATGGGCTCAAGGAGGAGTTTTTCCTGTGCATAAAGACAAGTTTTCACTTTACACCACACCACAACAAAAAAATAAAAACCTAAGTTTGGCACCTTCTGTAAAAATCACATACCATGATGGATCTGAGGCCACGAGCTCCAGTTTTCCTCTCCAAAGCCATTCTTGCTATTGCCCTCAAGGCATCCTGAGTCACATTGAGATCACACTGAAACAACAGATATTGACCATTTAATTTTAATTCTAAAAATCAAGTCATTTAAGTCACAAACACAAATGTATTATGTTTCTGTACATTGATCTAACAAAAGAAATAGAGGCTGTGTTTAGAGAGACATGATTTTTTGGTACCAGTGAAACAAGAAAGTACATGCATCAGATTACTCTCTGGAAAGTGTTTGTATTATAAATAAAAGGACTGTGTGCAGATATTTGAGAGGACACTGCTGTATTTTGACTCAAGAAAACCTTACTGTGCAAACACAGCAGCCCAAATATGAGAATGTCTACCTCCACCACCCACACAGCGTTGCAGCAACTACAATATTAGAACTCCTACTTTGTCCATGCTGAACAGAGCCTGGTACTGGGGCACTACAGCATTGCGTGGTTCAGTCAAGATCCGGACAAGCGTGTCTTCATCCAAGCTGTGCAGAGGAACGATAACGGGAAGACGGCCAACAAACTCTGGGATCATTCCAAACTCAATTAGATCCCTGGCCTCGACGTGCTTCAGCAGCCTGTCCTTCTCCTCAATCTCTGCTACGGTGTCTGTCTCGCCGCTGGTATTTGCCAGATCTGCAGCAGCAGCTGCGCGGCGCCCTTTCCCCAGGTTAGAGGGAGTTCCAAAACCCAAATACTGGACAGATATGAAACACAAGGAACATTTTAAAGGCAGGAATAACAAACAGGCTGAACACCTGCTGGCGTGCAATACATCTGAGCCTTGTCAAGTTTACCTTTTCATTCTTTCTTCTGCTAATGATTCTGTCAAGTCCATTAAAGGCACCAGATGCAACAAAGAGTATGTTTGTTGTGTCGACCTGCACAGTTTCTCCTCTCAGTTTCCTGGAGTTTTTCTCAGGAACGTTGACAACTGTACCCTCCAGAAGTTTAAGTAAACCCTGACAGAGCAGAAAAAGTGAATGTAAGTCTCAGTTGACCAATACAGAATGAAAAGGACAACAAACAGAAAACCGCAAGGTCATAAATGTAAACAAAATCTGTCTGTGTTCGCACAAAACAAACCAAAAAAAAAAACCTGGACTGTCCTAAAACTTTAACAAGGAGGAATAAATCGAACATATGATCTCTAAATTAAATAAAAGTATAATCAAAAATAATTTGTTGCAGCCTTTAAACAAACTGCTGCATAAAGATTGCACACTAACCTGCTGAACTCCCTCACCACCCACATCTCTCAGCTGATGGATTCCAGGAACACTGCCAATCTTGTCAACCTCATCCAGAAACACAATACCTGCACATGAAACAGGAGAACAAAGCTTAATGTCTTACAAAGACACTGCCTGAGACACTTCTTGTCTTTGATGAGCTTTCTGTGGATAACTGCTTAGTATTTTCTTCCAATTTCATGCTTTCTGGTGCATACACCTCACCAGTATTCATGCTGAAAGCTTGGAAACATGCAGTGCAGAGTACAGTGCATGTGTAAGCTAACTTGTTAATTTAACCTGAAATCCAATTAATTTAAACCTGTTCCTCTTCTTGTCAGTATATTCAACATAGTAAAGCCATAAACACATTCTTTAGCACAGTAAAGGATGCAACATGAAAAAAAGCATTCTAGTTTTTAGATGTGTTGTAGCAGAGTAATTCAGTAATGTATATGAAAATGAAACAGCATTAATCTTCTCAATGATTAAGCTTCACAAAGTGATTTTCCATACAAGAGTCCTATGGTACCATTTTAATTTGTTTATACTCTAATCTTATCTACTCCCAGTCCTCTAATCTAATTACTACTGAGTTTTGGTCTCGCAGTTGAGGCCTTGTTTTTATAAAATACCACTGTGATTGCTTTCTTTTAGGGTCACCATAAATGAATCTGTAAATAATCAGGTACATTAATTTGTACAACAATGGTTTGTATGGTAAACATTGTGACATTCAAATATTTTCTCATTAATCCAACACTTGTCTTAATTTTAGGTAATGATTTGAGACTTCCTATATCAAATGAAATATTATTATTAATTGCATGTTAACATTAAAGAAACAGTTGGGTGGATGTGAGGGGGAGGAACGAGATTATGTTTGTGTTAGATACTGCTGGTGCTTGCTGCTTGTGCTCAGTGTTTTCAAAACAGGCAGTTTCTTACTTAGTAAACATACGTATCATTCTGACACTGGAAACTCCTTCTGTAAATAAAGTCCCTCTGCCCACCTTGCTGTGCTTTTTCCACTGAGTAGTTGGCATCTTGCAGGAGTTTGGCAATAACCGACTCGATGTCCTCTCCCACGTATCCAGCTTGAGTTAGTGTGGTGCAGTCGCAAATTGCAAATGGAACATCCAGACAACGTGCCAGTGTCTGCGCCAACAATGTCTTTCCTGTGAAAATTTATGTGAATCATAAAATTGTCTGGAGAAGGACATAATACAAACACATTGCACAGTGTATCTGACAGAATCAGCTTAAAAGTATTACAAACCAAACTTACCTGAACCAGTTGGACCAAGCAGAATAATGTTGCTCTTCTCCAGTTTAATCTCAGTGTGTGTAGAGTCCAACACTTCCCCACCTCTCCTTTCCTGAGGTGCCTGTTGGCTCGCCTGCTGCTGCATGGACGCCCCGAGAGCATTTCCATGAGGGCTGATTCCTGCAATCTGCAACAGCTCTGGAACAACAAGCCAACCGGACAGGTCACCTCATTACTAAAAAGAACTGTAAAAACTCTATGCTTCATAAATCACTAAAATGCAATGCAATGATGTAATGGATTCCTTTGAGTCACTGTTAGACAAATATGCCATTCACTGATCATGAATGCAACCATTTGTGTAGAGTAACAGTTCCCATACATGGGCTAAAAATACACACACCCTGTTCAGTGTCACTGTGACTTACTGAGAACAGCTCAACTAAAATTAGCAAACATCTGAAAGTCGGTCAAAGGTCAACTTCATCTGCTTGTCTGGTCTGTCAATCATTGAAAAGTGTAATTTTACTGGTTCAATTTCTAGGTTTTATTTTATACAAAAGGTCACCGTTACAAACTGGAAATATACCCTACTATCTGATGTTGACAAAATGCCTTAATCATTTTAGTTCAAAGTTCATCATTTTTTAAATTGGACACGGCCATAAATGCATAAAAAATGTAATCTCTCTGAAAAAGGCAAAACAAACCCTTGACTGTCACAGCGGTCTGTACACTTTGGCATTTGCACAATTTAAAAACAACAAACTGCTGATTAAGTGACTTCAAAAGTGCTAAAAGACAACAGCGAGTAGGACAGTCACTTACTTGTGAACCTGTATTCATCCTCTCGTCTTCTCATCTCTAGCTCTACAGGGAGAGGGTGAAAGTGCTTAAATCAATATTAATACTAATATTGCTATATTACCATTATAACATTATCAATGCAGTTGCTGAAAAAGAGCTTTATGAAATCATATGATAAATATTGAACAAATGCCAAATAATACAGATTATAACTTAAGGCCACAGCTGTAACCTCTCTACGGTTATTTGTAAGGACGTTTCAAGAGGAACCGTTGATACTCTTAACATGCAAATATTAATATTGTTTTCAATACTTAATATTGGGGGTGGCTGTAGCTCAGGTGGCAGAGCAGGTCAGCCACTAATCAGAAGGTTGGTGGTTCAATCCCAGGCTGCCTCCTGGCTGCATGCCAAATATCCTTGGGCAAGATACTAACCCCGTGTTTGCCTACTGGTGGTGGTCAGAGGGCCCGGTGGCGCCAGTGCCCGGCAGCCTCGCCTCTGTCAGTGCGCCCCAGGGCAGCTGTGGCTACAATGTAGCTTGCCATCGCCAGTGTGTGAATGTGTGTGTGAATGGGTGAATGACTGAATGTAGTGTGAAGCGCTTTGGGGTCCTTAGGGACTAGACAAGCGCTATACAAATGCAGGCCATTTACCATTATTGTTTTCAATGTGGCAAACATTAAAGTCTGCTTATTTATTTTGATATTTGCATGAACACATTTCAAAGTGAAAACTTGCATGATCATATTTTGTTAATTTATTACCAGCTTATATAAATGAGCTTTGCTTTTAGGACATACTGTTGCTGTGTCCAAATTCAACTTAGAATTCACCAATTCTCTACTCCAAGTTTGACAGACATTCAGCACAGCCTATTTTCACTTTGAGGTTTAGTTTTGAAATCATTAAAAAAAAAATTTTTTTTAAAGATTCATATTACATTTCAGCTCTTGTTCATTTATGGATCGTGTTTCTGCTTTTAAATGAAGACAAGAATTTCACACAAAATTTGACTAAGCTCGGCACTATCTACCAATACCGAAAAAGGACTTTCATAAGCTTTAAAAAATAAATAAATAAATAGATAAAATCAAGTATGGTTTCCATCAGACAGTAATGGTCGATATTATTTGAAATAAATCCTTAGATGCAGAATGATGCCGTGTCTGCAGAGAAGACTGACACTAACCACGAGGTGTTAAAGATGGCTGTTTTTCCACCTCCACCTGCTGTCGGCTCCCAGAGGGGATGTTATTGTAGATGCGCTTATAGTGATTATACACAGCAACTGCCAACACTTTTTTTGCATAGGACTGGCCAACCACATACTTGTCAAGATAGGCATATATCTGGGAAGGAAAAAAAAAAAAAATCTTTCACAACAGGAGAAAAACACAATCAAATTCCCAATCGAATGTTAAAAGCTTGTTTTGACAAATTGTTTCCTGCTTCAGTTTCTTACCTTCTTTGGAGGTGGAGGAGGTTTCTGTGCAAATGCCAGTTTCACTGCCTCCGCAGCAGATTCTGGCTCTTTGTTTAGCCCTTTCTTAGAGTCAGTTTCAGACAGCACCACGAAGAAGTGATGACATTTCTCACATTTGACAAATCGTGTTGATGCTACAAAAAAAAAAAAAAAAAAAAAAAAAACACCACATACAGTATTAAAGACATTTTTAAACCAAGCTGAAGTAATTTTTAAAGACACTTCAACATAAATTTATGCATTAATCCCACTGATGCTGAAACCTAAACTAAATATGGAAAAAGTGAAAAACTGCACCTTATTATGTTTTTGATCCTTCGTTGTTTTGAATACTGTTCAGCTTTGATTACCAATAACAGTCAACACATGCTCATTTAAGATCCAGTTAAGGACAATCACAATCTAACACATAACAAGCAGTTCTCTTCATCGCATGCATTACAGGCTTAAGAAAATAAACTCCCCAATAACCCCATCAGATTTCCTGTAGCTGCTCATATTCATTTCCTCTGTAAGCTATAGATAGTTCATGAATATTTCTGAGATGTGTTGACTGACTAGTGTGGTGTCGACCATCTACCCCTAGACAACAGGAAAAGCTCAACATTTTCTGCATTTGTTTGTCTTACTGAGAAATAATGAAAACCCAGATATTGATTTTTCTTAGGCCTTTGTTTATAAAGACCTTTATTACCTGCAACTCAGGTTTTATCCTCCTAACTGGAACACCTGATTCTCAAGCTTTTATTTTTGTTTTAATTTGAGCATCAAAACAAACCTCCACCTTTTCCCTGTGGTCTATAAGAGGATAAATTGTTAAACAGCTCACGAACTGTACATCATAAACCACTTCTCTGTCTGGAAAGTGTATTGTAGATTTAGATTGGCAAAAATTAATAAAGCAGGTACAGCTGATGTAAATGTGATTTTTAATTGATAGTACTCACTATGATTGGCCGATTTAAAGTCAGAAAGTCGTAAAAACAAATATACCAGCCCCTCTTGGTTTAAAGCAATGAGTCAAAATGTTTATGTGGCACCGCAAACTCTAAAACATTCCTGAGACAGCAATAAAACCGACATTACACAGTTTATATCCACATCTTTATTTTGACAAGCTGTGCCAGGAAAATACTTGAAGTGGTGGTTTGTGGTGCACTATTCATCTCCTGTGTTTACACTAGTGTTTATAGTTATTTCCATGCACAAAGGTCTGTGTAACAGAGAAATATGAAAGTTGATGTTAACATGTTTTAACACTAAATCATGAATTTAAGTGACGTCTAATTCATCTTTTTTTCTCCCTGCTCATCATCCATGTTGAGAGGAATCCAGTAACAGCAACCATTTATTCAGCAACCATTAGTTTTCTAGCAGTGATAATACCATGTATTTATTTATAATCAGTTTATTTACTTTGGTTTGTTTTTTTTAACAACTGGTAAACAACAACTTTATATCGTAAGAAAACATCTGGGACACAAACATTTCCACAACTGACACAACATGACATGACATCATTCAACAGTTAGACCATTTGTAAATAATTGTTGAAGAGTAATATGTGAACTCACATACAAAGGTCTCTACATGTGTGCAGGGGTCCCCACACTTAGGGCAGCGTAGCTGGCTTCCACCCTTACCCGATCCTCCGGAGCCAGACATTCTCTTCCCCTCACTGAGGCTCTTCTGTGTAAAAACAACTGTGTTAGCACGTGTTAAATTAAAGTATTATCATCCACTGCTTTAACTAGGTTGTGTACGTCCACATTTACAAAATGTTGCAAATAAAGATTACCTTTCCACCATCACTTCCACCATCCTTGGTTGTCCCATCTTTAGAGCCATAACAGACAGAGGTCTCTGAAAACGACCTCACACGTACTCGAGGAGGCAAATGAGTTTCTCGAAACCCGTGACGACTCAGAAAAAACAACTGAATCCGAGAGCACGACAGTCCTGTTAAAAAATTTTTTTTAAAATTTTAAAAAAAGCAACATCCCTTTAGATTTCTATCAGCCATAAGTCTGAAAACTAATGACATTTACATATGATTTTAATTGCGTTTTCCTATACAATGCATAGTGTCCTTAGCATTAATTTTGGGGGAAGAGGGCATAATATTTTCACTTAAATTTTCTTTTAGTTTTCAATTAGGCTTCACGTGTGTCTGGGAAATGGGCAAATAAAGGTTAAAAGTAAAACAAAAATGTTTTTTAGAAACGTTTAAAGATTTAAAAAGGGGCATTTTAACAACATGTCTAATATTACATGTTATAAGGCTACATAATGCATAAATACCATAATACCAAAGACCATATTTCTATTTCATGTATATTATTAAGAGCAGTACTTCACGGTCTGATGCAAGCATTGTATTTACATGGGGTAAAATCGCTCCTTATGTTTTTGTTGTTTGTCATGAAATCATATGTATTGTTGGTCTAAAATCTGAAATACGAAAACGTAGGTGATGTGACAACATTGTCCTAACTTTAGCTTCTAAACTGTCATGAATTACCTTTTTACCTCCTGTTGACGTTAGCTACAGAACTGTCATAACAAACAGTAATCTAGGTCAGCTGGGGCCCTGATTCCACAAGTTGAAGCAAATAGCTCAATGTCATGCAGCTTAACGCAGCTGTAGGGCAGGGAGTGTGTGCGTCTTCCCTTTCGTACCTCTGTTAGCAGTGTTTAGGAACAACCTGGCAGCCGAAGCACATGGACAGGACATCTTTTCTTCTGTCTCAAACTCCTTAAACAAGCAAAAAAGTGTCAAGTTAGCATCGTGCAGCTAACAGACTGCGCTGAATAAGACAGGCCGGTTTAACGCCTCAATACTCCAACGTCACAGTTAGCATTAGCACAGCAGCTCGTTGACGAGACTAGATAGTCGCCACTACAGTCTAAATATTTACACTGTACACCACACGAAAAGGTGTTGGTATTTTAAGCTATCACGCAATGCTAATGCTATAAAGGTACCCTTTATGAACACTCTATCTAGTTAGCTTACGTAAATAGGTAACTGTTAGCTTCGCATGCTAGGCCTTAACAAAATTCACTAAGCGTTTTCTTCTAGAGGAAATGACAAGCAGCCGACGCTGCAGAGCTAATAAGCAGAGTGACTCCTAAGAAAAACAAATTTGCAGGTATCGTTCCCAGCTTATTTAAAACTACTAACTACGAAACACAAAGCAACATTTAACTAGCTTTCCAGTTTTACTCACAGTGCGCGTTGAAAGCAGTCGCGTCTTGACAGCCCCTCTCTGAAACACAAATTTGATAAATCACTAAAGCTTCTGCACGTTTGTTACAGCTAGAAAGGTCAGTGTGTCATGCTAATGCCACAGTGCCTGTTACATGGACTGAAAAGTGTCAACTTCTTTAGACCGTTATTTCACAGGTGTGACACGAACTAAAGTGATGTAACGCCTGCTGTTATGAGCTAGGTTATTAGGTTGGTTACCCGGCTAGCGAACTAGCCTTCCCCAAAGGAAGCGTTAAAAACAGTGTGCAAGGTGTCAGCAGCATGGTGGATTCATTCGTGCCAGAGCATTCAAACCCATCCAGATATTTTGAGATCTGCTCAAACATAGCGCGATTCGTGGTGCGTTCATGACAACATAGTAATATGCAACGTTAACAAAGATATTGTGAAATTAAGTTGCGTTTGGTAGTTAAGGGACATATCACATCTAGCATTATAACCTGTTAACAGTCGTTTCAGTCACACTTTGTTATTTGATAGGCTCAGTTCAGATTCAGTATGCATTATTATGTAGAAGTTTAACACAGCCTTGGTACTCATGAGAGTTAGTTTGACATTTTAATGCATGTGATGAGATGAGATAGCCTTTATTTGTCAGTTGCAGGTCTTTTGCCCACAACCGAGATGACAGACCTTGCCGACCGTACATACAATACAAACATCACATTGGGGGAGACAGGTCAGGCCAGGTAGCGAGGGAAAAAAAACATTGAAATGTGCAACACAAAAGGATAATACAGGAATGCACAGGTATCAACACACCATAACACAATAAACACAGACAAGCAACATGGGAAAGAGTTCCAGTGTGTACACCAGGGCCCTGTGCTTCGTACGTCGCTTACTACATCCAAGATCAAATGAAACATCCAAGACCAAATCATCGCGCTAACTCTGAGCTCGCTATTCCGGTTCCCCGAACACACCTGTTGTTGACGATTAGTATAGCTGGATGAAGTAATGTGAGATCACTGGGTGGCCCAACAGGGGCTACGCATCGATAGTAGAAACATTGATCGGCAACCCTTTGATTGGTCGGCGAAAATGTCGAAGGAGCGCGCTCGGTATTTTTCGGCAGCAGAGCAAGAACTCTTGAGTGAGGGATTTCAGGAGTTTCAGAGTTTAATTAAAACGCAAGGGAACACTGCAAAGGCTGCAAAAGCAAGGAGAGAGGGCTGGCAGAAAGTTGCTGACAAATCAAACTCGTAAGTAATTCAATAATAACAATAATAATGGAGTGGATTTATATAGCGCTTTTCAAGGCACCCAAAGCGCTTTACAATGCCACTATTCATTCACTCTCACATTCACACACTGGTGGAGGCAGCTACGGTTGTAGCCACAGCTGCCCTGGGGCAGACTGACAGAAGCCAGGCTGCCATATTGCGCCATCGGCCCCTCTGGCCAACACCAGTAGGCGGTAGGGTAGATTTATCATATCACACCATATTATCCAATATTATATTACATTATATTATATTATAATATGTTATATTATATCCCCTTTCACATTAGAGCCACAACAGGACCCACTAGAACATGGGAACAAGTAAAAGTGAAATATAAGAATATTCTACAGAATGGTAACATTTATCACTTATATTGCTTGTCGTCTCTTGGAAAGAGACCCTGGAATACTCTGTTTGTTTGTTCATAACAGCAACCAAGAAAAGGGCAGAGCAAAAAAAAAGACAGGTGGTGGTCCTGCACCCCCTCGTCAACAAGTTGGTTAAGTGAATAATACCCTCACGGGAAAATCGATATCTCTCTATGAGCACACTGTCGCGCTGAGCTAAAGGATCCTGTCTGTCCCGCAATATACGCTGAATTCTGAGGACTCTCCTTATCAATCTTGCACCTTCCGCAATGGGTTGCTCGCGTAAACGGACAGGATATGACTGCGACAGACTTCCCAAATCCACCTTCGCTTTTATAGCCGTGGTCTCTCATCTTGATTACACGAAGTAATTTACAATTACTACTCTGAAATATGAATTACATCTGTAATAATCACATACATGTAATAGAATGTTAATAGTACATTTCCCTTTTTTAGGGAATGACCTGTATGTATCTGTGTGACATCAGTAAAAGACTTGTGTCAAGCCAGCCTCCAATTCGAGACTTGCAGTCAAGCCAGCCTCCAGTTTGTTTTACGTTCCCTGTGTATTCAAAGTATTACGGGAATGGATGTGGAAACCGGATTTCAAAATAAAAGCCAACTTCGAGTGAATTAACAGATATGTTAAGAACATAATAACATATAATTTAGGCTTTTTTTTTTTACAAACTCTAATGTTAGATCTATATGACACAGCCTTGTACCCTAATTGTGCCCTGTCACTATCAAGGCCATCTTATTTTGGATTTCAAAGTAAAAGCCCTGTGAATCTTCATTTTTGAACTACTCTTTCAATGACTTAATAATGCTCTTAAAAGCAAAAGTCGTATTTCCAAATACTATTTGAACTTTATATCAACACTTTCCAACCACAGTCTTTTTACAGTGATACCATATCAATATCAAGTCAGTCTGATTTTGCCTTTCATAGTAATGGCCCTTTGAAATTGTCCATAATTGACTTAATCTTCTAACGATTCAAAATGCTCTAAAATGAAAAATTCCTGTTTCCACAGGGTAATTCCACCTTAGATCAACAGTATACAGCCCCACAGTGATACCATATCAATATCAAGTCATTCTGATTATGCCTTCCAAAATAAAAGCCTTTTTAAATTGTCCATAATTGACCTAACTTTCAGTGATTTCAAAATGTTTTAAAATGGAAATTTCCTGTTTCCACAGGGTAATTCCACTCCAGATCAACAGTATACAACCTCACGATGTTACCATATCAATATCAAAACATTCTGATATTGCTTTAAAAAATAAAAGCATTTTCAAACTGCCCATATCTGAGTTGCTCCTGGAACAATTTCAAAATGCTCTAAAATGGCACATTCCTGTTTCCACAGGGTAATTCCACCTTAGATCAACAGTATACAGCCCCACAGTGATACCATATCAATATCAAGTCATTCTGATTTTGCTCTCAAAAATAAAAGCCTTTTCAAATTGTCCATAATTGACCTAACTTTCAGTGATTTCAAAATGCTCTAAAAAGGAAAATTCCTGTTTCCACAGGGTAATTCCACCTTAGATCAACAGTATACAGCCCCACAGTGATACCATATCAATATCAAGTCATTCTGATTATGCCTTCCAAAATAAAAGCCTTTTTAAATTGTCCATAATTGACCTAACTTTCAGTGATTTCAAAATGCTCTAAAATGGAAATTTCCTGTTTCCACAGGGTAATTCCACTTTAGATCAACAGTATACAGCCCCACAGTAAAACCATGTAAATTTCATGTTGGTCTGATTTCGCCTTTCAAATTAATGGCCCGTCGAATTTGTCCATATGTGATATACTCTTTCAATTATTTCAGAATGTTTTAAAAATGAAAATTGCTGTTTCAACACATATTGGGTTTTCATTTTGAAAAGCAAAATCAGACTCAATTGATTATGACAGAATTGAATCATAAAGATGATGTAAAAGGAAGCTGAAATTGCCACTAGGTTGTAATTGATAGTACGTTTATATTTTAAGTCTGTGGAAAGATGTCATGGTTGGTTTGCAAGCTGTTTTGTAATTTCTTTATTTAGAATGACATCTTTCCACAGACTTAAAATATAAACGTACTATCAATTACAACCTAGTGGCAATTTCAGCTTCCTTTTACATCATCTTTATGATTCAATTCTGTCATAATCAATTGAGTCTGATTTTGCTTTTCAAAATGAAAACCCAATATGTGTTGAAACAGCAATTTTCATTTTTAAAACATTCTGAAATAATTGAAAGAGTATATCACATATGGACAAATTCGACGGGCCATTAATTTGAAAGGCGAAATCAGACCAACATGAAATTTACATGGTTTTACTGTCGGGTTGGATACTGTTGATCTAAAGTGGAATTATCCTGTGGAAACAGCATCTTTCAATTTAAGAGCATTTTGAAATCGTTAAACGAGTAGGTCGTCTACGGGCAATTTGAAAATACTTTTATTTTGGAAGGCAAAATCAGAGTGACTTGATCTTAACATCGTATCTCTGTGGGGTTGTATACTGTTGATTTAAAGTGAAATTATTCTGTGGAAACAGAAAATTTCCTTTTTAGAGCATTCCGAAATCACTGAAAGTTAGGTAAGTTATTGGCATTTTCAACAGGCCATTATTTTGGAAGGCAAAATCAGAATGACTTGAAATTGAAGTAGTACCATGGTGTGGATGTACACTTTTGATCTAACATGGATTCATCCTGTGGAAAGAGCAAGTTTCATTTTTAGAGCGTTCTGAATTCTTTAAAAGAGTAGGTCGTATATCGGCAATTTGAAAAGTCTTTTATTTTGGAAGGCAACATCAGACTGATTTGATATTGATATGGTATCACTGTGGGGTTGGATACTATTGATCTAAAGTGGAATTATGCTGTGGAAACAGCAATTTTCCATCTTAGAGCATTTTGAATTCGCTCCAAGAGTAAGTCATATATGGGCAAATTGAAAAAGCTTTTATTTTGAAAAGCAAAATCAGACTGACTTGAAATTGACATGGTAACATCGTGAGGTTGTATACTGTTGATCTAAAGTGGAATTACCCTGTGGAAACTGAAATCTTCCTTTTTAGAGCATTCTGAAATCACTGAAAGTTAGGTAAATTATGGGCATTTTCAACAGGCCATTATTTTGGAAGGCATAATCAGAATTACTTGAAATTGATATGGTAACATCGTGAGGTTGTATACTGTTGACCTAAAGTGGAATTATCCTGTGGAAACAGCAATTTTCACTTTTAGAGCATTTTGAAATCTTTAAAAGAGTAGGTCGTATCTTGGCAATTTGAAAAGTCTTTTATTTTGGAAGGCAAAATCAGAATGACTTGATATTAATATGGTATCACTGTGGGGCTGTATACTGTTGATCTGGAGTAGAATTATCCTGTGGAAACAGGAAATTTCCATTTTAGAGCATTTTGAAATCACTGAAAGTTAGGTCAATTGTGGACAATTTGAAAAGGCTTTTACTTTGGAAGGCATAATCAGAATGACTTGATATTAATATGGTATCACTGTGGGGCTGTATACTGTTGATCTAAAGTGGAATTACCCTGTGGAAACAGGAAATTTCCATTTTAGAGCATTTTGAAATCACTGAAAGTTAGGTCAATTATGGACAATTTAAAAAGTCTTTTATTTTGGAAGGCATAATCAGAATGACTTGATATTGATATGGTATCACTGTGGGGCTGTATACTGTTGATCTAAGGTGGAATTACCCTGTGGAAACAGGAATTTTCCATTTTAGAGCATTTTGAAATTGTTCCAGGATCAAGTCAGATATGGGCATTTTGAAAATGCTTTTATTTTTGAAAGCAAAATCAGAATGACTTGATATTGATGTGGTAACATCGTGAGGTTGTATACTGTTGACCTAAAGTGAAATTATCCTGTGGAAACAGCAATTTTCACTTTTAGAGCATTTTGAAATCTTTAAAAGAGTAGGTCGTATCTTGGCAATTTGAAAAGTCTTTTATTTTGGAAGGCATAATCAGAATGACTTGATATTGATATGGTAACATCGTGAGGTTGTATACTGTTGACCTAAAGTGAAATTATCCTGTGGAAACAGCAAAATTCTTTTTAAGAACATTTTGAAATCGTTAAAAAAGTAGGTCGTATATATGCTCAATTTGAAAGGGCATTTATTTTGGAAGGCATAATCAGAATGACTTGATATTGATATGGTATCACTGTGGGGCTGTATACTGTTGATCTAAGGTGGAATTACCCTGTGGAAACAGGAATTTTCCATTTTAGAGCATTTTGAAATTGTTCCAGGATCAAGTCAGATATGGGCAGTTTGAAAATGCTTTTATTTTTGAAAGCAAAATCAGAATGACTTGATATTGATATGGTAACATTGTGAGGTTGTATACTGTTGAACTAAAGTGAAATTATCCTGTGGAAACAGCAAAATTCTGTTTAAGAACATTTTGAAATCGTCAAAAAAGTAGGCCGTATATGCTCAATTTGAAAGGGCATTTATTTTGGAAGGCATAATCAGAATGACTTGATATTGATATGGTATCACTGTGGGGCTGTATACTGTTGATCTAAGGTGGAATTACCCTGTGGAAACAGGAATTTTCCATTTTAGAGCATTTTGAAATCACTGAAAGTTAGGTCAATTGTGGACAATTTCAAAGGGCCATTACTATGAAAGGCAAAATCAGACTGACTTGATATTGATATGGTATCACTGTAAAAAGACTGTGGTTGGAAAGTGTTGATATAAAGTTCAAATAGTATTTGGAAATACGACTTTTGCTTTTAAGAGCATTATTAAGTCATTGAAAGAGTAGTTCAAAAATGAAGATTCACAGGGCTTTTACTTTGAAATCCAAAATAAGATGGCCTTGATAGTGACAGGGCACAATTAGGGTACAAGGCTGTGTCATATAGATCTAACATTAGAGTTTGTAAAAAAAAAAAAGAAGCCTAAATTATATGTTATTATGTACTTAACATATCTGTTAATTCACTCGAAGTTGGCTTTTATTTTGAAATCCGGTTTCCACATCCATTCCCGTAATACTTTGAATACACAGGGAACGTAAAACAAACTGGAGGCTGGCTTGACTGCAAGTCTCGAATTGGAGGCTGGCTTGACACCAGTAATAAAAGGATCAAGTGCTGCATTATCTTTAGTTACATTGATGTTATTTATTTATGGTGAAACAGTGGTGGAATATCGCTGTTGCTTTCGTATGAATGACGCGGACATACCTGCGTGGCCGCGATCTAATCCTGTTTACATAAAGTAAACCTGCTCCCCAGCAGGTTTACGCTTACGGCTCTGTTGCTATGACAGCAAGTCCCGGATGGGCTTCGGGGAACCGAACGATCCAGGATCACGCGAAATCGTCAACAATCTCATCCAGCTAACTCACTTAGCGCGGTACGAAGAACAGGCCCCTGATCTGGGACCGCTGCAATCTCTCGACTGCGCCTCCAGCTGACCCGATGTCCACATCATGGGGGAGGTAAGCGTTGGAGGTGGCGTTGGATCCGGGGTAGGGAGGGTGATGCGTCAGTGAGTGCTTATCAGTATCAGTATGTGTGTGCGTGTCCATAGTTCAGCTGAGACAGTGTCCTTCGCCCTTGTTACAGGAAAAATGATTCTATGTTTCTTTACCTTCTTTTAAATGTGCAAGCATGCCCTTTTGTCTATGGTTAGATTAGTTTAGAATTATCTTTTTAGACTTTCTCAGCAAAGACATACTGTTTTGGGACATATTGTTTTAGATTGTTTTATCTCTCACAGCTTTCTCCCAGCTCTCTGCTGACGAGACTAGCGCCACATATGGAGTTGTTTATTTTATCTGTTTTGTATTTTTCTTATCCTGTTCTCACTGTCTTTCCTATAAAAAGTGCCCAGCCTCTGTACACGTTGTGAGTTGTTCTTAGCAGCTCACCCGTGTACACGTTTGATAAAGAAAGTAACTTTGTCTCATTGTGTCTTTATTTCTCCTGGGTCTTTTACAGAGTTTTCCCCCAACATTTCTTGGTCCTTCGACAGCTGGAGCGCCTCCATCGTGTCCCATCTCCGTGACCAGTCCACGTTGTTCGTCTGTCGACAGCTCACACACCAGGTGTGTGATAAAAGTCCAAGAGCGTTTAAATTCAGGTCTTGGCCAACGTCTTAGAAAGCGACCCACGGTGGTGGGACCCAATCGAGGTGGACCAGACCCGGCGACACTGACCAGGTAGATACAGACACACTGACACAATCTTGCGTAAAAGCGCATTTTGAATTCAGGGAATTTAAAATAGCGGAAGTAGCTCGTCGACTGGTAGCTCTGGGAGCTCGTCGACTGGTAGCGTAGCTCGTCGACTGGTAGCGTAGCTCGTCGACTGGTAGCTCTGGGAGCTCGTCGACTGGTAGCTTTGGAGCTCTGGGTAGCTCCCCCAGCTGGGTCTAGACTGGGTCTAGGGAGTAAGTAGCTCTGGGAGCTCCCCTTATCATAAGGGTTCTGGTCGCGCGCGCGTCGAAGCTGTGAATGTGAATGTGTGTGTGTGTATTGTTTTAATTAATGGAGCAAGCTGAATTTTCACGGTCCAATAAGAGACTGAGCTGCTCCTACTGTGTTTTTCTTTTACTGCTATTCACTGACGTGCTGGTGAGTTGAGAGAACGGTCGAGTTCCGTCTCGTAAAGTTCACACCGCTTTTGGAAATAGTCCGAAAGTAGAAGGGCGTGTGAGCAACCACTCTCGTCTCTAATACCAGCGAAGGTGATAGCAGCTGTATTGTGTATATATTACTTAAACAAAAATAAGTAAATACATAAATAAGATGGGTAATCAAGCAAGTGAAATTAAAACTCACTCCTGCTGACGAGCAGTGGTGAGAAAAGAAAAGTCCAGACGCCGGACAAAAACAGTGTCTGTAAACTGAGAGATTTAAGAAAACAAAATATAAACAGTCAGAAGAACAGAACTCAACTGCCAGTTTAGTAAAACCAGAAGACGAGACACTGTGCAGTTCCCACAATCCTTTTAGTAAACCATCACTCACTCCTGCAGCCGCATCTGCAGCAACACCCATATCAGGAAGAACATAATAATCCCTTATTAAGTGAAAACTAGAGATCACAGTAGTTTTGTAGTAGTTTAAAAGGGTTGAAAACAGACCCCACTGAGTAGATATAAATATAAAAAGTACGAAATAAAGATGAACAAAGGGAAAGTTACAGTAGAAATTATCTTTAGAGTATTTGAAATTAATAATAGCAAGGATAACAACCTGTAAAGTGATATTATCAATGAAACACAGTTGGCATGATGACCATGCCCAGCATGTATAAAATGAATATAAAGCAAATAATTCACACGAAAATATTTTAATAAAATAAATAAGGTATATTAAGGCTGTGTCATTGTTCAGCCAAGGACAGTGTGTGAAAAGGTAACTGTCTCCACCCTGGGAAAAGGATGATTCTGCAGGTCATCTGAAGCCCTTGATGGATACAAAATAAAATATAAATAATATATTATAATAGAACTGCCTGGTCCGTCATGCAACAGAGAGAACAAATGTGACCGCAGATTGGATGAATTCTAAATTATCTGTTTGCTGAATAAGATGATCCTAACTAACAAATTGGCTCAGGAGTAGTATAGTGGTACACACTGATAAAATATTATGCTATTGCTGTTATATAAGACAAAGAGGATAATATTAACAATGACATAATATTAATATGAAGAGGCACCTTAATCGGTTATGATGTGAGGTGGATAATTGTTAAGCAGTAGTCTGCATCAAGCTTAAGGTTTGCTGAAACTCAGTGTAATGACATGTGAGATGAAGACAATACAGAGAATAACTAAACTAATGAAGTGCATAGAGGCACTTGACCAGCTTGAAACCTATCATCCTAGAATGACACATTGCTGAGATATAGAGCACACCTATAATAACAACCAATAAGCAAAACCCTGTAGACAACAGCTAAAACTACAGGATTGAGAAGCTGAATTAAATATGTAGACACTGCTAAGCTGATGAGCATGTTACACATTTTCTTTTCTTTTTATTTATTTGTTTCTTTTAGAGCAGAAGCTGCTGTAACACACCCAAAGAAAGACTCTAGGTCTGACCAACCGTTTCAGTCATGGGCAAAAAGATGTCAGTCAATAAAATTCTAAAAGATAATTTATTGACAAAAAATATATCAAGAGATAAAAGATAAAACAGTCCAGTGTCCCACTTAAGAATTGTATAAAAACACACAGTCCCAAGGCCAGAGCCAGCTATGCCACACAGCCAAGTTGCACTCCACATGTTGCCTTTAACAGGGTTAGAAGTTGTCCTTGGAGACCCACCACCCTGCAAGCATATAGTCAGTGGTAGTGATGGCCCGCTTGAAGCTGACGCTCCGGAGCGTGTGTCGAAAAAAACAACACACTGGTTCAGAAGCACTGTGTCGAGGCTTGCTTCGTTTGGCAAAAGTCACGTGACCAGTGACGTCCGAAGCTTCATTACGCACGTAACTGCTTCGGTACCTGATTCAAACGGATATAAGGAAGTGAATCATCCACGGGATTCGTGGAGTGTGTTGATGGTGACAGAGAGCGAAGAGGTGATCATTCCACTGACAGATATGGAGCCAGCGAGGAAGAGAGGACGTTCTGGCGTGTGGGAATATTTTGAGTTGATTTTGCTCAATTCATTTTATCTGCCGAAGTGAAAAACTTGAAATGTCCAAAATCATGTTTTCATAATGGAAATATCATTACAGCATATGACTTTAGGAACACTTCCATGTGAATTAAAGCTAATGAAGACTACAACAATGTATTTGACACTATACGTACATTACATTGCTACAGTTTAGAAAATCATTTTGTTTATTGTTTTTAGGTGATAGTCTGCAGGACCCAGGAATACCTGCATATCTACCAGCTTGCAGTGTAGTTCCTGCACTCCACAGCCTCTTCTGTTCCATGCAAGTGGATTTTCTCCAGGGCAGGAGAAACTATTTCTAAGAAAAGAAACAGACTCAGCCAGCGCACAGTAACACTAATCCTCTTTTTAAATGTAAATAACAAAAGGGCTACCTTACATTGATCATGTTTTTACTTTGCAAGTTCTTGATTAGGGGTGGGTTTTGATTATCGCCTTTCTGATTACAATCCATGCTAAATTGAATAAAGTGATATTGATTCATTAAAATCCCGTGTCGATTTGTAAATTAACGTTATTATGCCTGAAACGCCAGCATCTCAGGTTAAACCTCACAACATGTCGTCAAACACCATGCAGCTAAAACAGTAACTGGGAGCAGGTTTATGGATTCTGCATACAAACGTGAACACAGAGCGCGGACCCGACGCGTCAGAATCAGATTTTGGTGTGTCGTCGGGTCCGCGCTGTGTTTGCCTCTTTTTTTTTCGCTGGCTTCTGCAGCTGCAGGTTTCATAACTCTCTGTTTACATCTCTAATTAAGTCTCACATGTGTCAGCTTTCTTTTAATAGATACGAAATTATGGATATATACTGTTAAATGATCAGAATTATAATATTTCTGACTGAGGCAAAACTTTCCAGATTCCAATCAAATTGAATCGGATCCTGTATCGAATCAAAAATGATTCTACAAATCAGTGACGATGCAGCCGTACTCAGCTCCCTAAGCATTTTCCCTTTCCAGTTCACAATCAATCCCACCCCTAGGTCAAAAATATGTATAGGACAATTGGCCTCATCTAATATTTTGTATGAACCTGTCCAGCTGTCCAGTGATTAAACGACAAGTAGATGGAGGCAGGACTTCACAGCAGGGGCATACTCCATAATGTGCTGTGCATTCTCATATGTATATTATATATATTGCTCACTTATTGTATTTACCAACATCAAGGAGTTATGAGCAAAGAAAGGCCACACCATAGTGCATGTTTAAATAGGGAAAGTTTATTGATCAAAGTGTATTACGCAGATACGCATTAATTTTTTTCAGCCCCCCAATCGAGAAAACAAAACCAATTACATGTTCAAAGCAACGGAACGGTGGCCCAATATCAGAGAGAACTCCACTCTTGAGTGAGCAGTGATAATTGAGCAGTCCGTTTTATTTTGCAGATTCAAGCTGCTCTTCAAAATTTTCACCACCAGATGTCACCGGAGAGGACTGTGTTGAAAAGCTTCGAGTAATGAACCGTTTTTCAATACAAGCTTCAGTGCTTCGGAAAGCTTCATTTGTCAGTGGTCACTCAAGCCTCTGCAACTCTGCTGCCTTTAGGCTGTGGCATATAATAGGCCCTGGCCTGCACAGAGAGACAAAACGACACACTTAATATAAAATTCATAGGGCAAAACCCATCCATCCCAAACATATCTGATTTCATCACATTACATACCTGCACAGAGAGACAAAACAACACAGCAGTGTTTGTAGTGTGGGCTATAAGAAGACCAGTGTATCAGTGCAATCAAGTACACCTGCCTCTAATTAGTCCAACCCCATTCCAGCCATTGGCTCACCAAAAATGTGACACACACAAAACCACTCCCAACCCAGTGCAACTTCACACAATAATATGGAGCTGAATTAACACAGGCACATTAGTCTACCATGTTACAAGCTGCATGCTATTACAAGCCAACATATGCAGACTTCTGCCTTGTTCGGGTGGCAGCATTTTTCTTTTTTCTTTTGTGTCCTGACACGTTTATGTTTTTTGTTTTTGTTTGATTATTGTGTTGGTTTTGGAAACGAATTTAAACGAACTTGTGACAATACTTGAGAATCACAGTGACACATAGTGATTAGGCATATGATTGAAAAATGCCTAGGTTTAGAGCTGTGAGCTATGAGCAATGCAAAGTTAAATATATATATATTTGTATAAATGGGAAACAACCCTAACTTGAAAGTTTGAAATGTGTGAGATCCATGAATTGTTTGAAGAACTAGAAATTATCTAAAAATGCCTTAAGTGAAAATGTAGAGTTGCATCTATTCTCCCAAACCAAAAAAAAAAAAAAAAGGAGAAGAAGCATTCTGTAACTTAGAAATAAGGCTGACGTGTTGACAATAGACTAAAACACTAATTCGCAGGTGGCTACCAGGAACAGAGAGGCGAGCAAAGTCACAAACACCAAGGCTGCAGACAGCCACGCAGAAACAGCAGATAACATAGAGACAACGCCTGCTAGAACCGTGGAGAGGAAGGTCACTTCACACGTGATTGTAGGAGTAGGCCACAAAGAAATAATGCAAAACAGTTTTGAGGCAGCCACTTAAACTGACAGTTTTCAAAGGACAAATTAGTTGTAAAGTCAGCTTCAGGCCACACAACTGTACAACAATTAACTGCCCCTTTAGAACTAGTACATACAGCAAGTGGCCGCAGGTGCTTTATTAAATGCATATATGACCCGTCGTGTCCAGTAAATTTGCTAGGTAGAGACGCTCTGACAAAACTTAAGATAGCAGTCATGCCATTCTTTTCTGGTATTACACCTGAGTGCATGCTAAATGACACCCGCCACATCCACTTTCCAGAAACCGACCGAGTATCACAACATTCTGAGATTTAAACAAACTCCAGGCCCAGATCCACCTTATGATCAGCAAGTGTGGAAGCTAGGAGAACAGCATTTGACCTTACAGCACAGGCCGAAATTGTGTAGGTTACGCAGTAACCACAGATAGTAAAATAATAGAAGCAAAACCACTTTCTTCTTCATATTCTGCACAGAGCGCTGAGCTGTCAGCTGTGATTTGCGCATGTGAAATACACAAAGATAAACAAATAACCATTTATATAGACAGCCAGTATGTTTTCTCTGCTGTGCATCATTTTGCAAAAAATCTGGAAAACCAGAGGAATGATTACACCAACCGGAAAACCAGTTCAGCATGCCAACCTCTTACAACGCCTCTTTCATTGCTACAGGCAATAACTTTGCTGACAGAGCAGCAAAACTGGCGGCACAAAAGACAAACATCACATTGATGGCAGTAAACACACATCAGATTCCACTGGATGTGTTGAAAAATGAACAAAAAGCAGCAAGCACAGCAGAGCAGGCAAAATGGCTAAAACACGGTGCAGTTCTGACAAACGACTTAATGATGTGTTATGGCAAGCTAGTGCTGCCAAAATCTCTCCACAAGATGGCGGCATTAGTGACTCATGGCTATACGCATTTGTCATCGGGGGGAATGACCTGTATTGTCAACTCTCATTTCTACACTGTAAATTTTGAAACTTCAGCAAAACAATTTGTCAGAACGTGCATGACGTGTCAAAAATATAATGCTCAGGGAAATCTGCGACCAAAAAGAGGCCGTTTTCCCACTCCACCTTATCCTTTTCACACAATTCATATGGATTTTATTGAACTAAGCGAATGTCAAGGGTCGAAATACGCCCTAGTGGTTATAGACGTGTTCTCAAAATGGCCGGAAATCTATCCAGTGAAAAAGGCAGATGCAATTTCAGTAGCAAAGTGTCTGTGCAATCACTTCATACCCACATATGGCATCCCAGCTTTGATACGATCAGACAACGGCACTCATTTTGTAAATGATGTCATCACTAAGGTCTCTGAAGCACTCGGTTTCAGCATAAAACACCACTGTGCTTATCACCCTCAGAGCGCAGGCCTTGTAGAGAGAACTAACGGCACTATAAAACAAAGGCTCAGGAAATGCATGGCAGAAACAGGAAGGCCGTGGCCTGAATGTTTGGGTTTAGTGAAAATGTGGATGCGCTTAACGCAAGGCTCCCATAAACTAACTCCATTTGAAATCATTCATGGCAGGCCGTTCCCACTGCCGATCACCAGTCAACCAATTGTAACCAACTTTAAGGTATAAAGGTGAATTACAGCGCAATAATTACTTGGGCTCGTAATAAGACCCTGGCCAGAATCAGAAGACACCAAATTCGTATGGAGCCAAAGTATTGAGCAGCAATAATGACCTGGACACAATGTTAACTTTTGAGTAGCCACTCTTGTATTGTTACAAAGTATAACAGGTATTTGTCCAATTTGTACAGATAAAGTATAAAATAAAATAAATAGTGTGCACACTCAACAAAATAAAAGTACTCGTTGGGGCCCTTTAAGAATTTAGAGTTAAGCTGGCGATAGCCAACTTCAAAGGTCCTTGTGAATGTAACTGGAATGTATGAGTGTGTGGTGTGTATCTTCTTTGGGGTAGATCGTCCTCAAAGTGGTTGGCTCGCCATCTATCACAACCAGAATATCGTCCTGGTCCTTGGACTTTTCCGTCCTCTCCAAAAAACCTGACCTATAATCCAGGTCATAAAATGTACATTCTAATCAGTCTGTTTCAGATGCATTGTTTAAGGTTAAAATACAAAATCAAAATATTGCATCACCTCATATTCATTGCATCAACATCTTAAATCTTATCAAATCTCACAGTTCTGTTGTACAACATTCAATTTTCAAGCATATCAAATATGAGAACTAAACATCTAAGTTGCTCAAATATTTCTCTATTCATGTAAACATTAATTAAACAATACTTATGGTAAGTAACCATTGACACTCAAAATACAATACACCATAACAAATTCAGAACTATGTGCAAATAAGCAACAAAATATACATATGAGTTCAGTTCAGAGGCATTAAAGCAGTGTGCTTAATTTCTCCACGCTATAGGCCTATTCGTGAGAGAGAAATGCACTAAAAATTACCCTCTAGATTACTTTAAACTCACAGTGAACTGACAAAATTTAGCTTTAGAGCAGCTAAGAACATGTTGCTCACCGTTGCTCTGTTTCACAAAAGCCCAACACACACTGGCGTTGGAATTGCAGCAGCTCTCCGGATGAAAGGTGAGTGGTTAGCCTGTGAGACACCGAGCTAGCATTAGCATGATCGCGACGGTAAGTCTCTACAAGTTTTTTCCATCAGAATAACACTCGTCTTACCGACGTTGCCTCTCTCCTTCATCCAGCCACTCGACTCCGGACTTCCAGCAGGTAAGTAGGCTGGTTTTCCTTCCTCTCAATCCTGAGTTTTCCTCTCTTTTGTCCGTGGATTTCTCGGTTTGAGTAGCAGATGCCTCCACTCCTCTTGCTGAGATAAGAAAAACCCGGGACACCATGCACCTCCACCTCACTTCCTGGCTGACAGGGTCAATGCGGCCTGGGTAGGCTCTGATTGGTTGCTGAGCTAGGTGCCCTCACGTGGGGTGAACTGAGAGGTGCATTCAATGGTCATAGGAAATACGACGCTTGTTGATGTGGACAGTTAATATAAAGAGAATAAGTATGATATTTTTCATCTGGGCTACACCCTCCCCTCCTGAACTCATGCACGTCCCTGTGCATGGTAGACAGTTAAATGATGATTATTTGACGGGTCAAGGAAGAGGGCGAAGCAGGCTCTTCACCATCACTGATGACATCGGCCCAAGCTGAAGACAGTCCTTGCAAGAATGATTTTGCTGCAGTGATCAGAGGATTGCCTAGCTCCGTATAGTCAAGCCGTCGTGGCGGACGACGGTTTCTCTCAGATCTCCTTACAGAATCATTTGTATCCATGTTTTCCCTTGTATCCACTGGGACTATCTCCTCCACTCTCTCCTCAGAATTCGCACCTCTGGTGCCAGCCTCCTGAAATGGAAGTTGCCTTTCTTGGACGTCTGGGTCATCAACAGGTGAGTCAGTTTCAGTTAAGGTTATTTCATCCACTTGTTCGGTCGGTGTGACTCCATTGGTAGATAAGTACTCAGTATCATCTGTAGTACTGTTAGGCATATCAGGTATGTTGCCAAAATCAGATTGGCTGTCAAAAACAGGTGGGTTGTCAATATCAGGAACATTTACAGGACTCTCACTCACTGTGTGGACAGGGGAACTCAACCAAACAGGAATGAGCAAATCATCTTCTTCGTCTGAGGAGTTCTCTTCCTCTAGCGCTGGATTTGCACGGGTTCTTGGCCTGCGTGACACTGGCTTCTGTACATGCTCACTGCTTTCCTCCACAGGTAGGTAGCCACATGGTAGCAACAGATCCCGGTGTAGTGTTCTTAGGGGACCATCTTTGTTTTCAGGCTTAACTGTATATACTGGGAGGTTGCCTGCCCTTCTCACCACTACATGCACAGTGTGTTCCCACTTGTCTGAAATCTTATGTTTGCCCCGGATACGGACATTCCTGACCAATACCCGATCTCCAGCTTCCAAGTCTGATGCAGTTACATGTCTGTCAAACCTCATTTTGTTCTTGTGAGCCATCTTTGCAGCCTTGTCCATAGCTAACTTGTAGCTTTCTTTGAGACGTGACTTGAGTTTTTGCACATATTCAGAGTGAGATGAGTGTTGTTCCTCTTGCACTGGCAGGTTGAATGCAAGGTCAACTGGCAACCGAGGTTGGCGTCCGAACATCAGTTCGTACGGGGAGAAACCAGTCACTTCATTCCTGGTGCAGTTATAAGCGTGGACCAGGGGTCTTACATGGTCACGCCAACAGGACTTATCTTGATCACGGAGAGTTCCCAACATATCAAGCAAGGTACGATTAAATCGTTCCACAGGATTGCCCCTAGGATGGTATGGGGTTGTCCTCACCTTGTGGTTACCAGCCACCTGACAGAGCTCCTTGATTGTGCGGGACTCGAAATCTGGACCCTGGTCACTATGCAATTTTTCTGGGATGCCATAGTGTACCATAAAGTTCTCCCACAGACACCTTGCCACTGTGCGGGCCTTTTGATTAGGTGTTGGGATAGCAACTGCAAATTTAGTGAAGTGGTCCGTGATCACCAATATATCTTTGGTTCCACTCCTGTCAGCTTCCAGGGACAAGAAGTCCATGCACAAGAGTTCAAGAGGTCGTGTCGTATTAATGTTGACCAAGGGGGCCGCTCTTTCAGGCCGTGCCTTCCTCCGCACGCACCTGCCACACGTCTTCACTTTCCTTTCCACGTCCAAAGCCATCCTTGGCCAATAAAATCTTGACCTTACAAGGTCCAGTGTACGGTCGACTCCCATGTGACCCATATGGTCATGCAGGCTGGTGAGAACTGTGTTGCGAAGCTCAGCTGGAAGTACAAGCTGGTAGGTTTTCTGGGACCTCTCTTGGCGTCGCCGGTACAAGACATTGTTGCGGAGCTCAAGACGGTTAAGCTCTCGGAGGAGCAGTGGAAGCTCAGGGAACTGTGTGCGCACGGTTGGAGGTGGTGTGTCCCCATATTCGATCTGAGAAATAACATGCTTTATACACTGATCGGCTCTTTGCTCGTCTGCCAGCTCTGCCTCAGTTAGATGGGGAATGGTTGGCAGACCTCCAAACTGTTCCTCTTGCCCATAGCTATCAGGTACAGCACTAGGAGACACAGCAAGCACCTCCACCAAGGCAACACAATCTGCATCTGCCTCTCTTTCATTGTCAGGACTGACGCTGTAGGTGAACTGCCTCTCACAGATTGCTTTCACCACAGACTGATTTACAGCATTGATGTTGTCTGGATCACAAAGGTGATCTTGAGTGAACTGTTGTATGCGTTCAATCTCTTTTTGTGATTTCAGGTCGTCCGCTAGCCCTCCGTGTGGTCTGCGTGATAATCCATCCGCATCTCCATTCTGCTTCCCTGGACGATAGAGGAGTTTGAAAGAGAATGTGGACAGTGCTGCTAGCCACCTATAGCTAGTTGCGTCAAGTTTTGCTGAAGTCAGAATGTAAGTCAGCGGATTACTATCCGTTACAACAGTGAAGTGGTTGCCGTAGAGATAGTCGCTGAACTTTTCTGTAACTGACCACTTGAGCGCCAGAAACTCCAACTTGTGCGCTGGATAGCGATTTTCGCTCCGTGACAGCCCTCTACTTGCATAGCCTATGACTCTAAGTTGTCCCTCTTGCTCCTGATACAATACAGCACCAAGCCCGGTGGTACTGGCGTCGGTGTGCAGTATATAGGGTTTCTGGGGGTCAGCGAAGGCAAGTACAGGGGCAGTGGTGAGACTTTGGATGACTGACTCGAAGGCTTCCTGGCAAGCTGGCGTCCAGCGACCTCCGAAAGGGTCTTTTGGGTCATGGTACTGATGTGCACTTTGTCTTGCGTTTACTTTTGATTTCTTGTGGCTAGGTGGGTACCCCGAAGTTAAGTTGTGGAGAGGTTTCACAATGCTGGAATACCCCTTAACGAACCTTCTATAATACCCAGCAAAACCAAGGAACGACTTTAACTCTCGCAGGGTCTGTGGGACAGGCCATGTTTTAAGGGCCGAAATCTTCTCAGGGTCAGTCCGAACTCCATTTCTGGAGACCACATGTCCCAGATAACGGACTGAAGTCTGGAAGAAGACACATTTCTCTGGTGACAGCTTTAACCCAAACTCTTTTAGACGAGTGAGCACTTTCATGAGTCTTTCTTCGTGTTCCTCAAGGGTTCGGGAGAATACTATCACGTCATCAAGAAAGACCAATGCATCCTTCAAATGCATATCCCCCATGCACCGCTCCATTAACCGCTGGAACGTGCTGGGGGCGTTCGTTACACCCTGAGGCATTCTGTTGAACTCCCAGAAGCCGAGAGGGCACACAAAGGCCGTCTTCGGTTTGTCTGCTTCTTCGACCTCGATCTGGTAGTACCCTGATTTTAGATCAAGAACAGAGAACCACTGTGAACCATTGAGGGCTGAGAATGTGTCCTCTAGCTTCGGAAGGCTGTACGCATCTTTTATAGTCTGAAGGTTTAGACGCCTATAATCGATGCACAACCGGACTTGGCCGTTCTTTTTCCGGACTTGGCCGTTCTTTTTCCGGACTACCACTATGGGTGACGCAAATGGGGACTCTGACTCTCTAATAACTCCTGCATCAAGGAGTTCCTGAATGTGCTTCCGGACAGCCTCAATGTCCCGTGGGTGGATTGGCCGGGCACGTAGTTTGAAAGGCGTGCCATCCGAAAGTTTTATATGATGTCGCACCTGGTCCGTCCGGCCAAAATCCAGGTCGTGCTGTGCAAACACCTCAGGCATGCCGCTGAGCTGCTGAGTGATGCGCTGTTTCCATTCCAATGGAACTGGGGAGTCACCAAAATTGAAGGTTATGGTGGGCTCTTGGAAAGACGGAGTGTCTGGAGTTCTCTGGGATAGTTCTGACTGTTTGGTCTTGTTGTGTTCCTTTAATAGGATGGTCTGATAAGCACTAACCTCTGCAATAGTACACTTGGCAGGGATGACAATGTCGTGGTCAGACTCGTTGCTTATAACAACTGGCAACTTGTGGGGCCGCCGCTGGGGAAAGTCCACCAGACCGGCTTTAAGTAGCAGGCCACCGGGCAAGGGGGACGATGATGGGTACTCAATTACAACTGATTTTTCATCCTGAAGGCCCTCGCCAAGGGCGACTCCCTCCACCACTACAGTTGAACCAGCTGGAATGACTTGAGGCATCTTGCCAAGTAGCTTCACTACCCCCTGATGGGTGTCACTTGTCTGCTTCCGTCTCAACTCAATGATTTTGAAGACTACTTTGTAGCCATGTGGGAGGGGTTGACGATTGGCTAAGTCAGTCTCTGAGTAGATGTCGAACAGTACATCTAGGGTGTTTGTGCCTATGAGCATGAGGGATTGTGAAGTGTCAGGGACGATTAAAGCAAGTGTGTTTACATCTACTGGAACACCTATAAAGTCCTTTGGAAAAGTTATGGTCATTTCTATATAGCCAAAGTAAGGCACTAGCTGGCCATTAGCACCTTCCACTTCTAAGAGGTCATGTAGTGGCTTGATCTTTTGCTCTGAAAGGTGCTGCTGGTAAAATGACTCAGGAACAGTGGTAACTTGGGAGCCTGAGTCAAGAAGACAGTTGACTTCTTCACCTCTCACAGTCACTTGAGCTGTACTTCTGGTACCAATCAACTGTTTAGGGAGTTGGAAAGATTGGTTCTGCTCTGAATGGTTTAAGCCAGAACATGTTTGTGCTTTGACAGTCTTTGCTGGGGTACTTACTTTGTTAACCTCAGCTGTGATTTTGTCACCATTGTTTACGTCTGAGGGACGTTGTTGACTCTCCTCAGCTCCTGTTTGTCCCACAACAGGAACTGTTAGATGTTTAAAGGTGAATCTGTACAATCTCGCGCTTCCCACTGGCGTTGTTTCTCCTCCAACTGCTTCTTTTTTTCTGCTACTAGGTTGGGGTTAGCGGGGTCAACACAGCATGGAGCGATATGTCCATCTTCACCGCAGTTGAAACAATACCAGGGCTTGGGTCTGCCCCTTTGCCTCTTTGAAGTCTGTCTTTGCATACGTCCATCTACACCATGTGGCTTTGACATCTTACTCTGCGGCTTCCCTGCAGGGTCCTTGCTGTTTGCAAACTTTGTTTTTTTCTGTGACATGAATGTAGTTAGTTGACTTTGCAGACTCGCCACCTGCTTTCGCAGATCCTCAATAGCAGCAATGCTACTCCCATGTTTCTCCTCTGGTTCACAAACATGTGCACCCTGGAACTGTAACTGAGTTCTCTGCTTTGTGGTGCCAATGTGTTTTCTCATACGGTTAGTTTTTGCTTGCTGTCGATCTTCCTCAGAGCGAATCATTAACAACAGGTCTGAGAATTGGGGTGGGCTGCTCTTCTTTTGCTCAAGTTGCAGGGCGCTGAGTAGGTCGTTGTCCCAACATCCCCTGCAGAACTGTTTAAGTAGATGTTTGTCCACTTCTTCACATGCGACTCCCCCCCTCTTCGTGGCTCTGTTTAATGCTAGCTGTAGCCGGTGAAGGTAAGTGGATGACTTCTCACCTGGATCTTGAAGGGTGTTCAGGAATTGAGCGAAAAGTTCCTCACCATCTTCTACAGTGCCAAAGGCTGAATCTAGAAGCTGCAAATAAGTCACAGGTGGTGACTCAGGCCGCAAACTCTTAACTATATCAGCTGCTGGTGGGAGCAGGCTCTCATGGATCTTTCTGGATATTTGCAGGGGGGACATGCTGGGATCATTTTGGAGCAGTTCAATTTGTGTGCGCCATGTGTCATAATCAGTTTCATTGTTAGGTCTGGGAACCTTACCGGAGAAGGAACGGAGTCTCACCTGGGACTGGATGTGTGGGACAACATCTTGCCTTCGTACGATATGCTCTACCACAACCTTCTGAATGTCAGGTGGGTTCAAGTCACTTACTGAGAGGGACGCTGCTCTCCTTCCATTAGTGAGGGGAACATCATCAGTGGCACCAGTATCACTTGGTGTAACATCTGAATGTGAGGTGTGACACTGTCGCTCTTTAGAAGCGGGCGGAGATACAACAGTGGTCTCGACATACGTGGGAGAAGGTTCTTCAGTGGTAGGTCGCATGGCTTCAACATCCTCCCCAATCTGACACATCATCTCCTTCAGCACCTCACCGTAGTCTTTGCCACTCAGCTTGGCTAGTTCCTTGAGTTCCGCCAAGTAGGTTTTTGTAACATTACTCCCAACCGTGGTAGTGTACATGCTACTGAGTGTTTTAATTTCATAGACAACGCTGGGATCAGCTTGTGCTGTGTATGTGTATGGTAAACGAGGTTCTAAACCTTCTAAGGCTGAACTGCTAGAGTATTCTACGATCAGGTTTTGGTAGAAGTTGGACAGTGAATCATCAACAAAAAGGACTCTTGTGATTTTACCATACTGCTTCAGAAAGTCAATGACCTGTTCATCTTTCTCAGATACCTGTGTTATCCCAGCGACAACAACCGCATTAGGTATTTTGACACCAGACTTTTGTATGAAATCCATGCTGGTCATTGCCTCAATATTGATGCTCAAATCAATTGGCTCCTGGCTGGCTCGCCACTTCTGTAACCAACTTTAAGGTATAAAGGTGAATTACAGCGCAATAATTACTTGGGCTCGTAATAAGACCCTGGCCAGAATCAGAAGACACCAAATTCGTATGGAGCCAAAGTATTGAGCAGCAATAATGACCTGGACACAATGTTAACTTTTGAGTAGCCACTCTTGTATTGTTACAAAGTATAACAGGTATTTGTCCAATTTGTACAGATAAAGTATAAAATAAAATAAATAGTGTGCACACTCAACAAAATAAAAGTACTCGTTGGGGCCCTTTAAGAATTTAGAGTTAAGCTGGCGATAGCCAACTTCAAAGGTCCTTGTGAATGTAACTGGAATGTATGAGTGTGTGGTGTGTATCTTCTTTGGGGTAGATCGTCCTCAAAGTGGTTGGCTCGCCATCTATCACAACCAGAATATCGTCCTGGTCCTTGGACTTTTCCGTCCTCTCCAAAAAACCTGACCTATAATCCAGGTCATAAAATGTACATTCTAATCAGTCTGTTTCAGATGCATTGTTTAAGGTTAAAATACAAAATCAAAATATTGCATCACCTCATATTCATTGCATCAACATCTTAAATCTTATCAAATCTCACAGTTCTGTTGTACAACATTCAATTTTCAAGCATATCAAATATGAGAACTAAACATCTAAGTTGCTCAAATATTTCTCTATTCATGTAAACATTAATTAAACAATACTTATGGTAAGTAACCATTGACACTCAAAATACAATACACCATAACAAATTCAGAACTATGTGCAAATAAGCAACAAAATATACATATGAGTTCAGTTCAGAGGCATTAAAGCAGTGTGCTTAATTTCTCCACGCTATAGGCCTATTCGTGAGAGAGAAATGCACTAAAAATTACCCTCTAGATTACTTTAAACTCACAGTGAACTGACAAAATTTAGCTTTAGAGCAGCTAAGAACATGTTGCTCACCGTTGCTCTGTTTCACAAAAGCCCAACACACACTGGCGTTGGAATTGCAGCAGCTCTCCGGATGAAAGGTGAGTGGTTAGCCTGTGAGACACCGAGCTAGCATTAGCATGATCGCGACGGTAAGTCTCTACAAGTTTTTTCCATCAGAATAACACTCGTCTTACCGACGTTGCCTCTCTCCTTCATCCAGCCACTCGACTCCGGACTTCCAGCAGGTAAGTAGGCTGGTTTTCCTTCCTCTCAATCCTGAGTTTTCCTCTCTTTTGTCCGTGGATTTCTCGGTTTGAGTAGCAGATGCCTCCACTCCTCTTGCTGAGATAAGAAAAACCCGGGACACCATGCACCTCCACCTCACTTCCTGGCTGACAGGGTCAATGCGGCCTGGGTAGGCTCTGATTGGTTGCTGAGCTAGGTGCCCTCACGTGGGGTGAACTGAGAGGTGCATTCAATGGTCATAGGAAATACGACGCTTGTTGATGTGGACAGTTAATATAAAGAGAATAAGTATGATATTTTTCATCTGGGCTACACAATAGACAAAGCAATCAGAGAAAACACATTAGCAGAATGGATGTCTAAGCTATTGGAAAACAAAGAGATCATTGTACATAATCAACAACCTGATGATGTTTCTCCAGTGTCTTGCAGACTAAAGCCCGGTGACTGGGTTCTGATCAAGGTGCTCCAAAGGAAAAACTGGAGCACACCCAGGTGGGAGGGGCCATACCAAGTCCTCCTCACTACACCGACCGCTTGCAAAATTGCGGAACGACCATCCTGGATCCATCAGAGTCACTGCAGGCGAGTAAGTGAAGCCATCTAAACACAGCTGACAGCAGGCTTGCCCACTTGTTGTGATCTCGCCCGGTGGAGGGGTCAGCTTTCCTGGCCGGGGGGTCTACTCGCGACAGGAGGGTGTGTCCCGTCGTCATGAGGTGGTGGCTCTTAATAACTGCAGTGGCCCTGACCATGGCCGGGCTCCTCATCTTTGCTTCCGTGAGGGACAACAAGTCACGCAATATGAAGAAAAGGCAGACACTGTATGACAAAGGACAGTACACCAAGTTTCCCCATGGCTACGCCACTAACTTTTGGTGGCAGTTTATGAACACTACAGCTCACTGGAATAATAAAACTGACTGCTATGCATGTACCCATATGCCCCTATCCTCGCAGACGTCTGGCCTGTGGCCGTACAGCATACCTGAAGATCGCAGTTGGTGTCTGTTGGGCCTGGCAACACATCCAGGCTACGGTACTCTTTGGTCCAAGGCCAACTACAGCATCCCAGCAAAAGCAACCTGGAGGTCATCATCACCCACAAATGTGAACTGTTCCGGACAGACCTACCTACTGACCTGGCCCCAAGTCTCAGACCCACTGCCTGATGTAATTCTACTGAACAAGCTGAACGCAGCGCAACTGCCAGTATGTGTGATGAACAATGGATCGCGGGCAGTGGGGGAGCTGCCTACTCACCTATCTACCGGATGCCACTACAAACAAAGACTCAGTACCAGACAGGATGTGCACGGACGGCACCAAGCAGTAAAGGAACCAGAGTTTCGCATCTGAGGAGGAGTGAAATTCTTACAGAGCTTGATCCCCGGCATTGGAGCTGCCGAGGTGCGGGATCATGTGGAGATCAACCGATATGCTCTGCTACGACGCATCAACTTTGACAAAGACCCTGGGACCGGCTTTAGCAGGAGAACAGAAGGCCATCAGAACGATGGTGCTGCAGAACAGACTGACTCTAGACCTGCTAACAGCATCACAAGGAGGAGTTTGTAAGCGGAGACATTTATGAAGCTTTGCAGAATTTGACCATTCTGCAGAAATATGTCACTGACCACACATCTGGAGCAGCTACACCGCCATGTCTAAGAGTAATGATTTCAAAGATGATAACAACTACAATGACTGCTTATGTTGCCGTGCCTCAAGAAGAACAGCATCCCGTTGCAATTCTGTTAGAGGAGAACTTGTAATAACTGCTAATGAATGACGTGGTGATTAAAAATGACTTGTCAAGTGATCATGCACTGATTAACACATTAGTAGTTTATGCAGGTACAATATAAGGTTTTCATCATTTTAAACATAAGGTTTTCATCCTTTTATTTTTTGTAGTTTAGTTTTATTATTTTTTCTTGTTTATTCCACTTGTTATTTCATTTACTATGATTTTCATTTACTATGATTTTCATTTACTATGATTTTCTTTGTTCTTTTTATTATTTTATTTTGTTTTATTCTTTAGACCAAATGATTTCCATTTCTGCTATGCTGACATTTTGAAAATTAAAAAATTGCTTAAGATAATAAATAACCTTCACAGACAATTGTTGTATACATTTAAAATAAGTTAAAACAGGAGGGAATGTTACAGGAAAAATGATTCTATGTTTCTTTACCTTCTTTTAAATGTGCAAGCATGCCCTTTTGTCTATGGTTAGATTAGTTTAGAATTATCTTTTTAGACTTTCTCAGCAAAGACATACTGTTTTGGGACATATTGTTTTAGATTGTTTTATCTCTCACAGCTTTCTCACAGCTCTCTGCTGACGAGACTAGCGCCACATATGGAGTTGTTTATTTTATCTGTTTTGTATTTTTCTTATCCTGTTCTCACTGTCTTTCCTATAAAAAGTGCCCAGCCTCTGTACACGTTGTGAGTTGTTCTTAGCAGCTCACCCGTGTACACGTTTGATAAAGAAAGTAACTTTGTCTCATTGTGTCTTTATTTCTCCTGGGTTTTTTACAGAGTTTTCCCCCAACAGCCCTGCCAGGCTAAGTAAACAGTCTTCCAGCCAACCCAGGTGGCCTTGTAGGGAATGGGAAGGAACAGACTCAACCAAGTCGTTATCAGGGAGTTTTTGTTCTGGCCTTGAGCTCCGGCCTTGAGCCCACAGCTGGCGCCGAAGGGGTAGCCGCATTATGATGGTACTTGAGAATTTCAAGCTGTTTTTAACACTCCGACACTGGTCTCTCAATCTCCCGTTAATAGCTGCGAGCTTCTCCGTGATGTTATTAGCCATCGATTCTGTGGTCTTGTCACTCTTTTTTGCTCACATAGCAGATTCTGAGACCTCACGACCGCAGCCAAATGCATGTAACTTTAAACAAAGAAAGAAATGAAGAAATACTCTCAGAAATATGGGCTAGGTTTGACATCACCCGTGTTATTGGCAAATATGCACTATTTTGTCTTTGTTCTTGATACTGTGCAGTGTTCTTGTTAATTTGTGTATTTCCTGTTGCGCTATCCAATAGTGTTTGCGATTTTATAGTTCAGTACATCACTTATGGATTCTTGTGATATGTGTCCGCCTCTGTAACCCAGAGCCACTCAAAGTTAGGGCCATTTGTCTGTCTATATGTAGTGGAAGGGCCCGAGGGTTAAAAAATACTGTGCAGTCCTATATAAAGTTGTCTTTGTGTCACTGTTTTGCTGACAAGGTTTTTTGGGACACTTGATGAGATCGAGTCTGTGAAGTGAAAAAAAAAAGTGTATGATTATCTTGACCGTTTCATATGTCATGCTGTTTCTGCACAGCTAATTCTTCACCCTGTTAAAGCAGCTTGATAAAAGACAGACAGAACTTTAAATCAGAAGTTATGCCCGTTATCTATGGATGACAGAAAAAATACAAATTTTAGGGACATGTTTCATCAGAAATATACTGTATGCTACAAACAAGAAGCTGTTTTTTTGTTTTAAGAAGGGGCCATGACACTTTGTCATGGATGTTATATGGATAACGGAAAAACTACTAATTTTAGGGACATGTTTCATCAGAAATACTGTATGCTACTATCATTCAAACAGACGGCTGTCACAAGATGTCTTGTTAAATATAAGTGAATGAATGTGAGGTCAGAGAATAATGGCCAAACTTCTCTGAGCTGATTGGAAGGTAACAGTAACTCAAATCACCACTTGTTACATCCAAGTGTATGCAGAAGAGCATACCTTGAAGCTTCAGCAGCAAAACATAACACTCAAGACTGCATCTCCTGTCAGCTAAGAACAGGAAACCAAAGCTACATTGAATTCACAAATGCTCACCAAAATTGGACAACAGAAGATCTGAAAAAACATTACCTGATTGAATGGTTCTCAGTTTATACTGCAACATTTGTATGGTAATTAAGGCAGTTCTAAAAGCAAAAGGAGGTCCAGCCCGGTACTAGCAAATTGTACCTATAAAAGTAGCCAATGAGTGTATGTGTAAGGTTACAACTTTTTTCCCAGTCAGTTGTACAAAGTAAGACATGCAAACAAAAACGACTCATATAAATTTACATTTAAAGTCTGATTTCAAATGTCTCAACCCAGCTGCACAGTTAGCTGTAAAAGCTGTTCCAGTGTGTCATCTCTTAAGGCTCCTGGACAAAACTTGGCTTGTGAGCTTCTGCCGTCCACCACCACCTGTACACCACCATCATGTATTCAGATAGCTTTATCACATGCACATACTCATTAAGGCAGGCTCTCGAGAGAAGTGAAAAATGCTAAATATCACGTTGACACAGCAGAACCTGATTATTATTAAAGAGGTATCACACACCTTTTATTTGACCGGATTATAAGACTTTCAGTACAGAAGTCTGTCTACAGAAAAATACAAAAATATACGTTGCTATGAATACTATTCATCCTTGGTTTTTTGTTGTTTTTCACAAACAAATTAAACTGAAAAGCACACATCAAGAAAAATTGCGCTTTGTAGCAACTGAAAATAAAATAAATTCATAATTATAATAAAGGTCAATCAAATGGACCAATATGGCAAGGCCATGATGATCCACTTGGTAAAATAAATCCGCTTGGCATCTTTCTTGGCCTTAAGACAACAATTCTGATGGCTAAAGATCCAAACGGGACACAAAAAAAATAAAAAAATTGTAAAAAAATTGCGCAATTATTTACCTGTATATTGTGACAAAACTAAATCATACAATGCCTTGTGAAGCCAACTGCATGATGTCATAGAGTTTGATTATTTATTTTTAGGTCTTTTTGAATTTAACTCTGCAGGTATTCACACTTTTGTTGTCCCACACGTACAAAATCTTTTTGTTGGGATAGTACGACAGCATAGCTAAGATTCCATTACCTGATCTTATGTCAAAACCTGCATCCACAGGACTCTCTTTCTTTAAATCATAGGCATATGTCACCCTTCTGTCTTTGTCATCTGTGAAATACAGCACCCCACACACAATGAAAGCATTTCCTGCTTTAGCTGTCGGGTAGGTGGTGTTTATGACAGACTCTATAGAGAATGTGTCATCGTCGAGCTTTGCGACCAGTGTGCTGTCATCTGCGTTTGAGGCAAAGATGACCCACAGTCCACTTTCATCCACAGCAAACTTGAAGTATGTCTTTGAGTTTCGAAAAAGATAAGTCAGGTTGTGATATCTGGTGTCTGGCATGGTCAGAATCTGCGTTCTCTTCGTTTTCAGACCAAATCTGTAAAAATTTAAAAGATTGACCATTAAATAAATGTTGCAGGCATCAAACACCTCAAGACAGGTGCAGATGGTGCAGCACTTACTTTATAAGTCTGTTTTTTCCGCCGTTGTGGTAGTAAAATGATCCTTTATAAACAACATGGCCACACCCCTGGTAGAACCTCTTGGTGTCTATAGTGTTTTTAGTGTTTTGCAATGTTGAAAGGTCCTGATATTCCCACAAATGTCGACCTGGTGACAAAAAGTTCTTGCGTTAAATCCAATCAAATAACTCTCAAAAGTCTGTTATGAAGTGAGAATTCATGGATGTTGTGTAAGTCACCTGAAAAATGATCGGCCAACCAGTACTGATCTTCATCCAGCTGCGACGCGTCTGACATCCAGGCTCCATAGGTGCTTTCCATTTCAGTGGGCTTCTCTGAGCATTTTATGTTTTTAATAATACACTCTAAACAAAAAAAAGCACACACACACACACACTTTTGTATTTCAGTAAACTATACAGTAGAAGGTAATTAGATAATGGCATGATTTGAAGCTTAATTTAGCAAGTCTCTAACCACTTTCTGTTGATTTGTCACCGGTGGTCACACTGATCTTATTATCAGACCAGAGCTTATTTGAAGAATCTGAAAAAAAAATGAAAGATCATTTTTAATGTAAATATTAATGATGTTTGAGTCATAGCAAGTGATCATTACTTTGTATTTTTGTGTGAGGTGTGAAGTGAAGTGTCAGTATTGAGGTCAAAATGGGACACGTGGCAATTCCTCACCAGTTGTCATGGGTTTATCATTGACGTTTCCACTGTTATTTAAAGTGTCTCTGTTTTTATCCAGTTCTTCAGAAAGTGAACCTTTAAATTGAAAAAAAAAATGAAAGAGTGTATAGAGATTCTAATGATATTATAGTTTCAAAAACACCATATTAGGCACATACTGGCACCAGGTTGGGCCCTCTTTTTCCTTCACACCTTTGATTTTTTTGGCATAGATTCAACAAGGTATTGTAAACAACACTCAGAGATTTTGGTCCATATTGATATGATAGCAACACACAGTTGCTGCAAATTTGTCAGCTGCATATCCATAATGTGAACCTCCCACCCAACATATCCCAGAGGTGCTCCATTGGATTGAGTTCTGGTGAATGTGGAGCCCATTTGAGGAGTCATGTCAATTAACCAGTTTGCTAGAAGCAGCCATTCAGAAGACGTGTACACTGTGGTCATAAGCACATGGACATGATCAGGATCAATACGCGGGTAGGCCACGGTCTTTAATGATGTTTAACTTGTACTTAGGGGCCCAAAAATCCATGCTGTCACATGGTGTTTACGTAAAATTTTAACCATACCATCCAAATGTTCCAGCAAAAATCAAGACTCCAATATAAATAGGATGAAATATTCCATATAAATAAATAACGCTATGAGAGTAACGAGTGTGTTAGTCTTACCTATAAATCGTGTCACTAATGCCTCTGTAGCATTTCGTATAGCAACATTGAAGGCAACATCTTTATCAGCCTCTTTTAGCTCTAGAAAACAAAGTAGAGTGCTTACTCTCTTGTTTTTTTTTCTCTTTTTTTCATATATTTAGACTTCAGTTTATCTCTAGTGTCTTAATGTTTTACCAGGTTCTATTGTTTTATCTGCATCCTTTTTAGAACCAGGAACAGTAAAAGCATCTCTGGTGTTTTCAGCTGGATGTGGAGTTGGTGTTACTGCAGATACAAAGATACAAGTGAGTTAGTACACGTATAAACAGTATAACCAGAATCAGATACAGTATGGCAGTTTTTTACCTGTTATTGTGCTTGTTTTAATGATGGTTCTCCTGCCATTAAATGTATCACTCTTTATGTTGGCATCACGTGGGGCTGCAGAGTGAAATTGGAGCCACATTCAGAACTTTTATTACGAAAGAAGTAACTTAACCATTCAAAGCATATGATTTCCTACCTATTAATACTCTTACTGGCCCCTCTGTGACATTTGCAGTGTCTGTATCATTCCAGGAGCCCTGGCTGTCATTTTGATCAAAATTTAAGGACTCTGGAAAATTTAAAGAAAAAAATGGCTTTAGCATTTTCTCTTCATGTAGTCAGACTAAGGTTTGTCTCATCTGAGGTTTACCAAGTTCTGTTGTTGCATCTGAAACATTCAAAGCACCTCTGGATTTTTCTGGTGAATGTTCTGTTGGTGATTCTACAAAAAGAAAGAAAACTTTTACTAGAAGAGCTGGCACACCAACTAGAATCAACCAGTCCTTATAAGCTTGAGCTTCTTGTCACTAAATGTAAAAAGTTAAGATATTTAAGGTTTAGTTAAATATTGAACCTTGAGTCAGCATAGCTCCTGATTTTGTCAGCAGCTCAGGCATCATTTTGGATATTTATTCAAGATTAGAGTGAAATGATAAAGTTCAAGAATTTTATATAAATAATAACCAAAGTCAAATAGGATATTTCATAATCCAAAGCAATGATTTCATACCTGTTAACAGCATTACTGGTCCTTTAGTTTCTGTGTCATTCAAGATCCCCTGGCTTTCATCGTCATCAAATGTTACTGGTTCTATGATTTTAAAAAATAAGTATTAGGTTGAATTTTGTTTTTTAATATATTCAAACTTATGTTTGCCTTTGCAGTCTTGGTTGATTTACCAGTTTTCACTTTCATGCTCAGATGTTTCTCAGATTCAGAGACATTCAAAGCATCTGTGGTGGCTTTCTGAAGAGGATACGCTGTTGGTGATTCTTCAGGAAGAAACACAAGATGTAACTACAATTTCTGCTGCACACATTAGATTTGTATACAAGTAATATATAAAAATTGGTTTCTCACTCCTGGTTAAATCTCACTGTTCATGAGATAAAAAAAAATAAAAAGCCTAAACTATATATTTTCATAATTAATGATGTTTAAGAGATAAAGCTCTTACCACCCCAAAACATTTACTACAGAAACATAAAACAGCACTGAACTTTAAACAGCTTGAATTTACCAGTTTTCAGAGTTGCTTTAATGAAGGTCTCGCTGCCATTAGAGGAGTCACTGTTTAAATCTGCATCAGGTGGAGCTGTGAAAAGAAGACAACAAAGTTCAACACGTCTTCTTTGCATACCAAGCACAACAAGAGGAGGACATGCAGTTAATAACTCAAAGCACAAGGTTTATTACCTGGTAATAATTGTACTGGTCCATTTGTAACATTTTCAGTGTTGGCATCATTAAAGTTGTTCATAAATGGTTTTGTGTCTAGAGGAATTAAAATGTTGTCATTAATCAGTCCTGGTGAATTTTTTGTGTTGGATTTTTGTGTCAGAAGGGTTACAAATGTTCATACCTCCTCTGGTGTTTGTAGTGATGGGATTTCCGGCTCTTTTTAGAGATCCGGCTCTTTCGGTTCCGCTCACTAAAAAGAGCCGGCTCTTTCGGCTCCGAACCGGCCCTTCAGGTTGTTTTGTTGCTTTAATTAATTTATTATTAACAATAATATAAAATTATGCACAAAAGGAATTACTAACGTAAAAACAAGTGGTTTTATTTATATATGTTTATATATAAATATATGCGGTGGCCCCTAGAGACAAAACACGTACAAACTCCAAAACACATTTCTAGCATGAACTGAACTTCCAAAGCAGAGCTACTAGATCACTTAAATTACACAATTGAAAGCATGTGTGTATTGTTTGTGTATTTATACACAGGCACTCATATATATATTCAAATAATTTTAAAAAAAGTTCATTTACCTGTTATTACCACACACCAAATCCGGTCATTGGTACTTGCTGGCTTGTGTAGCCACAAGATAACAAAGGCTCAACACTGCGCCCAGCATCCTGGAGCACTTCTGTTGTTCTTTTGTACGTGTTTTGAGTTTTTATGTGCTTCTGAGTTTTTATATGCTTCTGAGTTTTTACGTGCTTCGGAGTTTGTACGTGTTTTTACGTGTTTTGGAGTTTTTACGTGTTTTGGAGTTTGTACGTGTTTTTACGTGTTTTGGAGTTTGTACATGCTTCAGAGTTCGTACGTGATTTGAAGTTTGTATGTGCTTTGTCTCTAGGGGCCACCGTAAATATACTTTTATTTATTCACTCCACATAAAATGTAATAAATAAATCATCTAATACAAAAATCAACTATTCACATTTCAAGTTTTAACTATTTACATTTTCAGCTTTTTCCTTTCACAAATTTAAAGTGAAAAGAACACAAAACACTGCAAACCACAACACAATTAAATATAAATTATAATATGAAAACTAAAAGAACATGCATATTCTCTGTCATATGGACCTGCATGAATAAACTTTCTCAATCCTTTATCATCTGCAACCGAAAATAGTTGTGGATGATTACTATACCTTTCTAATGTTGTTGTCCCTGCCTCTCTTTCTCTCTCTCTGGCTCTGTTCCTGTGCTACTGAGTGTAACTACCGCCCCTCCCCCCTCTGCCCAGCGTAAAGCACAAGGCTCGCGTGCAGAGTGAAGCGGAAAAAAAGTGCGAGAGAGAGGCTGAGAGAAAGAAAAAAAAAAAACAAAACCACGTGACGGCTCGCGATAAGGAGCCGGCTCGCGATAAGGAGCCGGCTCGCGTCGTTCACGTCAAAGAGTCGGCTCTAAGAGCCATTTCGTTCGCGAACGACCCATCACTAGGTGTTTGCAGCTGGACCATCTGTTGGTGATTCTTCAGTAAGAAAGAGAAGTTGGTCCACACATTAGAAAAATTATATATTCGAATAGTTAATTGCTTCAATTTGGAGCTCAACTTCATACTCTGCTGCAAGTATCTTAAACAGTTTTTCATTCTTAGGAAAAATTTAATTTGCAGTTTATTTTAATCCCAAAATTGGAAAAATCTTTTTTCATAGAAGTTAAAATCAAGTTAAACACTGCAGACATGATTAAGTTGCTTAAATAAATAGAGCTCAATAACATAGAATACAGTATGATCACATTAGGATTAAAAACAAGTGTTAAAAAACAATCTGAAAGCAAATGAAGTAAAATAAGTATGGATTAAAAATATGAAGTGATAATATAATACTATATAACTAAGGTAAGTATTCAAAGACATTTAAAAGATATTAGTGCACAGTCTGTTAGTCAGTTGTAACGTCAGCTTGTGAATGATTGTGAACGAATAAAGTATCTGCAGCCAGTAAAACTAATCAAACCAAGTATGAGCCCGTACACTCACAACAGGAGCATTTTTAAAACACACCAGTTTTTACTGTTGTTCACTGACAGTTCTGCTGCCCTTAAATGCAGCACTGTTTAGATCTGCATCACTGGGGTCTATACAGTGAAAGCACTTCTAAAGTGACAGAAAGAGGATGTTTTAGAGTTTAATACCTGTTAATTTTCCTGCTGCCTCTGTGATGACTTCAGGGTTTCTAAGAATTGCTGTGCTGTAGCTGTAATCTTCATAAAACGGTGAACGGTCTAGAATGGGGTTTTTTTGTTTTTTTTGGGGGGGGGGGGGGGGGGGGGGGGGTTTAAACTGTGTGGTTTAAATACATTTTTCATATATTCAAATTTAGTTTTTTTGATCATTTACCTGATTCTGTCTTATTGTCCAGTTTCTCAGAGTCAGAGACATTCAAAGCATCTATGAGGTTTTCAGATGGATGTGCTGTTGGTGATTCTGCAGAAGGAACGTAGAAGATGTCACTGGATGATTGGACACACAATTTATCATAATTGTAGAAGAAACTTGCTGGTTTATTACAAACAGCAAGCGATCTTTATGTCATATCGTGTGTAATTTAAAATCACATAATTCACCAGTTTTTGTGTCTCCAGTTATTAGGTGATCGTAAATGTATCGTTTGCAGAAATATAAATGAATTTGTTAACGTCAGTTCTAAAACATTCAGCCGTCTCTTAAATATCTTAGCAGAGACACTCTGACACTCAAATGGTTTCTTACCAGCTTTCAAATATGTGTCTAAAGTTTCATCAGAGAGAGCTTTTCCAGCATCATGCGGCTCACCTGGTGTTGGTAACACCGTGGAATCAAAGAGGAAATCCAGTACAATGAGTATAGTGTGAAATAAGATTTGTGTGTACAATGAATGAGTACCAATATTAACCTGCTAATAAATTCATTGGTGCTTCTGTAACATTTTCTGGGTCGATTTCAGTCAGGTTGTCACTTTGGTAATCTGGGTGAGGTGATATCCAGTCTGCAGAAAAGAAACATGATCAGCATAACCATAAATGTTTTAAATGAATCCAGATACACTATTATACTGTATATGTGGCCAAAGTTTCAAATCCTTTTGAGCCAAAATGGAAATAAGCACAAAAGATCGCATTTAAGGTTTAACTGAGTGGGAAATGCAATTATTCAACCATTTTTATTTGTGTTCTGAAGTGATGTGGCAATACTGATAGCAAGCACAGCAGACATTTTCTTACCACTTTCCACTGTAGTAACAGTAACATTTCTGAAGGAGTCGCTGTTGTTGTCTAAGGCTACACTCAGCAGGCCTGGAGGGAAAAAGAGGACATTTACAATTCTGCAGCATTTTCAGTTGTGACACAAAAAACAAATGATCGTGGCTGCGCTGACTGTTGTTGAAGTTCAGCACTTCTCACCTGCTGATGATTGGGACCTCTCACCTGCTGGGACCTCTGTGACATTTTCTTCTTTGGTATTGTTGAAGGCGTCTTGACTGTGGTTTGGATAAAAAGAACCAAAATCTAGGAAATAAAAGATGTTGAGTTTGATGCTTTTTCTTAGTCAAATATTCGTCTGCCAAACAAGACTTCTTATCGCTCAGAGTGGTAACTAACCTAATTTTATATTTGTGCCACTAACATTCAAAACATTAGTTGTGTTATCAGCTGGACGTGGTGTCGGTGATTCTGTGAAGAAGAAAAAAAGAGACATAAATTGCTACCCTTATCTCAGAGCAGTTACGAAGCACACACCATCCATAACATCCACCCATACAGACATACATATATACTTTGCAACTTGTTGTTTTCTGTGTTGTTTTATTAGCTATTAATTTTAACCCTGTGAGGTCTAAGTCATCATCAGTGATCACCCTGACTCTGACTCTAACTCTAAACAATCAGAAGATGGATGAATGGATGAACAGTTGTCGATCAGGCTAATGGACACCTCTATGACCAGTGTGTTGGGAACTTATCTTTAAGATCAACATGACTGAAACTAAGAGACTAAATAAAATAGAGACAAATCCAGACAATCAAAGAGTTTAAATTAAAATCTAAATAACAGTCTTAAATCTTGTTTCTGTAGGAGAATGGCTTCTGTGCTTTTAAAATCTCGGCATTAATCATGCCTTTGACCAGTCTGATTTGTGAGGAGAGACGTGAAAAGATTTTACTTTGTGGTAAAACAACTAGAACTGTGAATGTTACACTGCTTAATATCATAGTGGATAAACAAGTGATTTTTAACTACTACTGAAATTGAATATAGAGTGAACAAAAGCAACTGAACACTCTTCAGGTCAGCCAACACTGTTTTTTTAATAATCACACAGCTTCTCATATCATGTTTGCGGTCCTTGGTCCACTGGCTCATTGTGGCATTATTCCTACCTCTCCATGCGTAAATTTGACGACTACTTCCTTCAGTAATCTTGTTTTTCATGTCACTGGAACAACAGGTGGAGCAGGGTGGACCAGGTGGACCAGGAAGACCTTTATGTACACAGATTATTAAAAATATGATGTGCAGAACAGACCAAATTAACAATACTGCTAATATAGACTCTTTAATATTAACCCAATTATATTTATATAGTGAAAAGTCAAAACATAAGTCATCTCAGAGTATTTTTACACTGTAAGGCTAAGACTTCACGTGGTGGGTGGGTGGGGGCTCTGATTCTATATTCATTTTGAATGTTACCAGCCAAAGAAGCTGTTATCAGTTATTGCCACTTTCATAAATATCACTGGATGCATAAATATGAGGTGAGTGACTTTAACATGAAGAAAGATCAGCCTGGGCCACACTTATGAAGAGCACACATCAGCCTTGACTGGTTGGGTTAAAGGGAGAGAGGAGAAAATAGGTCAAGGAGACAATTAAAACAAAGAAGGTTGGCTGAGTCAGAAATGTTCAGCTCCAGAGCCAGAGACCTCTGCTGAAAGCACAGGGAGGTAATGGCATGCAATGTTCATGGCCCTTTGAAGTCTGTGGAGTAAAAGAGAGAAGAGTAGAGGAAAGGTGCTCGATGCGTCATGGGAGGTTCCTCTGACGCAGCAGCATAACTAAGTGATGGTTCAGGGTCACCTGATTCAGCCCTAACTACAGGCTTTATCAAAAATGACCGTTTTAAAACTAATCTTAAAAGTAGAGATGGTGTCTGCCTCACAAACCCAAACTGGGAGCTGGTTTCAAATGAGAGCAGCATGATATCTGAAGGCTCTGCCTCCCACTGAAATGCTGAAAATGTGAGGATCAGAAGTAAGTCTGCCCTCTGGTGCTATCTACAGAATATGGTACCATGAGATCTATAACATGTGTCAGAGTGTGATTAAGCAGGACTGCAATTCGGTTCTAGATTTAACAGGAAACAAATGAAAGGGCCTTATTATGACAGAAATATCACCTCTCTCTACTCCCTGTAAGTACTCTTGCTGCAGAGTTTTAGAACAGCTGCATCCTGTTATAAGGTGTATGGTAAGTACAGAAGTCTGGCACAGAAGTAACAAAAACAATAAAAGAAAAAGGAATGCTGTGATGTGGGCTACCCTATTAACTGTTCATATAAGACTGTTTTAACCTTAGTAATGACTTGTTGAAGGAAAAAAATGTCCATCCCGGTTTTCCCTCCAAGGCACGAGCGATAAGCAGAGTTCTGTCCTTTCCTTCTAAGATTCCTAATTATTTAAAGTAACACTCAGGTATGCCATTCAGCGTGTTAGTACGAGCTCGGGAGCAGCTTGGGAGAACAAGAAAACAGAGACTGCTTTAGGTTGCCTTCCCAATCGACTCAAAGGTTTATTTAGTACATAACAGCTTATATAGAGGAAAAAAAGGTTCGTGTGTCAGCTTTCCCAGTTCAAACTGGTACAGACTAAATAAGGAAACGTCTTCCTGCCTTGTGAGCAAAGAAGTATCCTGTGTGTAGTTTATCAGTTCAGCTACAATTTATGATCATCCCAGCAAAATACACTCCTAGACATAGAATACAGAGTTCTTTCATTAGTGAATTCTGAAACAAACCACCTGGCCTTTAACAAGCCTTTTCCAGGAGATAAAGAAAAAGGGAGGATGGGAGTAAGGAAGTGGTCTCGTCTCTGTGGTGTTTTCGACCTTGGGGTACCAGCTTGTGAGTCTTACACATTAATTCTTGGGTCACAGAGAAAGAGAAAAACAACTAGTAGATGGGCCTTATTGAGTAACAGTTTTCCTGTATAAAACAATATCCTGTAAATGCTAACCGTGGTATCAAAATATCACAACACTTGTGATGCCTCAAATGTATTCAGTTCAGTTACATTTTATTTTTATCGTATTAAACCACAACAGCCAACGACCACAATAAAGGTGCTTTATATTGTAAGGTAAAGATGCTACAATAACAGAGAAAAAGCCACAAAAATCAGGTGATATGAGCAAGCACTTGGGGACAGTGGGAAAGAAAAACTACTACCGGGGAGTGGCAGCCTCTGCCATGACTGGTTTGGGAGTGAGTGAAGGGAAACAGGACACAAGACATATTAAAGGTGTGTTTTTTGATGGAAATTAGAACACTGGGGTTTTCAGGTAGCCCTAGTGAGCTGTATGAGCAGAGATTACCCTCATTAACATTTGATGCACACCCAGTTATTTTGTTCTGGAAGCAGGCCTGAAAAATGACAAAAGCTACTCAGTTTAGAAAAGAGAAGTAAGGATTAGCCCTACTTAGCATAAATTTAACACATCACAAAAAGACTGAAGAGTTGAAGGAAGGAAAAGGAACCAATAACAGTTAACAGTCTTTTAAGGTAATGTCAGGCTCCCTGAGTATTCATCAAGAGCTTCATGTTAGTTCAAAAACCTAAATTTCTTCAGAATCTCAGATTAATCTCAGAGTTTAAGCCATGCAGAGTTGGTAAAAAGATACAGTGAATGAGTGAAAGTTTAAAAAAAACAAAAAAACATTGCCCACACTGCAATTTTCAGTTTCAAAACAACAAAAATACTATAATTTGGGCTAATCAGTGCTAATCAGTGCAGCAAACACTTATCCCACTGCAGTAAACAGCTATGTGGCAGCTAAATACAAGTTTCTTGCAGACAGTGAGTGGGATGCTCGTGTTGTGCAATCACAGCAGGAACAATGAAAGACTGTTTGAAATGCACGAGAAGCTTCTGTTCTGCAAATTTGGTTGTTTTCATACAGCTTTTCGCTGAATGGGAGAGGAGATGGGTTCTCAGATTTCTTAGAAATATAAAAGTTCTCACCTTTTCTACCTCGTCTCCCCTCTGGCCCCGGTGGACCTGGGGGTCCAGGTGAACCAGGTTTACCTGACAGAACAAAAACACTTTGTAATGCAGTAGGAATTTAGCATAATTTGAGTAAATTTACTCAGTAAATTTAAATTTCAGTTTTTACCTGGGGGTCCAGGTGGGCCTGGAAAGAAAAAAACAATTCACATATTTAAAAAAAACAACAACAACAACTATGGGCAGTAAATACGCAAATGAAAACAGTGGAGATGCATGTTTTTATGATGTGCACCTGTTAAACAAATTCCTTTGGAGCTCCTGCACATGTCTGTGAAGGCTTTGACCTGAAATAAAGAAAAAGACAGGCATGAGGAAAGTTTTGATTTAGGTGTAAGTTAACCACATATAGGGCCATTTGAGTTAGGCCCTGTTAACACAGAAAGGACAGGGTGTTTTCTAAAGGTCTATATTTTAATCTTTTGCCATGTTCAGTGTTTATTCCCAAAATCCAGCAAAAGAATCATTCTCGTTAACAGAGCTGAAGCAGTTAGAGTATAACAACAACAACAACAACTAAAATTCCCTAAAATTTTCTCACTTCTTAAATGTCTGCTGTTCTTTTAATCTTTAGGCTTTAGATGAAACAAACTGAAAGTGAAGATTAATTGTTAATAAAAACAATGATACTGCCCCCGGCTCCCTCACAAAATATACAGTAGCACGGCTTTGAAGAAATGCCAGTTTTGTAGTGGAAGAAAGTGGAGCCGAGGGAGGAGCAGTCACTCTTCACAGCACAAAGTACTTTTCCAGGAAGCACTCAAGACTAGAAATTTGTTAATGGTTACAACAGACTCCTGGATTTCTTAGATTGCAAGGAGATGCCTCACATGATCGTATTAAAGACACCAAACTCTGGAAAAATAAAAAAATTCAGTTTTTGTCATAATAGAGTAAACAACTTTTAGCATTAGTATTCACAGTCCTACAGAAACATCCAAGCATGCTGATGTCTTACAGGAACCATAGAGTATGTCATGAGCATCAGCATATCCTTCTGATCTTCGCTTTGCATTGGATCTTCTTCCTGGTTTCTCCTGCGGCGGTGGAGCTTCCTGAACTCTCGGGCCTCTCCGGGGTCGATGGGCAGGATTCCCGTCCGCAACCTGCAGCTCTCTGTCAGCTCCTGCATCTGGGACTCCAGCCTAAACAGCTCATCTGCCAACTCTTTCTGCCGAAACAGCAGAAACACTAAACCTGCCGTGCTCAGGAGCAGCAGCACGCACATCCCCACCAGCAACACTTTCCACATGGGAGAAACAACACTTCCCTCTTTCATGTTTGTGCCCCGTTCCTTGGTCCTCGCTGCACAGTGATCCGGGCTGTGTAATTCAGAAGCACATACAGCACATTTCTGAACACCTGCCAGCAGATGACACGTCAGAGAGAAACCACAGTAGAGCAGTTGGAGAGGAATAAACATGTCAAAATCTGCCTGGAACTACAGCGAGAGAGAGAGACACGTGATGCATTGCATAATAACAAACATCTGCAAGACTGCTGAAATCTGTAGGCTTGCATGATTTAAATGCAGCTAATGGACATATTTCCAGAATGACACATCCTCCAGACAGCATAGGGCTTCCCATCATTCTGGTGCCTGTTTTCCTCAGCATTTTCACTAGCTTGTCCTACTCAAAATTACATGGAAGTGGAATAAATAAGCTTCGAACAAGGGACACATTGTTGGGATCTACAAAAGAACTTTCAGAGAGCTTTCAGCAAATGTCTGCGAGTGTGCGGATGTACATGTGTGGGTGTCAGAATATCCTTTTTATGAAAGGGTTTTGTTTTTTTCTATTCATTGCAATATGAATTTCGAAATTGAAAGTTTCGTAAATAGTCAATGTTACATTTTTTTTGATTGATTTTTGATTTGCTGCTTTTTCGGGGGTGGGGGGAAGAGGTCATTGTAGCTTCTGTTGCTAATTTCAGAGCAAGACCAACACATCCACCCCTAGATGTGTGGCCAGTATCTTTAAACAGGGCATACCAGCTATTCACAGGTACCAAGCATGAAAGCCAGCTCATTCACAAAAGCTTTCCATGAACAGTGTTTTTTCCTTTCAACTTTGCAACTATGATTTCTTACACTGGACTAACTAACATGCAATCAATCAATCACTTTGACAGCACTTTTAGATTAAATTATTAAAACTGAGCTTTTAAGAATATAATTATGACATTTTTTAATTCTTCTTTTCCCTTTCTGAACTCCTGAGTAAGTCCTTGTCTCCTTTGACACAGGTCAGTCTGACCCAGCTAATTAATTTCCCTTTCAAAAGCCTCCCGGGTTGATGAATTGGACAGTGGGGTTTCTCTGGGTGCAACAAAGCTAAATGTGAAGTAAGCCCATCTAAACACTAATGCAGAGCACAACCAGTGAAAGCCTTGCAGGTTCTCCATTCTTATGAATAAAAAGCACCTCCTTTGTTCTGCTGGAAACTGCTTTGTGGTTCAGATATGCACTGCTGTGTCTCAGGTTCACTCCTCTGCCATGGTGCTTGTAACCCTCAAGTGACCACGTCTCCAGGCAACTGTTAAAGTGAAAGCTCAGCCAAAGGATTTATAAACACTTGAAACACTGGATTTATTTGCACAAAGGATGCTGGTCACCTTTAAAACCAGTAGAGGAAGTACTGCACCTCTTCAAATTATACTCTAAGTTGGACTGGAGCAGGAGAGGAAAGAGAAGTAAGTAGAATTATTCAACCTTTTTTTGTTACAAAGATTTATGAAGCAAACCTCTCACATAGACTGTTAATTTTTTTAAATTTAGATTTTCTATATATATATATATATATATATATATATTGTATTTGGACCTTGAATTGAGACACTGTGTTTGATATTAGACTTTAATATTAAATCAGTTTCTGCGTCTGGCATCTTGCTTATTTAGTCTATTTATTTATAATGAGCTCACATTTCGCTGCTCATCAGTGTCCTTCTGATGCAGTCTGACAGCAGCAAATTCATGTTGTTCAATTTTCTGCAGCACAGTGATGAAAAACTTAAGATACATGACAAAATACTGTAATTGTAAAATAACTATAAAGGTATAAATAGTTTAGAAAATATCAAAGACAATAAGTAAGATAAGGGCTAATGACCCTATAATTGTAAGATAACAGAGATCATCATGAAAAAAAATCATAATGATGTCTGTAATTACTGTATATTTGATGCTAACTACTTCAGTAATACAAACAGTTAATGATAAAGGTTGATGTGGGTGTATTTTGATTTGAATGTGGCTCAGTGCTATGTTACGTCCTAGACTGAAGGACAGACTCCACAGGAGATAAGAGAGGAGGAAACCCACAGGTTGATCATTTTCTGTTTAGTCTGCTGCAGACTGCAAACACAGTGCTCCATTGGGTGTACCTGGCTAGAGAAATGCAGAGGATGCTGCCGGTAGAGGAGCTCATCGCTGGCCCCATGGTGGCTGATAGAGCGTCAGAAGTCACTGCTGTCCTGCTACTTCTGCTGCTGCTGTTGCTTTTCACCACCTGGAGACAAAGAAAACAGTCACACATACCAGGTAGGCACTAATATATATATATATATATATATATATATATATATATATATATATATATATATATATATATATATATATATATATATAATAAATGGTAAATGGCCTGTATTTGTATAGCGCTTTACTCAGTCCCTAAGGACCCCAAAGCGCTTTACACTACATTCAGTCATTCACCCATTCACACACACATTCACACACTGGCAATGGCAAGCTACATTGTAGCCACAGCTGCCCTGGGGCGCACTGACAGAGTGCGCCCCAGGGAGCCTTTAATTAATATGGTATATAAATACTTATAGTTAGTACAGTAATTACAGTAATTACACTCTAAATACACTTCAAATTACAATTAAAAAATCTTTACCTTATTTATCAAATCCTATTATTCATCCTAAATATCTCTCTATAAGGAACATATTATTCCATTATATCAACATTATATCAATATGAGTGTGTGTGTATACTATATATATATATATATATATATATATATATATATATATATATATATATATATATATATATATATATATACACAGTGGGGCAAAAAAGTATTTAGTCAGCCACCGATTGTGCAAGTTCCCCCACTTAAAATGATGACAGAGGTCAGTAATTTGCACCAGAGGTACACTTCAACTGTGAGAGACAGAATGTGAAAAAAAAATCCATGAATTCACATGGTAGGATTTGTAAAGAATTTATTCGTAAATCAGGGTGGAAAATAAGTATTTGGTCACCTCAAACAAGGAAAATCTCTGGCTCTCACAGACCTGTAACGTCTTCTGTAAGAAGCTTTTCTGTCCCCCACTCGTTACCTGTATGAATGGCACCTGACATACAAGACCACTGATAATCTCCCTCGATCTGGGGCTCCACGCAAGATCTCATCCCGTGGGGTCAAAATGATCATGAGAACGGTGAGCAAAGATCCCAGAACCACACGGGGGGACCTGGTGAATGACCTGCAGAGAGCTGGGACCAAAGTAACAAAGGTCACCATCAGTAACACACTACAACGGCAGGGAATCAAATCCCGCAGTGCCAGACGTGTTCCGCTGCTGAAGCCAGTGCATGTCCAGGCCCGTCTGAAGTTTGCCAGAGAGCACATGGATGATACAGCAGCTATAAATACTAACTATAAATATGTAACTATAAATATATAAATGTACTAACTATAAATACTTATAGTTAGTACGGTAATTACAGTAATTACACTCTAAATACACTTCAAATTGCAATTAAAAAATCTTTACCTTATTTATCAAATCCTATTATTCATCCTAAATAACTCTATGTATATATATATATATATATATATATATATATATATATATATATATACACATAGAGTTATATATACTATATACTATAAGTATTTATATACCATATTAATTAAAGGCTCCAAAGTGTCTTTTTATATCATTTAGCCATCCACTGCGAAGGAATCAGATACAGAGTAAAGTCAGCAAGCATCTAATGACAAAGAAAGGGAAACCCTCATATACACAGAAGGTCTGCATCAATGACAAAACAAGGTTTACTCAACCATCACAGAGCGTGTTCCTTGTCTATTAAAACTATCACAAACAGTCTCTGTTTTGCAGCTCCAGGTGCAAATTCCTGTATACTGATGAAAATGGTTCATGCAGAAGTCAAATAACAGTTACACACAGAACAAAGAGTGCCGTCCTTACTTGCCACTCTCCTATATACTAAGATCAGAGCCTGGCAGCTATCCCAAAAAAATACACTATCTTTCTCAAATTAAACTCAACAGACAAGGTTCTTGCTAATTTGCAGTAGAAGTGGGAGTCTACTATCATAACCTATTTCTCTCTGTCAGGCCCTTCCTTCTTAGCAGGACTCGGTCCCATTCTCTCCTACAGCAGGTTCATCTGGTCTGGGATTGGAACAGCGTGTAACTACTACAACAACAAATATGGGAGCATTGTGCGGGTGTGGATAAGCGGAGAGGAGACCCTGATTTTGAGCAGGCAAGTGGGTTGTTTTTTTTGTTTTTGTTTTTTAGAGTAAACCGAACTTGTTTTACAGTAAATTTTCAGATAAAGGTAAAGCCTGGTTTCTTCTGCAGGTCCTCTGAAGTGTACCACGTTTTGAGGAGTGCCCACTACACCTCCAGATTTGGGAGCAAAAAAGGACTCGAGTGCATCGGCATGTACGGAAATGGTATCATTTTCAACAATGATGTCCTGCTTTGGAAAAAAGTGAGAACATATTTTTCTAAAGGTGAGCGATTACCACACACTGACAGCACATACTGTGGTTAGACTATTGCTTTCTTGAACTGTGGAGCTACTGAATGTTACTGTGCAGCTCTGACTGGACCCGGCCTGCAGAGGACCGTAGGAATCTGTGTGAGCTCCACAGCCAAACACCTGGACAACTTACAGGATATGACTGACCCCTCTGGATATGTGGATACTCTCAGTCTCCTGAGAGCCATCATTTTGGACATCTCCAACAGGCTGTTCCTAGGAGTGCCGTTAAATGGTCAATTGCGTGTTTACTGCACATAGATTCCTAAAACCGCATACTATCTGCAAGAAATTGTGACGCATGAGCTCTGGCGCTGCATCTATTGATTTTTTGTTGTTGTTGTTGTTGTTCTTTTTAATAATTCAGAGAAAGAATTCTTGATGAAAATTCACAACTACTTTGAGACCTGGCAGACAGTTCTAATAAAACCAGATATATTCTTCAAGGTTGGATGGCTGTACAACAAGCATAAGAGAGCAGCGTAAGACACCTCATCTCACAGTAAGTCAGTATTGTGGTTTGCGATTTCTTCAACCTAATGTTTGTGTTGCTTTTTGTGCCAACAGACAGGAGCTGCAAGATGCGATGGAGAGCCTGCTTGAAGTTAAGAAAAAGATGATTCATGAAGCCGAGAAACTGGACGACGAGCTCGACTTTGCAACAGAGCTCATCTTTGCCCAGGTCGGTCTCTTTGGAGGGATTTTTGTCGTCCCCCCAATTGTCTTTTCTTATTCCCGTCTGTTGTGTTTAACAGAACTACGGAGAGCTATCAGCAGATAATGTCAGGCAGTGTGTGCTAGAGATGGTAATCGCAGCCCCCGACACACTTTCCATCAGCCTCTTCTTCATGCTGATGCTGCTGAAACAGAGCCCGGACATAGAGCTGCAGCTAGTGGAGGAGATGAACACCGTCTTGAGTTAGTGCAGCTTTACAGTGTTTCCAATATTCCATATTCACAGTTTCACTCTGGTGAGTAGAAGTATTCTGACACATCTTTCATTTTCAGATGAAAAAGACGTGGAAAATATCGATTACCAAAGTCTGAAAGTGATGGAGAGCTTCATCAACGAGTCTTTGAGGTTTCATCCTGTGGTCGATTTCACAATGAGGAAAGCTCTGGAGGACAACGACATCGCAGGTACAAAAATCAAGAAAGGCACCAACATCATTCTCAACATTGGCCTCATGCACAAAACCGAATTCTTCCCCAAGCCTAAAGAGTTCAACCTCACGAACTTTGAAAAAACGGTAAGTGAGCAGAGTGTAGTTCAGCAATAAATGTTTAATGGTTTAAACTAAAAAAAAAAACATGCACACACACACACACACACATTTGAGTCTTTGCTTTCTCTCTTTGGCAGGTACCCAGTCGTTACTTCCAGCCCTTTGGCTGCGGGCCTCGTTCCTGTGTGGGCAAACACATCGCCATGGTGATGATGAAGGCCATCCTGGTCACTCTCCTGTCTCGGTACACTGTGTGTCCTCGTCAAGGCTGCACGTTCAACAGCATCAAGCAGACCAACAACCTGTCACAGCAGCCAGTGAAAGATGAGCACATCCTGGCCATGCGCTTCATCCCACGAATGACATAACCCCACAATATCAAGCTGCGAAACATAACGGCGCTTTTTACACTTCAGATGAAAACATCTTGAAATGGGTTTAAAGGCCTTAATGAAGTCCTGTACTAGGAAATACTCACAGTAAATTTGTATTAACAGCACATGTACTCCAAATTAAACTTTACTAATCTTTAACAAAGTACACTTGTTAAGTATAGATTTCTGATTAATGTTTTGACAGTGTACACAGCTCATACATTTAATAAAGATGCATTTACAATGATTGAAATAACTGAAGAAAAAAATCACATGCAGAGGAGCAATGGTTCTGTATTTACATTAGTTTTATTTGTATTATGTTTTCAGTTTGATATCAGTTTCTTCTCATCTCATTTAGCATCTGTTGTTTTGTAAGTGGGTCACCCAAACATTACATTACTACAGGAGCTGCTCAGCTACAGAATCTCACGCTATGAACCTTTCTCAAAATTTCTCAAACTACAGTAAACTGTTGCAATGGTGGCACAGTGATTGGTCCTGAGTTCAACTCCACCACCTGGCTTGGGCATGATCTCTCCGGGTACTCAGTGTAGTCTCATTTTTGGCTGTGTTGACAAATTTGGTCAAATTAACTTGAGACTTTTTACTCTGTGGTTTTGTAATTACCCAACATTATGCCTGATTTTTAAAAAAGGTTTTTTAGTTTATATAACTAAAAATAAAGCTATAGAAAAAGTACATTATGGCTAAGAACAATAACCCTTTTCATGAATGATTTACCGTAAATAAAATCTGCATTTACTTTGCCTTTGTGGGTATTTCTATGTTATATAATCAGTGTAGAAATATGCTATAATGCTGTATATACTTCAGCTTCACCATGCAAACAACTTCACATAAAAAAGCTCATTTTAAATATTCATTTTCATTATTGTGCAGAATCAGTAGTTCATATAAATTTTCGTATTATTACTTCCTGTTTCACACCCAATACATGTGTTAATAAGCATAAACTCCATGAGAGCCTCAATTTATTAAATAACCAATGAGTCAAAGTCAAAGGGTCATTTTCACATGTTGAATTTATTCATAAGTTAACTGAATGTAATGACAGGCACTCCAAGAAACAAGGATGTTTTTTTTCCTCTGTACCACAGGCACAAATCAAACATGCCGTACTGGCATTAAAACATAAGGCGTAGGGTTAAAACTGAGTATTAGAGACACTGTTAGCATCACACTGTGCTTCAAACCAGCACACAGGCATAGAAGAAACGCAGAAAGCAAACTTTCCCTTCAGGCTGAATTACTTAAAACAAGCCAAAACATGTCAAAGAAACATACAGGTGTAATCTGGCACAGACCAGTCAAACAGCACATGAAGAACAATGGTTCCCTTTCTTTCAGTGAAATGCATGTAAACATTTTGTAAGAATATAAACGCATAAATATGTTCTTTTAATACTGCAGTCATACAAAAATATAACAACCCTTAACATCCACCTAATGAGAAACATGAGTGCTTAAATAATCAGTCCATACCGTCCAAGACAGACCGCTCACTGTACGTGTCAGAAAGAAAAAAGGGGAAGTTCACGTCAGCCGCGAGCAGGCCAACTGGATATTTTACAAATATTTACAACACTTTAAATTTCATGAATATGCCAAACATGACCGATCAAATGCTTCAATTTCTTATTAACCTCCACGTGGAGTCGTTGTCAGTATCGTCCTGTGCTTTTTCAATAAAGGAGCAAAAGAGCTGCAAATAAAATGAACTAGTGCAAATATACTGTGCGCTCATCCATTCAAGAGACTAAATCAAAATCAGAGGACAAGCTGCTGATTCTTGGAAAATAATCAAACACTGCACTTCTGTTTAGCATCTCATGAGACAAGTCTGTAAAAAGTGAACAAGAGAGCATCTTTCTTCAGTTTTATTTGCATTTCAGCCTGCTGTTATTATGGTGAAAGTCAAAAAAAAATTAAAAGTGTAGCAATTCTGTAAATCCGAGGTTCAGTTGTAAGCAGGAAAAGGTGGTTGGGCTGGTTTTACCATGAGATTTATCGCTAGATCATGATTAGATCAAGTAGAAATAATCTCCATTAAGCGTCTTTAAATATTAAAGCTAGCATGCTTTACATTTACTGGGCATTAGCCATCACAGCTCAATAGGGCTAATATGTTAAAGGTGTAGAATGTATATAGTGGTGCTGCTAATTTTGAAACCGCAACGTTTGCATTTTATCAGCCACCGTGCTGGTCTTTTGGAGAGAGAAGCAATCAATCAGCCTCAAGGGGCCATTTTTGGTTAGTGCTGCATATTTAGCAACCATGCTTGGCTAACGAACTAATAGAAAGTGGCTTAGTGATGACATGATCCTTCAGTTTCTCTGCCGTGGCCGTCATGTAATCCTTCTGATTTGTCTGTGGTTATTCATACACTGAAGTTGCTACACTATCTTTTCTTCAGTGCATCTGTTGTAAATGGGAAAGTGGAAGAGGGACAAGTGACTGTGGACTTACTCGCTCCACTGTTATGATTGTTGTAGCCTAGAAAATGTATTTCAGATCACAAAAAATATATATCTTCTCTCTGGTGTACAGGAAAAAGAAACAACTGAGAACTTCATTATTTTACACTTTGAGAATTTTCTGTTATACAAAGCATACCATCAGAATTTAACCAGGAAGAAGGCTTCAATTGTTTAGTGATTATGGAGCTCTTTCACGACTAAAAGGCAATAATGAAACACCCACAGATGATTAAACACCATCATTTGACCCTGAGCTTTTAACCTGCCATGTCTTTCAATGAGTTATAGTTCTGCCAAATAAATAAAACCAAATCTTACTAAATAACTTTGAGTGAAATTCATAAAGACCGCAAAATAAAGATCAAAAGCCACAACAGCAGGTTTCTCCTTTTCTGTTCAGCACTTCAGCTCTGTGTACCTTCCTCTTCAGTGAGGGTCTAGTGGGTTTAGTTCCTCAGTGGTTTCAGTGGTGGTGAGTGGTGCTGCAGCTCTGAGTCTCAGAGGCTCTGTAAAGCTCTCTGGCAGTGGTAGATCAGGCAGTCGGGCAGGTCGGGCACCGGCGACCGCAGCCAGACAGCCAGCCAGCCGGCATTCACCCGGCAATGCATCAGACACGGCAGATCCTGAAGGAGACGGCAAGCTACGATTCCTTCCATGCCTGAGCAGAAAACAATGAAGGTTACTCAGCAAAAAGTATAGGACACATTAATATCTATGTCTCCTTTTCTATATGCAATTTTAAAATCTTCTTCTTCTTCCCCTTTGTAATGCTGTTTATTGGTACCGCCGTGTTATTTAATGATGTTCATGCTGCATACAAGCGAAAGTTAAAGTTGTAAGTTTTCTTCATAAACTCCTAAGTACACCTCATTAGAGGCATATTTGACGTATAGTCAAGCTGCATTATCTCATCTTTTTAATTAATGTAGTTTTTTAAAACAGTTATTCCTAATGTTAAGAATAAATAAACAGTAGTTACCACAGATGAGTTGGTGAATATTCTAACACACATGTTGATGTGAATGCTGCTTTTATATGCATTAAGCATAAAATGATACTCTCAGTTTGAACAGCTTGAATACGAGCAGGAAACAAATGTTCATTCACCTATAACTTCCACAACATGAAGCTGGAGCTTCTTCTTCAGAGCATTCAGAGTGGCTGTGAGAGGTTCTTGGTTGTCATTTATCAACGTCAGATTCTGCTTTGTGTCGTGAGAGAAGGAAAGCCACATCGTCCCATATTCCTCTGTGGACACCACAAAAGGCCTGCAGGAAACTTGGATTAATTTTATGTCACTTAAATGCTGCACTTCAAATACGAGCACTACATATCTCACCTGATGAAGCTGGTTAAAGGGACTTTATATGAAAACTGCAATGACTGAGACGTCCCAGCAGGCAGCTGGTAAGATACCGTCCCGACCACCTCGACGTGAACCGCAGGCCTCTTCACAGTTAGAGAATACTGGCCCACTGCTACACTGTAGCTTGTCACCTCCCCCGCTGGACTATCACATAGGCAGGATACCTAAAAATAAACAATACAACGAAGCAACCTCATTATAAAAGACTAATGGACACCAAACGACTCTATTGATAATTTTCTACTGAATAATTTACCTCAAGTTCTTCAGAGTCGACCTGAAGCAGCATCTGTTGTATGGCAGACTCGGAGGAGTTCATAATAAAAACAACTAATATTAATGAATCTTCCTTCTGCACATGACAGGCTGAGAGATTCAGGCTTTGGTTGGCACACAAGGGAGCGATTTCTGAGTGTGAAAGGCCAGAAAGCTCTGCAGGAAGATAAGAATCCAGACACACTTCTGTTAGTCTGCCTGGGTCGTTATGTGGACCAGGACCAGCAGCTACCACACAGTTATCCCTGCGGAGAGCAGGGTTACATCCCTTTGTGTCAGATTCAGTTAACTCTGCCTCTGCGTGACAGGTGCCATTAGCAGTAGTGAGGCTCTGAGAGAGCTGAGATGTCTGTTCGGCCAGCTCTGAGGCGTTGTTGGAGTCTAGTAGGTTGTTACACAGCAGGTTATCTACAGCACTAGGAGGAGAGATGAGGGAGCTGGATATTTGCTCGTTTGCGATAAAGGACGAGCCCAGACCTTGACCTTTGGCTTTTCTTCGGAATCGCTGTGGCATCGGCTCAGATTTTCCCATCTGTTAGAAGCAAAAACACATATATGTAGGAAAAATGTTCAGAATCAGCAATGCAAATAGCTGCACAAATAGCTCCACGTTAAGCACTTTCACTTATAGCAGGGGTTTTAAATGAGAATTGGCCCTGCAAGGTCTCCAATGGACTTTGAAACGTGTTCAAGACATACCTATGCAAGTTTAAATGAAAGTTTAAATGAAAGAACTACTAGAACTTTTTATGCATTTATCATGTAATTTCAAAGATCTGGCCCACTTAAGATCAAAGTGCGCTGCATGTGGTCTATGATGTAAAATGAGTTTGACATCCTTAAATTAATAGCATTAGTAGATCCTACCACCCGAGAAAATGTTCAGCCAATCATTGAATATGTTCTAAAAAGCAACACCTTTTGTCTCATCTTAGACTCACCGAGTAGCTAAATGGGCCTCACAAAAATGTAAGAAATGTTTGGTTCATCATCATTAATTTTGATAATAAAAACAGACGAGTGTTCATCCGGTCCTCTTTGTTGCCCTCTATGTTGAAATTGCCAAAAATGTAAAAATAGATTAACACATATTTTATTCAGGGCTACCTTCAGGGATGAAGTGCGATCATAAAGTTCCACAACTCTGGCCATAAATATCAAAAACCGTCACTGATTTAAATGCTCCTTAAAGATCATCTCCTTTGGCAACACTCCAATGTTTTCAGTGTGGCTGCTATTTTTGAATCAGAGGAACTCCTGTTCTACCCCACTGCCCTTGTGGGTGATGCATGCTTTATCTCCTCCTCATTTCAAAATGATGACCCTTCAAAAGAATGAATGAATTAAAGGCAGGCAAATCTGGTGAGTTGGGTGATAAGCACAGACTGAGTTGTCGAGGCCAAAAAAAAATATTCATTTTAATTGTATGTTAAATGTGCTGTCAGTAGGCACATTATGACATGTACAAGTGATGAGCTTGTTTACAGCATAACTGACTCCGGTGACAGTTTAAACTCTGACCTGATGCCCTAAAACTCCTGTGGCTAAAGTGTTTTCGGTGATCCTCCACATAAAAATCAGAACAGTCTGAACCATAAGCTGATGCTTGTTCTTTGCACATATGGTATATGGACTGATAACCTCACCAGAGACACAGAGCTTTGGGAAGCCAGGCCAACAAACAGCGAAGAAGCCAGCTGCTGTTTCTCTTGTTCAGGCTCTGGGGTCGGTGTCTGAGTTGGAGTTTGGCTGTGCAAACTGTCGCCTTCGCCCTGCCGGCCGGGAGACTGAATGGGACTGGGAACCTCAACCTGTGCAGCTTCCTCTACAGGTTCTCTCTGGGCCAGATAGCCCTCCCTTCCCCACACCCTCTTTATGCCATCCAGCTTCAAAGCTGAAGAGCTGAAACACAAACAGCAAGTCTTCAGTGTGAATTCAACACTAAAACTAGGAACTTGATTACACCAACAAATGCATGCATGTGGTGTCCACATACCCTCCTTTGTGTGAGAGGTCAGCGCTATCCCCTGACAGACCCGAGCTCATGGACAACAGTGTAGGAGACTGTCTGTCAGTGATGCTGCAGGAGGACATGCTGATAGGCAGAGAAAGGCCATAGGGCTCCAGGCTCAAGGCTGAGATAGACAACAAAGTCAGAACAAATCCAAACAAGATGCCGAATGTGCTGCCAAGATATTTATCTACATTTTACCTTTTGACTGATCTAATTCCTCCTGCCGTTGGTGGGGAGGTTTGTATGGAGCAGCGCCGGCAGCCAACGCCTCTGACACAAATCTGTCAAGAAATGACAGCGAGGAATCCACCTAAAAACAATCAAACAGTCACGCAAAATTGCCGCAGGACTGAAGACGTTGCGCCTGAGTGCTCTGTGTGCTTTGCTCAGCTACACAAAAACATATAATTACTAATTTATGTGTTTAAAATAAAATTCTTGGCCAAAAGAAGAGAGATTGGTTTTCTTGCTCTCTAAATGAATGAAAGTGAGTCCGATACTGAATGAAGTTCTCTGGAGAGCTCCGCCCTTCAGACTTCTCCAGACATGTTACAGGTTTGATTACTCATAAAATGAATAATGTGATTACAGTAAAGGCTGTCATCAATCTAATTAATTTTGCACCCTGAGGGGTGTTTCCATAAAGTGTTTGCAGGTTTTCACAACCGTCAACTAACCTGCTTTTACTGTGAAAAGAGCTACAGAGTTAATATTTAAATGTTATTAATGTGGCCGGGTTCTCTGCTCACTGCAAACAAGTTAAACACGTTACCTCCAGAGTCTCTGGTTTGGCACCTCGTGGCAACACCCTGGCTCTTAGTTCAGGGTCTTGGCTGAGGTACTGCAACTCATGCGCCCTTTGTCTCAGCACTGTATCCAAGGAGCTGCTGTATGTCTCAGAAACCTCCTGAGTTACAGAAGCATCAGCACCACCTTTGCAGAGTTTGGTCATGGCCATGAGGACCCAGCTCTTGGTTTCACTGCTGCTGTTTTTCATGTCCAAAAGTTTGGCTAGCAGGCTCAGGACTTCAGCAGGTTCAAGATCCTCCCTCAAATGAGAGTATTCCCCAAGCACCTGGGAATTACAGAGAGTAAGTAAAGGTTTAGCATATGTAGCCCTGGCTGTATAAGTAGCTCATTATTTAAATTTGTTCATTAATATTGATAGTTAATTGCAAATGTTTAATGTGTTCAAGAATGTATACAAATGCCTGCAAAGTATGTGATGTGTGTCAGTTAAATGCACAACCTTTTTATTTGTATTTTGAGGTTTATGTCATTATTTTTGATATGGTATTGATATGTACTACAGCTCCAGTGAACCCTGAAGTAGTCTCAGGTAGAGGGGTGGGAGTAAGTGGGGAGCCGTGTGCACTCTGCAGGAAGCGAGAGAGACGAGAGCTGAACAGTGTCGAGTGAACGCAGAGTTCATAGAAGGGCGACACGCATTTTCGGGTTGACGGATAGTTAACTGGAGTCGAGAACTGTTGTACCCTACTGTGAGGTAAATGTGAATTTTGTCTGACACTTGAACCCAATGTTATTGTGTAAAACAGGCTAACTGCTAACCGCGACTAGCCGCTAGCGTAGCCTAGCATATTCGCTAAGCTCTTGTTCTGCTCTGTTTTTATTTATTAAGCTAATGCTAAGATTGAATGTTAACGCGTGTGAACTGGCATTTAGCGGGGTTGTGTGATTCAGTAGGAGGAGACGGACGTCTTGCTGGCGTGTCAGAGAGGCCCCTTCTGCTGGTGTGCTGAAGTTATGTGTTCACGTGGGAGCACGTGGAAAGGACGACCGTGAGTGCTGCTGCCATGGCCTGCTGGTAGCCGTGACCCAGTTTCCCCGCTATCCCCTTGAACTGCCTGGAGGTGTGAGTACTGTTGTTTGCACGTGCTTTTATTTTTACTGCTTGGCAACAAGTGAAGCGACCATATTGTTTTAGGTCCCAACGCACCCGAGCCACGACTCAGGCCTGCAACGAGGGGTTTGCTAGCAGAAAGACTGTAGCACTTGAGGTGTGTGTGTGTGTGTTTGGTGAGAGCGCGTGAGGGCCCACAATATTATTTGATTATTTTGTTTCTGTTGAGGTAGATACCTTACCATTGTTTAACAAACTTTATTGATTTTACTTATTTCCTTTGTGTTGTTAATTCAGCATTCACTAAAGTGGAGTTAACTTTATAATTGACCTGCTTGTGTGTGATTTATTTCCATATAGTGTAGTTTTATTGCATATTTAATACCATAAGCATTAAAAAGGGAGTATCAATAGGAAAGTAAAAACAGGAACCCAGGGCCCCTCTCAATAGAACGTGGGATGGGTGTTACACATAAATATTAATGAAGTTCTGTAGAACGCTTTTAGTTGCAACAAAGGAAAGCTGTAAACTTGTTGTTGTCTCTCTCTTTTAAACTAGTGTCACCTTCTGTAGTGATACCCAAAGCAAGTAGTTTCTCCACCTATTTCTAAAGAACAGTTCCTGGTTATGATCCTGTTTTCATACAGCACTGTGCAAAAGTCTTGAGCCAGCACTCATTTTTTTATATTTTGCTTCCAAGGAGCAACTCTTTTAAAATGGTCTTGAGGAATACTTCTTCAGGCTTTGTGAAGGTTTTCTAAAGTTTTTCTTTGGATATTGGCTGCTTTGTCCCCAATTTCAGTCCAATCTCAGTCCTGAGCCACTTAATATGGACATATGAATTATTCAAGCACTTAATTCAAGGGACGAACTAGTGTTTTACCTACACATACAATAGACAATTTTGCAAAGAACCAGTATCAATCTGTATCTTTAAGTATTTTGTTAGTGGTCACAGTGGAAGGGTGGTTATTAAGCCATTCTTAAGGAAGGGAAACTGCTACCCCTTTTTACAGGTGTGGTGTGATCAGGAGAGAGGAATAATAGTGGGTGTCTAGGCCACCTGTTTAATACACTGGAGGCTGGTTTAGTGTTGCGGTTCAACTAGTTTGGTTATTTTTTGAGTCCTTTTAAAAATGTAATTCTTTATAAATTCAGTAGTCAAAAGATCAAAGTTACCACATAATCCACTTTAATGTGAGGCAACATTTGTGCTCCTTCATTAGCTGATCTCTTTGGGTTTCCCGACTCTTGGGTCAGGAAAAAGCAAACATCTGCACTTGTTCTTGTTGGTTACTGCCTCTATATTTCAAGCTAACACATATTAACCTGGCTGTGTTGTTTTTTGTTTTTGTTTTTTGTCACAGGCTTCAGTTCCTGTGAGCTGACTAACATGTTCTCGACCAGACTCAGATATGACTAAGCGTTCAGCTTCTGGATCCTGAAACCTGTGCAGAATTTGTACATTCATATTTTTTCACAGCACTGATTTTATTTTTCTTCCAGTTATTTTTCGGAACATTAATTTACAAACCGGATTGCAAAAAAGTTGGGACACTAAACAAATTGTGAATAAAAACTGAATGCAATGATGTGGAGATGGCAAATGGCAATATTTTATTCAGAATAGAACGTAGATGACAGATGAAAAGTTTAATCCGAGAAAATGTATCATTTCAAAGGAAAAATATGTTGATTCAAAATTACACTGTGTCAACAAATCCCAAAAAAGTTGGGACAAGTAGCAATAAGTAAAAAGTAAATTTGAGCATAACGAAGAGGTGGAAGACCAATTAACACTAATTAGGTTAATTGGCATGATTGGGTATAAAAAGAGCTTCTCAGAGTGGCAGTGTCTCTCAGAAGCCAAGATGGGTAGAGGATCACCAATTCCCACAATGTTGTGCAGAAAGATAGTGGAGCAATATCAGAAAGGTGTTACCCAGCGAAAAATTGCAAAGACTTTGCAGTTATCATCATCAACTGTGCATAACATCATCCGGAACAATCTCTGTGCGTAAGGGTCAAGGGCATAAACCCATACTGGATGCCCGTGATCTCCGGGCCCTTAAACGACACTGCACCACAAACAGGAATGCTACTGTAAAGGAAATCACAGAATGGGCTCAGGAATGCTTCCAGAAACCATTGTCAGTGAACACAAGCCATCCGCCGTTGCCAGATGAAATGCTACAGTGCAAAGAAGAAGCCATTTCTAAGCAAGATCCACAAGCTCAGGCGTTTTCACTGGGCCAGGAATCATTTAAAATGGAGTGTGGCAAAATGGAAGACTGTTCTGTGGTCAGACGAGTCACGATTCGAAGTTCTTTTTGGAAATGTGGGACGCCATGTCATCCGGACCAGAGGACAAGGACAACCCAAGTTGTTATCAATGCTCAGTTCAGAAGCCTGCATCTCTGATGGTATGGGGTTGCATGAGTGCGTGTGGCATGGGCAGCTTGCATGTCTGGAAAGGCACCATCAATGCAGAAAAATATATTCAGATTCTAGAACAACATATGCTCCCATCCAGACGTCATCTCTTTCAGGGAAGACCCTGCATTTTTCAACAAGATTATGCCAGACCACATTCTGCATCAATCACAACATCATGGCTGCGTAGGAGAAGGATCCAGGTACTGAAATGGCACGTCTGCAGTCCAGATCTTTCACCTATAGAGAATATTTGGCGCATCATAAAGAGGAAGGTGCGACAAAGAAGGCCCAAGACGATTGAACAGTTAGAGGCCTGTATTAGACAAGAATGGGAGAGCATTCCTATTTCTAAACTTGAGAAACTGGTCTCCTCGGTCCCCAGACGTCTGTTGAGTGTTGTAAGAAGAAGGGGAGATGCCACACAGTGGTGAAAATGGCCTTGTCCCAACTTTTTTGGGATTTGTTGAAACCATGACATTTTGAATCACCATATTTTTTCCCTTAAAATGATACATTTTCTCAGTTTCAACATTTGTTCCGTGATTTATGTTCTATTCTGAATAAAATATTGACATTTGCCATCTCCACATCGTTGCATTCAGTTTTTATTCACAATTTGTTTAGTGTCCCAACTTTTTTGGAATCCGCTTTGTAAAAGAATTTTGTATTTCAAGCACTTTAATATTTAACTGTATGACGTAAACCGAGCAGTAACTGCATGTACTGTTCTTTTGCTTCTCGCTCTTATTACATAATAATATAAAAGTCTATTAATGATCCACATCGTGAGAGCATCACTCACCCAGCTGATGACTTGGAGGAAGCGCTGTGGCAGTTTGCCAGGCTCTCCCCGCAGCAGAGGAATGTACGAATTCACAGCAAAAAGCCTCAACTTCCTGTCTTCCTCCACACTGTCAAAGCCTGCGTATTTAGAGAGAAATTCATCATCCATCGCTCACAATTAAAATTTCAATCAATCAGCATCATATCAGTGAGCAAGAAAATCACAGCAGAATCATTTGAACGTGTGGGTTTCTCACCCTCAGACAGCAGTTTGAGAAAACTGTTAGGGATGTCAGGCTGCATCATGTCTCCACCAAGAGAAAACACAGTGTTCATCGTTTCTATGAACCATTCGTTATCTGGTGCATATGTACAGTGGTTTATAGGAAAATACAAGAAATTTAACAAACAAAGTATAAAAGATACACTTTGGGCAACAGGTTGAGGTAAACCCCAGACAGGTTGAAAATCTATCAAGGAGAAAATTGCAGTGAATTTGTACTAACTCAGCATCATAAATAACATTATATTTAAAAATATTTTGTTAATTTCTGTTTACTTTCTGTCACGTGATCTCAACCTCCAATTGTTGATAGTTATGATGTTTTAGCGCAATATTAACTCAAAAAAGTATCAAGGGTTTCCAATAAAAAGAAACTTGAATGTTAATGTTTTCTCTAAATTCATCATATTATTGCTAGGAAGTATAAATTTACATCAGGATTTTTCAAAACCTTTTTTGTGCAGTTTCATCATGCATTCACTGTGGGTGAAGAACACTGAGTCCCCACCACATGTCCATTTGTGAAATGTCCTAGCTACTAAATATTCTACAGTGAATTGTTAGAGGTTTTATCACAAAGGGAAGTGATTGGGATCATGAGAAATTCAGCCACAAAGTTGTACACCTCGTAAAATCCACAAAGCAGGGTCAGCGGATGCTGAGGCACATAGTGCACGGAGGTCACCGACTTTCTGCAGGCTCAATCACTACGACCTGATGGAGGAGTCTGGGTTTAACGGTTGGATCATGGGCCCATAGTTCCAGTGAAAGTAAATGGTTCTTATTTATTTATTCTTTCAACTCTAAGTGTGCATTCAACATGCTTTACACAACTTGCCTCATTCACACAAGCTCTCTTTCTCTCTAACATTCACACACACTCATACTTACAGATTCATTAATTATAATACATTGTTATCATAGTTGGCATGCGGACTGGAGCAGACGGGGGATCAAACCACCACCAATTAGTGCTCTACCACCTGAACTACAGTCTCATGCTTTAGCATACCAGGACATTTTAGACAATTTGACTCTCCCAACCTTCTGTGAACAATTTGGCCATGGCAACTCCTTCCAACATGACTGCATACCAGTGCACAAAGTAAGGTCCATAAAGACATGGATGACTGGAAGAACGTGACTGGCCTGCACAGAGTGCTGACTACAATCCAACAGAACGCCTTTAGGACGAATTGGAGGGGAGACTGCGAGCCAGGCCTCTGTCAATGTCTGACTTCACAAATGCAATTCTGGAAGAGTGGTTAAAAATTCCCATAAACAAGTTGTTACAACTGCAAAGGGTGAACTGACATCACATTATTTCCTATGGATTAAACATGGGAAGTCACTGAAGCTCATATGCCCGTGAAGGAAGGTGACCAAATACTACTTGTGGCTAAAGGGTCGTTCTCCCATCTCTTCTTTACTTTTTAAAGTTTGATTTATGTGAAATCTAACCAGAAAAGCTGAAATGACAGCCTGTTGTGACTCAGCACAACAACATAAGTTTACAAAGAGTTACTTTGAATATGAGTTTCTATGACTGATTTCTTAGCCGCAGCATTTTACAGCTCCAGAGGGCCTCAGGAGTGATAATGAATGAACATTTAAGAAGATTACACTTTAAAGGATATTTTTCCGCCAGTTCTGCCACCTTCCCCACCAGGTCAATGGTAGTGTGATCATCTTCACTGATACACAGAAACTCCAGCATCTTCTCAACAATGACTGTAACATTCTGGCCATTAGTGATGCGAAAGAGCAACTCCAGCGTCTACAAGACAAAAAAAAAGAAGCCTGGTAATGCTAAAAACCTGCAACCTTACAACCTCACATGTTCAGACTACATCACTGTGAGCCTCACCTCACGCTTAATAATGAGGTCAGGGTGATCAAGACACTCTATGATGGTCATCTGATGCTGCAAGGCCAGTTTAGGATCCTGCTGGACAACGTAGGTGAGGGCCTTCAGGCCTGCAGTATCATAGAGAAAGTGTTTTTGTTAGATTTTCAACAAAGAGACATTATTTATGTACAGTCGTGTTTCTCTTTGTCTCTTACCTAGATATTTTAGATTTATCTTGGGGGACAAAACAAAGTTTCCAATGCACTTTGCAGCTTTTTCCAAAAGGTCGGACTTTGGATGAATTGTGTAAATACATTTTACACACTCGTATAAAATAGCTGGAAATAAAGAGAAACGTATATAAGTGGCTGACAGAAGAACTTAAATGGTTACAAAAAGCATACTGATTAGAAATGCTGCATACCATAAGTGATGTTATGGTTCATCTCTGCTCTTTGTAAAGACTCATCAAGGACTTCATACATGACCTCACTTGTACTATGAAGAGAGAGAACATGCACAAAATCAGTGAAGAATCGGGTGATTTTAGTGAGATGTGAAGATGGGACAAATAATATCTACCTCTGATCATTTTTTCCAAGTAAGGAGAGTATTCTGAGCAGCTGAATTTGAAGCCATGGAGCAGGAACAGTGTGATAATTAAAATCCATGGGCAGCTTTCCTCCCACCACCTGCTTCAATATGGTGACAAAACTTGGCGTCAGGTCCTTGTAAGCTTCTGGGTTCTCCTGTATTAAAGCAAAAAATAAATAAATACATACATATGTACATTTCAACAGAGTACTGCAAATTATGAGGAAACCAGTAACTACCTGGATCATCTGCAGGTAGATGTGTAGTGAGGCTGTCATCACACCAGGATCTTTGTCACAAAGAGCTTTGCGAAACTTGTTGTGGATGTGCTGAACTTGATTTGGTGCTATTAGGTAGAACTTGTACAGCGCCAGGACTGCTTTCCTTCTAATGATTTCTCTGAAAGTTTGTTCCGACAAAAACGTATTAATAAAAATATTCAAGCTCAACGGCACAAAGAAATATTCAACCATGCATGCAGGTGATGAGCAGCGTTCATTACTTTGGGTGATTTAGTTTTTCCTCCACTAGAGGAAGGATTGCAGGGATCATATCTTTGGGGAACATCTGGCTGACAACAGTCAGAGCCATGCACACTTCAATAAGATTTGTACTCTGAAGATCCTGTGAACACAAAACACGACAATCAAATATCCTAAATTCCCTTTTGGGCATCGTATGATGAATGTTGTGTAAGCCCACGCCCACCTTTAACACAGTGTTTACCAGGAGGAGCAGAAGCTCGTGACTTTCATTCAGAAATAAGGACACAGCGAGGTAACCTGAAAAACCACAAATAAACATATTTGTGACCAAAGCAGTCTAGCTTTTTCATATTTAACACTGATGTTGTAAATAAATCCATATTCTGCAACACTCTCAACACTCTGAAGCTTTTAAAGTACCACCTTGTGTCTTTTTGTTGTATAAATCTTTATTGTTAAATCCTCAAAAATGACAGTATTATCCTTTAAATTAAGAAAAGAGGAGGGAGTAAGGCCACGTAAGGACGCGCACTGGAACATAAATGTAAAATGATTCATGAGACCAGGTGCGGTGGGGTTTTTTTATTCCTTCGTGGTATTCTTTTACATGTCGTTTTGTGTGCCAAGGATTTAGAGGAAGATCAGCAGCTTTCAACAACCAGCTGGAGCCCACCTCCTATCAGTACATTCTGTTCAGCTGACTCTCTCGTCTCATCAACACCCTTCTCTTCTTCCCAAGTAATCAAACATGAGTTATGAAACTAGACATATGTCAGAATTTGCCACAAAGGACGAAGCTTTTATTGTTCCATGCAATATTCTCCTCGTTGTCCTAACAAGTTTATGCAACCTGCCTCATCATCAGCTGCTCCTCCTGGCCTTGTGTGTAGATCATAAGAACAAATGGGCCCTGACACACGAGACTCTGAGGAATGAGTTATTTATTAAACCTACCGACTCTCTTTTCCAGAACAGTGCCTTGCTGAGCCAGTTTAATGGCATGAATATAGCTGAAGGAAGCCTCGTAGCCCAACATTTCACAGTAGATCGATCGCACCATGAGCTCCTTCATCTGCCTCTGAATCAGATTATGACAAAAGGAAGTAGTAAACACATTGGTAACTTCGTGTCTCGGTGGAATTTTAATGTATATGATTTCTTGTGCAAGACAGCAGAGAAAAACCAGGAAAGATTTACCATGGTGGTGTTGGGAGAGGACACTTGTTCTTTGATCGCCAAAAGCTCATGCTGAATAAGTTTTTCTTCCTCCTATAGAACAGGAGACAATGGGAAGTAAGATGAAATACATTGGTGGTTTACCGAGTCATGCTTATTTCAAGGTAATGAGAAGTTTACAGCGAGCCAGTGATGCAAAGAAACACAAGTTTAAATGTATTTCAGACTGTGAGACGTCAAGGTTTATTCCTATAGAGTATTCCTACTGAACATGAGAATTATTTGAATTATGTCATAATGTTTTCGGCCTTGGCGATACCTTATAGAGCAGGGGTCTAAACTTAAATGAGCGTGGGCCACTGTTGGCACTGTCATCTCACTGGGGGCCACTTCAGTGTTCATGTAGTACAAAATCCCCCACAAAAAATAGAAAACACCCACAAATATTTCCAAAAATGTAGTGCGGGGTTTTTTTTTGCAAATAAACAAATTGGTACTCTCTTTCCTGCCAGACACGTGGCAACACTTCTGCTAGAATTTTCCTACTAATTTCCTACTAAAATCCTAAGAAGCTCTATTTTCTCAAAAGCTTGATTTTATGAGTAATTCACTTTGAAACAAGGGGAAATACTGGCATCAGTGGGCGAAACAGATGGCACTGTACTGTTAGAGACTTAAGAGTCTTCTGAATATTTCTTCACAGTCAAATGAATTGATAGGACTTTGAAGATATGCAATAATGGGGTGGTGGTCATTGTTACTCATGTAATCAACCCTTCAAGTAGGACGGAAACTCTTTTGGGATATTAAGATATCTTCTTAATTCAGAAAAATGGGGAAATGTTTGCTTGGAATTTCCAAGATGGTGTGAAAAGTTAATTTTGGCTGCTCCCTTTTCATAAGGAGTCTCCACAGCAAGTAGTTTTGCATGCTTAATTTGGCAGAGGTTTTACGGTGGATACTCTTCCTGAAACAACCTCAAAGGGGATTTGTATCTGTGCTCGGAAATGAACCAGCAAGCTTTTGCTTGCCAAAAGGTAACTGGAATATACAGACACACCATTTAACACCAAAGAAATGCAGTAAGAATTTCAGGTATGCAGGTTTAACAATACAAGGTTTATACAAACTGGCCACTTTATTAGTTACACCTAGCTCATACTAGTGACTAGTCACTCTCTTAATTCATGATGTGAAACTCCGATCCTACAAATACCAAAGGTGTTCTTTTGGACTAACATCTGTTGACTGTGGAGGTCATTTGAGTACAGTGACTCATTGTCATGTTCAAGAAACCGGTTTGAGATGATTTGAGTTTTGTGACATGGCGTGTTATTCAGGTTATGGAGTTTAATTGATGCTCAGTTTGCACTGGGGTGCCCAACATGTGCCAAGAAAATATCTCTCACACCATTACACCAGCAGCAGCAGCCTGAACCACTGACACAAAGTAGGATGGCTCCAAGATGTTTATGCCAAGTTCAGACCCAACCATCCAAATGTTCCAATAGAAAATGTGAAACCAGGCAATATTTTTCTAATCTTTTATTGTCCAATATTTGGTGACGCCATCCAAATTGTAGCCTCAGTTTCCTGTTCTTTTTTTCCCCTTTTATTAATCAGTTCCTCCAGTCAGTTTCCTGTTCTTAGCTGACAGGAGTGGCACCTGCTATGGTCTTCTGCAGCTATAGCACATCTGCTTCACAGTTAAGTGTGTTGTGCATTCAGAATTTAAACATTCAGGCTTGCTCTTCTGTGTTTTCTCTTTTTTGGGCAATGTTCTCTATAAACTCTAGAGAAAATCCAAGCAGAGGAGCAATCTGACAGACTGAAATACTCAGACCAGCCTGTCTGACACTAAGAACCATGCCATGATCACCTAAATCACGGATGGTCAAGTTTGAACTTCAGCGGGTTCGCATGTCTAAATGCATGGAACTGCTGCAACGAAATTAGAGATTTGTGTTAAAAAGCAGTTAAACAGGTGTGCCTTATAAAGTGGCAAGTGAGTGAATACTGCTGACTACTTGTCCTGTATGCATTGAGTGCTTTCTGCCACAGAGACTAGACGTGATAAATACCAGGATCCTGTCCAAAAAACATTTACCAAAACCTCGGAAATCCCAGAAGACGAACTTCTCCAATTTGTCTGAGTTTACGAAAATGAACATGAACGCACCAGTGAGGATAAATGCGTGAAGTAGCACTGCTATAATTTGTTCTGCCACATGATATTAACATGGCAAAAACAACACAACGCCTGTAAACCAGCCTCTAACTTAGTACAGTAATGTAAGGCATCCAGTAAGTAGGTTAAACGTAAAGACATGCCTATAATGAGTTAGCACAGGCAGCTTAGCTTAGCAACCTTAGACGGTATCGTCAACTTATCTTGTTTTTAGTTCATTTCAAAGGGCAAACTCACATGTTTAGACGTTAGCTCAGTGATTCCTCTGATGAGGTTTCCTAGCTTTGAAGTAGAGGACAGTTTTGCAGACCCAGGGTGAGAGTCTAAAGAGAGGAGGCTCGGCAGAGCTGTCAGCGTCTTCTCCACAACATCGCTCATTTTGGCAGCTAAAAGCGGGCTAAGCAGCTGGCTTCTCTCTTATAAAACACACTTATTAAATCGCTAAACATCACAATAAGAGTCTCTTACATACACACATTAAATGTTACTAGTTAAACATTTAAAACGACTACAAGAGTTACAACACTGGCTCTTCTGTCGGCCATTGTTTTGAATCGGCAAGGCTTTTTGATGATGTCACTTCCGCTTGATTTGAAATTTTATTGGAAACCCTCAACAGTAACAGTGGGCCCTCACTCTGCTGAGATAATAATAATAATAATAATAATAATAATAATAATAATAATAATAATAATAATAAAGAGACACGTAGGAGCGATATTCAAAACTGATTTTATTATGTTTGTAATAGTTTGATTAACAGTCCCCTGCATATCTGTACACTAAACTACAATAATTACTCTAAATATGAAATTACAACCATTGGACAACTGCATGAAAAGGAGTACATTCAATTATATGTATATATATTTTTTAATTAATTTTTTTTAACTTATTAGTATTTCAACAGTGGGGTAGCACAAGTTCAGGGTGTCTCTAGTGCACATCGAGTAGTGAGTGGCTTCCACATCTGGAAACGCAAAAAGATGTAGTAAACCATATTTTAAATTACAGGTATGAAAAAAAATCATTCATCTCATGTTTACCTATTAATGTGCTTTCTTTGCATTGATATTGATACAGTATTATATTGGCAGGTGAGAAGCAGCTGTTGGGTGCACACGTTGTTTGTTAGATGTACATTTAATATAATTTCCAAAATAAAATATTAATTTGTACCTTTCTCCATAAATCTCATTATTATTTCTCATTACTTTTGCCATTCACAGAAAAGCCCCCCTGCTCTTTGATGTCTCCTCTGAATGAATGTCCTCATTTGTTTAATAAAAAATAATAACAATAAGTAAACATGTATTTTCCTCCATGTGGGCTAATTAACACATCACATTATTGTGTCACTTCTATCCTAGACTGATGCAAGCCACTACCAATAATATTTTCAGTAATATACTTGTTTTAAACTTCATAGTTGTAATCGTAAGAACTTCTGTGCACCTTTTCTTCCCATCACATTGTAATGCGAGCTAGCCATTTGGTTTATTACTCTTTAAAATATGTAAATCTACCCTGGCCAAAACACTGGAGTATATACAATGCTATTGATGTGCCCTATGTACAATCAAAACTGAGTCTCTATCTCTGTGATTGTACTCTAGCAAACAGAAACATCAGTGTGTCTTCAGTAGGTCTGTCTACTATTTAATCGTTTTTGTCTTGATGCTTAGGCCCAGATCTGGAAGGCAAAGAAAATAGACATTACAAGATATAACCAGACAGAAACCTGGAGTAATCACATGTGCCAGATCAGATATCATACCCGAAGAGTGTGGTCCCAGGAACCTGTGCAGAAGGCTGTCCCATCAGGGGAAACCCGCAGGGTGCTGACACGGTTCTCGTGTCCAAACAGAATAGAGACCCGTGTTCCTTTGAGAACATCCCAAACATTAATGGTGTAGTCGTTGTAGCCACCAAACAGTAGCCGGCCTGGGGAAAGAGAGGGCACACCCAAAATGTTTTAGCGGCATTATCCTTAAGCTCAGTACAAACAACGGCGAAGGTAAATATTCTATATATCGTACCACTGAGCGAGAAATCAACACTGGAGACGCCAAATATGATGCTGTCTTTGGAATAGATAGCCACTTCCCTGTCTGCCCTTAGGTCATACAGGCGGCACTGTAACAAAGGGGAGTGTTTTCATTTTTTTCTGTTTTTTTATGGTGCAGTGTAATTATGATTAATTATCTGCAGCACGCTGCACATGAAAACTGGCTTCACCAGTCAAAGGTAACATGAAGAAATCAATTCTTACTGTAGCGTCATCCGATCCAGATGCAAAAGCGTCTCCGCTGGGATAGTATCTGTTAAAATACAGACAGCAGTAATAAGAAATCAATTTTTAAAGCTCTTACATGTAAGATTTGAATACTTCTGACTTATAGCAACTCCTAGTGGTAGCATAAGAAAATGAGACTCCAGATTTTAACATTTTTGTTTGCAAACAAAAATATAGAGGCCATTACAATAACATAAAATATGTTATGATAATGCACACATGATGAGGCCTTTAAAACACTTCCTTTTAATGCGTAATTATAAATAGAAAAGGCACTCATCTTTACACTTACCTTCTCTACACTTATATTCAGGAGCCATTACAAGGGTGTGACTTACCGTACGCTATTTATGTCTGACTCGTGAGTTTCAAAGGACTGAATACACTGCCCTGAACGCATATCCCAGACATTGGCCTTCTTATCACAGCCCTGCCAATGAAAGCAAAGCAGAAAGTGTCAAAAATTTCAGTGTTTAGCCTCTTTAAGTAAGCTGTACCGAAAGCTGTGCAGAAAGTGTCCTCACCCCCGAAACAAACGTGTTTCCGGTTTCAGATGGGGCCAGATCCAGACACAACACGTCTGCAGCGTGTCCATGGAAACTCTGTAACAGCTGCCCACTCTCAACATCCCATAATGCACATGTTCCATCCCCGCTGGACGTCAGGATCTTGAATGCATGCGGCAAGAGAAAAAAAAAAAGAAGTCGTTACAGGCTATCATGTAGTTGTAAATGGACTGCCTTTGCAGTGTGACACCTCATGTGACCAGGAAGTCAAACTTGTAAATTATTAACAAAGTATGGGAGCTCTCACTGGAATATAGAAGGAAGTGATATCTGATTGAGAGAAAAATAAAAAGGTAGCTTGCAGCTACTGTTTCCACAGGCATTTTACCCATGATCCTCAGTGGTTTGTGGATGTTTTTAGAGTGTGGTGACAGTTTTCTCACCTGCATATCCGAGTTGGTGAAGCTACAAGCAGACAGGTAGTTTGTGTGCATGGCCACTGACTTCTTCTTTGCAGCTAAGTTCTCATTCTTGTCCAAAGACAGAGGATAAACTGAGCATTTATTGTCCAGGCCTCTGCAACAGAGAAGCTACACACTTTACCACAAAAACAAAATACAGAAAAGCAACAAAAAATACAGCAAAATACAACCAGATCTGGATCATCATAGAGAGTAACGCACTCACCCACAAGCTACAGCGCAGCCAGAGGGGGCATAGGCACAGGCCATCACCCAGGTGCAAGGCATTGTCACAGCATGTTCCTATAAACATCAGAAGACAAGGCTTTTGTGCTCGAGCCGCACAGGGAGAATTCATTATCCATAATCAAAGCAGAACAACTAGCTTTGGTTTGTCCCATGTAGAAAACTTTAGAAAACACTTTTACACAATTTCAGTTTTTATCATCTAACTCTGATGTCTCCTTCATAAAAACAGGACAGTTGGATTTACCATCAGCACACAATAGATATATTGATGCACAAATCCTATGTGTCACTCCTATCTGATCTAAAAAAAAAAATTCTATCTAAAGCAAACTTATTACCATCATGGAAATTTATATTATTTTTATTGTTATCGATTCAAAAGCAAAAAATACAAATATCTAAGAATACGTGACCCATGAAAAGTAAAAGTTACCTTGTTGGTGGTGAAAGCGTCCCACACAATAACTTTTCCATCCTGTATCAAAAGATAATAAAGGTTTGTACACTTTTAAAACACATGCCACCAACAACAAACTTGCTCTGCAGTCAGCTGGAAACGAGACTAGGGGTTTGTGACCTGTGAGGAGCTGACGATCCTCCTCTTGTCCTTGCACCAGTCCATGCACAGAACTTTATTCCCGTGCCCCTTCAGGGTCCTCCGGGTCTTCATGACAAACTGGCCAAGCCCCTCCACCTTCTCTGCCACCTGATGTACTGCACAAACACACATGTATATTATACATTAAACATGTCCCCACATTAACACTCGTGGCAGCAGCCAGGATTAAACTACAGCAGGCCCATCTAAATGGAGAAATATTGAATTAATCTATTTTTAATCTGCCATGTCTCAGATAGCCCGAATCACATAAAATATGCATCAGAAATGACCTGTGCTTGATTTTCACGTTTTTATTTCACACTCTTGCTTTAATTGTCATATTGTTCAGATATTATGAGTAAAATATGAGTAAAAATAAATCAATAAATAAAAAGAAAGAAAGTAAAGGAAAACAGTCCATGGATGAAACATGGATGAAAGTATTAGGCTATGAAATGGGGAGGCAAACAAAACAGCCTGCCCCCGTCTCTTGACAAATCGGTGACATCGGCGCCGATCGGATCGATAATCTGCTCCGCCAAATCCCCCATCTCCGGTAACACCGGCGATCTTTGACTTCTGGCGGAGAAACGTGAGGCTATGAGGAGACGCTCGCTGTTATCCGTCCCGTCACAGGGTAAACGCAGGAATGAATCAGGGCCTCTCCATTTTTTTAGCACTCACGCTCGACATCGTGCAGCTTCGCTCTTTCCTCCTCCAGCTTCGACTTCAGCGTCTCCGACTCCGTTTTGAGGTGAGCCAGAGTCTCGTTCAGCGGTACCTCCTGTGTCGCCATTTCAGGGGTTGGAGGGGATCTCATATATTTCCTTTGAGCAGGAAGCGATCGGCAGCGAAAAGGCTTAGAGCAGAGCTAACAGCTGATGCTGCTGTCATGACGTCAGAGGGCGAAGATGCTCCTCCAGTTTCCAGGGGAGGAGGATCCTGCATCCCGGTGATGCTGCCGCACACACACACACACACACAGGATGCATCCCCTAAGCAACACTACACTCAGCTTAATAATGCATTTTTTTCACGCTGCCCACATGAAGAGAAGGGACAAGCTCGTTTGCCTGAAAGGCATTAATGTGGCAGAGGGAGAGGGAGAGAGGGCTTTCTGGCATTTTAATATGCTGAAATGGAGCAAAGATGTTTTCATTTTAACCAAAAAAGAATTACTGAGAAAACAAGTAATATTGTTTGTTAAAGTAATTTTATTCTTCTTCATTTTTTTTAATGAGCTGTTATGAGTTGGTGATTTGGCATGCTATTTTATAAATTCATATTACTTCATTTTCACATCTTACATCCTCTGATTCAACTACAGGACACACATATGAAAAAAATACACAGTGAGCATTTAATTAACTCATATTTTAGCCTTGCTGTATTTTAACCTGAGTATATGATAGTATAAAATAGGTTTGCATTGGTATAGCTTTAATCCAAGATAATGCCTTTATTCATTTATTTAGCATGTTATTGCAATTTAAATAAAAATGTACACACACACACACACACACACACACACACACACACACACACACACACACACACACACACACACACACACACACACACACACACACACACACACACACACACACACACACATATTATATACAGTACACAAGAATAAAATATCATTGCTATGTCGTGTTTGGTCAAAATGTTGCAATGTTATTCAGTTGTTCTTTGTTTTAAACATGTGCTGTACAGGGTTTTAATGAAAGTGCTTAAATATTTCTATCTACAATCTAGTGCAACTTTAAACAGACTGACTAAGACTCAGCATAAGGAGTAAAAATGTCAAAGGATCTGTGTGTCAGATCCTGTTGAGGAAGTCGAGATGAAGGCTGTTCGGGACCTGCAGCAGCTCCAGAGCCTGTGTGGACGTGCAGAATGGAAACGTGACCTGGAAACGATAATCTGCATCCAGCATCAGCTGTGCGGAGCCTTCGTGGTCTTGGAGCAAAGACTGGAATGAGAAATATATTGACAGCTTAGTCAACTGTATTTATTTTGGCTAGGAGGGTGTTTATATTTGAAAATGAACAGCTGGGCTCACCTGAACTTTGCGGACAAACGATGATGTCACTCTTTTTTCAAAATCGTCAATGGGCGTGTACGAGTTCAAAATTTTGACAATCTACAAATTTTAATGTTAGGTTGGAGTTTAGTGCGAGATTTAAAAATGAAAAAAAAAGAACCCACCAAAACCACATTTTAGACAACAGATGGAAGTACCTGAACGGGGCTGAGTTCAGAGCATTTTTCAATGATCTCCTTGGCATCATCATCAGTGGATTTGTTGACTTGCAGTAACCACGCAGTTTGAGCCAGTGGCTTCAAAGTATCCATAGCATTCACGTTTTGAAGTTCCTTCTCTTTCAGCCACTCTTCTAGATAACTGATGTTGCATCTGAAAAGAGAAAGCAGCTGTTAAACTAAACTCTCTTTGAGTTGTGTTCAAAGCACATACCTGATCTGCGAGCACAGACCTGATCTGCATCCCCTTCCTGCAGGAGCACATGTCCTTGCGGAGCATGATGTTGTTAAGAGTGATCGCAGCCACGAGGTAGAACAGCTGTTTGATCACTTGTTTGATGAGGCCCTGGTCCAGACTATGGTGGTTCATGGTGGAGTGGAAGACAGTTAGATGCTGGAGGATGGAGGAGATGGTGTAGGTCTCTGATTCCTCATAGAAGCTGTTGGAACGCTTCCTGAAGCCCGTCGGCTTCATGCTAGAAATCCCCTGTAGACTCTCGTGCTCCAGCATGCCGGGTACTAAGAAAGTGTAGAAGTAGGGTTTAGCTTACTCATAAAAGGATTTTTTTGGCAAAATATTACATTTGAAAAAACATTACCAATAGTGGGAGTAAGAGTCTTTTGCATGACTGAGATAAACCGATGATAGATTTGGATGGCCAGATCGCTGAGAATCTGTCTGTGTTCCGACAAATCGAAATTCTGCAAGCAGTTTTTTTTCTGGCGAGGTGTACTTTGCTTCAGGAACTCCTTTTGTTAACAGGATGGAAAACAAGAGCATTTTAATATGTATATGATATTATCAACAGACAGAAATGAAACAGTAACTACTGATTTTTTAAAAAAAAAGTAAATTTGTACTTCCTCCCCGCTGTACTGCTTCAGACAGTTGAGGAGCTGGTGGGTGTTTGAGAGCCAGAAGGACAGGAACTCTAAATCTTTTTGATGACTCTAAAACAGGAAAATGTTGTTTACATTATTAGATATAAACAATACCTCAAAATACATCAATCCATTCACCAGTCTATCCATATATATCCAGGGGAACAGAGAGGTGTTCCCAGGCCAGCCAAGAGATATAATCTCTGCAGCATGTCCTGGGTCTACCCCACCTCCTCCTGCTAGGACTTGTTTCTCAGCTAGCTTAACCCCACCTATCTGGGGTGCAAAACCCCAAACGAGAATCTTGAGCTCAAGAGTTTTACTTCCTGGTTAAACAAGGGTTACAAAAATAGTTAACTTTACCACGATTACTTTCTTGACTCCACCAATGATTGCATTCATAAGGGACTTGAGTTTTGCCTCATCGTTCAGGTAGTCCGCATGGCGGATGCACATGAAGAGGATGTAAGCTGGCAGGGTCGGGATCATGTTGACCGCCACGCCTTTGAGTTTCAGATCTGCGAGGAAATTGGGACAAATTTGTCCGAGAATATGGTTTATCCATTCATCCGAGTTTTAATACCCTCACTCCTGCTCACATCCATGGATCAAATAGCTTATATGATTATTAAATAAAAGGCAGGTAACATGGGCATATTGCAGACATAGTGCAGGGGAAGAATACCCAGAATGATGTTTTCAATGAGCCTTGGTTCATCCTCTCTCTTGTACTCCAACATGCCAAGGTAATCTTTGGGAAGGGTGGATGCAGTTTTTTGCCTCGCTGTTTGAGAAACAATAAATGTGATGAAAAAGTTGAGACAGCTTGTATGGACTCGATTTCTTTGTTTACATGTGGCGCAGGAGCTCCAGTGCTACCTCTCTGTGACGTTTCGAGGCTCTTAACTTGAGTCTGAAGTTTCTTTATTAATCTGTCTTTCTGGTCGAGCAGCTCGTCAAAGTCCTGAATTAAAAGTGGAATCAGTTATTGGTTTACTCTCACTGTAACCTTCTACCCTTCGTACGCTCAACGCACCATGTTCTCAGCAGTTAACCGTGAAGTCTCCTCTCTGAGTTTGCTTTTGACCTCATTCTCCATCAGCTGCTGTCTCTTCAAGTGATCATTCTCCTCTTCCAGCTCCTCTACTCGGCCTTGAAGCTCTCTCTTCTCCCCCTCCAGCTCTTCAGCTTTTTCCTCAAAGTACCTAAAAAAAACATCCAAAATCAGGATGAACCAGATATGACCATCACTACTTTAATCAAGAAAGACATCACTACCGCTGAGTAATTTACCTCCGTTGTGAGCTCTCTTCTGTAATCTTCTTTTGAAGATTGTGAGAGATCTCTTTGTTTTTTTCTGTTGAATGACATAAAAATAAAAGAGCAAGTTAAAACAGTAATCTGCTTCACTGCGAGACTCCTGAACAAAAGAGTGTACCTGTTAATTCTCTTTTCTGCTCCTCAACAAGGCCTTCAAGCTCTTGTTTCTGTCTCTGCAGCTCTGAAACCCGCAGCTTCAGCTCCGGGATCACCTGCGAATGAAATTAAAGCAGACGTCACAGTTACATTCTGAAGCTCGCACCTTTAACCCGTGACGTATCGAATAATACGTGCAATGACATACTGAGTTTTCACTGCTGAGTCTGGACACTTCTTGGCAAATATTTTCATTGACATTGCTTTTCTCCTGGAACAGGTTTTGCAGCTTGCTGTTCTCATTCTCAAGGTGGTCCACTTTCAATTTCAAGCCCTCTACTTGAGTCTCATAGCTTTCCTTCTGCTCCCTCTGGTGGTTTTCTAGAATCCTGCCAACAAATGTGAGACATTTAACAAATTCAAGTACAGACACCCAGAAGGAAAGCTGCACGTTTCTGTTAATAAGAAAGTGGTTTGCTATGGTTGAAAAATGAAGACCTGATGGCTTTTTGTAGGCGTTCAAAGGCTGACAGCAAATCTTCAACTTCATAAATCTTCTCTGATTCGTCAGAAGTCATCCTTTGGAGAAACAATGTGTCAGATTAAATGACTAATAGAGATGAAGTGAGGAAACACAGTGCTCAAAATATCTGGATTACCCCAGAAGAACTTCCTCTTCAACAACACCTTCAAGAAGCTGCCTTGCGATCTCACTCACTTTACCTGCAGAAAACATTCAAGGCTCATCAACAAACAACTTCTTTTTCTTTACACAAAGGAGTTTTTTTTTTTTTACATAAAATTCTATACACACCTCTTGCTTGTTCCGACTGCTGCTTCATCTTTCTCTCCATGTTATTTCTCTGATTTTGCAGGTTGTTCAGATCTCTGCGTAGCTCGGGAATTAGTTTGACATGCTTGGTGAGCTGGATGACCTGCTCCTGCAGGTCTGAGTTCGCCTGCGCCCCCTCTTCTAACTTTCTCTGCAGGATGACTCGTTCTTCTTTCAGCCTTTTTATCTCCTCTTTCAGAGTTGCCACCTCGGCCTCGTGGTCCTGTCTCTGAATTTCAATGTTGTTTTCCGCGATCCTTCAGAGAAGAAAAAGCTATCTGATTAAACCAAAGAAGCTGGGATATATATATAGCTTCTTTGGGAGAAATATTAGCTTAAATATTTGCTCAACCATGCTGTACACCAGCAGTGTTTTTCTTTTTCCCTCACACTGTCCCCAAAGTGCTTGCTCATAAGGGGAGCTATATAAACAAAATTGAATTGAATTGAATTCTGCAATTGTTATACTGGTCCCACCGCTTGAGATCAAACTGGGCTGTGTGTTGCACATAAACTAAAAGGAGTTGGAACCCCAGCTGTAGATGATAAATCTCACTTTTTAAATACTTACTTTCTAAGCCTTGCTTCATTTTCTTTTTCTTCCAGAAGGTTCCTCTTTACTTGATCAAAGGTCTCTGAAAGATTGTGAGGCCAGTCACAAATGTGACGCAAACGCAGTCACTGTGGTGTTTATACAGAAATCTCAACTCTTATTACCTTTGGCGTCTTTGGTAGAAGCTTCAAATGTTTTCTCCAACTTCTCCTTCTCAAGGTTGAGAACTTCTACTTCCTTTTGAAGTTGTGCGATTGTCTAGGCAAGAAAAACAGGTTTTCCTAAAGGATCTCAAACAGAGCGCTTCCTCTGCAAACAAAAATGCAGCAAAGACACAAACAGACTTCAGGCATCAACTTCAATACTAACCAAACTGGCATCTTCTTTAGCTTTCTTCTCTCGTTTCTCTAAAGAAGCCTTCTGGTTGGTTGATTTTTCCAGCTGTGTCTCCAGACCCTGAAGCTTTTCCATAGTTTGGGAGTGTGAGTTTGCCAAGCTTGTCAACCTTTCCAATAATCCACGATTCTCTTTGTTCTGTCAGGGAACACATTAAATTACATTATCTGCAAAAAACAAAAAGAAAATCACAGCTAAAATTTGTCTCGAAGCACCGTTACCTGCTCTTCAATCTTCTTTCTGAGCTGCTGCACCCGGTAGGAGAGCTGGACATTAAGCACGAGCCGACGCATAGTCTGAAATCGCCGTCGTGCCAGCCACGCTCTGGCATACTTCTGGATAACCAGCGCTTTGTGTTCTTCTATCATCTGAGGTTTACATAAATCAGGAGGTTACATTCAATTTGTCAACAATATTTATTTTAGTGATGAAAATGATTTGTAAACTGTCTGTTACAGACCTTCTTGTATCGTTTACGAGCTATCCAACCTCGTGTGAAGGCCTGGATGGTGATGGTTGCCAGACGCACTACCTGGTAGACCTGCCTCAGGCGGTAGCCTCTCCAGTGTCTCTGTATCACCAGTGCTGCCCAGCCCTGCTTCAGTGTCGCAGCAGTCACTGTTTTACTGAAGGTTTACAAACAAAATAAGTGTATATTCATTTTATAATCTTAAGAGGAATCTTTACAGGATGCAGGTCAACAAAACTCAAACAAGTGAACGGTTCTAACCGGATTGTCCTCTTTCCACGGACATACTGCTGGAGAATGATGGCGGCCTTTCTTAGGGCCAGGTACTTCCTCCTCTGGCTCCATCCACGAGCATGTTTCTGGATGGTCTCACAGGCTCCTCGAAGTCGGTCCAGACGCAGCTTCTCGAGATAAGCTACCTGACCAGCTCTGAAGAAGATCTTTGTCCGGCCAAACTTATACTGGTTAGAGTCCTGGGGAGCAAGCCATGAAGACAAAGTGATGCACGGCCATGAATGACACTTACATTAGTGAGTGCCATATGATACAACATACGTGAATCAACCTCTGCAGCACATTCTTGCAAGTCTGTTTCTTGTCATTGAGGTCTGCCTCCATGTGTGACATTAGGATACTGTATCTGCTGTAAAACTCAATGTATGTCCACCTACAAACAAAAACCATGCCAATACTCAGCATGATGACATGGAGCTGAACATGCTATAAGTTGTAATTATGCTGCATGAACATATATATATATATATATATATATATATATATATATATATATATATATATATATATATATATATATATATATATATATATATATATATATATATATATATATATATATATATATATATATATATATATATAAAGTCACCTGGATGGGTAGCTCTGTGCACTGATACGAATAGTTTCAAGGACTCCGCAGGCTCGCAGCTGCTGCACTACCCTCCTGGAGTCATACCTAAAAACATGAGAAAACACCAAAAACAGAAACATGAGCAAACACTTCAGTGACACAAGAGTGAAACATCTGAATTAAAAATTCATTAGTAATCATACTCAAATGGGAGCTTTTCATCGTTAGGCTTAATGCAGCGCACGTAGTGAGGCGTGGTCGCATTCAGTGTTTCCATGAGTAAGGAGAGGGAGCTGCGAAACTGCATTCAACAACATCGTTCAAGAGACAGAACAGAAATACAAATTCAGCCGGTTGGATAGGAAACAATACAGTATGTGAACTTCAGTGAGAATGTGAGTTCAGCCTAGAGCAAAGCAGAGAAACAGAGCAAACATTAGCACCTTATCTCCCACTGAGGTTCTCAGGTTTTTATTGGCTGGTTTCACTGAAGGCCTGGCGGGCTTCACTTTGACACTCTTACCGATCGCAGCGTTCTTCTCCTCCTCTTGGAAAAAGTTGGCCAGAAAAGGTAACTGATAACATTTGCAAATAAGAGGAATCTGTTAAAATGAGGAAAAGCAAACATAAAGTGAACATACGTGAAGGCTTTTGATTACCTTACTAGACCTCATCATGTCCACGAGTTCTTCATAGAGAGCATCTCTGTTCTTCTCGAGAAAACCTCTGCACTGATATTCCACCTGTAGAAATATGTATATAAGAAAAGAGTTCATAAAGTTTATAACGGCAGGGAATTTTTTGCTATATTGTGCAGATGCCAGGTGATTAGACTCCACCTTGTCTGCAAAGTGCTGAATCACAAAGGCCTCATTTGATAACCTGGGCTTCTCAAACATAGGGCTGGCTTGTAGGTAGTTATAAAGCTTTTGCAACCAGCTTTGATCGGTGCCTTGAGGGAACTGTGAAGCAGAAAGACGTAAAAAAAAAAGATGCTGACAATCAAGTCAAAATGCAATTTGTGACTGATAACACCAAGATCCTATTATTAATCAGATCTTACTAAACATTCTTCATCGAGCAAGTCAAGGATCCCCATCTTTGCTTCAATCAGATCGATGACAGGTTGATTGTCATAGAAATCTATCAGCGTCCATGGGATGTCCTCTTTCATGTACTCCTCTTGCTCCAGCTTGAATACATGCTGAAAAGACCCAAGAGAATAAACGTGTAAGCTGGTAAAGAGGTGCGTGTGGTAATTAGCAGTGAATGTGGAAGAAGGCATTGCTGACCAGGTTAAACTGCTGTTGAAGCTTTTCGTTTGCATAGTTGATGCAAAACTGTTCAAAGCTGTTGATGTCAAATGTTTCAAAACTGAAGGAAAAAAAACAGAATGGACATTTAAAAATGTCAGCAAAAGAAAGCTGCACACATATTGAAAAAAAGAAAAAGAAAAAAGAGTTGCGCTTGCATTACCCATAAATGTCCAGAACACCAATGAAAGCATGTTGCTTTCCTGGCACCTGTAGTGCTGTGTTTATCCTGTTTATAATGCAGTCAAACAGATGGGCATAGATATGCTTAGCTAGAGCGTCTCTGGCATTTACTGCCCGATCTTTGGGGACCGGCTTCACAACCGTTTCGGCTACCAGAACGATCCTCCGATGGCACAGCCAGCGTACGAGCCCCTCTGCGCTCACCCCCAGCAGCTCGCAGAAGACAGCCAGGTGTGGATCACTGGGCTGAAAGATATACAAATCAAGCTTTGTACATAACCTGGTGAATGATTCAAGATCGGTCGCACACACAAGTTATGAACAGCTACTCACGGGAACTAATGATTTGTCATCGCCTATGTTTTTAATCTCCACATTACCCAAATGCAGAATGGCTGCCAGAACTTTAAACACATCTGACTGAAAGTCCTCCTTCAATCCTGGAGAAAAGACGTTAAAGCTAAGATAAAACTTTAAAATCATAAAGGGAGGTTTCAGTCATGTTGAGGCAACCTTTACCCAGAAGTGAGAAGGTCTGTCGAGTCTCTTCCAAGTCCTTCTTGTCATTCACACCTTCAATGGTTATGTCACCACCCATGCAGGTGTAGTTGAACTTGTCTGCACTCTCTGCAGATGAAAGATTATATTACTGATGCTGCTTATAATAAACTACTGCAAGACTTAGTTGTGTTTTCTGGGTGAGTTAGTTTAAATAGTAATAAAACAGCAGCAGTTAAGTGTCACAGATCCACAATAAACCCTCAGTGCAAATACTTACGTAGTCTCAGGTTCTTAAACGCTGGTGAGTCTGCACAGGAACAAATCTGGTAAAATATGTGGTAATTACGCTCATTTTCTGCCTGAAACAAAAACAGAACTTAAGATTAGTATTATGGATTAAACACAGTAACGAAACTTGAAAGAATCCTGATCTCACAATCATGCATACCTGAAAGACCACTCTGGATTTCTCTAACAGGTAGGTCCTCATGTTTGCTCCGATGATCCGGTACTTCCTGTCAAAGCTGATCTCTGTGTATTTCCCAAAACGGCTGCTGTTGTCGTTCCTAGTGGTCTTTGCATTTCCTATTGCCTTAAGAGGAAATGAATTATAAGAACTATTTATAAGATTTTTTTGTGTATGAATAAATATGTGAACATTTTTGCCTGTTTAGTTCAACAGCTGTTTTGTGTAGTCTCGAGATCGTACCTCTGTTATTGGATTGGATGCCAGGACTTTGTCTTCAACTCGTGTCTTATTTGCAGATTTGCTCACAACAGCAAAGTACCTCATAGCGTATCGAGCAGACACCGTTTTACCAGCTCCAGATTCACCGCTGACTATGATAGACTGGTTCTTGTGGTTTCTGAGAAAGAAAAGGGGGATATAAACAAAGTACGCACCACTGTGTCTTAAAGCATTACTTGGGACTTACTTGGGCAGTTATTGACTAGATTTCATTTTAATGATCACCAGGACATAAACGCATGCACGCATAGCACACAACCATACAGTTGTGGTCAGGTGATGTCATGGCAATTTGGGGCCTTTAATTATTTCTTTGGACTTTTCTTTTTCCAGGGTGGAATGATTATGTTTAATGAGTTTAAAAAACAAACAAAAAAACCCCAACAATAATTAGGCGCATTTTGAAGTGAGTTTGGCTTTTCTCTAACCCCCACAGGGTCAAATAGATATACATACACTCACTCAAATCTAATAAGTGGGGCTGAAGGCTGTACATTGTTTATTATCTTAACAAGGCCAAGGTCTATTAACTTCTCATTAGTGATCATGATTGCCTACAACTGTCAGTTTCCCTTTTCCAGCATAAAAAGGATTTGCCTGACAGCACTTATTGGACTGACTAATACTCAGAACAGTGGGAGACTCCAATGAACTCAGTGATCTGCAGATTCCAAGAGCATCAGTTCAAACAACTGTACATAAGTACAAGTTATTTAGATGTTTTAACACTTTCTTGGTGCTGACCAAGAAAGTTTGCCCCATGCATATGTTAGTAGAGTCCTTTTAAATCTGCAGACTCATGCTCACTGCCTCCAATCTGCATACAGCCATCAGTTCTCGCTGATGTAAAACTACTATAAAACTTAAATGAGGCAATCTCAACTTTTATTTACCTTGCCATCTGTTTGTAAGCCTCCTCTGCCACTGCAAATATATGAGGGTCCATGTCTCCCATGTTCTGTCCTGAGTAGGCATGAATGATTGCATCTCCATAGATAGGAAGCTGCTTATAGGGATTTAGAGCCACCAATATAATACCTGAAATGAGGGAACAACACAGACTGAGCAAGAAACTTAACCTGCTAACACCTCAGTACTCAGTTACACAAATGGGTGACAAAAACGAAAAAACACAACAACAGCATAAAGTGTTTTAGTAAGGTGTTGGTTCACTATGTTGGCCAAAAATCTCTGATGACTCTTAAAGCCATAATATGTGAGTCATTATTTGTATACTTATCATGTTATTCAGTGATTCATCGTGACTGCATCAGCTGCATCAGTATCCTGTTTGTGATCACTTGGAGCAACGTCGTATGAATTTACAGTAAAAATGCATTACAGAGCCACAGGACCACCTCATTGTAAGGGTCAAGTGTGAGAGGTTTTCCTTTAATTTATCACCCATTTGTCAGTTTAAGGCTTCTTGCAGTTGTACCACAGTAGGTATAGATGATTCTGGACTCCACAAATCGCACTTTGAGATTGTGCAGGACTGCAGGTTCATGCAAGTAACTCAGAGCTGTCAGGTCATTCTCCCCCACCAAGATGTCTGGGTTTCGGAGAGGAGGGAGTTGTGGTTTAGACGGGTCAACAGTGTAGCAGTACTCCTGTCCAGTGATAGGTGATGTAGGAGAATCAGGTCAGCTGGTGCTTCTCACCATTATAAATGTAATACAGTCATATATTGAGGGTATTATTAGTCACTTTCCAGTTTACTTACAGAGCCATCCTCCAGAAGCAATTCAAGAACTTTATCTCCTGAATGGAAATCTTTTACAATCTCTGCCGATTTCCACACATGTTCTTCATCTGATATCCACACTCTGTTGTACTAAAATGATTAAAAAAGTGACAAATAATTATTTCAGTTATTAATGCCATGGCTTACTGTACAAGTGACTAAAACCAATACATGCAAGAGAAAATCCACCCAATAGGAACCAATACTCCATCATATATGCTACCTCATAATATTATACTATAAAAAGATGTAGCTAAGTGTTTCGCCTTTAAATTCCTGTGGATCTGTTTGCTTTACAACCTTTCAGAGCGCTGACAAAGTTTCCATATGCGTCTGTAAACTTGCAACCTCTAGACTGTATGGAAACATGATCTTACGTGTATTTTAAAAGATTAGGCTTGTTTTCCCTCTTACCTTGGTGTACAGTTCCAGCACAGCCATGTTTGTGCATTATTTTAGTAACTTTTTTTGTCCGTGTGTTTATCACTTGCTGTTTCACCGCTTTCCAGGTTACCAACACATTTCCTCCCCGCCCCTCACAAATATTCCGGAATAACCTGTCAAGTTAGATTACAAACTCCCGATGATCTTTTTCAAAATAAGAGTCACCCTAAGGCGTTATTTGAAATACACTCTGCATCATTACAGACGTTACGTCATCTATTTGTGTTAATTTATTCGTCTGCACTGTTTTGTATCATTCAAAGCAATTAAATTGTACTTATTATAAATTTACTTTTTTATTGTTGGTAGCCTGTTACTGTCCATTTTGAAAGAATCAAAAGATTAAAAGGGTGAAAAGCAATTCTGCTGTACAGATCAATTTTTACATTTTACTTGAAGCTCTTTCCCTGGACACCTAGATGCTGTAAACTATTAAAACTTCTCTAAATCCTCTCTGGTTAAGTTGATCCAAAATAGATTCAAATCCATGTATAATTTTGTTTACTGTCTGTTGTCTCAATACCACTGCATTCAGTCTGTAACAAATATATAAAAGCATTGAAATACAACAATTAAACATTGACAATATTTTCATAGATTGTTTGAATTATATTGACATTTAATTCTAAGAGATCTCAGTTATTGTCAACACAGTTTTTGTCACTACTTAGAAGTAAATTATCAATAAACCATCTGAAAAGTCTCATGTAGTCATAGCTTTAACTGATCACACGTGAAGGCCGGGGACTGCAGCGGTTGAAAAAGCTTTTGCATTCATTCTGAAAAAACGATCAGTCATCTTCCGGGTTTGTCTCCTCATTTTCTCGGTGCCTTGTCGCTCACCTGCTCCGGACTTTGGATGACTCCGCCCTCCCGTCTTGTGACAGCGGCTTGCCAGAGTGGGTGTGCTCGTTTTTGAACAAGGATTCTCACTCCTAAAGAAACAGGATGCTGACGTCGGCCACCTCACCATATATGAGCAGATGTAAGCACACAAACACTTAACTTCTTTAAAAACCAACTCATCACATTTAAGTCAATCCGACCCAAGACTCACAAAAGACTGAACCAGAAAGGCAAGGAAGCACATTAACACATCCCCAGTGGGCAGCAGGTTAATCATTCATAAATTTTTAGGTCATTTCATCTGTTAAACTTTTGCAAATTCACAGCACTTGTGAACAGGAGATAGCATGCTATTTAGCTGCACAGCAATGTGCAGCTACAAAGGCAATGTTGGGCCAGCACATTTAATTAAATTTTACTCCCAGTTTCTTTAATGGAGGATGTCTACAGTTAGACACAGCTGTATACCTTATTACAAAGAGAAGTGGATGCATTACAGTGTCAAGAGAAATATTGACCATAACTAAAATACTCTTGATTGTTCTGAAAATTCAACAGAACACCAAGCTTGACATACCTCACAAGGTAGTTAAACACTGTGCAGCATTTTAACATCATCATGTTACTGATCAGCCAGCCTTTAATGTGACCGACAACATCAGTTAAATACATATACATATATGTACTTGAAGTCTCTCTTCCTTCCCCTTGCCATGATGTGCATAAATAGAATAACATTACATCAGCAGTTATAAAAATATAAAGAAATACTGGAGTGCTCCCAAATTTCTTACTAAATTAAAAAATATGAACTCCACTTTTGTGAATTCATGTAATCATAAATACCATATAAGCAAGTGAATTTGTGAAACTTCCGACCCATGAACGCAAGAATGAACCAGTGTGTTTACAATACAGTCAGCAACACAAGATTTGCAACCATTAAGAGACCTATATTTTATATTCACTGTTCCAAGAGCATTTATGCTTCATACTAAAAGCAAACAGATAACATGTACACGGCCTCTCCTTGGTTTCTGGAGTCCAATAAAAGCCAACTGTGAAGATATTTTTATATGCAAGTATCAGAAGTTACAGGTCTAGATGCGAGTAAGGAAGCCCAGATTGAGGCTACTCGGGATCTGGACGGTGTCCAGAGCAACAGAGGAAGGTGTGAACGGGAGGGTGACGGTGAAGATTTTCTTGGCATCCATCATCAAAGTGGATGACTCAGCTCTGTCTTTCAAAAGGTTCTAAAATGCAAAGCAAACAAACAAAGCCAGATAAAGAAAAGTTACAAACATATTAAACATTAAGATAATAGTAAAAGAGGCTTTACTCACTTTAATCGTTGTGATGAATGAAGGTGACACTCTCTCTTCAAACTCAATCACCGGTGTGTACAAGGTCAATACTTTGACAATCTGTCAACAATAAACAACAAAAAACAAAAGGCAATCAGAGCACAAGCAGGATAAACTGTCTACAGATTAACAAAGCTGAGTCTTAACTGATGGTCAACCTGCGCTGTGGTGAGGCCAGTGCACATGTTGCAGATGGCTTGGGCATCTGCTTCAGTCTTTTTCTTGATCTGTAGAAGCTGTGCAGCCTGTATGAGAGGCTCCAGAGTTTCTTTTGCACCACAGTCTGTCAGCTCTCTCTCAGCCAGCCACTCCTCCAGCTGCCATACATTGTACCTGAACCCAGAGAAACAATACAGATTAAGCTCCATACTGCCCAGGTAAGTTCTTCCATCATTCTTCTATCCAACCACAGAAATGAAAACAAATATAAAAAAACAGATATGTATTATATTACCTGAAAACTCTGCCACCTTTATGGTTTTGGCAGTGCTATTTGTTAACCTCATATTCAAGGGTAAAGGTCAATTAATATAGTCTTATGTTAGGATCAGTTGATGCCCTCTTCATGTTTTCTCTCTGGTGAATGCCCAACTCAAATCAAAAAGTTGTCTCAAATGGTATTACCTTACATTTTGCTCTTTGAAATAAAGCCCCTAGATTTCTCTCCCGTCGTTCTCCCAGCTAGATCTCATTCAGTGTGCCATCAGTGACCTTGACATTAGTTTGGGTGAACCTGGCTCCCCTCAGACCCCATCTTAACCATCTCTCCTGAGTTACCATTGTGCATTTGAACTTGTTAAACCATATGAACTTTTTTCCAAATGTGTTTGCTTAAGAAGTGGTGAAATGTGTTTAAAAACCTCCTTTGTATTATATCTGGAATATTTATATTTCATGTAATGATGCAGCTATAAAATAATAGCATCTTCTTTACCTGGACAGCCAGGTAAATTATATGCAGTACGTGATCAGTCTGTGTCAAAAGGGGGAAACTTCAGATTAAAATCAAGGTCTAAACATATAAGGCTAATGTAACATAACTCAGTAAGATGGGACTGAGGTCTTGTGTTTGAAATTCATACCTGTAATTCAAATACGACAAGCAGCCGTTTATTTTATGTCTTGACTTTTGAATGCTGATTGATGATAAAGCAGAAATCTTGCCTGATATAAATAATAGACTATCATTTTTATTTTTTATTTTTTATCTTCGCTCTCTTTACCATCTCTTTTTGTTTTTCATGCCCAGTGTGTGTTTGGCTGTACCTGATCTGCAGGCCTTTACCCCAGGAGCACATGTCCTTCCGCAGCAGCAGGTGGTTGAGTGTGACCGCACAGATGATGTAAAACTGCTGCTTGACCACCTGTTTAATGAGGTCTGAGTCCATCCCATGCTGACTCATGGTGGTGTGGAAGAGGCCAAGACGCTGCAGGAGGACCTCCATTGTAACAGCCCCCTCTTCTGAGAAACTGGTGCTCCTCTTCCTCAGGCCTGTTGGTTTGGACCCTAAAACACCCTGGATTGTCTCGTTCTCCAGCATGCTCGAAACTACACATAAGACACAAATTGTAGATGACAGACTTAATAACATATGTTGTTACTTGTTAAGTATCATTAGATTACGTCTCCTCACCTATGAGGTGCTGCAGGATGTCCTCCATACATTTGATGAGTTGACGGTAAATCTGAATGGCCAGATCGCCAAAGACCTGCTGGTACTCTGATAGTTCAAAATTGGTCAAGCAGTGCTCATTCTGCTTAGCCGTGTTGTGCACCATAAACACCTGAAGTCCACAAAAGTCGTACAGATATGTAGGATTAATTAAGTTCTATGTACAGCTACATAAATAACACTGGTATACTGGCAAACTTTCAAGCTTACCTCATCACCACTGTACTGCTTCAGACAGTGCATTAACCGGCAGGTGTTAGCCAGCCAGAAAGACACCACTTCAAAGTCATTTCCTCTCCTCTGCAGAAAGATTATAAAAATTAAATCAAACTAAAAGCGTCACTTACTTTAATAATGCAGATTTAAGTTATATGCTGCACCTTGATGACCCCTTTGATGCTGCTGATGGTTGAATTTAGCAGAGTGCTAACTCTCTGATCGTCATTCACAATGTCTGCATATCGTACGCACATGAAGATGATGTAGGCAGGAAGGCCTGGAGTGAAGCTGACAGCAACGCCGCGAGGCTTCAGATCTTAGCAGATTGAACCATTTCATTACAAAAAACATCAACCACATTTTATTATTTCCTTGAACATATGTTTGTCCCACCTATGACCAGATTCTTAAGCAACCGGCTCTCGTCACCCTGCTTGTACTCCAACATGCCCTGGTACTCCTTCTCCTTGCGGGTGATGTTCACTGCTCTGCCAGGAGGACTCACCACTGAGCGTCTGGTCTCTTGCTCAGTGCTCACTAAACACAGCAATAACATGAGCAATGACAGGATTATTGCTAACATGCTCTTAAAAATAAGTGTAACTATGTACAAACTCAGTTCTTTGTGGTTACCTTCAAAATCTTCAACCTTTTTCATGTAAAGCTTAAGTTGTTTTTTCAGCTTTCTAATGGTTTTGTCTTGTTTCTCTTGCTGTTCCAGAAGTTCCTAAAATTACATAAAAATTAAATGATTACATTATTATTTTAAGGCTAATACATGGCAGAGAGGTGTTTGTTACTGAAACTGTGAAACTAAAAGTATTACTAATATTATTATTACTACCACTTTACTTTAAGGCAGAGTGATAGATGTTGGATAAACCCACCAGGTTCTCTCTGGTCAGCCGTGTAATCTCAAGCTTCAAGCTTGCTTCAATTCGGGCATCTTCAGGCAAAAGGAGGCTCTGAGCCAACATCTGCTGCTGCTGCTCCTTTTCATCCTTCAGCTTGTTCATCTCCTCTACCAGCTTCATGTACCTCTCATTGTGAACCCGTTCCTGCTCGTGCATCTGGTACTCCAGAAGCCTGCAGGATGGAGGGACAGCTTTCAATGGCCTTGAACATGAACTTGCTTTAATAAGTCCTGACTATTATTACTTCATTACCTATTTGTCTCTTTCAAGCCTTCATAAGCCAGCCACAGCTCTCCATCTTCATTCAGTGTGTGGATGTCAGTGGATCTGAGCAATTGGAGCATCACAACATGAATTCATTGCATTCAAATTTTTCAGGAACATTAATATTTCAGCAGAAACCAGGAGGTCTTACTTGTGAACATCTTGATATGAGGGGATTTCACTGAGATCCAATTTCACACCTTCTCCCAGTGCAGAGTCCTGCAGGTCAGATCAATATTATATCCCTCTAATTACTGTTCATTATACATCCATCCATCCATCCATCCATCCATTCGCTTCCGCTTATCCTTTTCAGGGTCGCGGGGGGCGCTGGAGCCTATCCCAGCTGTCATAGGGCGAGAGGCAGGGTACACCCTGGACAGTTCGCCAGTCTGTCGCAGGGCCAACACACAGGGACAGACAACCATTCGCACTCACATTCACACCTAGTGACAATTTGGATTATCCAATTAACCTATCCCCACATTATACATTTTAATGAAAATACAGTGTTTTTAAATGAATGTATTTCCATTTCTTTTAATGGGAATAACAAGAGTATCATTCAATTTTTCACCTTGTGTTTAAGAGCCTCTTGGCGCACCAAATGCGACCGCAGGAGCAGCACCTCCTCTTTCCTCATCTCCAGCTCCTCTGTGGAAGAATTGAGTTGCTCCAGCAGGACTTTGTAGGGCAGAGAACCAGGGGCAGGGGGCACTAAATCACTGTTCTCATTAGTCAGAGACTTTCGCAGCTCATTTAGATCCTGCTTCAATTTCTTGTTCTCAGACTCCAGTTCTTGTCGCTGCATCGAGACATTTAGAAACAAGAAAGACAAAAAAACCAAAAAGAATCAATAAATATATTTTGTTTATAATCATCTTTCAGTATTTCAGTACAAAGAAAGGTTATTATAGACTGTGGTAATATGTTAAAACTATTTGTGGGCACTTTATTTCTGGTATGCTGAAACTGAACCACAGAGCATCACACCTTCAATGTTTCCAAGTCCAGTTCTGCTCTTCCACTTGTTCTCTGTTCCTCGACCACCTTTTATTTAGAAAAATATCAATAAATAATAATAATAAATAAAATCACCAAAACCCTTTAAGAAAAAAAAAGCAGCTATGTATATTTTGCAATTTTACATTTTTGGAGAGAGAAAAATTGCATTCATACTTTTGCTTTTTCTTGCTGGTCTTCCTCTCGTTTATCCAGCTGCTGCCATAGTGACTGTTTCTCCTGCTCCAGCTCTTTCACTCTCCTCTGAAGCTTCAAGAGGACTGGCAGGTCCACTGCAGTCTGGGTCTCATCCTAACAAAACACAGCAAGCCCTGGTTGATCTCTTTAGAATCTAACTAAGAATGCTGCACTAATAGGATTATAACACAGACAATGCCAGAAAGAAATCTTCCCACAGATGATCTGAGGAAGGAGCATCCAGTGCCTAGAGGAAACCCACATAGATAACATGCGAACTCTACCCAGAACCGTCTTCTGAAGTGCCTCATAAAAACGTGTTACCTGTAAAATTCCTCGTAGTACATCCCACAAAATGCTTCACAGCCACCTCAAAGCTGACAGACAGGCGAGTATTTCATACCTCTGTTTGTACAGAGCTGTCTTCACCCTCAGTAGAGCCTAAGCTCTGACTAAACTCAGATGAGTTACTGCTGTAGTTGGAGTCTGTCCTCTTCAGACTAGATTTGCTTGAAGTCTAGGTGAAAATGAAAAAGACAACATGTCATACAGGGAATAAACATGACAAGCATTCCTATGTTTGCAGCACTTAGTCTTTGTCTAGTACTTATAGCTGGTTTTGGTATGCTCTGTAAGTCATTGTGACCATGTAAAAACTGGTCATGGTTTGTAAGTTATGCTTGAAATTCCTAATGTGTGTTTGAATACTAAGTATAGTTCCTCACAGTGTTGAGATCCATCTGTTCCTTCAGGTCTCTGTGCCGCTCCTCCAGATGCAGGTGTTCGCTCAGCAGACTTTGGTATCGAGAACGTTCCTCAGTCAAGTCCTGCTCCAGCTGTTTGGTGTTCTCAGCGTTGGTTTGAATCTCTGGGTCAAAACAGTTTTCTTTATGCATATTTTTTTTCTAAATGTCAGGAATTATTGATGACTAGTAAAGGCCTGACGGTAACCGTTTAGTACCTGTCAGCTGTTGCGCTTGTTCAACGATTTGCTTGTTCAGTTCATCTACGTCATTTTTCAACAAGTTGTTCTTCGTGTTAAGTTCATCTACCACCTGATTGTGAGAGTGGACATAATCATCAGATATTATTTCTGTTCATTCTTTGGAAAATGACACATTTTTAAGGTCCTCTTGCCACCAAATATATGTCATATAACAAAATAATAATAATGGATACTTTATTGATCCCCATGGGGAAATTACTTGTTTTTCTCTGCATTTGACCCATTCACTCAGTGAAGCAGTGGGCAGCCCACTAAGCAGGCGCCCGGGGAGCAGTGTGTAGGGACGGTACCTTGCTCAGGGGTACCTCAGGGTAGCCGTTAAGTGGATTCGAACCGCCGACCTTCCGATCATGGGGCGACCACTTTACCTACTGAGCTATCCCTGCCCCACTCTTTATTCAACATTTACAGTAAGGCAACTTGTTATTCTCTATAGTCTGAGGTGTTATGGAATACAATATTATCTCAATTGCATGTGACATTGTGTCATTAATCTACGATGTCACCTTTTCTTATAATTAACAGGTATGAAAGGAAGTCAGGTCAAGGTTTGAGGCAAATCTCGAAGACTGGAATAACGGCTTACCTGCTCTGTCTGCTCCTTGTAGACCTTTGTCTGCTCTTCCAGGTCTTCCTTCTCTCTGCGGGTGTTTTCCAGTTCGTGCTGGAGGAAGGAGAGCTGCTCCAGCAGTGAGGGTAGCCTCTCTGCTTTAGCTCTGGTCTCTTGCTCTGATCTACGCAGGTTTTCTATCTCACTGCTCTGTCTCTCTATATCCATAGTCTGAGCTTTCTCCGTAACACTCAGCTTCTCACTGAGTTCTCTGTTTTCCTTTTGCTGCGGGAGGGGGGGTACAAACACATGCTGTTCATGTGATATGACAACTCCCAATGAACTTTTTTTCTTGTGACAGAGTAATCAAATACGTACCTCGTACAAATCTAGACCTCCATACTCACACAATACCCACCTGCTCATTTATCTTGTGCTGCAACTGCAAAATCTTGTTCTCCATGCCAATATTGAGCTTCTTGAAGTGCTCCACAGAGCGTGCTTCTACTTTCAGCTTCTTTAGTTCCCTCTTTGCCCTCATGCGACGCACACAACTCTGCAGCAGGATAATGGCTGCCAGGATGCGCTTGTAATGCTGTCTGGCCAGCCAGCCTTTCACCCACTTCTGAATGACTATTGCCTTTTTCTCATACATCAACTGTGAAAACAAAGAAGGGCAAAAGCAAGTCCATAACGTCATATTTAAAAGTGAAGTAAAAGACTTTCACTTAAAAAAAAAATACAGTTACTTGTACATAGTGCTTATCATATATTTAAAAAAATTAAGTCTGTTAGAAGTGCATCTCTGTCTTACACGAATAATCCCAGACCATTTCAGTTTCAAACATCATTAATTACAGATTTTAACTTGAGAATCATATAGAAATAGAGCGAGCAGACATCCTTCTTTATGTGGGTCTGCACTGTGTTTTTCTTTCTCGTAATGAGAGGTTTTCAAAAGTCACTGCTGTAAGGCAGAAGCATTAAAAAAAATAATCTGGCTTTCACTGAATGGAAGTGAGGGCAGGCTTGGGTTTCCGGGGGCTAAAACCCAAGGCGGAAAACAGCTCATCATCACAAGGTCACAAGCCGCACTGAATTCAATGAAAAATACCACAATTAAAAGGAAGTTCAGCTACAACTAAAATCAGGAAACTTCTAATAACTGTCTGTGTTCTCACAAGAAACTTAAAGCTCAAAACATATACCACTTGATGGCTACAGTGATGATTACCAGCAAAAACAGCTATTAAAATAATCATTTTAAATCTTACCCAGGAAAAAAACAGAAGAATACATAAGAATAAAAAGACATAATGCATAAGAATTAAACTTTAGCTTATTTTTATGCTCACTGCATTGACTTAGTGAAGGGGTTGGGAAGACTGCCTTTAAATATAATGTATTCAGATGCTAAATACGTCTCATTTGTAACATATCCCACATTATTAGGCAAAGATGCTCTTTTTCCCATATTTAGTTTGTCGGTATATGGTCAACTTATATTGTTTATTTTTTTGTTTATTGATTAGCATTCAAATCTCTCAATGAATACAGAAGAAAAAAATAGGTAGGATATAGTAAACGTCTAAAGATCAACATGATGTTACCTTATGGTACTGCTTTCTAGCCATGTGAGCCCTCCAGAAGCACTGAACAGTGATAGCTGCAGAACGCTGCTGCTGGTAGAGTTTCCTTTTCGACCACATTCGCACATTGCGCTGAATGATAATAGCTGCTCTGGTTTGCAGCAGAAACTTGGCATAACTGACAGAAAAAAGCATTTCAGAAATACATCTAAAATATCCATAAAGTTTCTAAAATCAAACTTCTGCTCTTGTTTGGCATCCTCACTTACCAGCGTGCCTGGTGACCCCGTACATGTTTCTGAATAGTAATGGCAGACTCCCTCATCCTCAGGTACTTTTTGCGTGCCAGCCAGCAGCGAATAGTCTTCTGGATGGAGACACAAGCCATACGCAATTTGTCCGAGCGCAGCTTCTCCAAGAAAGCCACCTGGCCAGCTCTGAAGAAGATCTTGTTTTTGCCAAACTGGTATTTCCCCTGGTCCTAAAACAAAATTTAAAAAAAACAAAAAAAACAAACACACAGTCTAATATGTATTACATCACATTAAAGTGAGCCTGTGAAAGCTGATTTTATAAAACACACCCATACCTTTATAAGTTTTTCCAGGAGATTTTTGCAGGCCTGTTTTCTATCAGGAAGCAAGTCCTTTTGCTTCATGAGAACCCGATAGCGGCTAAAAAATTCCTGATAGGTCCACCTGCAATAATCAGATCATAAATTATATCTATAATTTATATAGGATTATCTATTGCAAACATTTTTTTAACAGCTTCTCGTGGCTGTTTGCTCTGTATCAGAAGTGCTTTCTGATATGCTACCTTGATGGGAAGCCTGCTGCTGAGATCCGGATAGTTTCGAGGATGCCACATGCTCGAAGCTGTTGTACAGCCCTCACAGGGTCCAATCTTTATTTAAAATAACATAAGCGCACAACCTTTAATCTGTTCTTGTCGAACATAGCTGTATGAAGAAAAAGTGGGAAACAAAAAAAAACAACAACAAAAAACAAAATCTGCCTCACGTGAACGGAGCTTTATGGTCATTTGGTTTGATGCAGCGCACGTAGTGAGGAGTTGTAGCATTCAGTGTTTCCATCAGCAAATGCAGGGACTGTCGAAACTGAATAAAAAGACAAGAATGAATTCTTCCTAAGAGAATAGAAAAATACAATAATTAACATGGTCAGTTACTATAAATTTCCACATTAGTTTTAATTCTCCCCCATCATGCAGTTTCTCTACAAGGATCCTAAACCGACTTGAACCTGAACAGCTGATACAATGTCCACAATCATGCATGCTCTCCAGGCTTTGAGAACAGGGACTTCAGAACTATCAAACATCACATTCACAACGCTTCTTTATAATTTAACAGTTATAAAGAAGGGCAAAATAAACCTTAAATATGAGGACTTTAGTGAACATGGAGTACAAATCAACAGTTAAATCAAAGCATATCGGCTTCTCTGTCTGTTCTGCACAAGCTGGTTATTACAGGTTTAACTAACACTGTGATAAATTCATCTTTACAATGGTTATGCTTACATAATGAGACACTGTATAACTTTACAGAATTCATTAGCACACAGTTACAAGAAAGACCAGCTAAAACCCTGCAATTCTGTCCAATGTCATGGCCGTCTATAGTATGAGAGTTGTATGAGTGGAAATGTCAAAGTTCCTTGGGGTAGTTGCCACTCAACTGGCTGTACATCCAACCTTTATGCTGAGAAGGCCAGAGAAGCCTGGGTTCCACCCCAGACCATATTCTTCATGCCTCCCTCACTTTAACCCTAATTTCCTGTTTGCTCGTTAATGTTCTACCAAAATATAGACTGAAAAAAAAAAGGGGGGGGGGAACAGTCAAAGAGTTACCTGTGAGTCATTTTCTCACCTGCAGTCCAACAGTCTTCTTAGTATCCTTCTTAGCTGATCCAGCCCTTCCAATGCTGCTTGTAAGTTTGTTAGAAGAATTTGCTGCCTTCTCATCATCCTCAAATAGCTTCAGCAGCAGATCAAACTGAAACAACAGAAGTAATCAGTGAACAGCAGATGGCAGCATTTTCAATGCGGACAAGTGTGTACTTCCTTCAATAGTTATGCCTGAACAATTCAAGGGTGTGTGCCCACAAACATACGACATTTGATCTTGGCTAAGTGATGCTGAAATTTAAACCTTCTGAATACTTTTACACAAAAAAACAAAAACACCCCCTGAATATTAGCAGAAGTGAGAATATAATAAACAACAGAAAGTTTATAAATTCACCTTGCTCTTTTTCAGCACATTAATCTGTTCTTCATTGACTGTGTCCTTATTTTTCTCCAGGAAGCCCACACACTGATACTCCACCTAGGCACAAAGGACCAGGTCAGACTGTGTTCTCTCACTAAAAGAGCAAAGATCATATTCACCCAAAGCCTGAAGCAGACTGAGTGGTATGGCTTCAATAAACAGAATCATATGAATCAAACATTTGTGGGAAAGGTATGGATTTTGACTTTGCAGACAGGTACAACTTCACTGTTTTTAGTTTTGCTTAGTAAATGAGTCACACATCCGTCTGTTTCCACACTGCTTGTTCTGTTCAGGATATGGAGAGCTGGAGCTAATCCCAGCACACACTGGGAAAAAGCATGGGTTTATACCACAGAGTAGTCAGTAACCAATGAAGTCACAAGTACACACATTTGCACACACAAGCAATTCAGTTAAAGTTCATTTGAGACACCTGGAGAAAACCCACGAACACACAACAGAAAGAGATCCTGAACCCTTCAAGCTGAAGCAAGGGCACATTAGCGTAAGCCATACAATTCCTTTTCACCTTGTCAGCAAAGTGGTGGATGATGAAAGCTCTATTTGACAACCTTGGTTTTTCAAAGTGAGCATTCTGCTTCAGGAGGGTGTTGTACAGCTTCTGTGCCCATGTTTCATCAGATCCTTTGGGCATCTGTGGAAAGAGGAAGAGCTGACACATCAGTTAGTCACGGCATTACTCATAACCTCCAAGCACAGTGTGGCGGAGAGTCTGAAAAGCAGCTGGACACACTTCTGGTGGGAAGAAAATAAACAAAAACAGCATTTTACCTTACACTCCTCATCCAGAAGGTCCAGGACGCCCAGTTTGGCTTCGATGAGATTAATACAAGGCTGATTGTCATAGAAGTCAATCAGTGTCCAAGGGATTTCCTCTTTCATGTACTCCTCTTGTTCCAGTTTGAAGACATGCTGGAAAGAATGGGAGCTAAAAATGATTTACAGGTACTGTATGTTTTGACAAAAAAAAACAAAACATTATAAGATAATAAGATCTGTCATTATTGTTCAAAATAAATAAATATGTAAAAACAATTTGAAGAGAAAAAGACACATACCAGGTTGAACTGTTGTTGAAGCTTTTCATTGGCATAGTTGATGCAGAACTGTTCGAAGCTGTTGATGTCAAAAGTTTCAAACCTGAGGAAAAATACAAAGTTAAATTAAAAACAAACATATCTGGTGAACTGCAGAGTATAAACAGAGAAAGCTAGTGTTCAAAAACAGACCCGTAAATGTCGAGCACACCAATGAATGAGTGCTGCTTCACTGTGGATTTTAAGGCACTGTTGATACTGTCCACAATCCAGCTGAAGAGTCTGGCATAAATGTGTTTGGCTAGGGCATCTCGGCCATAGATCGCATTAATTTTGGGAACAGGCTTAACAAAGGTTTCCGTGGTTGTCTTGAGCTTCCTGTGGCATAACCAGTGGGCCATTTCTTCGCAAGGCACTCCCATCAGGTCACAGAAAACCATCAGGTGGACATCATCCTGCTGGAAATACATGAATAACATTGATCTGATAAAGACCTACACATCCTCAAAGCAACATTCATACAATTATATATTTTTTAAAAATTGTATGTTGTGTCCTGTGAAAAATAATGTTTACCTTTATGCTGCATCTGTCTGCTGACTGGTCTTTTACCTCCACATTGCTAAGATGAAGAATAGCTGACAGAATTTGGTAAATTTCCATTTGATCACTTTCCCCAATTCCTACAATCAAGACAATAAATGAGGATTTTTAATGTCACTGAGTCCAAAACCAAGACTGTACAGATGAATGACAAATGAACCCTTGACCCCTATAGTGAGGGGATCCCATGTTTCTATAAGAGGGGGGCTTTAGTTAATTGCCAGCATATAGCCCAATTTAATCTCAACTGGGCTGGACAGAAAACATGTTTACTTAATGTGAAGAAGTGCATGCATGTTCTACAATGTTTGCATTTAAGGAACCACATGAAGTTAATTTCTGTAATGTTTCACATTATTCACACTGGACCTGCAAAGCACAGAGAGTACAGTTTGTGTAACTATTTTACTGTGTATGAAGCAAACAACTTGTGGCCATCCAAAAATACTTTCTGCACAATTTAATATCATTCTTTCACAGTGTTCAGATCACTCCATCAAAATTGAAGATATCATGTTATCCAGAGGCTGAATTAGACCTACTGGCCTGCCAGTTCTAGGCCCTGGGCAACATGTTTGATGCCACTGCCTTAAAGCAAAAGTAACTCCAACTCAATACGAAGTTATTCTAAATTATCATCTTTACAAAGAAACATTTTTCCCCCAAAGGGAATTGTTCTTTCAGCAAGAAAATGGCCAGACTCGTTGGATCTCACGAGTCACTGAAAGTTTTGAAAATGAAAATAATGTGAATTAAATGTTGCATCCTTCCCACTTTGGGCTTATGTGTCAAACAAAACTCTATAACACAATCATCAAACGATCTGCTCTACATGCACATGTAAACCTTACTAAAACACAGCAAACACTCACCTAACAGTGAGAAAGACCTACGGGTATTGCACATCTCTTTGGCATCATCCACTCCATCTATGACTGGGCTCTGACCCTGGTTAGTGCAGTGGAAGTCATCTGCGCAACCTTACCTCATTAGTGAAAGAAAATACTGTATTAATACAGACAACTGTAATTGCAAAATGTTTTATTTTTATTTTTTTAAATGCCTAAAGGAAATTTATATTTTAGAGAATTGCACACCTAACCTGAAGGCTTTGAACTCTGGTAAATGTGAAGAGGCACATAGCTGGTAGAATATATGGTAGTTCCTTTCACTGTGGGCCTAAAGTTGTGAATACAGATGTAACATAGTTACCACAAAAATGTACCACAAAGAAAACTTAGTAAAATTAGGCAGAAATTCAAACTAAATGTTGCCTTAAAAATAGCTGGTGTTCTCCCAGACAAATCAAACAGTGGGTTGTTTATGGTTCATTGTTACTACACTGCGCATTAAACACTGTTACACAAACATTACAGTGCTTTAAAATAGCTCACTTTGGAGGAGAAATGCTTCATATAAAAATATTAAATATTCAAGTAAAATCCAAAGAAATGAAATTTACCTGAAACACAACTCGAGACTTTTCCAGTAAGTAGGTTCTCATGTTAGCCCCAGTTATGCAATACTTTGTGTCAAACCCAATCTCAATGTATTTTCCAAAGCGGCTGCTGTTGTCGTTCCTTGTTGTCTTGGCATTTCCAAGGGCCTACATAAAATATAAAAAGTTTCAGTTCAACAAGTTAAAATAAGATGAAGCTCTGACCATGGACAGGGAATTCTGATGTAGATGATCAGGCATGTGTTTGGCACTCAGAAGTGATAGTTGCAGGGTTTTCTGTAAAGGTCCCAGTCTGCTGTTCTGGATCCTAATCTATTTTTAATTTATTTGTCTTGCTGCAGTTGTCATGCTCAAACAATCTGTTAGTGCTTAGTGGCATAATCAAAAGCCACGTAGGCATCAGGGTAGATCAGATTCAACCCACGCAACGCTGTGTTATTTCTACTGTGACAGGAGTGTTGATCCCAACAGTGAAAGGGTATTTCTAAATTAATTGTTGCAGAGACATATAGACCACAGGCAGAGAAAGTTGCATCATGATTTACACTACAGTTGCAATTAAATGAAATGAAAGGGTAAATAAGTTTTTAAAAACAACAACAAAATTGGACACAAAACTGAAAACAATGACACATGTACAAATTTAGTGTATAACATAAATAACATCAATATACGTACAGATGTTCAGTAACTTTTAATATCTTCTATTTTTGTCCTAAGTCCTTTACCTCCATGATGGGACTGGATGCAAGAACTCGCTCCTCCACATTGGCCTCTCCAGAGGAGCTGACTGTTGCAAAGTAACGCATTGCATACTTGGCAGAGACGGTTTTGCCAGCCCCAGACTCACCACTTACTATAATGGACTGATTTCTTTCATCCCTGGATGAAAGTGTCATACAGACTGAACATTAGTAAGAGGAAATACAAAAGAATTTACTTGCTTTAAAGTTTAACATGATATGTACTTTGAAATGTCAACACCTGGCCATCTGTTTGTATGCCTCCTCTGCAACTGCAAAGATGTGGGGATCCATATCCCCCATGTTTTGTCCGCTGTAGGCATTAATGATGGCAGCGTCATAGATGGGCAGTCTCTCATACGGATTGATGGCAACCAGGACAATTCCTAATAATCAACCACAAGAAAAATGTTCACTCTAAATTACAACATCATGAATTGTCTAAAACTACTTCTTCCCATGTATTTAAACTCTACCACGGCAAACAAGCTGCAAAAGCAGACTGGTTATCAGATTGTTAAACATATTACTCAAATTTGGTAAATGAAAATATATCAAAAGCATTTACAGTGGAACCAAAACAATTTCACTTTCTTTGTATCCAGAAATACATAAATATGACAGAAATTAACAAACATGAATGAACATCCGTCTCTTAATCCGATAAAGCTGATAAAATAGTTTGTTTTTTTTTGGGGGGGGGGGGGGGGGGACAGCTTGGGTACGACAAATGATGATAAGCCCTCCACTAGAAAGAAGTCTGTACATATATATAGTATGTGTATATACACATATGTGTATGTATTACTTAAACTTGCATTGTTTCTGACAGCCACCAGAGGGTAAGTAAAGTAAGTAAAATTTTATTTATATAGCACCTTTCAAGATAAAAATCACAAAGTGCTTCACAGAGAAGCTAAAACATAAAAACAAAACAAAAAAAATCAACCAAAAGCAAGTTTAAAAAGATGAGATTTTAGAAGAGACCACTGAGTCCACAGATCTCAAGCTCAAAGGGAGAGAGTTCCACAGTCTGGGGGCCACAGTTACAAAAGCTCTGTTGCCTTTTGTTTTCAGCCTCGTCATACCATTATGGACGAAAAAAGACTTGTGAAAGAGTCTGGGAGAAAATAATCCAGGATATGCTCACAATGACTTCTGACTGGCACGTCTTTTTTCAATGAGTATGTTGTTTCACAGTTAGAGCCACACCTTGCTCATCACATCCACACACAGACAGTGACTCTGGCAACCAGAGACCCTAGAAAGGGACGACATTCGTCATCCATAATTTGTTGCACAATGGCTATATTTGTAATTTTGTCTCTGTATACCACCACCAGGGACTTAAAACAATCAAGATCTGACTGAAGCATAAGCTTCCAGCTTTATTTCAAGGAGTTAAAAAATAAAATGGCAATAACTGTTTTAGAAATTTTATCAACTTTTATTTTCAAGCAGGGCTAGGTGAGGCCTGTACCATCAGTGTTTCAAGACAAATTGAGACGACATATTATCTGAAGTGAATTCAACGTTGAATTTGCATATTATAGCTTTTTACTGTAATTTTAAATATGAGGCTCAGAGAGATGTCAGTGCAAGTAAGAGAGGAACTCTTTAGGCTGGGGGAAAAAACTAAAAATAATGTTATGGTGTGGCCATGCATGGCTGCCAGTGGAACTGGGCCACTAGTGTTTACTGATGATGTGACTGCTGATAGCAGTAACAGGGTGAAGTGTGCAGGGCTGTACTCTCTGCTCAGATTCAGCCAAATGCACCAAAACTGATCAGACAGAGTTTAATATTGTAAATGGATAATGACCCAAAGCATATGGCAAAAGTACCTCAAGAGTTTTGTAAGGCATATTCTTGTCAATGTCTTCAATTCAGTGTCTCCAGTCAGACACCTGATCTCAACCCAAAAAGAGGATGCTTTTATACTGAAGACAAAACCAAATCTAGAAAGATCCACAAACAAGCACCAGGATTTTCAACCAGAAATCAAAAACAATCTCTATTGTTAAAATGACTGTTAGTTTTACAATTAACAATTAGCTCTGAAAAACGCCCCTTTGATTAAAGCTGAAAAATTGCACTTCGATCCCATCTTGATTGTTTGAAAATTTGTTATATGAAAATCCACAGGTGTTGTTGGTGTTGAGAGGCAATACTTCAAAAGAAATGTGGTTTTATCCAACTAACTATGGATCTGGAACTATATGACAGGGTGGTAAATATATTAGAGGCTTACCTAAACTCATGCAGAAAACAAAATATTCACAGAACTCAATGCAGTCCTGTAAAAATCTAAATATGCTCTTACTGATGGTATAGGCATTAACAGGGTAAAAAGCAGGTTCAGCTAATCAAATGACCTGTAGTTAACTGATCATCCACAAGTATGACCACCATAGCACCATATAAAAAACAAACAGAGCAGCACAAACACCTGTAATCAACTTTGAACCATGGTGGTGGAGGGGTGATGATTTGGGCTTGTTTGCACACACAGGATCTGGTCATCTTGGAGTCAGAGTTCACGATGAACTTCTCAGTATACCAAAATATTCTAGAGCCAATGTGTGGCCCAGGCTGCCTACAGTCAAAATAAACGTTGTTTTTCACATTATTGTAGGCAACAGGAGCACAGGAATGTCCACTGGGAACCAACCGCCAGCTACAAGGTGGTAAAATCAAGTATCCATTAGCTTTCACTTAATTCACTTATTTGAAGTATCCTGTATTATATGGTGCTGTGTTCCTTTAAAAGCGACCTGCAGCACATACATCAGCATAACGTAGTGCAGATTATGTCAGAGTGTACAGTGAGCAGAGCTCCAAAGTCTACAGTGACAGTGATAGTGCGAGTCAAAGGAAATGTCGCTCATTACCACAGTATGTGTAAATCAACCTGGAGTCGATAAAGCGCACTTTGAGGTTGTGTAGCACTGCTGGCTCATGGAGATAGCTGAGAGCTGTGAGGTCATTCTCCCCCACCAGGATATCTGGGTTTCTTAGTGGTGGCAGGTTGTTGGTACGTGGGTCTATTTTGTGCTCCACTTTCTAGAAAGACACAAAAAGGTAGCAAAACACGAAGAAGAGAAGAGAGTAAGTTGCTTCCACTTTTAGGGAATGGCATCACCAGGTGTGCCTAATGATGAAGCTAAAAAGCAGCCACTGTGCTCCCCCTGTTCATGTTCACTCACGATAAAGCTTTGGCCTCATTTTCATACCTGCTGTGCATGCCCAAACTCGACATCATAGCTGCAGGCAGCAGCATAGCTGAGGATAACTCTTTCACCACATAATTTTTCCTATTTTCCACCTATTTTGAAGGCAGCAAATGAATTTGTTGACTTCTTTAAGTGTTTTTTAAGGATTTTTGTGCGCTCATCAAACAACTCAGCTGTCTCAAATAATCCTTCAGGGCACATAGAAATTTATGAGGCTCTGTTGCCAGCATTCCTGCAGAGAAATGTGCGCATGGCTCTCAGACAGAAGATCAATGTCCATTTCAGTGCCTCTATGTGAAACTCTTGTGTGTCCCGTATGTACAGTAGTTGGTATTTAATTGTCTCACCGTGCCATCCTCCAGCTGCAGAGAGAGCGTCTGGTCGCCAGGAGTGTAGTCTTTGGTAAGCTCTGCTGATTTCCACACTTCTGCTGCATCTGGGAGCCATACACGGGCATACTGAGGGGAAACGGGTCAGAGCCATTCAACCAACCATTCACTTACAGAAACCGTACAAAAAACTACAGCATAAACATCAGTGACAGGAAAATTGAAGAATAGCAATTATGAAGCATTCACTCATATCATCAGCGCTGACATAGTCTAAAGGTCTGATTTAAAGACCTTTACTAAATGAAGAGTTCTTAAACTCTTCATTTAGTAAACTCTTCATTTAAGCAGACACTCCTATGAGAAAAACGCCATACTTGACCCAGCTGAGTTAGTTAAAAGTTAACTAACTCAGCTGGGTGAAGCTGGATACCTGATAGTCAAATTCAAACCTACCTTGGAGTAAAGTTCAGCGGCTGCCATCTCTTTAACGTCCTCAGTGAGCCTGCTCAAACGTTTTCCTACCGCGAAGAGAGGCGCCGAGCATTTTTACTGACTCCCAGAGTAGAATGCCATTAACTTTTCTCCTCTCCTCCTCCGCTCTCTGGGACTCCGAGCGCCTAGCGGAGAGTGGGATTCAACACATGCGCGTGCTCAGGCACGGTTTGCTCTCGTGCGTCTTGCGTGCCTCCCAGCGGCCAGCCTCAGCCCGCGAGGACAACGCCACACTGTAACCGCGGAACTACTAATTATAGTGGAAAATATTACTGTTTCGAAATCATTACTTGTCCACAGGGAGCATCACGGGGCACTGCGCAGAAGATCACATCTTCTTGTATTAACGAACTGTTTTTGCAGGGCAGTGGAAAATGTATTTAGACGGTTTTTTTCTGTGCCCGAGTAAGATGTGCTGTGCATAATGTGACCTTTCACTTACTTCATATCAGTCTGCTTCTTAGATATGAAGAGAACATCACATTATTAAATTACGTTAAAATATAGGAAATGTTGTTAGTCAAAACACATTTGAGTAGGGCTGCTCGATTATGGCAAAAATGATAATCACGATTATTTTCACTGAAATTGAGATCACGATTATTTGACGATATTTATTTAACCCTTTAAGACCTACCATAGAACCAAGTCCACCAGAGCTTATATTATTTTTTTTACATGCTGTAGTGCCATTTGTGGGAGCATTTCAAGTTGCTATACATCAATACAACTGTTATAGCCCATATTTTAATAATATGTATGCATTAAGTCCATAGTAATTACATAAATTGCAAAAAAGTGCAATAAACTACAAAAAAAATTGAAAATCGCTTTTGTTTTGTTTACATATATTTCTACTTGGAGAAATTTAAGAGGTTTATCCCTCAAAACTTTAAATACAATAAAGTTGCAAAAAAATAGTTTCCCACCACAGGAAATTTATTTTGAGTGTCTTCATAGTTTTATTTTGGAGATACAGCAATTTTTATATACTGCAGGAAAAACAAAAAACAATCCTATGATGCAAATTTGCAAAGAAAACAGCATGTGCATCATTTTACTGTGGGAAGTGTTACGAACAGCTGATAGGAACGGCAAAGCGTGTTTCTGGAATATTATGTTTTTGTTCCTGCAAGCGCTTTTTATGCAATTTTTGCAAAGCTATATGTGGAACGAAACCGTGACCTAGGACAAGCTGATGGCATCAGATGTAAGTACAACTCCTCCGGTTTCATATGCAAAACAAATTATTGTGCTAGCTTACACGGTTCAGATTCTACAGGGATTTAAAAATAGTTACGCAAAACGGAGCGTGCTGCTCTGACCGGCTTTAAAGGGTTAACAATGACTTTAAAAAAAATAATATAAAATAGTGTGCAACACCACTGAAGTTTTTTTTTTTTTTTTTTTTTTTTAACTCTTTTCAACCAACGGCAGTCACTCTCCAAATAACTTCTGCTTAGCTTTCCGAGCTTCCCTCGGGTCCTCTTAATCAGCGGTCTCCAACCTTTTTTGCGCCACGGACCGGTTTATGCCCGACAATATTTTCACAGACGGCCTTTAAGGTGTCGCGGATAAATGAGGGAGGGGCTAATAATCGGCTCAGTCATTTTTAATGATCGTTGAAAGCCCAGATCGTAATCGTGATTAAAATTCGATTAATTGAGCAGCCCTACATTTGAGTGAGTTTTTCAAAACCCAACAATGACATAAGATTGCGTCAATGCAGCAGAAATATTATTATTAGAATGAATATTCTTTCATCATAGGTTTGTCTGAACATGAGTGGAGCACCTGGCTGAAATTGAATGAAATAGCAATATGGACTTTTGTTAGTCATTTAAGTCAAACTATTGCCACCATGCCTCCGTTTGTCTGTAGGTTGTTGAGAGGCTGAGGTTGTTTCACTTTAAGGATAGCCAGATTGAGATGCTTCATGGGCCGGTTCCATTTGATTATAGTCTTTACCTGAAGTCAAAGTCCTGTTTAAGTGTTAGTGCAAAAAGTTAATCCTACATGCTCACAGAAAAATCCCAATAGATTAGCAGTTTCTGAAATAAAGATAGAGACCAGCCTGTCTGCCTCAAACAACCATGCCACATTCACCTTTCCCCCCATTCTGACAGTTGGTTTGAACTTCAGCAGGTTGTCTTGATCATGTCCACATGCCTAATTGGACTGAGTTTCTGTGGTTCTGCTGAATCTCAAACAAACTGGCTTATTGGCAGTTGAACTGGTCTTCTTAGCAAAGTGGCAAGTGAGTGTACATCATTGGATCATCGGTATTGATTCATTAACATGCATATTATTTGCATACAAAATATTATGGAGCAAATGTAGAAATGGGCATACCATTGAAATACTTGAGAGTACAGGTACATTTCACCACTCTATTCATGCTCTCATCCAATGGTTTTGGGCATTGTAATATAAACAGGTTCCAGCTCAGTGGCATCGGGTAATTTACTTGCACACCTCAGAATGTATCTGTATACTAACTAAAAAATATTCAATATAAAAAGTAAAATCTTTTTTTATAAATATATCAATGCAATAGAAACATTTCAAGCAGTTCTTCTGTAGTTTTGCTTCTTAGTAAAATTGAAGCATAAAAAAAAAAAATCATGCAAGGACAAATTCCACTGAAAAAGTCTAAGCTATTATGCAAAACTATTTTTATTTACAAAACAAATGGCACAGTGCGACTGCACAGTAAATGCACATGCACACTCCAGACATGACAGGGGAGTTTGTTTCCATAAAATCATAAATCCCAATCAGACAGTGAAGGACATTTCAGGCAAGATTCACAACTAATATTCTAACAGAGGGAGCAAATATTGCTCAAGAGAAACCATTCATTCATTTTAAGGCCATTTTAGAGGTCAGGATGAGATTGAGACCAGCAGCAAGTCAATGCAAACCAATGTTACTAATTAGACTTAAACACAACTGGATACAAAGCTAGTCTTGAGCACTTCAAAAGCATGGAATCAAGTAGCATGACAGAGAAAGCGAGGGACGTAAACAGAGTAGAAAGAAAAAACACAAATTGAGGATTATTGACTTTTCACCATTGAAATGCCTCCATAAGAGCATGGGATCCCTCAAATTGCTGTAAAATCAATTTTCTGTTCATAGTTCTGTTTCTAGCCTAATGAGCAGGAACAAAGAGGAAAACGGAACCTTTTCACAAGCTTTCAAGCATTTACTTTGGAGGCATATATTCTTAAAAGCGAAATTATTTGTCAACATAAGATAGCCATAACATTTAAATATATAAGTGCGATGACTGTTCAGGAAATATCAATGTATTGAGTCTTTAAGAGCCTGAGAAACACTTTCCCTTAGCTGAATTTGTCTCACTGATGCCCCAGTGCCTCACAGTTGCCAATTCTTCAAGTATTTGGCTTGTTACATGACTTGTTCTTACAGAATACAAACAAAATGAGAAAAATAAACAAAATGTAAACAGTGTGCGAAGTAGATATTAAATGGACATGGGAATAGTAGCAAAACAGTAAACATAAAACCATCAACCAGCCAGTTTACTGGCCACGATGGAAGTTTTTCTTTGAGGTAGGTCCTGAGGTGTTGGGATGTGTCCCCCTGTGATCTCAGTCTTCTCCGTTGGGGCGGATGGCAACTGTTTATTCTTCATTTTTGCCTTGGCCATGTTGTAGTCCCCAGAATCAAAATACTTTTGCTGTAAACAAGAATAAACAGCGTGAGATCTCTATAAGGCTGACATCTTTTAATTGTAGTAGCTAGCCAAAGTTAGGTGAGAAAACTCACCCCCTTCTGGAGTCTTTTCCTGAGAAATTCAGATCCCCCTGGCTTGCCTCCAAGGTTGGGATATCTGGCCTTCAGTTTGGCCTCCTCTGATTTTTCTGGGCTGATTACCTTGTCCTCCATTTCCTGTTGACAGAGTGCAATGTGTAAGGATAGTAAAACTTTCGACTTGCAATTCGGTTTTCCAGCCGTATGCATCAACGTGACAATAACGAAACTTCAATATGTTGTATACTGACAGCAGCACATACTATGGTCACAGATTACTTTGTTTGATTAGATACCGGCGCCGCCATGAGGTAAACTGCTGTTTGCACTAGCATTAAAGTTACTGTTAGCATGATGAGCTACTGTACAATTTTGCATGTACAGTGAAGAAACCTGTTTGCCAGACCCAAAACAGCACAATTTTACTCTACCAACAAACGCTAACAGAATATTAGCCAATTCAGCGACAGCATCGCTAAGGCTCTCAGTCAAGGTTAGCAGCTGGCTAACTAGCTTGGTGCTAGCCGCCAGCTAACCAAGCAGCACTGGCTAACTGGTGTTAATTTGATGTAATTTTCCATTTAGTGGTTACAGTTTACCTGCTGTTCCTCCGAAATTCTCGTTTCTTCAACTTCCTCGGACATGGTTGTGCTGTATTCCCGCTCTGTTCGCAAAACTGTAGTTATGGCCGAATAAGCTCCTCTTCGGGAAGATAAAAGGTAGCACTGTCAAAGCAGCGGGCGAGGACAGCAGCAGCCTGTCATGCAGCCTGTGTAGCAACAGGCCGGTGAATCGATGCTAGAGACGCAGATGAGCGGGACGATAGCGATCATAGAATCTGTAGGCGCTAATAACAAAGTTGTTTTTCTTCAGACTAATTCACGCGTAAAAAAATATGATAGCGTTGTTGAAATTTGATTTTGCATTGTATATGGATTTTTTTAACCCGTCACTTTGTTCAGGTACACCTGTTAAATAAGAAACATAATAGTTTATTAACCCCAAAGGAAATTATGCAACGGATCACAAAAAATGGACAACAGATGACTGGAAAAATGTACTTGGTCTTGACTTCTGATGCAATATTCAGATGATAGGGCCAGAATCTGCCATAGTCCGCATGGAAGCATGGAGCCATCCTGCCTTGTGTCAACAGTTCAGGCTGGTGGTTTTGAAAAGTTGAGAACGATATTTTCTCTGCACACTTTGGGCCACTTAGTACAAACTGAGCATCATTTAACCCTTGTGTGGTGTTCGTATTTTTGTTACTCAGCCAGTGTTCATGGGTCTGGTGGACCCGCTAGAGTTTTGGCTTTCCAAATTAACACTATCAAACAATTTTATGTTAAATTACTCAACAGATGTTTACTTCATCCCAATTACAAGACATATGAACAGCAAACATGGTTAATTTTTTCCCTTTACCTTTGTTAGATCACATTTATGAATTAATGTGCTTCTCGTTTTTCTTTTATATAAAATGTTATAAATAAATCAGTTATAATCAAGTGGAGTGAGTGGAAAGACACAACACATTTACACGTGAAAAAATAATTAATTGTTTAATTTTTCTTTTGAAGAAAACTGAACACGGGTCTCACAGACCCGAACACCATACAAGGGTTAAATACCACAGCCTACTTCACTGCTGTTGCTGGCCATGTCCATCCCTTTACTACAGTGTACTCCCAGTGCACCCATCTTCTTAAGGCTACTTTAAACAAGATAGTGAACTATGTCACAAAGCTCAAATAATCTCAGACTGGTTTCTTGAACATGACAATGAGTTCAAATGACCCCACTTAGGACATCTCAATCCAATCAAACACATTTGGGGCGTGGTGGATCACATAATGGATATGCAGCCACTATGTGATGCCAATTTTGTCAATGCAGCCCAAAATCTGAGCAATGTTTCCAGCAGCTTGTTGAATCCACCTATGAATAATTGCATTTGTTTTAAAGATGTGAAGAGCTACATGCTCAAAATGACCATGTGAAGGATATCTGCTCTTCCTGGCATCATAAAGAGCCAAAAGTAGGACTTATATGTACTCTGACCTCATTATTTGAAACTTCCAACATGTTTATTAGGCACAGCCACCATTTTAACAGTATAATAATAACTGACCCTCACAATTTCTCTGTACAGACAAGTTGTGATTGAAAGACTGGCACAGGCCTATAGTTTTTTTCCTGCTGTATAACAGTTACTGCAGATAAGGATTAAATGTTTACATTGTACAATATATACAAGGGCAGCTAATCTCTTATGATGCTCATGCCAAATAACCTGCTGAAAAAAGTAACACGGTTTATGGTCTATTAGTCTTCCAAAATCAAATCTATTATTGGCAGCAACTTTAATATTCATTCATGTATTATTTGGTAAATGGTAAATGGCCTGTATTTATATAGCGCTTTACTAGTCCCTAAGGACCCCAAAGCACTTTACATATCCAGTCATCCACCCATTCAAACACACACTCACACACTGGTATTATGATCATCTCACAAAATAAAGAGCAGGAGAAATTCCAGAAAAGATGGTTTTTAATATATCGGCAATCTTAATATTTTCAGAACAACTGTAATACATTAGACTTTGCAACAGGGTTAAATCCATTTCTTCACTGCTCCAAATACCACACAGTGAAAACCAAAACAGAGCAACTGGGAAAACTGCAGTTAATGGCTGCTGCTTTGCACTAAGGCCTTTATGAAGTCAATACCTTCAAATCTTTCACAGCAATTTAAAGCCAAATGCTTTACTCAGCACAACAACTGCTATTTGCAAACTTAAATTTCCAAACAAATATACAATAAAGTTTTAGGAGAAAAAAAAAACGTAAAAAAAAAAAAAGGCAACAGAAGATTATTCATCCTCCTCCCGCATATCCACATCTTCTTGCAACTTCTGCACCATTTTGTCTTCCAAATGTTTGGCTTTTCCTGTAACAGATAGTGCAAACCATGCTGAAATTATCTTTATTAAATGGAAAAGTAACCAACAAATATGTATGATCAGTAACTGCATTTACAATGATTCTACTTGAAGAACCTCCATTCTGAAGAAAGGAAAAGCAAGAATAGTAATCTTATTTCTATTTTATGTGCAGACATTGGTTCATCATCTCTTTTATACCTAAAGAGTGCTGCACCATTGACCCTTACCCTGTTTTGTCTGATAAAGTCACACTTGGCTGTAAGACACTTGTACTAAAATCACTGTCACCAAATTCACTATATGCACAGTCATATGGATAACTTCATGAGTCTTTACCTGCATGTGGTGCTTTGATGAGGTGAATGTTTTTCTTGACTTCGCTGATGGCCTCTTCTTTCTCCAACTCTTTGCCCTTCTTTAATCTACAGAACAGAAATGGTTTAGGCAAGGCAAGTGCTTTTATCCCAACCGTTAAACATATTTCCCTAATTTGCAGAGATTTTAAAAGTATCACATTTAATATTCAATATTCAAAAATCTGAACAAAGTCTATTAAAGTATAAAAAAATAAATGCTCACCTGTTCATGATAAATCTTGCCTGTCGTTTATGTTTTATTTCGTTCACTTTCTTCATTGCTTCCACTGCAAAAGTTATCAGAACATAAACACATTGCTTAGAATGAGACAATAACCAGAGGTTTATATGAGTGTGTTCTTTCATGTATGTGACAATCAGAACATCTTATTATAGAGTGATACTTGAAAAACTAGCCCATGGATTTGTTACTGGTTGTCCTAACACCTCCCTGAAAGCTTTCAGCTGATCAAAGATGCTGCAGTCAGAGAAGGAACAACTAATGAGACAGATCACATTTCTGCTAGATAAAATGTAAAAAATATATATATACCTATATACAATTTAAAGCCTTTCTACTCACAAAGCTCGATGATACCTTAAAGACCTTAGAGGATTATAATAATCCAATAAAAACTGTACACAGGCTTCAGCTATCAGGCTCTTCTTCTGCCAGGGTTGGGTTTTGCAGGTAGATGCCCCTCTTCCTCTGAGATTAAACTTCAAACTTTTGTTGTTGATAAAGCTTAAAAGTAAGATTAGATCCTATGATCCTGAATAATTGCTGCCAACTATATTATCTATTTTCATGCATCTTTCATTCGTGTGTTTGTATGCTACCATTACCTTTGTTCCTAGTCTGTCTCACAGTTTGTGGTTTCCCTTCTGTTGCCTCTCTACGTACTTACATGTTATTCCTTTTCTTTCCCCTAACTGGGCCCCCGAGCTGGGTTCTGTATTTGAAACTCTTAACCTTACATTTTTTAAGTGCTCTGAGATTCCTAATGTTGGTATTTAATGGTATACATACAATTAATGTGAACGTTTTCGCCCAAAAAGCTTCTAATAAATAAATATATACATTACCTGTCTTATCCCAAAGCTCCCTGTTATATTTGACAGGAATATTTCTGCGTTTCTCAAACTCCAAAGAGTTATCCTGAAAGACAGCAAGTGTGTTGGTTAAGGTTTAGTCAAACAAATGAACGACGAGGTGGTCCTCATTGATGAACAGCTTACCACTGTCAGCTCCTTTCCTGATGCCTTTCTGAATGCTTTGGTCCATCTTGTTTTTCTTGGGTTGCGCTTCTTCTTGAAGTTCTTGTGGCATTTTGATTTGCAGAATCTGAATGTCTGTTTTATTAAAGAGAGAAAAACAATTTAGGGATCACCCAATAAGAAAATGTGTGGATATAAACAAGCACATGAGTTAATGATAGAAAGTGAGACATTATCAGCAGTAACGATATTACATTTGCTGAAAAATTAATGATTGAAATTTCAAGATTGGAAGTGCACTGGCAAAATCAATAGCTGAAATTGGAGAAATGGTTTAGGACGACCTCCAAAAATAACAGGAAAATTATGAATTTACATATACAAACATACATACATATATATAGGGGATATAGTTGATACTTTACGACTTAAAAATACATTTTCAAAACGTTTACTGCTTGTTATTAGCACTTAAACCTACATTTATTGTACATTATTAAATCCTTTATCTAAACAGTCTTTTTGACTTCCGGATTTCTCTGTGTACGAAATCAGATACACTGAAGAAGAACTACATTATACATTTTTATCTTTAAGAACAAAGTTATGAAACATTGCTGTAACTGTACTACTGAGTATATATTCACAAATAACCGGAAGACAAGAGACATACGTAAACTAAACACAAGCGAGTTTAATGACCTATAGCATATTTTCCCTACAAACTAAGATGTTTATAAATACCATTACCGTGGCACAAAAGTCAGGATTGAGGACCATCAAGTGTTTGTATTAATATTTGTTTACAGCCTACAATTCTAAGCTCCTGGTCTCACACTGAAGCATAAGAGGGCGCACTCACTCCATCAGGAAAAGCCGAGGCCCTCCGATTTACACGTCCAGACTCACACAACAACTTCATGTCCATTAGGTTTGTGAAATAAAGTAATGTGTTTTAAAAAGAACTTTACTGTCTATTTCTTCTCTTTTCCGTCGCAAATACGATTTACGACTGTTATTTACCGTTTTCCAGCCCTAACTCCCTGCTTTGGACCCACGTGAATGAATCCAGCACGTTATGTTAGCATGCTAGTATTAGCCGAACACTAACGAGCCACCACTATCAGTCAAAACAGGAGCTTCGGTTAAAATTAACAGCATTGTTCGGGCAAAAACCTGCGCCATACCTTACAGTCGTTCCGTACAAACATCACCCCATGTCCGGGGTACACTGGTCCCGAGCAAAAATAACACTTTTCGATGCGCATTTTCGCATCAGGAGTGCTGCGTGTGGCAGCTGACAAAAACAAGACCGTTCCCTCTTCTTCTGCTTCTTTTTGTTGCCTGACATCCAGCAGTTTGGTGTCTTTACCGCCACCTAAAGACGAGACTTGAAACTGTAGTTATCCTTCAAGAGATCGGAGGTTTTCCCAAGCATCCTAACTAAACTGTGGAAGAAAATATGTAACAAAAATGTAAATAAATAAATAGATTGATAGAATTCCAAAACTAATTTCTGTGTATTAAAAAGTATAAATAAACAATTTCCAGAAACACATTTAACTTAAATCTTTGTACATTTGGTCAAATTTGTCAACACAGCTAGAATTTGGTGGCATTGGATGGAAATGTTTACTAAGAAATGGGTGCCTGTGTGACTGTTTCAAGTGTTTGTACTGTTGTGTTTTAGTATTTCTATTAGTAGTAGTAGTATCCTGAACTTAATACATCTCACAGTCTAATGCACTCTAAAACTAATTTACTACAGATAAAGCTAACACAGAGTGCCTTTGCTTCTTTAGTATTTTCTGTAAATTATACAAGATTGTTTTTCATGAAGTCATGCTGTCAGAGAGATAACCTCCCTTCGGTATACAACGGAGTCCATGGGGAACCAAGTGATTCTTAGGTGACATGGGCATCCCTCCACAATTACGCTTGACAGTTGGCATGAGGTGTTTGCACTGATATGCTGTGTTTGATTTTCTCCAAACATAGCCAGACACCCCGACTATGGTCTTGTGCAAAGAATATTGATGAAGAAGTCTTGCATTTTGTTCAGATGAAACTTTACAAGTTACGTTGCCATGTTCTTCTTTTAAAGAGATGAAGCCTTTTCCTTGCAACTCTTCATAACAAGCCACACGTTCAGTATTTTTCATGAACTTTAACATTTAACATGCTAAGTCCTGCAGAGTCTGCTCTTGTGTCTTTTTGCAGTTTCTCAGAGGATTGCACAGTCTGACTTTGAGGTAAATTTGTTAGAACATTGCACTACTGGGAAGACTGCCAACCATCTTGAACATTTTCCAGTTGTGAATAATTTTCCTCACTGAATAATTATGGACTTATAAATTGTTTGATAATGGCCCTATAACCCTTTCTAAATTGATAGGCAGCAGCAGTTTTTTCTTAAAGTTCATTGTTGATTACTTTGCACTTTGTCATTGTTCATACATACCTGAATACTGCTAAAACCTCTACTTTTGTAGAGGCACAAGATCAAAAATGAAAACCTAAGTGGTCCTAGCAAACCTCATATAAGCTTTAAAAAAAAAAAAAAAAAAAAAAAAAGACAAACTGAAACAAGTGCAACACATTTTTTCCAAGAATTTTATTATCATCATCATCATCATCATCATCATCTACTAGTGTGATCATCTTGAGAATATCAAAAAAAGGCCTTTTGGAACATTTTAACACATATTCTTTGTTGTGTTGCTCTCTTTGGATCAAACATGTAATTTGGTATTTAAAAGCAGAAATATTTCAAAAAACAAAACATAACTTAAATAATAACAAATACATCTACACCCTAAAATCTACACTCTGAACCCGAATGAAGTCTGCAAAATTATCAGTGGCTTACAACGCAATCTTTCATATTAAAGCATTTCACAGAGAAACTTTAAACTGACCGTAATTTGCAAAATGTCACATTAAAATTAGTAAGTTTTTCTTGACATTATTATAAAATGGGTCATCTAAACTATTTAAACATATTACTCAGGTAAAAACATTTTTTGGTGATAAGCACTGTTTTTTGACATCTCAAGCTTAAAACAAAACAAAACAGAAAAACCCTATGTAAAATGCCTTTTCAGCAACCAAACCCACAGATATTATCACATTTAAATGCAAATAATGTATATAATGTAAATGAAAACCAAAGAAAATTACTAAATAATACACATCAATATTCTTTGGTTAGCATTATTTGTTTTAGAAAGGTATCAAAATTTGATTATGTTGCTCTTCACACATAGGGTTTCCATTATGATAGTCAAAATCCTTCATTGTCGCACCTGGACAGGAAACATTGTGGAGAGAGAAAGAAGTCTTTCCCATACGGCAATATTTGTGAACGGTGACAGATGATTCTCTGAAAAATATAAACCTCATCTGTCACTGGGACGCTGGATCTTTGGTCTTGGCATCAACATTTTCGTACCAAGGATCGACTGAATAAAAGAAAAAAGGCTGTACCCATCTGAGGAAGCAGACAACTCTTTGGATAATAGCATCGGCATCACCGCTGCACTCAGCAATGGTCTAGAAGGCAAATGAAACAAGCCCCGGAGACTCCTGCTAAAGCTTTCACCAGAATAAAGCATTAATAAAATTTACAAAGAGGAAAATCAGCATTCTAAAGGGAAATTTACATCACTGGCACAAGCAAAATTTGGGCAAGTACACCCTTTATGTAAATCTACTAAGTTTTTGGCTGCCTTAGAATATCTTCTGTAGTATCAAAAACTCTTTGGGTATAACTTTTCCCGTCTTTGGATGTCATCATCTAAAGTACGCAAAGCCCTTTGACGTTAAGGCATTATTAAAGCTTGAAGTTCAGTGCACTGGAAATGCCAAACAATACTGTTTGATAAAGCTCTACAAGGTTTGAAAAAAACTGAATTCACTTTTCATCTTCACAACATACAGGATTCAAAGACAAACAGCATGTAACGAAAGCCCTTTCAACCATGAAAACAAAAACTACGCGATAACTTTCGAACACGGTAACAAGACGTGGCAATGAAGTGTTTTCACTTTGTCCCCTGAGTCAGAGATAATACTGCACAATAGGTGGTTAAAAACAAAAGGAGGTAGTAATGTATATAAAGAATAGAACACTGAGGTAGATAATCAGTCTAAAAAGGCTCAACTACATCCTCCGCTCCAGTGGAAAGTAGTTAAATATAATGAAAATGCACCGCAGTACATTTCTGACATTCTCTTTTTTGACATTCATCGTGGGTGAGTTTTGGTTTAGGACAGACCATGCCAAACACAGAAATACAGGTAGGAAGTTGTTTTAAAAAAAATGGAAATAAAAATGTTAGGACAAATGTTCATACAAAATCCTGAGGTAAGTCCAAAGCAAACGCACACATCTTCCTTTGCAGCAGCAGGATTCCTGGTCCCTCGTTTCCCAGGAGATATCTAAAGGGCTTCCACTCGGGAAGCGGATGAGGTAGAAGTGGCATGACTCTGGCTGTTGGGAGAGCAGATGCAGGCCTGATGATGTTAGCAGCTGGCTGCTTGACAAGTACTGGAGACCACATGAGCCTCTGAGATGCCGCGAAGCAAGGAAGCATCAACCTCTTTTTCCACTTTGAACGACTGCTTCAGCTCCAAGACTGCGATGCTGTCGTCTGGCCCTAAAGATTCAGGCCTAGAGCTTCGGCTGCTCGACGGGCTGCTCATCTCTTCGTTGCTTTCTTCGTTGGAGTAGTGTCCAGAGTCACCTGTCTCTTGGCTGCCCTCACTGGTGTGAGAGCTCTCTGAGCGAAGAGGTCCATAGATGATCTCTCGTGATGAAGGCGGCAAGGGCGCTGAGCCGAGATGCTCCTCGTATCTCAGAACAGTTTTGCCAGCTTCGTACAAGCTGGCTCTGGTTTCGATCTGAAGATGAGGACAAAATTAAATTAAGATTCAAAAAGAAAAATCTATTTGGGGAAAAAGCTGAGTAAGCAAAAACAATGCCACATCACTTACATCGCTGTCAGCTGGATTTCTGATTTCTCTGTTGAAAAGCAGCCACTTCTTGCTGCTGACTGGACCCGTACCATTTATGATGATACTAGATCCACCCTGTAAAATGAGAGAACGTATGGAAACTACATGAGAGTGTTTTCTCAACAGACATGTAATCACGAGAACCCTATTTACTGTTCCGTTTCTCACCTTAGCATCTATGAAGTGATCACTCATCATGGGTATAAGGGCCTCAATATTCTCCGAATGCCGTTCACTGGGAAAACCAGAACGTGGACCTTCAGGAGCTCCTACAGCAATGACTTTATGACTGGAAGATTTTCTATTAGTTAAACAAATGACAATAAATATATAAATATCAGAAAGAATGCTTATGCTTTATTATATGATAATATAATAAAGCATATATTATATATGAAAGTATTTTTCCATCATTTGAAATACAGATAATCAGTACCTTTGTTTCCCCTTACTGATCAGAATCAAAGCACATGTAATTATACAGGTCAAAGCGATGCTCACACCAACGATGATCCCCGTCATAGACCTCTGGTCTATGTGGTAGAGACCATCAGAGAATACTGGAAGATAAATAGAGAACAATTAAAGATCTGCTATATTACAGGATTAACAGGCCCTGCGACAGACTGGCGACCTGTCCAGGGTGTACCCTGCCTCTCGCCCTATGACAGCTGGGATAGGCTCCAGCACCCCCCGCGACCCTGAAAAGGATAAGCGGAAGCGAATGGATGGATGGATGGAACTTAAAATACATCTAAGAGACGGAAAGCAGCTGTACCCATTTATTATTATTCTATTCAAACTCCTGTTAAACAAACCTGCATGTTTGTGGTTCACCGTCAATACTGCATGCAGTACTTGAAGTGAAGTCCACCAGGCATTTATTAGAAAAACACTTATATTCCCCCCTTAAATATCAAAATACACTGGACTGCATGGTATGGGACAGACCTTTGCCCAGACCTCTGTAAACTCTTTCCTGTCGAATTTATGGGATCAGTCACTTGTTTCGAGTCTTACTGAATAAAACATTATGTGCATTTTGGAAGTTCTTTGGAAGTGAGATACATCCCACAGTTTTTGTTTTTGCTTCTGCGATTCATCTCACTCTTTTAGGAGTTTTTGTCAACAAAAGGAACGTCCATTCAATAAAAATGAACTGAAATTAAACCTAAAGACACAATCCTAACACAATTACCACACGGGATTTTCAGTCCATTTCATTTCAGACATAGAAATGCAATGCCTTAGAAACCAAAGCCAGATAAAAGCATGTCTGACCTGTACTATCTGGAAACCAGTCAGAGTGTCTGGGATTTTTGCTTCGGTGGACGTTTCCTCGCTTCGGTGCCAGCTCCACAATCTCAGAGAAAGGACCTTCACCCACCTCACTGGAGGCAGCTATTTTTACAAGGTAGACATTTCCTGGCTCCAGCTTCTCCAGCAAGGCCATCGTATGACTCCCTATAAATGACAGCACAATCACACAGTAGAGATTAGATCATGGCTGAGAGGTACAGAACTAGAACACCAGAAGATCCAATTTGTCCAACTTTGCTTTGCAAAATATTTCAGTCACAAATGAGGAGATCATAAATTTGGGACTTTTCATTGTATGTTTTAATTAAGTATGGAGGCAAAGACAACATCATCATATGCAATTAAGAGGTAAAGTATACCAGAAGGAGGTGGTAAACTGGGTGTGAAACATTTTTTCACACTCAGTTTTAGTTTAGTTTGATTTAACTACAATAACCTTGGCTGGATCATTCAATCCCCCAAAGAATTATTCTGAAAAACGTATTTAACACATTATAAAAACAAAGTAAACTACTTGCCCTCTCTCTGGACTTTTTGCCAGTGTCCAGCAATCCAGTCTTTTTGTGAAGCATACAGGATGGTATAGCGTGTAATCACCACGTTGGACTCAGTGGGCTCCCTCCAGGACACCAGAGCGGTGTCTTCCTCAATCAGAGTTACTCGCACTCCTGCGGGAGGTTGGCTTGGTGCTAGGCACACAGAACACAGAACAACTCTGAGTACATTGGTGAAAAATATGCAATGAAATGATCAGAAAGAAACAGAAAGAAACACATTTACAGTAAAATGACGTTGCACTGATAGTTTGTTACCTGCTGGGAGGGTTTGATGGTAAACTACAGAACTCCAGGGACTCGACATCTGGTCCACATGAAGGCGCACCACAAACTCATAACGAGTGTTTGGATCCAACTTCTGAACTGTCACACTTTGCTTCGTACTGCAGAGAAACAAGATTCCCACATCATGGCAATTTGGCAGGAAATAGCCCAGAATACATTCTCACAAATTACATGAAATACAAGATGTGAATTATTAAAGGGATGTACTCATCAAACCAAACTAAAAGCAGGCTTCAATTCTCATGCCTTTGGGAGGTTCTTACGTTTGCAGGTAGCGTATTGCAAAGACGTTGTGAGTGCCCACAGGTGTACAGCGGACTGTATAACTGACAGCCTTGCCAGAGGGGAAAGGAGGATGACTCCAGCGCAGGGACACTGCAGATGAATTGCCATCCAAAACAGTGACTTGATTTGGAGGTGGAGGAGCTGCTGCAAGTTGGTCTCTAGCCGCTAAAGGAGGAAAGAACATGAAACTTTTTTTTTTTTAATTTACAGGCAAAAGAAAAACCCAAGAGTTAAACTTTCCTCATTACAGGCCCCTTATTCAAGGGGAGGACTCAACCTACCAAACTTTAGGAATTATTATCTGGCCTCCCAATACCGATCAATTTTGATCTGGTTATATGCAGAGAGGAGTGAGGTTCGATGGGTTCCAATAGAACAATATGAGGTGAATCCCATATCATTAAAAGACGTCCCATTTCTAGGTACGAAAAAATGTTTATCTAAGCTCACAAATAATTCGATAATATTAAACACCTTCCGTGCCTGGCAGGAATCCCACTCACTTCTAAAAATAAATATTTCTTTTTTTAGAAGGACACCCCTATGGGGCAATCCTGATCTCTCCCATCATATTTCCGACTCCATATTGCGGGGAAGGAAGGATAGAAATATTCGAACTGTTGCCGATCTATACAATAATGACACATTTATTGACTTCCAACAACTAAAGGAAAAATTTAAACTTCCAGACCAAAATTTTTTTAAATTTCTACAAATAAGAGACTGGATCAAAGAAAAAAACCAAAGGAACTTTCCCTGAGATTCCCAAAGAAAGTCCTTTTGAAACGCATCTTTGCACCAAACCATGGAAGTCAATAAAAGGAATAGCATCTTCAATATACACTATTATTAATGAAAAATTACCTGACTACAACAAAACGGCTCTGAAAAGAAAATGGGAGGCAGATCTGGGCTATGTTTATGAAGAGGTAGAATGGTACCATCTAATGGAACAGGCACAGACCATGTTAATTTCCACAAATCATAGACAAATGCAATTTAATATATTCCACAGGACATATTATACACCTTACAGATTACATAAAATTGATATTAATTACTCTCCCAAATGTTTGAGATGTAAGGTGATAGATGGTGATCTCCTTCATATGCTGTGGAATTGCCCAGTAATAGAGGAGTTCTGGAGACGGACTACTGAAATAATTTCAAGGGTGATTGGGATCCAAGTCGAAATGGACCCAAAACTATGGATTTTAGGTGACAGATTCTATAAACGTGGATTACCACAAGAAATATTTTATTTTACTTGCAAGTACTGCAGTTAAAAAATGTATTCTGACACATTGGAAATCTGAAAATTCTCCAACACTGAGATATTGGATTAATGAGTTAGCATCCTACTGTACACCTGAGAAGATATCGCATAGTGTAAAAGGGAAATACGGAACCTTTAAAAAAATTTGGGGACCATTTCTTTCAGTATTACCGTCTTTGGACTTGACAGAATATAGAGATGACGTAAATTCCTCTGGGTTTACCCTGAATTGATCCTTGGTTAGGCCCTTCTGATCAGAGTTCTTGAATGTTGTGCTGATTCTTGTGTATAGACGGGTGTAAATATGGGCTGTTTGGATACACGAATGTGATGAAGTTGATAGCCATACAGGGGTAAAGGGGTGGGGGGATGGTGGGAGGGGTTCACACGATATGTTTTTCTTTTTTTCTTTTTTTTTCTTTTTTTTTTGTTTTGTTTTAAATTTTTGTAATTACCAATACTGTTACTATTATAATTATTATTTATTATTATTATTATTATTAATACGCCCGTATTTTCTGTGTTCGGTCCTCAGATGGTTGAGGCAATGTTAGAAAGATAAAGATACTAGAGTGTGTTCCTGAGAATTTTTTTTTTTTTTTTTTTTTTTTTAAGTCATAATGACCAGTCAAGCTTTGGCTAGTTGATGATACTTTGTCCCATAACTGTAAACGTCTTTTATTGTTTGTTTCTGTTTGTTTGTTGTTCATTTTCAATTTAAAAAATGAAAATAAAAAGTTTATAAAAAAAAAAAAAAAAATTTACAGGCAAAGTTTGTATTTCATTTTTAGTGTCAGCCATGAAAGCACTGAAGTCATTTACTATAAATACACTATATTGTACAAGACCATCATCAGAAGACCAAACTGAATGAATGAAAACACGAAGAAATCATTCATCTAAGGCTTGTGTGTTGACAAGATTTTCACATAAAGGTTTGGGTTGGCTACAAAAGAGCAGTCTTTGGGAATGGATGATTTACACCAATACTTACACACACATCCCGGGGTACTGATGGTCTGGTCTCTCTGATGACCATCTGCAACCTTGCTGACAGCCAGAATCTTGACGTGATACTTTTTCCGTGGATCTGGAAAGATAATATTCAGATTTTAGCCATTTTAATGGACATTTTGCTAGAATAAAAACATTTAATAATTAAAAAATATTGTCTAGCAAAGCTGAAGGCTGAGAGATCATGGTGGTTAATAATCTATTTTAAAAAAAAAGAGTGAGAGGGGGACATAAGGACAATTAGCTGCAGGAGGGTAACTGCTGGTCTTAACTGGCCATCCCCCATGTATGGACAATACTTGGCCTCCTGAGTCACCCCAACCTTTCATTTGTCTCGTGGTGTCATGTGTAACGACCATGAGAAAGCTCAACCAGGCCCAAGCCAATGTAAATAAGGTGACGCGCTCAAATCTCCAGCATGAATGTTGTCACTACATGATTCTGCACTTAACTGACTTTACAACTATGAAGCTCTGACACCACAAGCTTGCTTCAATATACAATACAAATTACTGATGTCCACAGAAATAAACAAAGGTGGATGAGGTAAAATATTTGAATAAGACATTCAGGACAGCCACAAAAAAAAAAAAAAACTGAAGTAAACAAGACCTCTAAGGTCAGAACTTTTCTTTTAAAAATATTCTGTCACATTGCATATTTTAACTTGAGAAACTACCATTTTTCCTCAGCACCTAAATCAGGATGCTTTTAGGGAGCGTTAAAATCTGTAATGCCTCTGGAGTGAAAGGTCATCCTTTGGGTATTGACCAGTGAAGGCAATATGTCCAGGCCTGTTGTGGGGGCTGGGGTAGGGGCAGCGTTCAGCTGCTGGGATTGTGGGCCCATGGGACAGGAGGGGGGTTTGACTGGGGTCCCCGGGTCAGGCCAAGAACAGAAAGAATCCAGGAGCAGGACTGTGGGATAGGAGGTGGGCCTCTTTTGTTATTTTCTATCGCTTTTGTGTTACAGCTTTAAACTTGGAGCAACAAAAGAAGTTCAGCGATATTGTAAAATATCAGACTAATAGCCACTTGTGATTTTTTAAACTTAAATAATACTGAAGAGTTTTGAATTTTTAGACAGGTTAGTAACACAAATAGATTTCCAAACAGAAACATGTAAACTTCTCCTGTTTCAGCTTATTTGGGACTTAGAAATCAAACTGTGCTCAAAGACTAATTCATATAAATAATTTTTTTTTTTTTTTTTTTTTTTTTTAAATCTGTAGATTATTTAAATGGACATCAGAGACAACTGGTGGGGGTAGGGTACTAATCCAAGTGTGCTGTCCCATGGCTAGAGGTCAGTGGCTTGCTCTGGTCTTTGTTCATGTGCACTAGTGTCCATCTGAAAAAAGGGTAGCGGCCAGGGTCTTACATGCCACGTCTGGCCCTGGACAAAACACAATGGCTAAGCATAATTATGCAATGCCCGAGATGGCTAGTAGTGGTGGGAGGGACATCTGGAACCTGACCTCTAAACCTGGGAGCCTCGTACTCCAGCCTGACTGGAGAGTACTGCTGGTTAGGCAGGAGAGGTCAGCACATATTGATCAGGATAGGGGATGGAAATGCAAATGCAGAAGCCGACTGCCCATCGAATTAAATTTGAGTGATGCAAAAATGGCCCATCACTCTCTGCCGTCTCCTGTCCAAAGCACAGGTGCAGATAAAGGAAATTCACTAATCGTAAACATTTTTTTAATTTACTCCTGGGTTCTAGGCACACTCACCAAGGCCACCAATCGTGTACGTATTGGTTTGAGCCTGCAGCTGGATGTCGGGCTGCTCTGGTTGTCCTTCCTCATGGTAACACAGACGATAGCCCTGAATAGCCACAGATTCAAGGGAGCTTTGCCAGCGTGCCACAATGGAGGTGCAGTTTAAAGCTTCAAGTTGAAGAATAGGGGCTGAAGGCACTAAGAAGGCGGCAGAGAGAGCACTCATGAGAATTATGAGACTACTGACATAACAGAAAACAAAAATAACAACAGGACAGCCAAAGAATGGATTGACGCTGCAGTCAAACCAAGAATTCCCTTTTGGTTTTAGTGTTTTACAACAATGTGTAAATATAAAGCTAAAATTCAGCTCTGGTGGAAAAAAACAAAAAAACAACCTCCCCAGCACACCAGGCTATGAAAATAGGATATTCTTTCCCCCACATAGATGCCTGAGGCCCTCTCTTTATGACCCGTGACTGAGGCCAATCTAGCATCACTGACAGCAAAGGGCAAAGGTTTCTGAGTAACCAACACAAAGACTGTGGGACAATGCTAAAACAGCAAACTCCAGTCATACGCTAGCCACTCTGCATGAACTCTAGTGTCCTGGTTTTCAAAGAGCAGCCAAACAGCAATGCGACAAAAGAAAAAAGGTTCTGCTAGTTACACGTTTAAACACCATCTGATTTCACTTTGCTGTAGCATTTACTAATTTGCTTTTTAAACTTAATTTATTTTTATACTGCATGAAAACAGGAATAAACTAGAATCACAATCATGTGATGAGCCTGCAGAGACTTTTTTTTGTTTTTTTTAAAGCAGCTAAATGTACGTTTTTTTTCCTTTATCAGACTTCTGCTGGTTTACCTTTGTTGCTGGAGGTCTTAGGCGTACGGTGTGATGTCCATGCTGAGGGCTCACACCAACCCACTCGGGTGGCTGCGGCCATGCGGAGCAGGTAGATGGTGTCAGGCTGCAGCCCCTCCAGCAGGTATTCAGTGCTGTTCTGCAGTAGCTCTACAGATGTGACGGTGCTGTCTGCAGCTGTGCGATAAGAGAGTCTATATGCAGACACACGACCGCGGCTCACCTTGGCTGGCAGTGGCTGCCAGCTCACCTGGATGTCTGTTGTGCTCTGGCTGGTCAGGCTCAGCTCAGGAGTACGAAGAGGCACTGGAGGAAAAAAATTGGATATAGAAAATGTATTAAAAACTAGAGATTTTTCTACTTATTATTCAAATCAACCAAATTTTCTTAATAAAAATCTGATTCATAACACTACAATCTTGCCAATTTCCTTTCAAAACATGCTTTGCATACAAGCTAGCTTAACTACCAAAATGATTTACTGCGAGGAATGTTGGAAGCGCTTCAAGCTTACCATCCTCCAGGGTATGTTGACTGACTTGGTCTGACATTCGACTGGCTCCCATTGGCATATAAGCTACAATGTAAAAGCTGTAGTTTCGAGCTGGCTCCAGGTCATCGATGATGTAACTGGTAGTGTCGTTGCCAATAACAACTTGGTATTCTTCGTTGTTTAGACCTGGAAAAAAAATAAATAAATAAATAATCATACAGCAAGTCATTAATTAGGGTAAGATTATCCACACAAGAGTGAAAAAAAATAAAGCGAGTTCAACTTGGTAGTTAAGTGTGCGTCCTATAAACAATCAGTGCTTGGAAAGAAAAGTTTCTGAATTCTCTTTTTTGTGTGTAAACGTGTAATGAAAATGATAAACATACAATTGATTCCAGCCAGCATAAAATAAACCCAGTTTAACATCTAAAAGACATGATTTATTGGAGGAACTCAGCTATTACTTTAATGGTTAAAGTGAATACAATCTTACAACTTTAGTTTGCAAAACTGTGATTTTTTTTAAAGCTCGCCGTCCCTTTAAGTCCGAGCAGAATGAGCTAGGGAGTGGACAAAGGGCTGAATAAGCCTGTTGTTATTTAAGTGAAGTAGCCTTGACCCCTGCGCTGTGCAGCAGCAACAGATGGCCTTCACCAAGGAAAGTTGATCATGTGAGAGTGTGATGCAGCATAAAGATGTAGACCCGTCAGCCTTTTAAGGCCCAAATTATAAGAACAATCAAATAAACCATCTTTTTCCTCTCTGTCTCACCTTCAGCCTTCATATAATGGACAGAGTAGGCAATGACTTTGTCCGTATTGTACAAAGGTCTCTCCCAAGCCAGTAAGATAGCAGAGCTTGAGATGGTCTCAGCATGGATATTTCTCGGAGCACTGGGCCGGTCCTCAGACATGACAACAATAAGGCGAGCCAAGGATAGCACAGATCCCTGTTCATTCTCTGCCACACACTGATAGATGGCATCATCCTCAGGAATGATCTGTGTAATCACCAGTTTACTATGAAACAAAAGAAAAAAGGAAAAAGAAAAATCAGCAAAGCCAAAGAAGCCAGCTTATTTAAGCAGGTTTGTCTTTCATAATGTTTAATTAAATTTAAGCGAGCCCAAATCTCCCGTCTATACTTTACCTGTTGTACATCTTAATCCTCCCATTTAAGTGAACTTGTTCTCCATTCTTCAGCCAGGTGATGCGAGGTGTAGGCACTCCCTCTGCTTGGCACATGAACCGGGCAGTGCCTGCCCTCGGACGGGTCTGGCTCTCAGGTTTCTCAACTATGTTTGGTGGCACTGAAACAACAGCATAACAGAAGAGCTAATGGTTACCTTTTATTAAGCCATGGAGTTCTAACTGTGTGGCATCTTGCACCTAACACGTTTGTTACTTGGACGTATAAACATTTGCAAAACCTTTAGTTATGAGTCTGTATACTGAATATAAGAACCAGGCCAAAGATGTGATCTGAAGACATCTGTGGCGTAATCATCAAAGACTGATCATTACCCAATACTGTGAGGTTGGCTGCAGCAGTGGTGTGGTTGCGGGTTCCGGGGGTGGTGGCCCTGCAAACGTAGACTCCGCTGTGCTTGGTACTGACATCAGTAATAACCAGGTTTCCATTGCCCAACACTTTGGCATTGTACACATCGATGGGTTTACTGTCAGCACGGCTCCAGGAGATGATGGGCCGGGGATTGCCTGTGGCCACACACTCCAACACCACCGTTTGGTGAAGAGAAACGGTCACATTTTGAGGTCCAGCAATGATTCTGGGTCTCTGACGTAGTTTAGGGCCTGCATCTTCACAAGAAAATGTAAACAAAAAAAGTCAGGGAATGACAGTGCTTAACATTCATTCGTAAAATGCAGCCAGTGCAATTAATTTACCTAGGTTGACTGTCAGTGTGGCCTCTCGACTCTTCAACACACTACCGATGTTAGTTGCCACACATTGATAGTGTCCGGCATCCTCCAGTTGTACATTGTGAATCTGAAGAACTCCGTTTGGCAAAACAGTTATTCTGAAAACATACAAAACATACAGTCTGGGTCAAGCTAGAACGCTCATGTGAAACCCAACAGAAGATGGAGCTGTAGGCTAAAAAATAAACTGATAAAAATGTGCCTAAATAAAGTTATAATTATGTTTCTGCAGTTACCTGTCTGTCTGCAGTGGCAGTGTCCTTTGGTTTAGCTCCCAGGTTATGGTAGCAGGTGGGCTTGAGATGACTGCACAGGAGAATCGTGCCACAGAGCCCACAGTCACCACAACAGGCACAGGATGCAACACAAACTCTGAGATACCTGTGAAAAAAATTAAACAATCAATTTCAACTAATTAATTTGTTTTAGTACCAGATGAATATAATGCATTTCTTTTGGTAAAATATACATTATGCATACAATGCCCTGACTTTGATGAATGGTAATTGATTAGATGAAAGGTACTGATTTTATTTTTGTGCAGATGAGCTATGAGGTCCTCTTCTGACCAGCTGGCCTAATCAATGGATCAGTCCAACAATGACACTGAATGATGCATTATTATATATGAAAAGTAATCAATTCACTTCACATAAAAAACAAAAAACAAAAACAAAACTGTAAACAAAAGTAGACATGAGAAATGTCGAACAATGCTGAACTATAATGCTGTGGTTATTTTTTGCACACACATGCAACAATTAGCTTTTCTTACACATATTTTAGTCATTTAAATCGACTTTAAAATTACAAAAACAGTGCACTCTTTATTTAGGCACTTCCGAAACGTGTTTTAATAGCCACCACAAATAAACAACCACCAATCTGCATTTAACTGAAGGCTACAAGATATGATCAATGATCTTCATTTATTAAGGTGATAACCATCTCCCTGCCCCCTCACTCACAGGAAGGAAGTCAATATCATGTTAAAGGAAATCAATGCTCTGTTTACCCACTAAAACTTCCACATTCAGATTCTGGGATTTAGAACATCAATAATTGAAGAGCAATGCTTCAATTTAAACTCTCGTCTCATCAGTATCAAACAAATAAAACTTTGATTCTGTATCTGTGAGGCGAATTAAAGACTGCTTTTTGAATGGATTTGGGAATTGTTCCTCTGAACTTGCAATAAGGGGTTGGTTTAAGGTTAATGTACAACGGCAAAATATCACAAAAATAAATACACTTATTTAGTCGCCAATCATTTGTCTCATTGTAAAGTCTGTTACTAGCCACATGCTCCCATTTCTGACACCAAGGCAAGCTGGTGGACATCCTGAAAACACACACAGCGTCTGGTAGGACGTTAACAATACGATGCTGACCACCTGGTTTTGCTCTTGTAGATAGAGGGTGTGGCCAATCTGCTAATATGGTCACCCCTGTTGTAGACTGCAGATCAATGTCTAGGTCAAACAACAGAAAGGTCTCTCCAAAGAGGTCAAAGTGCACTGCAACCCAGTGTCAATTCCATTTTAGCCCAAACTGGCCGGATCGAAGCCAGTTTACCATTGGTCAACCAAAGAGACCTGGTGATTCAAATGTGGGGGTTTTTTTCCTCCCCCAAATGAGATACTTGTAATGATCTGAACTATTGCGAATAGATTTTATATACATATCAAAGGGCAGGCCAAAATTTAAAGCCACACCTGTGTTCATATTTGCAAAAGAAATAGTTTCTATGGCCAGCTGGAATATAATCAGATCTTCTGATTGTCAGATGAAGGCACAAAAGTGTGAGAAAACCTAGCTGGACCTTGCAGCTGTTTCTCCCAACACTTTTATTCCTTTTACATGATTTGTGTGGTTTTCCCAGCAATTAACTGATGAGTTTTACCAACTTAGAAATGCCATCTTTCTTAAAAAAAAAAAAAAGAAAAAAAAAAGTAAGCATTTTTGTGTACTAATGTAGTAAATTTCAACTGCATTCATAATTTTTTGTGGCACACCATTTGGAATCAACTGTTGTAAGCAATGTTCAGAAAGACGTGATTTCTGACATCTTTCCAGTTCTTGGATTTGTTAAAATTGGGGACTTGGTGAAAGAAATAACCTTAAAAATGCCTCCTTTTATGTGGATGATCAGGCTCAATCACTCACATGACAAACTGGCCTTTCTTTAACAAAAGCGCTGTGCTTGACAGGGCAACAGAGAGGCTGATCCAGTGAAAGGGGTTGTGGGCTGGGCAGAAGAACAGCAGGCCGACCCAGCTAAAGCAGGCCTGTGACATCACAAAGCCTTTCCCCAGCTGACCCCTGACCTCAGGACCTCTGGACAGAAGGGGAGCACAGAGGAGCCCCATCCTCCACTCCCCTGCCTGCAGCTGACCAAAAACCTTTAACCCTTTCACAGACAATGGCTGAATCCCAAACCAAACTTGACTTTGGAATATTTTTAAGTGGTCAACTGCTAGAAATTCTTATTAAATAGAAAACAACTGCAAACAGTGCATTTTGGTGGAAAGTCAACAGTGGGGATGAATTTATTCAAACATAAAAAACTTTTGTTTTCCTCCATCAAATGTCCAGTGACAGGAACATGCACTAGCTTCTGTTTGCTAACCCATCAGGTTTATGTGTAGATGCCTCTCTAAATGTCCGTACTGGGCAAATAAATTGTAAAACATTTTTTATTGCTTTGAATCTCATCTTCTTGGATTGAAGTTGTAGTTTTTTTTTCTAATGCTGAGTATTAATGCTAATCTCTATAACCCCAGTGCCCTCTCAGTATATTGCAGAGGCCAGTACTAGTTTCCATGACACCCGTCATGGGATATCCCCTTCTAAGAACTATGAAAAGTGTCCATGGTAGACCAGGCCCATTGTATAGACACAGCTGTCCTGGCCACTGATATGTGGACAAATAAATGCCCTAGGATCAGGCCTTTTCTTCTGGATCAGCCAGGGGCACTCCAAACAAAGGCTTAAAGGCAAATGCTTTTCAGAGATTCCTTGGGGTAGCAGACCATCCGTCAATTACACACCACTATAGTCCACTCATATTTAAAGAAAGGAACTGATAATTCCTTACTTTTGGCACTATTTATAGGATACATACCATAAAATGTGTGAGTGATACTTAGTCAAAATACAGAAAACCTGGTCTGCTTGATTATGGAGTATTTATGAACCTTTAGATTTACCCCCATCTACATTTAGCGGTCTTTTACAGTGATTTTAACACTGGACTAGCAGCTTTTAATTCTGACACAGAAGCTTGTGTTTCAGAGGATCTTCCCAGGAAAATAAAAGCAGAGGGACTGAGGTACATCTGCCTCCCCTTTCCAGGTTTGTTGTCCATGAACTTGCCATTGTGATTTTTGCATGCTGACAACACCACAAAGTCAATACCACCAGCAAGTCTAACCAGTCATCACACTGATCAATGGAAGAAAGTCCAAGTTAGATCCATACTCACTTGCGATAGTCAAACGTGATCTTTGGCTTAAGATAGCTCCAAATTTGTTTTGGGAGAGGCACTGGTAGAATCCTTCATCTGAATCCTCCTTGGTATGCTTTATCTTTGGTATGTACAAGGAGCCATTTGGCAGGAAGTGTATGTGCTCACTTTCTGCCAACTTAACCCCATTCCTCAGCCACTTGATGGTGACTGGAGGCTGTCCATGGGCCTGACAGTCCAATACAGCAGGGTCCTTTGGTAATACAGTAACATCACTGGGTTCTGTGATGAAGGACAACTCGCTAAAACATAAAACACCTACAGGGAAAGAGAGGCTGCATTATTAAGAAGAGAAGAAGACTAAAGCAGGTCATATTTACTCTATAACCTGTCAGAAAAACCTCACTGATTACAGGATTATTTTTATTTTAAAGACCATCCAGCATTATGTAGTTGACATACATGTATTTTCTCAACATAACAAACTCTATAAAAAGCAGATGCAAGTCTTAATGTTAATATTTAACGTGTTAGGACAATTTATAATTGGGAAACAATGATGTGAAAATAGTATCTGACGTGAAAGCTGAAGGTCCCAAGCGACGGAGCTTTATCGCCTTAAAGTTAAACGTTTAGCGACATGCCATCTTATCTCATCTCATTCAACGTGGAACAAAAAACAAAGCTATATAATAGAGCTAAAATAGTTTGTTTCAAAGAAGAACGGCTGTAGGCAATATAAGCGTAATGTACAATCAACGGTAGAGGTGTGTGGACAGAAAAGGTCAAGCACCGCTAAAAGTTAGCTCATTCACAACCATAATATCAATAATTAAAAAAACAAACAAACACTTACTTGATAAAGGAAGACACAAAACAAAAAGCAACCAGTGCCGGAAAAATTTCATCTTAAAATGTGCCATTTATCCAGAGTGCTCTGTCATTTTCCCCCCACCGAGCGAACGCTGCTCCTCTCCGTGATGCTCTCAAATCCCCAATGAGGCTTCTGCCAGCAGAATAGCACCAGCGGCTCTACTGGGGTACCGGGGAGAGGGGGCCCCACCCCGCCCTCTAACGCATGCGCACATAATAAACGAGCGTAAAAGTGAAGTCAGATGACCACGCGCTCCTTGGAAAGTCTCACAAGATGACAATCTCTAATTATTATTATTTTTAACTAAATCTAACGCATGCGCACATAATAAACGAGCGTAAAAGTGAAGTCAGATGACCACGCGCTCCTTGGAAAGTCTCACAAGATGACAATCTCTAATTATTATTATTTTTAACTAAATACTTTTATTTATAACACCTACACAGTGGTCTAGCCCCGAGGTTTCACACATACAGACAGCTCGTCCCACTGGCTGGCTTTGCAAAGTGTGAAAAATCATTAAAAAGAAAAATAACACCTTGCTAGCCCACAGACCACAATTTGTTTGGCATTACAAATCTGATGTAGCTCATTATCACAGCTCTTTAAGGCCCTCACCTGAACAACAGCATATCTCACAGACAGGAATACTTCATGCAGCTAAATGAATGTGACATTGAGTTTCACCCTTTGTGAGTATGTAAATTCCTATTAATGTATTAATAATATCATCTGTAAAAGTAAAGACTGCTTTGTTATGGCATAATGTTGTCCTTTCTTTCTTTTGTTCTAATCTAACTCTGTGTTTAATTACATATTTTTAGCTCAGTGAGACTTTCTGAATATTTAAGGTTTACTTGTTAACGTTTCGTGGGATTTCATGGGGCCTCCAGTTGTTGTCCTTCTCCATTATGTAATTTGCCATTTTTGCTTACTCTGCATGTGACACAGCCTTCCATGCCTATTAGTTTGTTCATGGATTTGTAAATACCATAAAGACCTATAGAAAACTGAATTCAATTCCTTTTAGGCTGTTAACATTTCAGCATCAAGCACTGATCAGAGCATTGACTAGATTACCTACACACTGATCAGAAATCAACAACCAGTTTCCCATGTTTCAATAGATCAAATGTTCTGGACAACAAAATAAGATGAACGTTTGAATTATCAGTTACCAGCAGTTAATAAGGTCATATTGAACAGCATCTGCTCCTATAGTAGAGCCTAGTAATTATGACGAGATATTGATGGCTACTAGTCAGCTGCTTAATGAATTCAGATATTGATCCAGCAACTGTGCCTTTTGACAATGGCCCTCCTGTCTCCAGGCTCTCATTCAGTAGCAATACAATGGACTCCAGCGGTGAGCTCAGCCACGCTGTATCAGCAAAACCTCCCTCCACTGGCACAGGTAAATAAAGTCATCAAGCTGGTAACTGTGCTCCCTCACAAAACATATCACACTCTCCTTCTCAGCTACATCTATGAATGGATGTTTACCGATTTCAGAGGATTACTACTTAAAAACATGCATCGCCAAACTCCAATATCCAATCAAATGAGGAGACACGAGTGTAATTATGTATTGATTAGAACTAACTATTGATTTAATCATTTAAAGCCTTCTAGTCATAACCCAAGGCTCAAAATCATTTGTCAGGCAAATAGCATGTGCTAAAGTGTTTACTCAGTACTAATAATTTATGCGAAAAGTACGTTTTGGTCACCTTCTCAAAACCCTCAGTGATAATAGTAATTGTCACTGTGCACACTTTTGCCCCCCCCCCCCAGTATGTTTAACTGTAGATTCTTTATTTTCATGTTCTAGCCTATCAAAAACAACCACTGCATTTTTTTTCCTTGTGAAATCTGTTGACTCATGTTGCTAAATGTTGGCTGAAGTAACCACTGGCCCCGTATGGCTAAAGGTCAGGGTGTTTGGCCATGATCAATAGGGTTAAGGTTATTAACATATGATGAATATCATGAGGCCCTGGGAAAGCAGAGCAGAGGGCCAAAGAGCTGGACTCTGGTTGGCTGTAGCTTGTTTCCAGGAGGCGCCAACCCCCCTACAGACCTTAGAGGTCAGTTGAAGAGCTGCTGACCTCTAACCTTGGGTCGAGAAGGTGATGGAGAGGTTTGAAGTCTGCATAAAACAGACTGATAAAGTATTAAATGTGTCGGTGTTTAATCAAAGACAAATAAACATCAGTGTTAGTATATTTGGAAAAATCTTTACTGTACAAGCTTTATTTCTTAGTCTCCTTTCCAAAAATATAGAAACAATAGCAGGAATTGGAAATTTTTTAACTAGTAAAGCAACCAATTCCTTTATTTCTGCTTGGTTTTGGCATGCTGTGGGGCATTTTTTTAAACTGTAAAAAACAATTACAAAAATAAGGCCAAGATGGTTGTTGGGATTTAAATATATAATCTGAAATCTTATCTGCTGATTATATTGTTTTAAACATGTGGCTACACTGGTCAAAGAAGGCTAGGGTAGGTGTGACAAAGCCTATAGCGACCCTTAGATTAATAATAATAATGTAATTATTTGATGCGCGTGTGGAAGCAGTGGCCAAGAAGAGCCATCTACACCTGTACTGAGGAAGTTGCTGTTTTTTCCTGTATATAGAAAACTGCTGACTATTTGTTGTTGAATTGGTTTTAACATTTCTCATTATTATGTGGTTTGGAAATATTAGAACCAAGGACAGTATAAATGTGAACAAAGATGTGAGGATAGTCACCAAATATGAGCCCACCCCCAGACGTCACTACCTGCTGCAAAAGGTCCCCCCAGTTGTGGAAAGCCAGACCCAACCCTGCACAGAGAATTTAAACTGCTTCCTTCATGCTGTAAGTACAGGACAGCACGAGTTAGGTGTATTAGGACCAAAAAGTCCTTTGTTCATGTAGCAAAAATGATACAAATTAAAACTGAGATGCAAATGTAACATTTAATTTCTTGTTTAAAAAAAGACTTCAGCTTCAAAAAATTTGAATTTTCTGCCAGTTATTTTGTGTGATATCTGTACCTTACCTTACACCAGTGGGGTTTTTCCCCAAGAAATTTTAGTTTATTTTAACTGGAGGATTATTTATTATTATTTACATTTAATGAATTTTGGATGTGGATTTATGTTTTGTGGTTGTGTATCGTTTTTGTTTTTCCTTGTGGAGGATTTCTTGAGAGAATGCCTGTAAACCAAGTTTCCCAGTAAGAACAATAAAATGACTGAACGTGAACTGAAGCGAAAGAAGAAGAATGAGCACTTAAAACGCGCGCACAAAAAAACCTTCTTTAAAAAAGTTTATTGGCTTTTAAAACCACTTTAAAAATCTCACCAGTGAGTACTTTCCATTGAAAAAAGAAACAACGCGATTGCAATATTAACAAGCTACTGTACATTAAGCGAAACACCAGACAACACCACAGAGGAGGGTTTTTTTTTTTTTTCTCTACTGGTAGAAATGGACAAGATAGTCTGACAGAGTTGGGTCTGGGTCAGTCAAAGGTAAAGAATCACTGCTTGATGGAGCTTCGGAACTCATAAAGAGGTGCATTTCCTTCATTCAAATTCAAATATCAGTGCCATATTGTTAAAGAAAAAAATGAAGAGAAAATGTTAAAGTAAAATACTCTTCACAAAATGCATTTTGCAAAAACAAAATACAAACAAACAAACAAAAAATATGTAAAAATTGTCAGAAAACAGTCAACATAACATACAGAAGAACATTAACTTAGTAAACAGCACACAATGAAAATGATGTAACTCATGAAACTAGCACTGCCAGTCTGGTTAACAGAACCTGCCCAAATCACAGAAGACAGTGGTTACCAAGAATACAACGTACAACAGAAGTAATCACACATGCGTGCGTACAATCATTTATCAACATAATGAGCATGTAGGTTTTAAAAGGTTATTTAACTTTTTTTCCCCCCTCAATGCTTTATATTCTCATGTAAGAGAATGAGTAAGAAATGTGTATCTCACTGAGATTAATGCACATTTTGCTACAAGACAATTAGTCATTTTCTGACAATTCACTGAAACTTCCTTACTCGTTTTGTTGTAAAAAAATTGTTTTTGTTTTTTTTTTCATTTTCTCTTTTTTTTGCGGGCATCCATCATTACATTTGTCCATAAAGATGTGGCAAAGCCATGTGTCATAAAAATTTAGTGCAATAACGTGAACCTCCAAAGTTTGTTGAAACGTGAGTAATCGCTTTTTTTTCATTTGTTTTTTTTCCAGTGTCTGCTGAAAGACTTTGAGCACAATGTCTGTCACAGAGATGTTTGCAACCAGCTAACAGTATCACAACTTTTTTTTTCTCAATATACCATGCTATTGATCCTGCTCAAAGCACACATCACTTCTGCAACTGCAGAGACCTTTGAATAGAACAAAAAAATAAAACTAATGAAAAAAAACATAATCAGCAAGCGAGACCAGACAGCATTACTTTTACGACACACTGAGCCAGAAATGTAACACACAACATACAGTATCTTGCTGACTATAAATCTGCTTTTTTTTTTCCTCTTTTAAATGGCACATACTTAGCTAGAATAATGGCCATAATATAGTGTCTTGATACATCAAATCTCTATGTATCTATCCTATTTACAGATGGAGCTTAAACATGACTTATACAACATTGACAATAGCCAAAAAACTCAAGCAAGCATCCTACTGTATCACTTAGCCTACCTGGCTAGCAGTGATGGTTTCAACATGCTTTCAGGTCCATGGTTACCTATAAAACATAGGACAGTGACCATTTCACAAATATACATACTGTACATAAGATTTATCTAACTTCATCCTTTTCTGCGAATGCAATAGATCTCTTTTATATCTCTGAGGCTGCCCGCTCCCCGTTGTTGTTAATGTTTACAAGGAGTGTTTCTACGTGTAATAATCTCTTATGATTTTCAAACAGAGCATCTTTGGTATGGACATAAGGCTGGATCTCCACAAACATAATAATGTAATTTCCTCTTGATCTCAAGATGACATCAGAACACACTTCAGCCTCCATCCTCCCTTGTAAATGAGCCTTCTCCATACCATTGATATTCTTATCCAAGCTGGGCGTACAGCATGCCAAAACCCCCCATTAAAATAAAAACAACCTCATGACTGTGAGTGCACCTGCCATGGTATCGTGAAATGACGGCATATCAAATTCCTCTAAATTCTTTAACGATAAGGGCACACACAGTGTAGTCGTTAGCCTATACAATACATATCTATACTGAAACACTGCAGAACAAAAACAATAAGAAGTAGTATTGAAAATATCAGAGTAACAGCTGCCTTGATATGATGAAGCTCTGGATGGTTCTGAAGATATCTTAACATTATACTATATACAGTCTCTCTAAAGATGGCGTAAGGCCTTGGACTTTGGAAATAAGGCAGCCAGTTGTTGATTCCTTTCAATGTATCGTCCACAAAGTGGCCTGAATCCCCATCTTCTCACTACAGATTCATCTACTCCCTTTATAAGATAATAAACAGTACAAGAAGTATAGGCTTAAGAAAATTTCACTCTCGGACAATGCTCAGATGTGAATCAGTTTTTCCACTGATTTGGTATATGATAAAGATCATGTCATAAATTCAGCACCCGGCAGCTTAAGAGGCTACCCTTTTAAATATTCAGATATGGCAGGCAAATGTACTACAACTAACATGTGCATATACTACAATATCGTCTCCATTTGGTTGAATTTGAACTGCAAAAGCATATGTTGTTGTTTTTTTTGGTGAAGTCTCTTGTGCCAAATTTCCTACCCATCACTCTTCCTTAATTGTTCATCAAATACAAATATTGCATTATTGAAGATTGCCCTTCTCCTAACGTTCTTAAGTAAGTGCACGCGGCCACTGAGAGAACTCAGATGAGGGAGAAAAGTGGTTCGACACTGAAACTCTGGGTGACAAATGCCAAAAAAGGGGAAGGGATCAATTAAACATCGCGTGTAGGAGAGATTTTCTGGTACGCCTGGCACTTTGAACAGAACAAATGGCAAAGTCCAGACAAATCCCAACAAACTAGAGTTTAAAAACAGATTTACTACATATGCACAAAACCAAACAACAGAGAACAGAAGTCTTACAGAATAAAAGATAACATTAACCCAGCATCTCTACTGTAGTAGGCTGGTCTTTGCTTTCTAGCCAGTCAAAACCAGAGTTCACAGTATCACTGCATATCTGCTGAAAAAGCGGGTCGTTCTTCAGTTCTTCCAGTGTTGAGTCTTCATATTGTTCCTGCTGTTGATTGGGATCAAACAGTAAGTTGGTGTCCAACGTGTTAAGGTCAGTGATGCTACTGGACAGATCTGAGGTCAGTCTGATGTCGTTTGAGAAGTCGGACGCCACGGCGTTGAGCTCCGAAGCTACCTGACCTACCAACTGGGAACTGGGGTTGAGGCCATCATCCCCCAGCAAGTCCTTGACAGTGTTGTTGAAATCCAGCTGTTGCTGTTCATCCTCCACCTCCTGCTGCTGTGTGCTCTGGAGGAGCAGCTGTGGCTGTGTTTGCACTGGATTCTCCTGCAGCTGCTGCTGTTGCTGGTCTTGTTCACCAGAGCCCACTTGTGCTTGGCTGTCCCCAGTAGAGAAACCTCCCTGTTCTCCACTTCCGGTGGTGAGGTAGCCGTGCTGCTGGAGCTCAAAGGCAGCAGGACTGGAGCTGACGGGCAGCTGAGTCTGATGAGCAGTCCCTGCAGCAAAGCCAGGCGTGGTCTCCAGGATCTGTGTGAGGTTCATACGGGCCGTGTAGTTAGAGGGGAGGTTGTTTATGCCTAGACCGCGGACAGAATCATCCCCGTCCGCTTCCATTTTGCTGAGGAGAACATTCGTGATTTTGGCCGTGTTGCTCTGACCCTGCACGGGCAGCATCTCACTCTGCATCATGATGTTCAGAGGTACAGACTGGCTACGCTGGACCATGCTGTGGACAGAGGTGACGGTCTGGCTGTTCGACAGGATGCTGAGAACCTCGGAGGTGATGGGGGAGTTAAAAGGTGAAACCACAGCGCGCGTTGTCGTGGTGGTACTTGTGGTGGTGGTCGCGGGGCCAGTGTTGCCACTGAAGTTTCTCTGGCGCACTGCTGGGCTAACACTGCGGCAACGGAAAGTACTAGATGCAGACGAGGATGAGGCCTTGCTATCTAACGGTGCCGGCACAGCAAAACTCTCTTGTTTTGTAGGAGTTGTTACAATTTGCTGCTGTTGTTGCTGCTGCGGCTGTTGTTGTTGCTGCTGCTGCAGCTGCGGCTGCTGCTGAACTGGAGAGATCGGGGTCAAACGGCCAAAGTGGGCAGCATCCTGTCTTGACTGAGATTGAAATGACTGGCCAGGAATTGCAAATGCATGTGGCTTACGAAACTGATCGTCCACCAGGTCTTGGTAGCTGGGCAAAATGCCAATGCTATGGTTCGACAAAGGACCTGAAGAGTTGCTGTTGTAGCGGTTGTTGATCCACTCCAGCTTGGCCTTGTCAGGGTGGGTTGCCATGGGCCTTTGCATGGGCTTGACAGGGCTGCTGGAGACAATACTGGCGTCGTGGTAACCTGTAATGCTCGAGTTAATGGGAGTAAAAGCAAAAGGGTTCCTGCACTCCACGGGGCTCGGGGGGACGCTGCTGCTGCAGTTGGACAGTGGTGTGCTGATAGGGGTGTGACGACCCATGGCTCCATCCACAGGGGTTATGGGAGCCATACGGGAGCACGGGCTCTCCCTCGTCAGGCTGTGAGCGAGCGTCATTTCAGAGGTAGGGGTGGGTGTCGGGGTTGGTGTCGGCGTGGGGGTTTGGACTGGAGTGGTACTGCTGTGGGCAGACGGGTAGAAGGTAGTAGTGGCCTGGTGAGTGCTGAGGATAGAGCCTTGACTGCTGGCTGACTGACCTTGCAGGGTAACGTCCACACAGTTACCGAACAGACCCTTCAACTTCATCTGCTCCTCCATTTGGACTAGCTCCTCCACAATGCTGTCTTGGGTCATGTCATCATCATTGAATGGGAAATAGTCCATGTTGGTCTGAGAACCTGCAAAATCAACCATTTCCTGTGTGAGGGTGAGCTGGCCCGAGGCTTCAGAGGGTTGGGCTATAATGGAAAGTTGGTCAGCAGGGGCTTGTTTGTGTTCTGCTGGTATCTGCTGGGCAAACGCCTGCTTGCGAAGCTCATCAAGGTGCCCCTCCTCCCATATTGTGCTCTTTAACTCACTCATCACAGAGGCTTCGTGTGGTCCTGAGTTGGCTTGTATGGCACAAGGATCCCCAGTGATCTGCTGCAGCAGCGCCTGATCGGTCGTGTTATTTCCCGCCGCCCCAGTGCTGGTATCGGGGCTGACAGAAGGGTCTTCGTGTTTCACCACCAGGTCTTGGTGTTTGACAACAGTCTGGGTGCTCTCAGTGTGTGTGATGGGTGAGTCAGAGAGTGCGAGGATCTGTGTGGGCCCTATAGAAGTGTGTTTCACTTTGCAGGGGGCACTCTCTGGTCTAGCAGGGGTTCCTGGTCTGGGGATCCTCTTCACTGCAGCGCTGACTCCGGGTTTGGGATTGTCAACTAGAGCCAGCGGCTGCTGGGATATAAACACCCTTTTCACTGGAATTGCATGGGATTCCCCGCCTGTGCGCTTCCTGGGGCTCTTGGCGTCTGCGCAGGGATCCTTTGATGTTGAGGTAACAGCAGAGGAGCCACTAGATGATGTGTTGACACTGGAGTTCTGATTATCAACAGTCAAGTACAAAGTACTGTCATGGCAGTTACTGTTATTGCTGTCCTGAGTCCCAGCTGCAGCTACAGAAGTAGGAGGAGATGTGGAGTCATTTTTTATCCTCGCCCCTTTGTCTGTTCCTGGAGAACATTTAACAAGGAAACTTGGCTCACTAGCAGCCCTGAACTTTGCCACTCTCTCCTCTTTGGCTCCTACAGCAGTTTTCTCCATGCCAGAGGCAGAGTTATTGTCATTTCCGGCTTCAGACACCACTTTGGCGTCAGCAGAGGGCATGGGAGTAGAGGCAGGAGCACTAAGTCTGACTGCAGGAGACTGGGGGGCAGCAGAACTCCCACTTTGTAACTGCTGGGATTCATCCAAAGCAGCGGTGGTGCTCACGCCAGCTGAGGCTGGTCGCACAGAAGTGCTGCTGCTGTTACTACTACTGCTGCTGCTGGGAGCGAGAGCGATGGCTGTCATCTTCACCACGTTCACTGAGCTGACATGGGGAGTGGGCATCACAGTTTTTATTGGGCTGTTGGTGATGAGCAACGTGGGGGGTGAACGCAGCGTGATGGCACTGGTGGCAGAGGGCTTAGGCAGGATCTGGGCGTACCGTGTACTGTGTCGCGCCAGCCGGTCACCTACAGGACTAGCTGAGATATTCTGAGAAGTTTTGGGGGACTGTTTGAGAGACTGAGTGACCACTTGAAAGTTCACAGGCAACACTTTTCCTTCGGCTGTCCCTACGGGACTGGGTGAGGTCATCAACTGCCTGCTTCTCTGTACCTGGGAAAACAATGAGAACATAACAGCACATTTTAAGCAAAATGATCAACAACTTGTCAGATAATAATTAAATAAAAAACTCAGTCACGTACCGTCACTGGGCTAGGGACAGCTGCTACTACAATGCCTATGGTAGGCTGAGGGGAAAGCAGAGCAGGGCTGCCACAGGGGATCGTGGGGCCCGGGGTACTGGCCTCTGTTCTCTTGACCTGGGTCTCAGTGGGCAAGGGTGAGTGAAGCTTCTGCTCCTGCTGCTTCTTCTGGATCTTGCGTTGCAGTTGCTGCTTTGCATCAACAGAAGGCGAGGGCAGGGTCTTCACCTGGGGCTGGAATGAGTTACACTCCGCTGTCGGCACAAACGCAGAAGCTGGAGTTGGTGTCTTCATTCCTATCAAGACATACGAGAGGAAAAGAGCGGTAGATCGTTGGTGGTGTTCTTGTCTTGTCAAACATCTCTGCTGAGGCATGAGCTGTCTGCAGTTCTGGATAGTTAAAATTCAACAAACATGTACTGTGTGTAGCCTAACAAACATTTTACAGCACACAGACATCATGGGGACGGTTAATTTAGATAATGCTTAAAAAATAACTACCTAAATAAGGCCTTGATAGGTGTCAAGAGGGCTACTGATTGGTGTGAATTACTTCAAGTCGAAGTGCTTTGCATAAACATCAGCTAACATCAGTAAATACACTCTCTTGTGCAGATATGCCAATACTGGTTAACAAGACTGATACTGGCCAATGCTGGCTAAAACCGATTGTTGGACAATAACTTGGTGCACTGCTCGAGTATGTGCAATCACGATTTTAAGTGACAGGTTAGTTTTAGAAAGATTTGCATTATGCATGTAGCTTCACTTTAAACATGAAGTCAGTTTTTTCATTTTGGTATTTCTGCTTTGTCGCTTGCAGTTCAAGCATCAGCGTGGCAGAAGCCGCACATTTATTTGCAATTTGTGACTGACGGTCATTTCTGAAACAGGACTTTTGATTTGCATGAAAGGCTGGGCTCAAAAAATTAGGATCACACTTAGAAAACACTCTTGAATCAGTGAGATGGAAATATGTAAAGAAAGAATAACAAACAGCAAATTATATTTTTTGACAGACGGTGATGCCTTCCGAGCTTGTATATCTCAAGTGAAAAAACACAATGTTTAAGATGTACTACAGTGCCCAATGAACTTCAAACTTACATGCACACGAGACAACAATGAAACAAACACGCCAACAGATCAATAGGACACCTTTACCTGTGGGTGTTCCGGTCATAACAGTGAGTGCAGCCATGGACTTAGTACCGATGTAGTGGCTATTAAGCAGAAAACGAGCCAGGTCCTCCACGTTGTCAAACTGACGGCTCAGGACCTTTTGAGCCCACTCACACACTAATCCACAAGCTGCAGACCTCATTTCATCTTCAGCACTCGGAGACTGGCCCGTTGGCTCCATCAGTTCACACTAGTGAGACAGAGCAGAGCAGCAGGGAGGTGAGCGTCGAACAAATTTTTCAAGTCTAACTATATGGATCGGGTTTTTTTGCAGGCAATCTTACCCCATCACCAGACTTCTGAAGGTCCAGGTTGGGTAGGGATGGCATGTGAACAAAAGCTTTCTTCCTTAACCCGCTATAACAGTATGTGCGAAGGAGTTAAGGTTTCTAAAGCATGAAGACTGTGCAAACCTAAATGATTATAACATGCCGATATTTGTACGTTTTTTTGAAATTCTGCCCTAAAAATATGACACCATCTAAGGTCAGTCATCAGCCTTTCATCTGTGAGCCAAGGATTCCCTGCTACTACCTTTCTACTTCTGTAGCCAGACTCTCTTGGAATTTTGACAAAATAGTTCTCCAGGCTTTATGAAGGTATTTCAAAGCTTTTCTCTGGATATTTGCGGTTTTTTCTTTTTTTTTACCATTTTCAGGGGAATGTTGTTTAATTTCTTAAGCCACTTCACACTAAACTATGAATCATTCAAGCACTAAAAAGGCACTTAGTTCAATGGATGAGCAAGTGTTAACACAGTTTAACAGGCAAAAAATATTTTTACACTAACAAGCTGATTCCCAAAGAGATAATAGTTGAAAACGTGGCTTCCCAGCGTGGTGTGCAGTGTGTCTTTAAAAATATCTGAGGGCACTGGACTCTTTTTGAGTTCACAAACTTGTATCTTTTCCCTTGGTTTGGTTTCTTTTCACACAGCAAAGACTCCAAGCAAACTCCAAGTGAACCAAAATGCATCACCACAAACCACATGAGAACATTTAGTCTGCTTACTGCTCAGACGCGTCTGGTGTGTGAGCAACACAAGCAAATACAAGAAGAAGGTGCTGTGTTTTGGCCTTATAGAGATAACATGGAGAATTTACATTCACTTTACAGCTAGCTGCTAGCCCATACTGACTACTTATGCACTCTGCACATCTAGGTTACCATGCTGCATCCCAGAATTCAAGAGAAGATGTTCAGCTCAAACTTGTTGCATGCACCTGCTAGTTGGCTCGGATCACGTTCACACCATAAATGAACCGCTCGCTTGGAAGTGGACTGAGACCCCCGACCATGTTCACACGTGCACAAGCAAACCACACCAAGATTGAAAACTATTTTGGCTAAACTAAAAACTGGCTAAACACCGCAGGTGTGAAAGCACACTAGGAGAGTTCAGGTATTTTGAAGAATAAAGGTTTTCACACCAAATATTGACTTAGAAGCTTTTTAGAATTGTACTAACTCTGTGTTGCCTTGTCTACTGTATTGACATTTATGTTTGCATGTTTCAGTAAATCCTTGCGCCTATTTCCCATTTTCCTAGCAAAATATAAAGACAGATGCCTCAAGACTGTTTAACTTTTTTCTTTCTTTTTTTATTTTATTAATAAATAACGGAGCAGCTTTGAAGCTTCCTCTTTTGGGGCAGCATGAGAACATGAAAAAAAACTCAAACTGGGCGTGACAAACACCCAGTTTGAGTCTTTCTTGGCATGTAAAGCCGAGAACTTTACTTTTTTCCCTTGAATTTTTTCCCCCTGAAGCTTTGTAATCCCCTTATGTTGTCTGGCCATAGGGTCTGAGCTCAGGTAAGCCTGTCCATAAAAAAGGGACCGTAGCAAATAAATGGCAAACTAACTTACATGCACTCTGGAACTTAAATTCACAGAAGCCAAGCAATGATAACTAATGGCGCAACTCCTCTCTTGACTCTATCCTCTGTGGAATTTTGAGGTTTTAATATATTTATAAAAAGCTTATTTTAAGCCCAGCTAGTAGTATCATGTTGAGATGAATTGCCTAAGATCTCTGCAAGCAAACATTAATGATCTGCCTGCTCATCATCCATACAAGCCCAACTGCACACAACTGCAATCACCTAAAAGAATCACTCATGTTGAAAAAAAAAAAAAAAACGAAGAAAGAAAAAAAGAAAGAAATACAACCAGGGTAACACTTTGTTTAAGGATATTTGGATTTCCCTCTCATTCCCAGACGACGTGCCTTCATGTTAGGAAAGACATTCTTCATGATCTTTCCAAAGTCTGCTGCACTCAGTGGATTGTAGCCGAGATTGTCACAATAGCTCCTTGTAGGAGAAGAGAACCCACATGAGATTATGACGAAACTATAACTGTCTGAGAGCAGATCGCACGTCTTCTGCAAGGTTATCCACTTACTTGTATTCATCATACACCTCTTGCTTTGGGAGGGAAGTCTCTGGGTGCTCTTCTAGGTGATTGCGTATCCAGTTGAATGCATACATCTGTTGAGTACGGCTTGACGACATGGAACTCTGATCACTGAAAGTGGTGCATAAGAAAAAGACATTTGGTGAGGCAGTACCCTCGACTGCGGTGCATCATTTCTTGTTAATACAGAAACTTTAATACCATAATCCAGGAGTGGAGGACCCCCTCTCATTCTCAGTCCAAATGGGCAGAATTTGGGGGTTGGGGTGATGAATAGATATGGGGAAACAAATGAAACACAGACAGCTAGGTATAGCAAAAGTCTACAGATTTCAGTGGTTCAATCATACAGCTGAAATGTTGAAGAAAAAGAAAAAACCCTCAACAGTGACTTAAATTCAAATTCGATGCCCCTCTAGCGTCTATCAGCCTAACCTGTGTCTGTGTAGCAGCCAGTGGATTTTTGACAAGCAATGAGACAGTGCCGATAATGTAATGAGAGCCACAACAAAGCATGTATTTGTGTGTGCGTCTGTGTGTGTGTGTGTGAGAGAGGGAAAAAAAAAGCCAGAGAGCAAAGTGGAAAACTTAGTTTAAGTGCTCGCCTGTGACATACCTTTTATCATTGCCACTGCTGGGACCAGAAGGCAACTTAAGGTAGAGGTAGAGCTTTTCGATGTCTGTAAACTTCTCAACATCTTGCTGTAAAAATAAAAACATCACAGAGAGGAGAAAAAAATGAATATGTCTGAAGAGTTTAACACACGTGCTGACGAAGGCTGTGGTCAGGCTGATGGTTTAAAATCTGGTTCATAATTCAACTCAAACAAACACGGACTCTGGAATTACAATTGTATGCAAAAAATTTTATTATTGATCCCAACTTAAGTGCTTTTCATCTGGTTTCTAAGAATGGATTCATCTCACCTCTTCCTTTTGTATTTGCCTCTTTGTTGCTAGGGGAACCAATACTTAAATGAACGAGGTGAGAGCTGTCAGCCAATAAGCAGTGAACGAAGACGCTATTTACTACACATCACTGCTGCAAGCCCTGAGTGAATTACATACACAGTCCTGACCTGCTGGCCACTGGCTGGAACCTAACTCTTCCCTTTTTAAACTTCCTGAACTTCTTTTTGGTTTTTAAGTCTGATCTGATGATCAAAATCACACCACGCCTATGTATTTCTTAAAAGACTTGCATCAAAAACAACTGCAAATGCAGATTATACTGGTGGAAATTTCTCTCAGTGCTATTCTCTCTAAAGTTACACAAGGGTTTTACTGCATAGAGAAATTTTTGGCAACCGGCAAAGAGATTTTAGCCAGAGCCAAAGAAAAAACTACAACAAAACAACACTGGAATAAAACTTTGCTTCTACTAAGTGTTATTAATCTGAGCTTCATTTACTCAAGCATAAAATTTGCTAATCAAAAAGGTCAGAAAACAAATGCAAGGCAAAACAGACTGCCACTAATCTTTGAGGTCTGATTGTGCACAGCCCTCCCAAAAAATCTCACTCTGCAGGAAAAAAAACCACTTCAATGTGTCACCTGTTCAATAAATTTTTCTACATAGTTTAAGGCATCTCGTTTTACCATTTTTGCATGACAACAGTGGATGTTAGTGGCAAACATTTGTCACAGACATAAAAAAAACAAACATATACATTTTATCTGATTCTAAAATGACAATATCATATATGTATCTTATTACTATCTTATTAATAACAGAATATACAATTTGGTACCTTTGACATAGAAATTCTGTGCACATAATGATATGCCGATAGTAGCTCTATCAAACAAAGTTATTAATATAACCACATCTCAGTGCGTTTTGAAAAAGCCGCCCTTTTAGATGTTTATTTACTGTTTTATGTGGAAGCATCAGAGGAGTCAAAGAATGGATTTTTTTTAAAAATCGAGACAAAAATGGAATAAAGCCCAAAAAACAGCGAAAACAAAAACATCTGCCTAACACCAGACAGAGGTGTTGAAATTAAAATCCAGGCTCTGTCTGCTTTACTGACGACAAAAAATAGACAAAAGCTTTATCACGTCGCTTTGATGTCACTGACACTTCTTTGCAGCTGCATAGGCGGCGAGACAGAGGGAGACGCAGCAGTTTGAGAATAATCTAAAACTGTGCATGAATAACCAGCTGAAACCAAAATACAAAAATCTTCATATATTTATATAAACATTGGAAACACTTTTGTCATTTGCTTCGCACAGTGCAAAAAAAAGGCATTCATGAACATAACATTTAATGTGTTTACATGTGTTACTAAAAAAAAAGAAAGAAAAAACACAATATAGCGTTAAGATTTCTGCATGTAAATATTAGTTAATCAAATTGAAGCTTTGTGGGGTTGGCTTTGTCTACTCTGCTTCATCAAGCATGAAACATATTTAATCATTTATATGATTTAATGAAACATTCATTGCACAACTGTTCTCCGAACGCAACAACAAACATTAACACATGACTCTGATAATGAGGGGATTGCAGATTAAGCAGTATTTACTGATACTCACCAATATGCTGTCCACTTTTGATTGTACAGATTTGCTACAATGAGAAAGAGATAAAAATTTAAGAAAGTGAATAAATAAGAAATAAAATGTCATGGATGCATGCAAGATTTTGTCAACATTTCAGCAAATAAAAGAAAAAAATCTCCCTTCCGGGTTACATTATTTTTGTACGTCGTTCAATACGACATATTTTATCATTCGCTGATATACTTTGAGAGCATCTTTGATAAAGTGAGAACATGTTTTAGGAGATTTATGAATATATTAAATCTGTAAAAAAAAAAGACATTTTGAGTCCTCTGTCTGGCAGATTCTCTCTAGGTCGCTCTCTCAAGATGAACTAAGGCAGCGGTCCCCAAGCCCCGGTCCACAGACCGGTACCGGTCCGTGAGTCGTTTGGTACCGGGCCGCGAGAGTTGAGGCTCAGCTGTGAAATGTATGGTTTTCAGAGGCTTTATCAGTTCTTAGCATTATTTTTTTTATCGTTACCCTGGTTTCCCTGGGTCTTTTCCCATGTGTTATGAATAAATCTTCTTCCTCTGGTACCGGTACTGGTTTTATTTTGTTGTATTTATCCGCGACACCTTAAAGGCCGATCCGTGAAAATGTTGTTGGACATAAACCGGTCCGTGGAGCAAAAAAGGTTGGAGACCGCTTAAGTAAGGGACTGAGTTCCAGGTTTTGGTGGTGTTGTCTTCTGTATGCTTCGGGTCACTATCATGCTGAAATATCGTCTGTGTAAGTTTTTTGCATCGTGTCTCCACGCTGCAGAAAGCTGGCATCCAATATATCAGCACCAGTGCCTTACTGTACGGCTGATGTTAGCCAGACTGTGAGTAACAACTAGTGCCTGTATCTCTTGGTCACTCTCCCGACCAAAGCTCTTCTTAGACCATCACAGAATTTTTCTGAATGACCAAATTTTAGGAAAAATTCTTGTTAATTTCCAACTTGGCTGGAACCCACTAACTTTTTATGCCTCACGGCCAGATTTAAACATCTATGGAGATCGCAATGTGGGTTTTTGAATCACACCCAACCAATGTGAATCTGCCACAGGTGTCTTCATTTACTTGCTACTCTCAGCAAAACGCTTGGTGACATTTTATCATCATTTTAGGGTTATCACGAGCAGATGCCGACTGTTTTTTTGTTTGTTTGTTTTTTTGCAATTAAAAAAAAAGCAGCATATTTTGAGTCTGGTGTTACTACACAGTAATGCTTCCATGCCATACCGGACTCATAATAACAGGGAAAATTCCGATGCGATTAACATTGCTGAAGTCTCCGTAGCGTGTGCAACAACGTGTAAAATTAGGCCTTCACTAATCACATTTTATACAGCACGTGCTCGTCCATACCATGATGCCGACGCAAATAACACGGTGGCCGGTTTCAGTTAAAAGAGACTCATCACTAGAAATATCACAAGGCTAATCAAAGCAGGTGTATCAAAGGAAGATGAGCTGAATATTTATGTAAATGAAAAGTTTCACCTTTTCATATGAAACCCCAGAAAACTAAACACACCAGAAAGCACGTTTGCAGCTTGTCACTGCTGGTTATTGTGTGTGTAATGACTACTTCAACTTAACCTTTTATTTTTTTTTAATTAAAGCCTCAGTGTAGTATGACATATCATCTGAGCAGACACGATAATAGCAGCAAACGTGCATCTGGTTAATCTTAATCCCAGTGCTTTTAAATTTGCGACGTGCTTCTTTTTCCTTGTGGTCTTCATGAGTGATCTTTACTTTATCCCTCACGCGCTTCTGACTCTTATCTACGCACAGATGCTGTTTACATCTTTGGCTTCCTTTTTTTTTTTTAATTGCTTTCTGCTGGAAATGAGCCCGTGTGGCCATTGATCTCTTTTTCCCCCTTGTATTTAACATAAACTTAATTTGCTGTAGAGTAATGATGAGGTAAGGGAGGGAGGAGGGACAGAAACTGGTGAGTAATATCCAAAGCCACAGTGCACAAAATAACGTACTGGTTTTTCAGAAGGAGCATTTCTATTTATAAACACACGTTATTCCCCCAAATGATGCAGCCCTCTCATTAGGAGCATTAAATCAGAGCGAGGCTGGACGTGTGGAGCTGCCTGCTTTGACACCTGTCATCCCGAGCATCAGCACCGCCGGTGGAGTCGGTGTCATCTATTATAACATGGCCTCCTATGGCTCGATGCTAATGACCATAGCTACCCCTGTTGTAGGTAACCCGACGTTACCGTGTCGTTAGCGCACAAACAGGAACCAGACGGAGCGGCGCGGTTCGGTGCCGTTGTGTTTCTCTGAAATATTTACGCCTAGCACGGCAGCAGCCGTGTTGTTTTTCGGGCAGCTTTTTGTGCAGCACACTGCCTCCTTGCCACTCCACAGTCAGATACGCTAATTACAAGGCTACGGCTAGCGAAAAGGACATTGTGGCCGCTTGTGGATCGCTTCCATCCTTACCAAATTGAATTCTTTATTTTGAACTGTAACGCGTTAGCCTCGGGCCCCTGGAGTCCTGGCACCAGCGCTGGAAGAGAGCCTAATCCCGAGGCAGGCTTCTGACCAGGTTGTTGTTGATCATCAGCCATCACGATGGAGGGGTGGTGGGGGAGCTTTAACAAGTAGGCCTCATCCCCGGCTGTGCACTGCACCGGACCCACCGCTGCTGGAGCGGCTCAGTCAGCTAGGACAGCCCGCTGAATCCACCACAGAGCATGGCTACAAACACTGTGATCTGACCCTCGTGAAGCACAAAACAAAACCCCCCAAAAAACACCCGGGAATACAAAAGGCATATCGCAGGGTTATCTCCGCTGCCGCAAATTGCACGCCTGCAGCAGCCAGCAGCAGCTACAGACGGAGCTGCCTGCGTCAAGACGCACGCGAGCTGCAGCGCCAGACCGGAAGTAGAGAGGTTTTTTTTAGGGTGAAAATAAAATCCCGATGTTTGCCATGTCGAAAGTTCACTCATATGTGTGTGTGTGTGTGTGTGTGTGTGTGTGTGTGTGTGTGTGTGTGTGTGTGTGTGTGTGTGTGTGTGTGTGTGTGTGTGTGTGTGTGTGTGAACTTATTAAATCGGTGATGAATTCTCTTAAAAGTCATAACACACACCAGGTAGGAAGCATAAACTTGTTTTGGCTGCTAGAATAAGTTTAGGAACTGCTAATACACACCACAGTGTGTAAAATCCACAGTTTCTGCACTTGAAGTACTTGAGAAACCTGCATTTAATTACATTTTAATTGTTAATTGATTTGAATAGTGAATCTAGGACGCCACTGACATTGCCCCGTAGAGCCATCCATTTTACCCTTATGCGTATCCATTATATTATATACATTTAAATTTACTTACCTTTTCTAATCTGCATCTTTGGAGTGACAGATGAGGATGCTAAGGATAGGGTGAGATAGAGGCAGATGATCTGCTGTAGTGATCACTAAAGGGAGCCGTTGAATGAAGAAGAAGAAGAAGAAGAAATATTTTAATGAATGATAGCTGGGCACAGCTGTTATCTAAATGTCTGTGATGTGGTTTTTTAAAATTATTATTATACTTTATTATCTTCCACTGCAGACCAAAGAATTGAACAGGCAGCTGAAAAATGTCCCTGTTGTTAATAAGAAAGACATTATTAATCAAATTATGTTAAACAAAAAAAATAATTCTTGCCTTAAATTTTCTTCAGCCTTATGTATAAACTAAGCAATGAAGCAAATATAGGGTGGGTCTGCTCAATTCTATCTGCCTGATAAACTTAGAAACTTAGTTTCAAGTAACAGTGCACGTAGTAATTGATTTAAACATGACACACCATTATCCCAACATCTGCCTTTGAAATTTGAAAAATTCCAGGAGGCTTTTATTTGAAAAGTCATCAGCGGGACTTCAGGGTCTCATAGCGTCTCACTTGACGCGCTGTAGTTCCCACATGCACCTGCAGGGGGCTGCTGCAGGAAGCTGGTTGATCAGATAGTGACAATGACGGGTAAACAGCCAGGATAATATCACTTTGCCATGTAAACCAAGCATTTATAAACAAATATATTGATCTCAGTATCTACCGACGCACTTGAATAAAACGGTGATCGAAAGAGACGATAGACGAGGAAACGCTGATACACCAAAGAGGTGTCACAGACAGGTCGCTCCAAGATTGTCTTTGCTCATTGAGCAGCTTGCTATTTTTTTCCTACTTCGGCTGAAATCTGAGACACAGTCGGCAGGAAAAAAATAGCCCAAGAGCATGACACTAATCGAGACCATCGGCACCAGATCTAAATATAACGTTTACTTATGCTACATCTGCCATAAATGAGATATTTCCACGTGGCAAATTAATTCAGTGGTAATAACCTGTTTTAACCAACGCGTGATCAGCAGTGGTTTATAGAGCTCCTATAAGGGAAAAATGCATGTGAAAATTCAAAAGAATGAAGTAACCAGAGCAAGAAAAACAAGACCTAAATAAATGCTTATTCATGACTTATTTTATGCTGCCATCTGTTGATGGAAACTGGTAATGTTACTCCAATACTCTACAAGAAAGCAACAGACACACATGGGTGGGTGGGCACGTATGAGCAAGTACACAGTGACTGGAGTGACCTCATGGCTCCGAAGACAAGAATAACAGGAAGAAGAGGAAATAGTACCAACGGTGCTGCTCGATTTCTGCTACTTCTGCAGGACTTCATGCTGCTCTGCCCCAGCTGTGTTTGTCCACATGTTTGTTTAATGTCCACAGGACTGTGTGTAACAGCTTCTCTGTTTGCCTTTGCAGTGACTAAGCCTTTATTTTTTCTCAGTGTGAGTGACCTTATGAGTCAGAGGCCCAGGTTAGACATCCAGGTGTGGAGATATTAACGTTACTGACAATCCAGTGCATGGCTTCTTTAGTTGAATGTTACAGAGTTTAGTGTGCCTGCAGTGAATAGCAGAGAACTGGCATAGAAATTAAACTCAGGTTCAGCTAGACGGGTTATTCTCATTTTAGCTTGTGTTGCAAAATGGGACGAAATAGTATTTGTGAGTGAATGATTCCTGCAACTAGTTCCTTGTGAAAAGCACGGCAAGAGCACTCAATTCATTTTCTATTCCTATAATTAAGAAATAGTAAAACTCAAGGGTCTGGTTGATTTTTACACACTGCACAAATTATATATAAAGAAACAAGGACACAAACTGCTTCCTGGGAATATTCTAAAGTGATATTCTGAAAGAGACAGAGGATACAATTTGGGGAGTTAAATTTAAAACATGTATCTGTACATGTCAAAAGGGCTAAAGTCTAAAAAGCACCACTAAAACATGTGTTTTGCACGGTATGGGATGAAATGGGGCTTTGATCAGGTGTTCTCACAGACTATTTAGTCTATATGTGTGTGTGCATGTGTATCTGTGAATATGCAATACTGGGCCTGTTACTGGGATTATAAAACCAAATACATGTAACAAATTATAATAAAGGATTTATGACGTAATAGAACAAGAAGGAAAAGTGATAATTATTTGTTAATAAATAGTGGAAAAAATAAGCTTATGCTTCTTCCTGCTCCTTGTTTGGAACATGTTAAGCTATTTATTATAATTATTATTTTTTCTTGTGTTTTGTTTGTGTTTTTTATTGTTGTTGCGTTATTTTTAACGTGTTCAAAATAAAGCCACACATTACATTACAATAAAAAATGGATTGTATTGTATCACAGGAAATAATGTGTACTGATGCACATTACATGCCGCTCTTATCATAGGAAGGAAGTTGGTGTCAAAGCCTGAGTTGAGACGCCTCTGACGTTGTCTTTTAATTTTTCTTCTAAATGTACAGTAGCTGCATTATATTTGATGATGTGTATAAAATGCACTCTCACAGATATCCCCAGTAATTATAAAAAGCATGCATGTGGTAGGAAAAGCTTCTAAATGCTTTTTCCAGTATGGACTTTCTTCATGATTTTTCCTGAGATTAATTCAGTTTGGTTTGGATATAAAAACATGGGGTTTTACTCCCTAATCTACTATTTCATATTTATTTGTCGCTATATAAACTATTGTTCTATTATAAGTGATAGAAAAAGTATCCAAATACACTTTTATTTGTTGGATGCTTTTATTGTGTTGTTTTCATTTAGGAGCTTTACAAAGACTGTGTTTGGTCAGTGTGCGCTTAAACCTCTGTTACCCTTCAGAGACGGTTGCTTTCATTTTATCACTGAAGAAAAATTGTGTGTAGGTGTTTCTATAACCCTGTGGTAGCCTCATCATGATTATGTTGTGCAGGTGTCAGGAATCCAGGCCAGTTCCTCAATTTAAAAAAAAGTGTTTGTGTTCAGGTAGTTTTGAACATGCAGACATCTACTGTATGTATGTTATTGATGTTTTATTTGGTATTAGAATTCATCTTTTTTAAATCATCATATTTCATGTAATTCACTTTAGTTTTAGGATTATTACATTGTCCCATTAATGCATTTGGGCTCGCGGAGCACCTACTGCAAGTTATATAATACTGTTTTGGTAAATGGCTGTTTCAGTTGCTGTTCATGGAAAGTCCTGCCACCTATTTTGCATCTGAGATTTAGATTACTGCCTATTATTAGATGTCATAAGGTCATATTTGCTGAGATTTACGTAGCCTTGTATTTACAGTGTTACCCGCTGATTAATGAGAAATTATGGAAACATCTTGAGCGGCCAAATGTTACTGAAATAGGGCCAGGTTTGGATAGCGGGCCACTATTGGCTCACTACTGCTGCAGTGGTTTAGAGAGCTCATGAGGCAATATTATGTATAATAAGCTGTCCCATAGAAAGCACACACGTGGCACAAATGTTGAAGTTTTGTGTGTGTGTGAAATGTAAAGAATTTTGTTTGTCATAAGGATAAAACTCGATCCACTGCTGATTCAGTACAAACCAAACTTGAAAAAAAAAGTCAATATTCCCATGTGTTACTGGAAATAAGATGTTTATAACTTGGTTGTACCCTAAAACCTACAAGAGTATGAACAAAATGTATTACTGGCCTAGATATTCTGGAAAATTTACCCCATCTTTCCATTGCTATCACACACATCCATCAAATGTTGTCATCTCTAACTTGTTAACAACACCGGGGGTGTAGAACGGTGGCTCTTTATCTGAATTTCAAGAAAACGTTGTTTCCTTGTTAGTCAATGTTTTCTCACTCTATTTTTGACCTTTGGTTGCTGGCTACTCTGGACTGATTTATTTTACTGTCAATCTCCTGTCACTTCTGATTTGGGATAGAAGCCCTCATCTCTGCAGTCTTTGCCCTTGCTCATTCCTCCAAATGTTAAGTTTTGCTCAATGATCTCCTCAAAGTGGCATTTTGGTGGCCATTTCACACCACACTAAAAACTTACACGTATCTAACCCTCTTCTTTTTAGGACATAAATTAGACTTCAAATATAAAGCCAATATTAAAACAAAGGATAACACAACAGAAGCCCAAGAATTTTTTTGATAATTTTAAGAGAAATGAACCAATGCTGGTATCCCACACAGTAGCTTATCAATGTTTTGTTTGTTGTACGGATTTAATTTAATGACACACTTCCTGTTGATCTAGTTGGTGACATATAAGACTGGCGGTGACCTACAGCCGCTTCTCCTCATAGGTGCAGATGAATGTGGGACTGCGAGGTCATTGTGGCGGAGAGGACAGTCAGCCTGGATCTCACGTGCAGCCGCGGCCTGTCCAATCCTCTTACAACCCCCACTTCTTTCAGCATTCAGGCCAAGATCAGCTTGCTGTGTGCAGGTCTTATCCTGAGGATACAGAAGATCCTCGGTGCAAAGTCACGCCAGCACGTATCAAACGCCACGGTAACACATCTACCTCGTGATAGCTTTTGAGATGCATTCACTCACACACTTTTTCAGAGAGTTATCTGCACATATCTGCTCTATGGCTTTTAAATTTCATTGCTTCTCCAGATATAACCACATTATAATGAAATCAACAGATAAATTTGCCAAATCAAACCATTTTATTATCTATTTGTATGCTATTGTCAGCAAAACAGTTATATTAGAAAAAAATAATTTATTTCTAATTAAAGAAATCCAAAGCTCATTAAAGAATTAGTTTAAGAGGTTCAAAAGAAGAAACACAACTAGTCAGTGAAAAAACCCGATGATTGCTGATGTTTAAAAAAATCACATGATAAAAAACTCAAATACAAAAAAAGCCAATTATTTAATTGATGAAAATGCTAAAAATCATCAGTGGCACTGTTATTTCTGTGTTCTGTAAAAAGAAGAAAAAGCCACAAGGAAGCACTTTCAGTCATTTAACCTGTTATCAGACCCTCCGCTAAAAAAACAAGGATCTGACCACAATGTGTTAGTACTTTTGCTCACTTTTTCCGTTGGCTTATCAGTTCTGTAACAGGGTGAAATATGGGAGTCCCTGCTTTGACGTCACTTACACAACCTTTCCCAGGCCAGGCTGTTATTACAGATTTTATTCAGTGTTTTTTCCCTTCATTTTCTTGGCATCCTGTGGAAGAGCGGATGGGAAATTCTGATGTCATCAACCTTGGCACAGCGGGACAGAGGAGCATGCAGACCCTCAGGGTGCCACTATTGGTGCCCATGTGTTTGTGCCCCGTAGATGGTGAAATAGATGGTGTGGTGCTGCCCGCCTGTGCTGCACCTGCGTCCCAGCATGCTGATTGATCAGTTTGGTCATGTGGAATGTCACCATCTGCTCCCTAGTCCCACTCACCCCTTCTTGTGTGAATGCCAATCACTGGCAGGAAGATAGTTATTTAAGCCATGTCAAATCAAGCGCATGGCGAAGAGCAATATGCCAACAACACTTGAAATGTGCGTTGCAGGCATAGTAAGCACAACAGCACATCTTACATAAAAAGACTAACCATAAGAGCTGCAGAAGAGGTCTTTACTTCTGGTTCCCTTTTCAGTTTCGAATTATCTTCTCACATCTATGCAAAATTCAAATTTTGATTACTGAGTTTAGCAATCACGCTGTGCAAGTGTTTCTATGTGTTTGCATGTGTAATTCCTCATTTAATTTTGATCACGACTCCTTATTTGTTTTTCCTCCACCCCCCCTTGGGTTTCTCTTTTTTTCTTCTTTTGTTAGCTTCTTAATGGCCAACAACATATCAGGGGGCCATCAGGAGTGACATTCCTCTTTGTGGAGCGTCATAACCAATGACATTTCAACCGTGGCAAAATAAAGATATGCAAATCGGAGCTCATTAACATTTGCATTACCTGTTTGAATAATCGCACTTCTGACAAGGCAGCAATTAGCTAAGATTGATGCAAAGTTCAGGGTCAGGGGACTGTATATATTTGCTCTTGGATCATTTGCCCAAGATATGTGTGAGTGTTGGTGTGTCAGATAGAAGAGCTGATCTCTGTCAGCGGAAAAGGTCAGTCAGTGGCCACTGGTGTACCTGAATACCTGAATTAAAATAAAAACAAAACAGCAACACACAAATATATATATATATATTATATATATCTATATATATCTATATATATCTAAATATCTATCTCTCTCTCTCTCTCTCTCTCTCTCTCTCTATATATATATATATATATATATATATATATATATATATATATATATATATATGGATGTATTCTATAAATTTAGAATATTTACTCAGCATCTTTTTAATAAAGCACAGTCCTGAAGGTCAAGAAATTGTTGTTTTGATGAAGCCGAAGTGACTGACCTCCTAACCCAATTGAGCAGTCAGGATTAGGCTTTACCTTAAGGAACCTGAGTGCACTGCACAGCTCACCTTCAGAACATAACATGTTTTTCTACTCTCAGCTCTATAGTTTGCAGTTTATTCAGTAGAAAACTGTCATTTAAAAAAAATGCATATTTATAAATTGTAATTAAATGATCCCATAATGGGCAGCCACGGCAGACACCGGGTTAAAAGTTTAAATATAAACACAAATTTCAAGATTCTAGGTCGCTGTTATTTTGGCCACTTTGCTCCCACTGCCCTGCGGTGTTACTGTAAACACTGGGGACGATGACTTCAAGATAAAGGCTTTGCTGCTGTCTTGCTTGGAATTATTTGATTGGATTCTAGTGAGGGCTCTTTGAGCCAAAAAGCTGTGCCAGGACAGTGTGCCACACTGTGCATCACGCCAACCACAGTGTACATAAGATCACAAAACATAGATTTGCTGGTACTATTCAGAACTCATTCGCTTTATTAATCTTTTCCCCCCATGAATTTGTGACTCCCAGATGTTGTGCCTTGAGGTGAGTCTAGGTGTGCACATTACTGCTGAAACTGCATAAAAAGCAATTAATTAGACTTAAAATTACTTAGACTTTAAGCGCAGATCAGTGGGTATGCCTGACAACAAAGAGCACAAAACTACAACAAACTACGTCATAGGTGCCTTCACCTAATAATATGCAATTAAAGAACATCTCAGATCACATATAGGCCATTTTCCCCACAGGTGTGGCTTGACATTTTTTGGCTTTACCTTTTGTATGCTTTAAGAACCACCGGTGTAAATATCAGTTGTAGGGCATCAGACAGCGGCTTTGGCCTCAAACAGGATGTCTGACTGTTAATGTTACGCATCACCCAGACAGACTGCAGTATTAATAACCTTTGACCCAGCCGCTGCAGGAGCTTCTCACGCTACACGTGCCTACAAATTAAGACTAGTTTCTATTTATAAATGTGGGTCAGACAAGGGTGTGGTAGGCTGTCCTCTGTTTACTGGAAACCTCTACCTGTCTAACGGGAGATTAGTGCTCTCTGGTCCTGAGGAGGGGATTGCTTCCATGAGTATTTTTCATGCAGGACACAATAACATACAAAGAACAAAAAGTCAAGCATAACCTCAGTGTTGTAGTTTTTTCTTCTTCTTTTCTTTACCTTGCCCAGGTGTTTGCTCGGGTTTAGGTGGGATTTCCCTGATTGTTATTTTTTACTTAAAATAAATTCTGTTCATGTCCAGTCTCCATGACAATCAAAACTGTGGACAGTAAAATTAAAACAAGAGCAGAAAAAGAAAACTATCTCATAGCCATGTTTATTTCACAACCATTTTATTTTAACACTAAAAAAACACAACAACAGGTTGCTCATAATATAGATGTCCACTCGGTAACAGCGTCAACTCCCGGCCACCCCTCGCTGCTGCCTGAAATGGTCCTGCCCTCATTTGCATAAGTTGTCTGCGGGTTGCTGCATGACCAGCAGGGGTAGGTTAGGGGAAGGAGTGCATGTGGACTGTACACACATGAGTGGAGACACGAGCAGAGGAGCTGTGCGTGGACTGTATCGTGAGCCTGGACTCTTGCACTGAACCAGCAGAGTTATGTACTGCGCTCACCCCGTCTCTGGCGCAGGGAACAACTCACTGATGCACTGCTACAACATGAAACCAGTGAGTACATATTTATATATGTATATATATTACAGTTATATTTCTGTCATTTCCCCTCCCAAGGTTACGTGGGTGTGTTTGCTGATGATGCATTTGCACTGTCCTCTCAGATGTTTGTTTGCTGTATCTGTGCCCTCATTGACTGAATAACCTTTTCTTTTTAATAGATGAGATTTTAGCAGACTTGCATCAGCAGGAAACACATTTGCATACACAACTTGTAAAAGTTAAAAGTGTTCTCTTTCCTTCTTTTTGTGAGAAACTTAAGAGTTTGTGAGAATTTTCGTTGCTTTATTGAGATCATTAGATGCACCACGGGTTAATCTGTACATGCTTCTCTATGAAGGGCAACAAAGAGATAGAGCTTTACATTTTAAGGGTGTCTGTGCTTCAATAAGCTGTGTGCGTGATCAGAGCTTATTCTTTAACTTCTGCAGTTGCAGGTTAGAAGAGGACGAAGAGTTTCTGTGTTACTCTTACACTTGGTTTGTTTTGTCATAATCAAAAGGAGAGTTATTGACAACTTACACACATCTTCATGCACACAATGCTAGTAGCATTTATTTACGTATAACTGTAATATCTCAGTGATCTTTCTCTTAAGGTTAACAAGAGAGAAAAATAAAACGACAAGCATCAACTCGTGCTTCCTGTTTGCTGCCAGAGTATCATGTAGTCAAGCCTAGCAGCAGAAAACATCTTGACATGAAGCAGATTGCTGCTATTTCTATTTGATTTAACCCCACTATGTTAGAGCAGTCCCTCCACCACTGCAGCCATTATCAAAGGCAGCTTTGATCTCTGTGAGACTAACCATATCCAGACATCGTGGATCAGAGAGGCAGAAAATTGGTTGCATGTGGCTGGAGTTGGCCATGGTGGAGCAGAGAGTGGGCCCTGAATAGCAAGTTGAGCTTTTACTCATGCAGCATCGTAATGCTGTGTACTTTTGTTGTTTGCCTGTTTTTGTTTTTATTTCCCCAACTTTATCCTTATTTATAGACTAAAAAAACACAGATTGTAAAGAATAGATTGTAAAGAATATTTATCCAAGATGTTTTAAAACAAATGTCAACCTCTTGAGTATTTTAATGTCCTCCTTTTTTTCTTGTGGGGCTTAGCTACTTAAAAAAAAAGTCCTTTATCATTTGTGATGCCATGATTGATGGTTAATAAATCAATGCTATGCTAAAAGAGGGTGCTATGGTGACGGCTCTTCTCCAGTGGGGGCCAGAGAGGGCGTGCTGGGGCGGGGGTGTGACCATTATTAACGGGTCGCCTGCTATGCTGATGGTAAGGAGGACAATTGGCTTTATCCTCTGCCATATGCTGCCCATGGCGGCTCAGACGGGCCCAGTGTCGACAGGGGCTCCTCTGTTTGGCCTAGCCCACAATCACCATGGGACTCATGCCAGCCAGGGTCATGGCTTGTGTGTGTGTGTGTGTGTGTGTGTGTGCGCGTGTGTGTGTGTGTGTGTGTGTGTGTGTGTGTATGAGCCTGTGAGTGTGCACGCACAAGGATACTCAAGAGAGTCTTTAATAGCCTGCTTTACAGAACTTGTCGTCCGGGTAACTGACACCCCATTGATGCTGCGCAGGGAGGTTTATTTTCATTTCCTGGGGCACATCAAAGCAATGGAGAGAGGTGCAGGTGCAGCCCAGAGCTCTTGGTGTGTTTGAGTAAGTGAGCATGTGTTGGTCTGATTTTTTTTTTTTTTTTGTGCATATGTGCAGTTTGCAGCATCAACACTGGTCAAGAAAGAATTAAAAATATAAAAAAGCTGAAGGTAGCTTTAGTTTAGTCTAAATCTACTAGCCGTTAACAATACTTGGTTTCCAACAGGAGAGGATCATTAGGATCAGACTCTTTTATCTGTTCGGTTTCTCTTTGAGAACAATTCACAAGAAGACCTGGATTTCAATTTTATTCGGGAGGGTGTCCTATCCCAGCCTTCTGAAGCCAGCCGAACCTGATCGTGATTAGGGCTGGGATTTCTCATGGTGAATGGTTCCTAAATCCGGATGAGGAGGTGCATGGATCTGCAGCTTATGGATTAGCGCAATAGCTCTAAGTGTGCATCAGCTCTCTGCTTTGTTTTCATAATACTGTTGCCTCATCTCGCACTCACAGTATTCACGAGTTAGTGTCAGTCAGATTGGTTTTTGCGATACTGAGACAAAGAAATTTATGCTCAGAGTTCATTTTATTCTCTTACTTTTCTTTTCAGGCTTATGGGCAGTCTCCTGGTGCAGACATCGCCACCCAGAACTCATCTTCACATCTGTCGCCCAAGGCCCCCAGCAATGTGTTTGCAAGCATGTTCTTTGGTGAGCTCAAACCCTCTTTACAATTCTGCTGCAGTGCAGTCAGTTTTGATAACAAAATATAGGAAATAAATGCAAATTTAAAAAGTTTATTATTTTATTACATATGCTATCTACTTTCCTATACTTTAGTTGCAAGTTTATAGGTCTATATTTCATATTAAAATATACACGCTCTCTTCACCAGCTGTCTTCTCATAAAAATCTATTTTTACTAAAGTTCTCACTGGTTTTGGAAATATTGTTTTAGCAAATGCCTAAATTGGTGTTCAATATGAACTGGCATTCATTATAACACTAATGGTGTACTCGCCGGAAACCCATTAATATTCACCACAAACAGTCAGTGGGACAAGGAGTAAAGTTGATAGCTGGAATCAAGTTACCGTAACATATTTTCACAACTTACCCAAAAGTCCTATGATTTCACTCCTTTTTCTGTCTCTGTATTAAAGCAAAGTTAAACCAAAAGATCAAAAAAACGTGTCCTCCATTTCTGATTCTCACCGGAGAGAAGCCAGTCTGTGTGAGAAACACAGTTTTAAAGTGTAGCATGAAGAAAATTTTTCTCCAGAGTTGAAATGCTTTAACTCACATGAACACAGACTTGCCTCGATTCACGTCCCCGGTGGTAAATATTGCATCAGTTACTGTCACTCCTTAAAGTTTTGGTTGTTTTGGTGTGAAGAGGTCAGAACAGTCTACAGCCGTGCTAGCCGTGCTATTAAGTTCATTAAACATAATGTTTGCCATGTTCATCATCTCAGGTTAACTCAAACATTAACTCATTAGCCTGCAATACAGCTGAGCCTTATTGGTTTGGACGTTTGGACTCATCATAATTCATTGCGAGGTAGATAGATGGTATATGTGCACCACAGACAGTATAAAAAATAGATATAGATACAGTGACATCACCCACGGCTTTCTGGAGTCGTGTTTTGAAATGTTGAGATCAGCCACCTTGGTTGCAAAAACACATTTTTTAAATGTGTGGACGTGATCATGGCTTGTTGATCTTAACTTGTTAGCCATTAAGTGTGTGGTTTCATGCCACAGTTAATGCTGATTTAAAGAATACTTAATTTTTTTTTTATTCAATATGACCCAAAAATGAGCGACTAAATCCATAAACTCAGCAGGAGAGTGAAGAAATGAAGACTGGAGGTCATTTTTCTCATAGAATTCTAGACGACCAAAATATTTCGGCAACCACAGCTATCGCCATCTGGTGGCCTTCAGATAAAATACAGGTTTAAGGCGCTTCAGCTGTGTCTTCATTTTTCCTGGAAGCTACGTCCGATTTTCAAACTGTCTATGGAAGCTCAGAACAATTTTTTTTAAAGTCTGTTATTCTGGTGTTTATTGTAGTTGTCAGATATTTTACTTACCCAAAAATCCAGCGGAGAGCGTAAGTTGTATTACATTTTATTGGCAATCCACCCAGTAACTATGATGTCTCAGTCTTGGGGGTAAAAGAATCAAAGAAATGCCTAAAAAGCACCATGAAGATTAGATAAAGTCTGTGTACTTCACTTTATTTAAAGATCCGTTTGTATTCTCAGCTAAGCAAATTCAGCTGAGCATCATCGTGTCACACGTTAATGAGCATTGCTTTAACTGAATCTGGACTTCACTGATTTCATAGAGTGCCACTGTAGAGCTTCACGACCTGTCTGGCTGTTTGAGATGCTGCTCCAGTGCAGGCTATAACATATTATTACTCATTTTAGAGGGGATGGGCAATTCGCCGGACATCTGGAATGCTGTAAATGGGCTGAACCAGCAGGGCTATGAAGGTGCACTGGGAGCAGCCACAACCCACCAAACACAGCCGGGGAGTTACAGCAGCCTGCAACCGGCACACGGTCACCTGGTGAGATTTACCACTGGGACTTTGGGCGTTGATAGCAACAAACTTTCTGACCCCTGTTGTTTTTTTTAACTGCATGTTTTCCCCCACTCTTCAGGACTTCTCTCCACATTCAGTGTTGGCTGTGGACATGAACAGGGCTCTCCCGCCCATGTCCACTTTTCATCGTAGCAATGCAGTCTCGCGCACTCAGTCAGTCAACACCTCAGAGAGCTCTGCAGGTCAGAAAATGGAAATGGATACATGCTTTCCCTAATTTAACTGCTCTTTATCACGTGCTTATCTTGTATAATAAATATTTTCTTTTTTAAATTCAGTCTCAGGGAGCCAAGGAAATGTGTCAGGACCATCACAGACAGGCGACACCTTGGGCAAAGCTTTGGCCTCTGTAAGTACCACCACCTCAATCCTATTAGATCTAAGTCCTGAGAGCCCCAGTGGTATAATGCAAAACTCCCCCACTGCCAATGACAGGACACTGCACATTAAAAAGAGCTACTCTCATGCTGCACGACATTTTATTGGTTGCTCACAAGTAAAATGACCAGAATTCACGAGTTAAGTTGAGATTACGAGCCTATGAGGTTGCGGCTGCAGCCGTAAAAACCCATCCAGAAATGACAAGTTGTGCTTTTAAAATGATCCACACCCTGGTCACACTCCTCCTGCTCCCCCTCTCTCCTTTTTGTCGCTGTCTGCTGTTAGATTTACTCCCCTGATCACACGAGCAGCAGTTTCCCCTCCAGCTCATCCACACCGGTGAGGTCTCCGTCTCCGCTGCCCAATTCAGCAGAACCTGCAGGTAAACTGGAGCATAGCACACGTCAGCGAAATATAATTTACATCATCTATGTTCTGTTTCCCTGATGTTTTAAATCCGGTTGTTTTCTTCTTCTCAGGTAGCAACATGTGGCCACGGAGTTCAGTTCAGGCACCAGTCTCACCACATTATGAGTCTTCGCTAATATCGTTGGTAAGGAAGTAATCTGATATCACTGAAACTTTGATTATTTATTGAGTTACGTCTAGACATCACAGAGGTGGCCTTATGAAATATCTGGTATATTATAAGAAAGATTAAAGTGGGTGTGCACATGTGCCAACTTCAGCTTATTTCATGCCGATATAACAATTCTGATAATGTTGAAACTATTTGGTGCCATTAAAGGTTTGACTTTTGGTGATGTTTCTTTGAGAAACAACTTAAGCCAAAGATTAATAACACAAAATAGCAGGTAATAAACCCCTAATCAAAATTAAAGCACAAGCTTCTTGTACCTCACAGCGGGCCTTATTATTTCCAAGAAAAGGGCATTGAAACGCCCCAAAAGACACCAACAACACAAACAGAGGTCCAGTTCAGTTTCTCCAGTTAGCAGAGGAGAGGCCTAGCAGGTATCCGTTGGTTCCAGCTGTGCAGGGACACCTGTTGATCCAGGAGAGCACACCCATAATTCTAGTATCGGGCAGATGAGTTATTAAAAAAATTAAAATAAAATCACCCAACTTTGAGTTGTTCTTCAAAAAGACAGAAATTGTCTTTTTAACATTTATAATGTTGTAAACAACATTATAAGGTTTTGGCTTGGTTATAACTTGTGATAACATTTTATAATACAGCCCACGGCTCAGGTGTAATTCCCCTGTAATTAATTAAATCAAATGTAATTTCAGTGTATTTAATTTGAAATTACAATGTAATTATATTTACCTACAAATACTTTAAGGTGGATAACAAGTCAGGTTTTAAAGGAAATAGCGCAATAATTACACTTCAAGTAATTTTAAATAGTGTGTAATTTCCTGGTAATGTTGCAGAAAAACAAACAATATTTTGCCATCTTACATAATAAATATGCAGTATTTATTTGGGCACAGGGCATATGAGGGAGTTAATTAATCTTGCCTTTTTCTTTATTCAGCATTCATTATGTTGATGTGTATGATGGCTGTTCTGTTATTTAATTGTTCTTTTTTTAATCCAAATGTGATCAAGGACTGTTTTCTGTCTGTAACTTAGAAGAAAAAATACCATCAAAATTTGCAGGATTATGTAAACTTTTGATGACACAATTATAACAATGAACTGTTCTAAATCCCTACTTTATATACCTACTATTAAATAGGTGGATGAAAAGACCATCCATCATGCACATCAGCATAATGACTTTTAAATAAAGATGCAACAAAAAATACAACAAAGATATGAAATGCTAGCTTAATCTGCTCCATAATATGGCCCACGCTCTAAAAAGTACAGGGTACTTACAATGTAAGATGGGGCAGTGTTGCTTGTTTTCTTACAAAATTACAGTGATGTTATGCACCACTTAAAATTACTTTGCAGTATATTTGAATTAATTACGTTGTTTCCTATAAAAAAAACTTGACTTGTTAGCCCTTTATTCTTGTGTATCTAACTTAATTTTTTGTAATGCATTATAATTATATTGTAATTTCAAATAAAATACATTGAAATGCCATTTAATCACTGAAGGAACTACTACTACTGTCTTGCTGTTTTGGGCAAGAGGGTTTGAAATTTAGAGTCCTTTTTGTAAATTTTGAGGATTGTCCCTCTGGTGTTTTCAGTCTCAGGTGGAGGATCGTCTGGACAGACTGGATGACGTAATCCACGTCCTGAGGAACCATGCCGTTGGCCCCACCGCTGGTCTGCCCAGTGACATCCACGGGTTGCTGAACCAGCCCAACCACGGCCACCCGGGCTCTGCCAGCACCCTGCCGCTCAACTGTCACAGTCCAGCAATGGTTAACAACCCTTACTTTGAAGTATTTAAAGAAGGACAGGGCAGTGTGCATGGAAATTCCCTGTTGTGTGTGTGTGTGTGTGTGTGTGTGTGTGTGTGTGTGTGTGTGTGTGTGTGTGTGTGTGTGTGTGTGTGTGTGTGTATCTGCGCTGGCATTCAATTCCAGGAATTTTTCCACCCACTACGTCTGCATGTTTTCCTAATGTAAAGGTTGCTGTCCTTGAAACTGGAAACTGAGGACAATAGGAGCGCTGTGATGTGCTGTCCTTGTGTGTCCAGTATGTGCAGACTTCTAAATCCACTGTAGGGTGATTGGGGATGGAGAGGGGGAGGCAGCACGGTGCACTCCCATTCCACCATGTTTCCCTTTGAGCAGACCAGGGGATTTTAGCTCAGCTGGAGTGGAAGTGTATGCAAGGGAAAGGGGTTTTTAGTGTAATCCGCTGCGAGAGGGGGATATTAAATTCTCTCACTTTTATTTTATTTTTTCCAAACGATGTGTCAGTGAATCATTCCTGAAGAGAATTAGGGGTATGTTTAGGGAGTATATAGTAGTTTAAAGGGAAGGATTAAGATTGTCTGAGATTAAATTAATTCTGTAGAGTGAGAGATCCGCACAGGGTTGCTTTGGAAATGAGAGGGCAGATGTTGTTTTGTGGCCGATTTGTCTCTAGCTTGGATACTATATGCCACTGAGTGTCTTAGAAAGATTTATGGAGCCCTGCAGTCACATTTAGAGGATCCCAGTCTACAGAATACTTAACCATTGACTTATGAACACATGAAGAATGGTCTTATGTCATTCTCTGTGTCATAAAGGTTGAAGCTGTCAGTATGAACAACAACCACTCCGCCTTCCAGGGCCGTGCGCAAAATGGTCACCCGTACCCAGCCAGACAGAGGGCCACCCTACAGCCTGTGCAAGGTGGAGGTAGAGGTGAGCTACCCTTCTCCCTCGCAGCTCTTCTCCACCAGACTCGTATATTTCACTTTTTCTCTTTGTGACAAAAAAATGTTGTTTATGTTTTGTGTGATCGCCCACAGGTGGACTTGGGGTTCAGAGTAATCTAGAGCTTAAGATGGAAAGTGGGGAAATGGAAGAGATAATGCACACCAGCCATGGTCACAGTTCAGACAGCCAGAGATCAGATGAGGAGAGCGAACACAAAACACATGGAGAAAACAGTGCAAGAAACAGGTGAACACTCATGCCTTATCGTGTGTGTGTGTGTGTGTGTGTGTGTGTGTGTGTGTGTGTTTTAAAAAAAAAAAAAAAAAAAAAAAAAAAAAGGGAACAGCAAAACAAAGAAAGGAAAAAAACTGTGTTCATTTGTTCAAAAAATAAAATTTTGTGTGTAAAGCCGGTGAAAAAACCCTGCCCAATTATGAAGACAAAGCACTTTTAAAAAAAATTGGTTGGAATAGTTAATAGTAATTTAAATTCCATTTTAAAAAATATGTTTTAATTTAATTTTGTAATTTAAAAAAAAGTTACTATATATATATATATTTTTAAATAAACTACCTTTTAAAAATCTATTACAATAAAAGCCAAACGCAAGAAGAAGAAGAGCTTTCCTGCCGTTTTGTTTCATTTAAAACACTGCCAGACCCCCTGCAGTCAAGAACAGCTGTGTCTGGACCAGCCTATTTAACTTAGCCTCATATTTCTTCTTCGTGTTGCATTAAGTCGCAGTGAATTAAAGAAGGAAGAACAGCTGTCGGGACGTACACATCACAGTTAAGAGTTAACCAAGAAAATCCCCAAACCACAAAGCAGTCTTTGTAAACTGTCTTACAACTGTCCCCTTTAGCTCTGAGTGAACTAAGGTCTGTGTTCAGCTTTGCTGCACTTGCATTATTTATGACGCATGATTATAGATCTTGGGAAACCTTATAAAAAAGAATAAAAAGTATTTGTTATGTGACTGTGGTGATTTTAACTTGTACACCCAACAGTCAAAACCAAAAAGAACTCAATTTAAAATACATAAACCTGAGAGACAAGCGATCACATTTGTTTTGGTCAAAAATGTTTCAAATTAATGATAATTTTTAGCAGTTTTATATTCTGTCAATCCTCTTATCAATTAAAGGACTAACTGTCAGTAAGTGTGCCCGGCGACGACGAAGGATGCTTTTGGTATTACGTGAGTCACAGAAAAATTTATAAGGCCTGCGTCAGAGAAAAATGATAGCGTATGTCTTGAAAATGTCACAGACTGGAGCTCCTGTCCTGGTGTCTCTACATCCAGAGGTCTTTTCAGGCCAGACCTCTTCAGCTGTGATGTCTTGAGTGCATGTTTTTTTATTTAGATCTGTAATCTAGTTGAGGGATATCAAAGCTGACATATATGGACATCCTCCAGCATTATTCTTTTTTTGTTTGTTTGTTTTCTAAAATATTGAAACCAGATGATAACAAAAAGCAAAGCAAAATAGTTTAAATGTGATTCTAAGAATGGACATATGGGTTCTTTTAAACACACATGTTTAAGGGTTATTCATAAATCTGCGGCTGATTACATTATCTGCTGCCATTGTTCTATGGAAACCCTTTTTTCACTGAACTTTTTAGAGGATTTGAGATGATCCCTGGAGACTGGATCACGTAATCCTGGCACAGCGGCCAGCAGAGGGCAGAAAGACCCGGAATATATTCTGAAAGCAGTCTCGCTCACTTCGCTTTTCTCTGCTTCTTCTGGAGTGTCGGTTTGAATTAGATGAATCTTCATTTTTAAAAGATTCAGCCACACCTTTACCTGTGGGCTTCCTCTGTTCATGTCGTAGCATCCATGAGGATGAGGACCTGAGTCCGGAGCAGAAGGCTGAGCGCGAGCGTGAGAGGAGAATGGCCAACAACGCCCGCGAACGCCTGCGCGTGCGCGACATCAACGAGGCCTTCAAGGAGCTCGGTCACATGTGTCAACTACACCTGAAGAGTGAGAAGCCGCAGACCAAGCTGCTGGTCCTCCACCAGGCTGTGGCGGTGATCCTCAGCTTGGAACAACAAGTCAGAGGTCAGTGCGTGTTTGCTGCAGGGAGGCAGATGATGATGGCACACCCACGATGAAAACTAGGCTTCAGTCAGTTATCCACAGAAAACTCCTTTAGTCTATTTAGACATATTTTTCCTTTACTGCTTCTGGTTAAAATTGAATGAATTTATATATATATATATTTGGCCACATGAGGGCAGCACAGTAAGCTGCAAACACAGCATTATCTGACAGTAAAGATCTGTGAGTGAGAATCTGCAATCAAACAGCCTATTTACACAGTTAGCAGATGGGAAGCAACACTAGCATATATCTTGAGGTGTGCTTGTGTCCTCTTGTTAAAGAGGCCCTGATGCAGCCCCATCGGCCGCTGAAGGGAAAATATGTGGCTGTTTAAATACTAAATGCCATCTCAGTTCGCTTAGTCTGCCTGCTGTGCAAGAAATATCGAGCTTTTATTATTTTTTCCCCCTTTTAGCTGCTTTTTATCACTAAATTATAACTGAATAGGTGACAGCATGAAATAAGCAAAAAATAAAAAAGCTGGGAGATGCTACAAGGCTAAGGGAAGCTCCAGAAAAAAATATTTATTTTTATTTTATTAAACCTTTATTTAATCATTAATCATCCAGCAATAAACTATAAACAGTTCTTATTCTCTGGAGACGATGCTTTCTGTGCTGCATGTTGTAATTTGACCTGTTGCTAATAAGAGAAGCTTCATAGTTAACATGAAAACGTCTGTAAGGATGACTTATAAAGTTTCTAGCTTCTATTATTTTTCTAAAGCAGATTCCCAACATCTGTACCACTGTTGCATAAATACAATAACGAGTATGTACTCCCAGTGTTTCCTATTTTAGTCTTATGCTAACGTGTTATTTGTTGGACTCCACAGAGAGGAATCTGAACCCGAAGGCAGCGTGTCTGCGGAGGAGAGAAGAAGAGAAGGCGTCTGCTGTCATGACGGACCCACAGTCCATGCATCTTGCTTTTCATCCCAATCTGACAGACCCGGCGAACCCCATGGGCCACCTCTGAGCACCTGACCACATCGAGTCTACCATCAAGTATTTACCATCACCTTATATCAGCAATAAACTTTATGAACTAAAGGCTAAAACAATTGGATGTTTCTATTTGAGGGAATAATGTAAAGGACTTCCTCAAATTAATTTCCTGTCTTTGATGTCCAGATGCTGAGGGAAGAGCATCCCAGCTGTTTTGGATGTTTCTCATTTCTTCGGACTTTCAGACCAGGACAGTGAGGTCTTCTCTGATTAGAAAGCGTGATGCAGTTGAACAATCATCTCCTAACTTCCCAAACTGACTCTTAACTTTGTGCCTGAACGTTACTTGTAACAGACAAATGCATTGTACGCTGCAGCTGTTTTGTACATATTTTGTATATTTATTGATTATCCTTCTGTTGGACTATATCTGAATGGATGGAAACCAGTAGTAGCAAGGTGTCATCTGCAGTTTTTAATTTTGGCTTAGCCAGGTATGTTTCTGACTGACACTTTTTACAGTGTGTCGATATTTACTGCAAACATTTGTGTTTTCCACCGAGCTCAGATCCACATTCCCACATTTGTGTGTTCAGACAGCAGATTTTACTTGTCCTGAAGTGCGTGTGTGTGTGTCTGTGTGTGCGTGCGCATATTGCTGCAGGGGTTCGACCATTCTGTGAATGAACAGATCTCCAAGAATGTTCTTTAACACGTGGACAACATCCGGCATTTGTAAAGTTGTTTGAATGTTATTTGTGTTCTTGCACTCTTAAAAGATTACACTTACTGAAACACTGGTGGACAGGAGCCCTCTTCTTCTCAGTGTAATCACTGCTCTTCACACGTAGTCAAACAAGATCTTTGCATGTTTGAGTTTTTAATAGAACCTTTCATTTGTTTTCTAAGTTATATAAGTTATCTTTTATACAAATGTTGTGAATTTGATGATGTGTATTTGCTTTTGTCTCCGATTTTACACGAGGCAACACTTTTTTTTTCTTTTTTTTTGTGCAGTTTACTAGATGTAGCTACAGTTCAACCTCTGAGCAATACAATGTTACAGGATGATTGATGTCTTGCTTCTCACTCTGCTGAAACGATAATACAAATTTTAAAAAAAATATTAATCCTGAATGATCTGAAATACTCTTATCATAACATGTACAGTATGTGTACAGTTTGAACTAGCCTACAGGCATGTGTCAAAATTATATTGTAGCAATAAATGTCTTTTTCAATGAATTTTACTCCCAGTTCTGTCTTTTTCACTCATCTTTAGTCTAGTCCTTGTAGTTACCATTTTCAGATTTACTATTATTATTATTTTTATTTAACACTGACCTAAGAGTCATTCGAGCATTTAAAAAGCATTTATTCAAGTGATAAACTAGTGTTCTGTCTACACGCGGCATAGCAAGAAACCGACTGTATTTTAGTCACTTTGTTACTGTGAAAAAATCACATATTTTGTTCCCTGTCCTTTCTCGAATTTATGAAAACTACCAAGCAAAATTTGACAGGGATGAAGCTTTTTGCACCAAAGAACTATTTGCTGGTGTATCTTGGCATGGTGTGCTGTGTGTCTTTAAGTAATGCGAGGAAACTGGACAAGTGAAGAAGAATCTGAAAGTCATGCCAGAAATGGTCTCAGTGGAAGGGTGGCTATTAAAAGCAGGAAACAAGGACGGAAAGTCTGCAGCACGCCAAATTACACCAGAACTGGATTTAAAATCAGGCCTCGTAGTGTGATGAATCCAAATTTAAATAATCTTCGGTATGTATGTAGGAGGTCAAGAAACAAGTACAACAGTGAGCGTCTGCGGCCATCTGTGAAACACGGTGGTGGCTCTGTCATGGTTTTGGCTTTCAGCTAGGGATGCTGGGCATCTTTGAATGTCCTTCATGGAAAACTTTTCCTGAAGTCTACTGAAAGGAATAGCAAGAAAACTTGTCTAAGAGTTCCGACTGTGTTGAAGAATAAAGGCGGTCATAACAAAACGTGTTGAATTGCACAAACTCAGTTTTTGCTTTGCTTTTTGGTTTTTTGAATAAACTGCTGCACCTACTCCCAATTTTCCAAGTAAATTATAAAGTCACTCAAGACTTTTGCACAGTACTGCATATGCCACGAATTTGCAAATGTTGCCACAAATATAAATTAATACAGTTTTACAAACAATAAGAACTTTAGCCAAATATCAACAAGGCAGCTTCCTTTAAGACCTCTTTGAAATCAAATCTGGATTTTGTGTGAGTTGCCAGGTAAAAAAAAAAAAAAAATCACCTGCAATAAAAAAAAACAAAAAACAAAACAAAACCAAAAAACTCCTTTACCCATGCCTTTATTTATTTATTTTTTAGCTCGAATATTTGTAGTTAAAATATTTCGACCCTTTCAAAAACAAATAAATAAATACATGAAAAGAAAGAAAAGAGGAAGTATTATAAGGATATGAATCCTAAATAATCATGAATCAGAAATAACTAAACGTGCTTTAGAACTGCAGAACTACTAATACAATTACATGTAGGGAATTCTTCGTATCATTATTATAGATTTATGTATAAGCCTACCTCAAAGCGAGCACTAGGCAGCAGCAGCAGCAGTCATATGATGTTTCTGTGTGACAGTGAACGCCTCTCTGAGCGGGGCTGATCATGTCTCGGCGGGTGGAGGCTGGACAGTCCGATCGGACAGAGGAGGAGGAGGAGGACAAGTCAGCGCTCACACAATACGGTAAGTTTGAGATTAAGAACAAAACCTGCTCTAAATAACGCGAACGACCTCAATCCTTCAAAGATACCCCATCTGCGGTGATCAGCAGCGCGTTTAAAGATGTTACTCCAACTTTTTACTACACCTTTTCATTAAGTCGCGGTCTTTTTACAACAGAAGCAGGTAGAGTTCTTGTATCCTTTTTAAAGTAGCGAAGTAAAGTTTATCCGGATAAAGTGTGTGAGTGGCAGATACTGTAGTATCCAAGGACAAATGAGTTCATGTTAAGTACCTAGAATGACAAAGTAAGAACGACCCAATGAAACGTTAGAAGCTCTTATTACGCATGAACATGGCAGGTTGTAGAAAACCCACCAATGGGACAATTTGCTGTCTTTTTTTTTTTAAACCAAGTCATTTAACTTTTACTTAACATCAGCTGAGCAGTCGATTTAAGGGGAATTGAAGGGGGCTGGTCAATTTAAACTAACAGGACAAAGCAGCGGAGTGCTGTTTTTTCTACAACCTGGCAACCAAAAGTAGTTTATGACTGATAGGTGATTGGTGAAAGTTACTGTTTAGTTAGTCTAAGTTCAAACATCGCAATGAACTGAGGCTGGACTGGCTGAAAAATGAACATTTTTAATGTGTTTCTCTCTTTTTTCTGATTTTGTGGTGCTTATAAATCCCTTAAAACTATTATTATTATCATGATTATTTTCCATAACATTGATAGTTAACTAAATCAGCACATTTTGGAATAGTTAAAGGAAAAGATATACGCACAATAAAGCCATGTAGAGTGAAATAAAAATATATATATTATTGCCTACAATATATTGGGGTCACAAATGACCTCACCGGGTCACTTCTGTAAAAGTGTTGGTCATTCGAGGGTTATTTGGAGTGGCAGCATGCTAAGGATGGGGCTCGTAGGAAGACACCATACTGTCTTCTATTGTGTTTGTGTGTTACAGCCTCACAGTAGTGTGTTTGTTGACAAACATTTTCCTCAAGTGTCATACGACGGAGCGGATGACGACACCTCTCCACCTCAGCCAGTTGTAGTCGTCATGCAGTTGGCTCAGCTCGGGCTGTACAATAGTACGCTGTCATTAGCACACAGAAAGAGCTGTTTTCATTGCACAGCAATATCAGGCACTCACCAGCATCCATTTATTGTGTCTTTATGTGCAGCTGTGGGAGGAGCTCCTTCGATGTCTGTCCTTACGTTCCCTCTTAAGCTCCAACCCTGCTCCAGTGTTTTGTAAACAGATGATAAGGCCTGACCAACCTGAAGCATCGGTTTTCAATTCACTCTCCCGTGCAGTCTCCCTCTTGGTGTCATTTTTAACATACCTGTCTGTGCGTGTTACCACCAGTTTATCTCCAGAGGGGTTGGGATGGAGTCTCACAGGCCGAGCGGTTCTCCAGACATCAGGACACAGAGGGGCTACATGCTGGAGCACAGTCACAGGGGCAGCCAGGACAACTCGTTTGGAGTGAGGATTCAGGTTCAAGGGATTAAAGGTCAACCCTATGTGGTTCTGAACAGTTCAAGCCAGGACAGCAACAGGGACGTTTCTGTCATCACTCACCAGGCAGGGTACAACCCGGGTATGGCGCGAAGGTCCATGGATGACAGACAGCTATCACCTGAGCCACAGAAGATGGTTAACTCCCCCGTGTTTAATTATCAGAAACGCCCAGAGATCATGAGATCCTACAGCCCTGAAAATAATAAACTGAGCCCGGGGTTTCCTTCACAAACAGCCTCAAACAAACCGACTACCAACGTGACCAAACCCAGGATCCCTCTGCCTGCTGAGGGCCCAGGAGAAGACCCTGCTGAGTTGACCCAGAACAAGGCGCCTCCATCTGGTGGACAAATTTCTCCAAGGTCCCCAAACTTAGTGGAGACCGACTCCATCATTTCTGTAGGGAAACTAATAAGCCAGTTTAACAGCAACCAACGGAGGGGAAGAGGCCCGAGGAACAGGCTGAACCTCGAGGAGTGTCGTCGGTCACGCAGCGTGGACAGCAGTCGAACCTCTGAATCCTCCTCGCCCTCCCCTTCAGCTAGCAGGAACTCGTCTCTGAAGGGCGGGATGTACCCTCCTGGATCGGCCAGGGCTCGACTCCTCAGTGGAGAAGTCAACTTAAAGCCACCAAGCAACAAAGATACGACCGCCAAAGGGCTTCACAGAGCAGAGAAAGCATCAAGCGGTGACCGGGCTGATGAATCTGATGAAAGAGATGCACAGGTACAGGCTTTTGTTTTAGGGCAAAGTTGTCATTTGAAAGATCAGATTTATTTGCCGTATGTTCCCTAATCAGGTCACTCCCGATCTTCTGAAAGGACAGCAAGAGCTCTCAGTAGATCCAGCCGAAGACACGACGAAACAAATGCTGTTCACTTACCTGAAGGCTGGGTAAGTCCCCCCAAGCTTTCGGCACTTTACTTTAAAGGGGCAAACAGACATTTTAGGAACTATAGAGCATATATTTGATTTCTTGCAAATGGGTTGAATTACGGTGTTTGCCTATACCTTAAATAAGAGACTCCAACAGGAAAGGCAGCTTGATTTGTATTGTTAGCGTTTAAGCACACACTGTAAACTTGGAGGAGCAGCGAGCAAGGCTTTGTGCAAACAGTTACAAAGAACAGTGACCGGCACCTCTAAAGTTCAGCGTTTTCAATTTTGTTTGTTTAAAGTGCACAAAAGCAAAAGTTTAGAAATGTCAGATGACAGTGTTCTGGATTACTTTATAGGCTGTCACATTATTAGCTCTCTGAAGTCTAGCAAACAGGATATGACCTGTTGTGAGATTTAGACCCTTTTTAAAATAAATTATTAGCAATAACAAAGGAATTTTACTGAAATAAAAGTATAATATAGTTTCCCCTTTTTTCTTTTTCCTTAAAAAACAATTTAATTGACTTGGTCTCATTCTATATTCCCCCCCCTGCTCATCCACACCTCACCTGCAATGCCCCACATACTTCCTTACCAGTATATCCGTATATCAGACTCAAAATAGAGGAGTTGTGCACTAATGTGAACACGTGCGGTGGAGATGTTTGTGCTTTACAGACGATCTGGCAACATGGTTAACATTGCACAAACAGTACATACAATACTTATAAATCATAAACTCTGAAGGATGTAGACTTTATCTATACATTTTCCATGAGAAACAGCTTGTTTGAGCTTGAGATCAGATAAGCAAGTGGTCCGGGTGATGGGGGCAGTTGTCTAGGCTCCATCTAAAATATGTAATATCTTCCATAACGGCTCTGCTGTTACTCTAAACTATCTTAATAAACAAGTTTTGTTTCCTGTTTTCAACCTAATTTCCAATAAAAAACCAATCGAACAAAAACAAGTTATATTTGTTGTGTATAACATTGTCTCATTTTTCATAATAGTATATTCAGTACTCCCTGTTGGTCTAGTGGTGAGTGTGTGGTTGAGATCAGGCAGTGCAGTCTGATACGGGGAGCTGCTCCAGATGTGTGTTCTCAAGTCAGGAATGTAGAGCACGACCATGTTTTTACTGATAAAATATCTGCTGCACTTGGAAAGTTTGAAACATCTACCAGTGCCTGTTTGGTGCAATTTATTTACAAAAAAATGCTGAATTATGTGTTGTACCCCTAAGAGAGGTCAAGTGAACAATGTTTTATTTCTGCATACCAAAGCTACTTGACATCACGCTCAGAGGAGGTCCTGCCCTGCCGCAACCAGATCAAGTTTCATCTTTTCATCGGTGTTGTTACTGTGTTTGCTAAATATTTTTTCTTGCTGCCCAGAACGACTGATGACGACTCCACCACCCATAGAAAGGTCCACCTGCTCTTTCGGAGGATCAACAAGCTCAAATGGAGAACTGCTGCCAATGTGGAGCAGGAGGAGAAAGTCAGTGTTGGCATGAGATGTTCGTCAGGGCAGCTCACTCTCCAATGTGATTTATTGTGTTTGTCTGAAACTGCTTATATTATTGCAATGTTTTGCTTTTAGGACTACGAAGAGGCGATAAAGCTCCTGCGGGAGAAACAGGCAGAGCTGGAGAAAGAAGTGTTGGAACTGAGGCAAAGACTAGACGCTGAGATGAAGGTGTAGTGTAGCCCCATCCTGCTGAGTCACCTCCAAACAGCTCACTTCCTCTTCCTGTGACTGACAATGTCCCTGTCTGTTGTTGTTCTTTTCCTGCAGAATGAAATGACTTTAGCCAAAGCCTGTGAGAAGGCGAGGACAGAGAAGAAGAAACTTCAGGAAGAGCTGATAAAAAGCCAAGCTGAGCTCAGCCAACTCAGGGACAAGCTGGGAGAAGTTGAGGCAGAACTTCAGTTTACCAAAGAGGAGTAAGGCTGTGACCTTCAGGTCATTCACCAAAGCTTTAAAGTAAAGCTCTGCCTAGTGATTCAGTTTAATTTGGTTTTAATTATTTAGTGCCAAATCACAACAAATGCCTTAGTGCACTTTATATTGTAAGGTGAAGACACAATAATCAGTCAGCCCCCTAACAGCAAGCACTTGGCAACAGTGGGAAGGAAGAACACCCCTTTAAAAGGAAGAAACCTCCTGCAGAACCAGGCTCAGGGCGGGGCAGCCATCTGACACTAAAGTCAAACTAGACTCGCCAAGCCTGAATGTGTCATGTTTCTGCAGTTTAGGTGAAGCACTCCATATACAAACCGACTGTTGGGATTTAAATGGTCAGGTCCAAGTCCAAGTGCTACTGGTCATGAAAGAGCCCAGCACGTGCATTTTAAAATAAAAATGATACTGCACAGCCTGCTGATCTGGAGGATTTGTTGCTTTTTGACGGAACTAGTACTGCTGCCATATTACAAAGTGCTTTTGATCTTCTAAACTAAGCAAAAAGACAAATTAGTATTTTTCCCACTGGAAAAAAACTCAACAACATTATTTTAATGAAATCCTGAGATACAGAACTTTAACTCAATGCTGTTTTTCAGGGTCTTCGTGTAAGCCTCTGCTCATGCTCTCTGGTCACTTGAGTGCACTCTGATGTATGATTGGATGAAGGGCATTGAACTGAAAGCAGTTAGTTGAATACACTTTTGGTTTAGTGGTAGTTTGTTTCAAAAGTGAAGATTCCTGTTTTTCAGTCTATTCCAGTTAAGCAGCTTTTTGCAGCATTTAAGGAGAATAAGCGAGCTCCTGTCTTTGATATGAAATATGAATCTGTTCTCGTATGTTGCCAGGGTGGCTCAAATGAAGGCTGAGAAAGAGAGAGCTAAAGCAGAGATGCAGGACCTTCAGCAGCAGCTCTCAGAGATGCACGACGAGCTGGACCGAGCAAAGAAAGCAGAGGTGATAAATGAAGAGAAAGAAGTCCTTCTGCAGGTAAATGAAAGCCCGCGAGCCAAAATATAGCAGATGTAAAGCAGCTTTTTCCCTTAAATATATATTTGTGATGGTGAATTTGACAGGATTTATCCCAGCTGCATGCAGAATTTCAGGAGATGCTACAGGTGAAGGAAGAGCAGGAGGACTTGCTGCATCGCAGAGAAAGGGAGCTCAGTGCCCTGAAGGGAGCACTTAAAGAGGAGGTGGAGACTCAGGATATATACACCTCTGCTCTGAAGGAGGAGCACGAACAGGAGCTTCAGAAGCTGCTCGGGCACTTGGAGCTGGTTAAAGAGGTACCAGGAAACATACCTCCATTTGCTCTGATCTATCACACCCCTGTGTCACGTCATATTTCGATGTTGATCTCACACTTTGCTTTCGCCCTGTCTCTCAGAGCAATGCTCTGCTCTGCCAGAAGAAGCTCGAGGCGGAGGAGGAGAGCGGTGCAGCTAAGGTGCAACTGAAGGAGCTGAGCCAGGAGAGAGATCAGCTGAGAGGGAAGGTGCAAGAGCTTAACAACAAGTTGGAGCAGCTGAATCAGGTGATCCAGGAGTACAAAACCACAGAAAGACAGTTGGAGCAGAGATCAAAGCAGCTTGAGGTGAGGAAAGGGGTGCAAATGTAGGGAGATAAATGTCAAATTTTCAGTTTGTTCAGTTTTCTTTTGCTTCATGCCGTTTCAGAGGGAAAAGCAACAGGTTGAGGAAATGCTGGACGATGTGAGGAGGAATGAAGAAGAGATGTGTCAGTCTAACAAGTCGCTGCTCACTCGCTTGGAAGACGTGCAGGTATCAAGGAAATAAGGTTGAGCGGGAGAAAAATGGAGCACACTTCATCATGTCTACTATATCATATTATTTCATGAGCATCATAGCTATGCTCTTGAAATGAATTCTTTACTCTGGGTTTTCTTCTGACAGGGTAAACTAGCCAAATTGAACCATGAGCACAGAGACCTGAAAGAGAAGCTCAGGGAGGAGAAGAAGCAAGTGGAGGAGCTGTGGAAGACAAAAACTGAGCTGGAAGATGAGAGAAGGCTGCAGGACAGGGCCATGGAGCAACTGCAGAGGAAGGTGAGAGGGGGACATAAACTATTCTTTTAAGGCCTTCCAAAAAAATTCTGTGTGTTCTTGGAGCCAAATGAGGCCTGAAAGTCTGCTATCTTAACCCTGAAGCCATGAGATCACCAGAAACAGCTGTTAAGTCTCGTGCTTGCATAACTTCTTTCATCTCCTACACTGTAAAAAGAATAACCCTATTCAAATTAAAAAAAAATGATGTCCAGTTGTCACATCCAAAATATTTGGCTTTATAGAATCCAAATTGAGTCACTTGATATGACCTGATACTTTTATGTTGATATAAACAATATTACTAGACTTGACTGAAACTTTAAATTTTGCATTGATCCAAATTGATTTTTTTACATAGAACCATATTTTAATTATTGAACCAAGCTAATATATTGAAATTTAACCAACCTAATGTATTCACATCGAACCAAATTAACATGAACTAATATGTTTGTGTTGAAGCCAGGTAATTGATTTACATATATTCAAACTATATTTTTTACATTTCATTTCAGTTCAAAAATGCTCTGCATTTCCTATAAAAAACAAGACAGTTGGCCAACCAATTATTTCAAAATTATTTATTGTTCCAAACCATTTTAACTATAATCAATAGAGAGGATTAGTAATATACAGATTTAGTGCTACGGCAGAAATGATTAGAGAAATGTTTGTTTTATAAAACCTGCAATCTTTTGAAAACCAGTATAAAACCTGCAATCTTTTGAAAACCAGTATAAAACCTGCAACCTGTCTAAAACTGGCATAAAACCATTATAAAAACTCTTTTTAAACCAATTTGCAAGTACTCAAAAATGTTTATATGTGCACTGTGCCTGTACAATGTAAAAAAAAAAAAAAAAATCTACACATGTATCAATGAAATCAACTTAAATCTCCCTTTCAAATGGGTGTTCTTATAAATTTTGAATGTAGAATACCACTGCAGGCCAACCAAGCAAAATAACCAAGCACACATGCACATGCATGTGCACATACACATGCACACATGCATGCAAACACACTACTGTGCAGTGTTAAGTTCACAATTAAGTTTGCGAATCTTAGAGGTCATCTTGTTAAAGTCAAGCTCCATCATAATCTTTTGAAGAGCCTCAAAGGTGAACCTGAATCCTCGTGGATATTCCATATTAAGAGCATAACAGAGTCCAAAGACCATTGCCACTCCAGCTGCCACAGAAGGCAACTCATTCAGGACTTCCACACCATCAATGATTATCCCGATGTCTCGAGGCTGATGTAGGAGGCTTGAGTTGTCCCTGAAGACGAAGAGTGCCATGGTGGTACTCTGCAGCTCTTCCTCAGCTTCATCTTTCTGGGATATCTTGAGGTAAAATATGGAACAAAATGTACAAGTGAAGAACTGAAGTCTGGCACACCTGATAAATCTTTGACCATAATAAACTACTATTTTGATAGTTGTTTGGTCACAGACTATTAGAACAATTATTTGACTAATCAGATTGTGAATTGCATAATCATTAAATTAAATCAATGGTGGAACATTTTCATAAATGTTCCACAAAGCCCAAGAAAAAAAAAAGAAAACAGTACAGAACCCTAAGATATTAACTTGATGAGTTGATTAATCGTTGCTGTCCTACATTAATCACTGCATTTAATAGCAGAGTTGTCAAATTTACATCAAGAGACTGCATCTCATGTAGAGACAGAACAGATATGGACATACCATGTATTCTTTTATCAAGTCCTCAACACATCAGCAAGGTGAATGAGAGGATAATGAGGGAGAGTCTAGATTATTATGAAATGTTTAAAAAGGATGTGCAGTGTAAATGCAAAATGATACCTGTTCAGATTAAATGAAAATGTATGCTTCAGCCATGGAATGGATGGAGCGATCTGTGGTTCTGAAAGCATACAGAAAAAAAAGAATAATGTTACTTCTCTATAAAACACATTACACAGAAAAACCAAGAAATACGTAACATGACATACCAAACAGTCTACAGACCAGCCATTAGCGACTAAGTTTGGCATAGGGTCAATTTTTTGCTGTTAAAATTAAAATTTCTTCAGAAAATGCACATTTTTCCGAGCCGCGCCTGAAAGTCAATTGAAGGAATTAGTCTTATGTCATTGATCTTATATGCTGGCTTGTTATTTCTGTCTCTAAATCATGCACATTAATAATTATCTTTTGCGCTCGGTGTACACACACATAACACACAGATATTTATATGAAGAGAGACAAACGTGCGCGCACAAACACAAGCTTGTGTCTAGAAACCGCGCGCTCACCAGAAAAATTCAAACGAAGCGGAGCACGGAGTTATACTATGAATGTTATGAACTATGAACTTATGCTAGCTAGCTTTATCCACCACCGATGCATCGTGGTAACGCTAGCTAGTTAGGCAAAAAGCCGTTTTTTTACCAGTATACTAACTTGTATTCCCGACTGTGATGGTCGGTTTCTGGTAACCAGTTCTAACGTTGCGCAGGATAGCTAGCTAGCTTATAGCTAGCAGCTACAATCATGCAAAAATTAGGGGTGGCTGTCGACCCAGCTTAAATGGGGTTATTTTCTGCAATTTTGGCAATACAAATTATAAAAGCTTTTGTAACACACTTGGCTTTACTTACGTTTATTTTCAGATGAAATTAATCAAAGATGTGACATGATGTTTCCAGCAGCCATGCAGAATAAAAATGGGTCCCGGTCTATTTCTGGTGGGCGTGTTCAAGTGCAAATCACTTTGACTCAAATTAAAGATATTATCTGTTCAACATGAAAAGAAATATATGTTTTGAGAGAAATCAAAAACTTTGCGTTGTGTCCTTTGTACAGATATTTAGTTTCATCCAAATCAAAAGTGGTATTTTAAAATGCAAAAAGAAAGGGTTTCACAATCAAATCAATGATTTTATTCTGTTTTGAATGGCACTTATTAGATTGAATGAATGACTGCATGTTAGACTTTTTTCAGTGTATGTCTCGCTTATCTGAGCTCTTTGTTTATCTGCACGGGTAGATGAATGGCATCATAGAGGAGTGTGAGGCGTCCACAGATGTGCTTCAGAACCAGGTCGATGAGGCCAAAGAAAAGAGTCAGAGGGACTTGGCCGAGCTGCGGAGACAGCTGCAGGAAAAGGGAGCAGAGCTGGAGAAATCCAGACAGGCAGCCAAAAAACTGCAGGAAGAGGTGTGGTGCTCACCGTCTCCCTGATTCATCAGCATGAATTAGTCTTAGTCACCAAAAGAAAAATAAGAGTATGAGAACATGCACGTTTTGTATGATTTTGAATAAAAGTGGTCAGACTCTACGGATTATGTGTTGTCTGTAGAAGTGTCTGCTTTACTGCTCAGCACCGGACATTGCATGTTGCTTTGTGTTTAACCTTTGAGCTGTTTTCTTGTTCAGCTGTTTCCTCTGGAGGAGGATCTGCGGAGGTGTCGCAGGGAGCAGCAGGAGGCCCAGCTGAGGGGCCGGCAGCTGGAGCAGAAGGTGGAGGAGCTGGAGGAGAGGAATGTTGCCGCGATGGACGAGCGAGAGCGCCAGGTCAAACTCATGGAGGTAAAAACATCTCTGAACCTCCAGCTTGTCAAACTCAAAATGCAGCGGTGGTTACCACTGTTACCTCACAGCAAGAAGGTTGTGGGTTCAATTGCTCCATCAGGCTTTTCGGTGTGGAGTTTGCATGTTTTCTGGTTTTCCAAAGGCATGCATTTTTAGGGGCCTGGTTAACTGGTGAATTTGAATAGTTTCCTGTCTCTCTGTGTTAGTCCTGTGACAGACTGTTAACGTGTCCAGGGTGTACCCCGCCTCTCACCCCATGGTGGCTGAGATAGGCTCCAGCACCTCCTGTGTCATTTTATTGGATAAGCAAAAACATATGGATGGATTGATGGTTTACCTTCTGAAACAATATAATTACATTCGGATGGTAACAGAAACAAAATAACCTGTTCCTACCCCATTTTTTATTTTATTTTACTCCGTCCACACGTACACGGGTATTTTTGAAAACGGAAATTTTCCGTTTTCGTTTTAAAAAATAATCCCGTCCACACGTAAAGGCAGAAATGAAGGAAAACGCTGCTAGGAACATGCCAAAGCAGCAGGTGGCGCTATATTCCTAACCGTGTAGAAATGTTGGCCAATCAGAAGTCTAGAAGCCTCGGTGGGAAAAAGTAAACAAAGCTGGGGCATAGAAGCAGAACCGAGTCGTATGTGTGGAGGGACAGTAACTGTGTGTATATGTAAGCATTTAAACACTGCAGAGACTACAATTAACAGTATTGTAGAAATTCATTTCACCGAAACAATAACGTGGCGCACACTGTGACGTCAGAAAAGGCGCACATCTTTGACGCTGCGTTTGTCCACACGTAAATGCAAAAACGGAGTTTTAGAAAATATCCACCCTGGCCGGAGTTTTTTAAAATCTCCGTTTTCAGTGACAAAAAACGCCGTTTACGTGTGGACGAAAGGTGCAAACGCATAGAAAAATCTGCGTTTTCAAAAATACCCGGGTACGTGTGGACATAGCCCAAGTGAACACAAGACTGTTGGTAACACTTTGGCTACTTCCACACTAATGCGCTTTCATTTGAAAACGCATCGTTTTCTCTCCGTTTTGGCCTCCCGTCTACAAGGCGTTTTCCCCGAAGGAAAACGCAGCGTTTTGAAAATGAATAAATTTGAAGACGGTGCTTTCGCGTCGCAGTGTGGACAGCGAAAAATGAGACCTTGGAAAACAATGACGCATTTTAGTCATGTGATGCAGTCATGTGACCAATTAAACAAAGATAGCGGAGGGCAGCAGTTGTTTTGTTTGCTCTCAATTTCGACAGCCCTATTCAAGATTAATATCAGTTTGTACATGCTTCAGATAGCTTTTCTTCAAATTTGTTAATTCTCACTCGCTTTTGCAACTTTGTACTTTTGTGTTACTCGCAGCAACAAGTCCACCTCATCGGTAATCCATTTAAAAACTTGACCTTTCAAAGAGCCGGAAAGTAAATATGCGGCAGACAGAAATCAGGCAGGCCGAATCGTCTTGCGTTTCACGCATGCGCAGTACTGGAACGTAAGTGTTTTCGGCCGTTTCAATGTGGACGCACAACTCTATCCGGGCTAGTGTGGACGTAGCCTTTATTTCACCTTAGTTAATATACTTATTTGTTAAAAATATTTTACATTAAACATTGTAACAAATTGAGCTTAATTGTATCTCCAAACTAGCCAAGGAGTGGAAGTCCTTTTAGTCAGCTGTTATCATCCGTAATAGAATTTCATATAGTCACAGTATTTAAGTTGTTTTAGTCTGGATACTGTTCTGCTGCCCGTGCAAGCCACTTTGCAACCCACCTATTGCCCACCCCCTCCTTTTCCTGTTATTTCTAACTCATTCAGTGGCCTGCCTGCTGTTATTTATGTCTGCAGTGTTCTTTACTGTTCTTGCTGTTGCTCTTTCCACACCAGAGTTTCCAGATATGAGGGGAAAGGTGCTGAGGTTCCCAGGGCAGAATTAGAGAAAAAAATGACTGCAGATGGAAAAACAATCCTGTAATCACTTAAGTGTCTGTCTTACAGTGTCTGCTCATTTACCTACATCCCTATGGGTGCAGAAAGGGAAAGGTTAAAATGAAGCATTGTTAAACTGTCTTTTCCAGGTGCTTGCCTCTTGTTTATACAGACCTGGAGCGAGACTTTTTACTAAAATTTGTGTGGCTGCATTAATAAAACCAAGTAATACAAAAGTATCTCAGAGTTCACTGTAGATCTAATCCTCCAGTTTAAGCTTAAAGATGAAAATCTACCCACATGGTTAGATGGCAACAGTAATATTCCCAGCTATAACACGTGTAAGAGCGTGCAGTCACACACGTAATGTTTACCTGTTCCTCTGCGTGTATTTGCACTGTCACCTGTACCTGCTCTGGGTGAGGAGAAGTTCACTGGAAACAGCGTCTCGCAGCTCAGCCCTGTTTGTCTTGCCGATGCAAAAACATTACACAGTGATACCAGCGTGCGCACTGTTGACACTTTGTATCAACCGAGGAAGAGCGTATTTACTGTTGAAAGTTATCAGACCTGTCCGACCGTTCTCAGAAACCTTCTTCTACCTACCCCCACCCCCCACACACACACATCCACTGCTAACGCAAGCAGAGTTTAACATAATAGCAAAGCGGGTTTTTTTGTGCATTTTTCCTGAAGGCTTCCTTGTATAATGTTACCCAATACCCTCGTCTAATCTGAGTCAGCTTTCTAACCACATTCTCCAGAGATAAATATCTCATGTCCCCTGTGCTTCCAGCGTGCAATTTAAATGAAGTCGATGATGGTTTGAAGCATCTTTTCATTCATTTCCTCTCCTCTCAGGAGCGCATCAGCCACCTGGAAGAAGACCTTTGTGATGAGCGCGGCAGTGCTGACCGCTTGATGGAGCGATTAGACAAAACCAAGGAGCAGGCAGGTTTACTCCCTTGTTGTCTTTGCTGTTTTTTTGTGTGTGTGTTTTTTTTTCCAGATGAAGCTCACATTTTGCATTTTTCTAATGCTCATGAATTTCCCTCCACAAAAACAACAACCTACCAGTGATAGATTTATTGCCTGTCTCAATTTTGGGCCCTCAGCTCTGTTTTGATCATAAACAGATGTTGAGCTGAGAGCTCAGATTTCTCTGCAAACACCCAAAGCTGCTGATGTTTCTGAGCTGCGCGTAAAACAAGTTTGTTTTGTTGTTTCGTCTGGTCATTAATCATGCTTCTTCACCGCTTCCTCATCTTCAGTGTGCTTTTAATGCTGGCCTACGTTTAGGGGAGCAAAGTAGTACACAGTAGGTGACACAAAATGCTCTTTTGGTTAAACTACTAAGCCCCCCACCCCCACTCCCTGCTCCCCCAAAAAACAGCTAACTATTGTGAGCAAGTATTCACACTCCCTCCTCTGGGCCTCTGGATGTTATTAGTGAGGAGAGGCTTTAGATCTGATGTGTCCGCTCAGACCGGACTGAATTTCCTCTGTTTTTATGGAAACCTTTTATTTAAACTGAAAGTTTGTAATAACACATGGTCTTGTTTGCAGTCAGTATTGAAGAGAATGCATGTGAACGGAAAGCAAGTTGTGAGGTTTAGTGTTAAAGGAGAACCCTTGTGCACATTTCTAGTGCCTTATATTCCTTTTAAATCAATGTTTCTTGCATTATTCAAAGGTTACCCTGCAATTTATACTTTGTCCTCCTCTCTTTAAGCGAACTTTCCTCTGATTGGCTGCCCATCACAAACAAAACGTTTGAACGGTAGGAGGTAGATGCGTCTGTCCTCACAGCCTCCGGGCAACTCTGTGCATCTGAGATGCCTTTGTGTCTCTAAGCAAGAATATCAATTTCTTTGACGTCACATTGAACCAACAGGGAAAAAAACACCTCAAACTGAGTGTTTAGAGAAAATAAGTAAAAGTCTACTTTCAGGGGGAAAACATATGAAGTACAAGCTCAGCAAATAATAAATTAGTAGTTCAGTGTCCATATGTCCCAGCTGTATTTCTTATGTGCGATGTTATGCAGTACATGTATAATGGATAATAAAAACTATGTTTCTCTCTGCATTAACAGATGGATCAGATGCGGAATGAACTGATGCAGGAGAGATCTGCCAGGCAGGATCTGGAGTGCGATAAGATAAGCCTGGAGAGGCAGGTAATTATCCCTAACCCCCCAACACCAGACAGCTAAACAGAGTGAAATCATTTCTGGAGAAAAAAAAATCTTAAGGTGGAGTCAATGTGATGCAAGAGACTGCTGCTGAAAAATGAGGGTTAAGATCCAAGTTAGATACTCAGCTCTTTTAAGCTTTTGCTTTTAAATAATAACCAAAATCAAGTGAAATACTCATGTAAATGCATGTGGAATAAAATCAGCATGGCGTTCAAATTGTAAGATTCATGTTCAATATCAGCATTGATGTTAATGGTGTTAATGGAAACCTGCTCAAAGGTGCCCTGCAGAGTTTTTTTTTTAAATTTCTTGTAAAGATACAAAAAGGTTCAGCTTACTCTCAGCATTGCTCACCAAACTGTATTGCTTACATGCTTGAGGGTTAACAACTGTGCAAAGTTTTGCAAAGCTTGTTTTTTCCTACTTTGTTTAATAGACCATTGCCTCCCCCCTTTGGATCCGTGGAATAACAACCTCAAGCTCTTACATTCTTGTGCAAGAAGCAAACAAAACTGCGACCACCCTGAGAAACTACTGCTTCATGTTGCTATTACAGATTTTTTTTTTTTTTTTAAAAAGCTAAAATTCTTCATCGTATTCTCTCTGGCAGAATAAGGACCTTAAAAGCAGAGTGGCTCATCTGGAAGGTTCACAGAAGAGCAACCAGGACTCACTCGTCTCCAAGCTCAACATCCGCATCCAGGAGCTGGAGGAGAGGTTGCAAGGAGAAGAGAAGTGAGCAAACACACAGCAAAAAGTGACCTTACTTTAACAACTTCTCATCAGTTTTAGACATTAATATGGATTAAGGCTGTATGGATCAGTGCAACTACAGAAACTCAGATTCTTGGTCCTGGCTCTCAGTGAGTGGTGGACCCATTTATCACTTGGTTGTAAGAAAAATCATCTCTGGTCTGCACACTAGGAGTGTGTTAAGTTACACAAAGCTGGAGGAAAAAACAGGCACATGATCCCTTGTTGCTTTTGCTCTCAGGGACAACAACAACTTACAACAAGTGAACCGCAGGCTGGAGCGCAAGCTGAAGGAGATGAAAATGCAGGGAGACGAGGAGCGCCTCAACCTGCAGAGCCAGACGGACCAGGTCGACACATCTTTAACCACGAATAAAACCTTGTTACGATGTTCTCTTCAGCAGGCGACTCGACTCGTGATTCTTTATCTCGTTTTTCCCCGAACTCTGCAGCTGACTCAGAGGCTAAAGACGGCGAAGAGGCAGATGGACGAGGCGGAGGAGGAGATCGAGCGTCTGGAACACGCTAAAAAGAAGTTGCAGAGAGAGCTGGATGAGCAGATGGAGGCCAACGAGCAGCTTCACAGCCAGCTGAGTGCAGTGCGGAATGAGATGAGGTGATCGATCGCTCTCTGCCTTTAACATGCCGCTGCACTAAATCACGTCATCACCATCATTTAATGTTTTTGCTTCAACAGGCGGAAGAAGAAGGCCACTCCCCTCACTAAGGTCGCAGAGGACGATGTGAACGACTTAGACGACCTGGGATCTGACTGACCCGCGCTTAAAAAGAATTCAATCTGGAATTTAATGTCACTGTGAACATTTCACAATTGAGTAAAATGTCATTAACAACTCAGGTGTGACTTCCACCTTGAGCTGCATGGCACCTTGCCAATGCTGACCTCTTGTGGTGATATTTATAACTGCATTATCAGACCAACTTGATTATTCTTAATCTCTAATTTATTCTGTTGGTGTATTAATGAATATGACGTGGCGTGAACGTTCTTAAGATAATAACTAAATGCACTAAAATGCTTTTTTCAACATTCACCAGTGTATATACGCCTCCAGACACTGAAATAAATACAGCTGTGTGACATTTCTGTCAGTCTGAGACTTTGACTTTGAACAAAAAAATGAGAGAAAGCTTAGTTTAAATGTAAAAACAACACAAAACTCGTCTGCTGGTAACCCTCAGCTATGAAACTCTGTCAGAATGGTAGTTGTACGAATGGATCAATGGCCTGCTCTTAATGGCTGAGGCTGTGCAGAGGTGGAGATGTGACTCTAATGAGCTCCAGGGATTCAAAGCGCCTGACAGTTTTGACATCTGTTGGCACGGCGATACATGGAAGTACAAAACAAGAGAAGCATGAGGCAACACTGTGCTCTAAAACATGGAATATTTAAGGAATTTCTGGCAGAATTCCTGGGAACGTTTGTCTTGGTTGTAAGTATTCTTTTCTTTTAGAATGAAACTATTTTTTTTCTCAGAAATCAAACATTGCATCTGCTCGCTTTAGAAGTTCCTGTAATTCCTTCAGCTGATTTGATTGCTTTATTTCAGTTTGATTAATGATATGTTCCTCTCTGTCAGCTGTTTGGCTGCGGCTCCGTCGCTCAGACCGTCCTCAGTCGAAACACCCTGGGCGAACCCCTCACCGTCCACATCGGCTTCTCTGTAGGCCTGATGATGGCAGCGTATGTGGCCGGTGGAGTTTCAGGTAAATGCCGCTTTTAATGTTGCTCTTATTTAGTTAATTCTTTATTTCTGCTGACATAAAGTTGGCCTCAGATGGGCTGCAAGACCCCGATTAGCTCTGCTTAATTTATGCATGGCCAGCAGAGCTGACACACTTGTGAAGAAAATCAAAAGTAAAAAGTTTTAACATTGTAGTTGTTAAAAGTTTGTTTAGCGTTCTATCTTAACCTCTTAATTTATAGTCAATACAAACCGTCTCTGCCAGAACATATAAAACAATCTGACACGACTCTCTTGTACGTGCTGCTGTAATAAAAACATTGATACTCATGAGGCATGCAGCTTGTAGTATTAAATCTTTATGGCTTCCTGTCCGGCCATGTGCCACCTCCCCCAGCTCCGGCATCAACAGGAAGGTGCCAGCTCTCTGTCCAGATCCACCAAATGTGTACTGACCATTGATTTATTAACACAGCCTCTCTGGGGTCGTACATAACCCTGGGCACTAAATGTCCTGCAAACTGCATTGATCATAGGCTACGTTCATCTGTCTATAGCAGAGACCAGACTCAGTCCCAGTGAGAATGCTTACTTCATGTGAGCAGGGGTTTGAATTGAATTAAATCAAACCCCCACCCATAGTATTTCATGAAGAGATATAACAGGCAGGTTTCTCATATATATATATATATATATATATAAAAACTACCTGGCCTTATTAAAAATAACAACAGAATCTTTTTTGTTTTTTTGAGGTAGTGACCTTTATTCTGCCTCTAAAAAAACAAACCGTGAACCGCCCTGGGGGGCTGCTCCCCTGCTGTTGCCTCTTGTAAATGTGACAGCCTCACTAATGATGGAGAGGATATCATGCCAGCCACCCACACATACACACACACACACACACTGCACCCCTCTTTTACTCTGTGCTTTGTCCTCTCTCCCAGGGGGCCATGTGAACCCCGCTGTGTCTTTGGCCATGGTAATTTTGGGCAAACTGAAGATCTGGAAGTTTCCTTTCTACGTCATCGCTCAGTTTCTTGGTGCTTTTGCAGGAGCTGCTGCAGTCTTTGGATTATACTATGGTGAAGCCTCCTTTGCATATGTATATAAAGCCATAACAAGTGTTATGTAAAGAAGTGATTAAGTGCACAACACTCAGCTGCCGCTGTGAGAATATTTTAACCCTGGGTTTGACTGCACAAGATAGAAATGGATCCCTGTGACTTGTTGCAGTTATGTCAGATGTCTCTTTGTGCTCCTCACAGATGCCTTCATGGACTTCACCAGTGGGATTCTGTCAGTGACGGGTATCAATGCAACGGGCCACATTTTTGCCTCATACCCCGGCAGACACCTGTCAGTCCTCGGCGGCTTCATTGATCAGGCAAGCTCTAGTCGCGGTGAACCACTGACCTCCGCTCTCTTTCTGCCTCTAAATACTGTAAAGTCTGGCCAATGTGGCTAATGCAGAATCGATCGGCCTATTTAGTCTGAGAACACCCCCTTTTCGGCTCACTTTTGGCCCTAATGTCCATTTCCTGGTACTCTGCAGAAGGTCACATTTACTTAACGCCATTTCCAGTCTGTTTATTTGTTGCAGCAATACAAAATTAACACGTCTGCTTGTGTTTCCAAAGATGGTGGAAACCACAGCAGGTAAAGCGCTGCGATAAGTCTGCTTAGTGCGATTGTGTTTATGCAAATGTTATTTTCATTCTCATGCTCAGAGGTCAAGTACGATTTGAGTCAGAGTGAATCATCTGCACAGGGATCAGAGTTAAGACGTTGCAAATGTGATTTAAATGCACCCAGATCACTATACACATTAACTGGACATGTTTTATTAATTTGTATTCAGATGTTTTCAGTTAGAAAATTATAGTTATTTTATAATAGAAGTTTGAAGAAATTCACATGATGGCATATTATATGACTGTGAAGTAAACAAATAGCTTAGTTACTTCAAATTGCACAAAAATCCCTCAAATAAATGACATGAAATGAGTTAATGAATATATTAATATGTGCACTGGTCCGCGTTATAGAACATTAAACAAAGAAACAATATATAAACAATATATATCTAATATATCAAATAAAAACTACAGCTGAGTTGTGCTCAGCGTTTAGACTGTATCCATGGCTTATGTCTTTATTATGATGTGCGTTGTGAATTTAATAGTCTGATGGCAGATGGGTAAAAGCTGTCACTGGGAAACTGCTGCTCCATGTAGTATATTATTGTAATTGGGATGTTACCAGCGTTTATCAAAGCTACACAGCCAAACTCATCCATTAATCAGAGGTTTGCTGTTCCTCTCTCGAAGGTGGTGGGAACAGGTATGCTGGTTTTGTGCATTCTTGCTATCATCGACGGCGGAAACATCGGAGCTCCTAAAGGCGTCGAGCCGCTGGCCATCGGCCTGATCATCATGGCCATCGGCGTGTCCATGGGGCTGAACTGTGGCTACCCCCTGAACCCAGCCAGAGACCTGGGACCCAGACTGTTCACAGCTGTGGCAGGATGGGGGATGGAGGTCTTCAGGTAGGTGGAGTCGAATCACATATAGATGATTATATGATGATGATGGGTGGGCAGTTTGGCCATTAGGTGAAAAAGTTCTGAAGGATAGATCATTAATGTATACAAAGAAACTATGCATCACATACTAAATGTACACTTATGTAGTAACTTTATTTGATGATCTCTTACTTACAAAATAATTTTGCAGTTATAAACATGTGGACACATTCTGTGAAATGAAAATGTAAATACAGACATATCTCCCTGCCTCTCTTCAAATCTTTCATTGAGCTATTTATCGAAGTGAGCCCGTGCTGGTGACACGTGTTACATAGTGTCACATGCGCTCGACAGATGCAGTCGATGCTTGTGCATGATCCGATGGAGGCACCGGCGATCAACAGCTGCCTCTTTTTTCTCCCACTGGTGTTTTTGACTCTTCCTTCCTGTTTCCCTTTTCTCTGCACGCAGCACCGCAGACAACTGGTGGTGGATCCCAGTGGCGGGACCGATGGTGGGGGGAGTGGTCGCGGCTGTCATATACTACCTGTTCATTGAGCTGCACCACCCCCACGTCGAGCACGAGAAGCCCCAGGAGGAAGAGGAGGAGGACGAGGAAGACGAAGAGGATGATGACAGCAGTCTGAAGGACAAATATGAGATGATCACGATGAGTTAAGAAGACTTTCACCTTCAGGACTGAGCGCTTTTACTGTCAGTCAGATGAACACCAGCGCAGCTTCCATCTGTAAGGACAGGATCCATGTGTCAGTGTCATCTCATTGGTAGCTGTATAGGCTGTAGTTATACTTCAAGCTTTTTTCAGCCCGATACACCACCAAAGACTTCCATGGGTCTAAATAAAAATAAAATATATTTGGAAATGTTCTGAAAACACAGAATAACTTTTGCTCGATTGCCTGTTGTTGCATTTTTCATAAACTCATGGAAATCTCAGTCCTGTGTATTTGAGATCATTACATAAATATTAGCAGCATATGTGTTGTAAATACCATTTTGTATATACAAAAAAATTCTCCTTTTTTGCATATACTAAAAATAGAATATTAGTTCTGCATGCTTGCAAGTTCCCTGTTACATTTCTTTGTGTTTTTCTCAGTGGTTGTCGTGATATTTGCGTATTAACTTCAAACTTTTTGTGCTTGTTTTGACTTTTTGCAAAACTCTCTTACTCACTTTTGTTTGTCGACATTAAAGTTTCTACAAGTTGCAACTTCTCCTAAGATTTTTCTCTTCACCGCTCTGCTGCATTTGTAATAGAAAACTGCACATCAACCTAAAATGAGATGCTCAGTTGATGTAAACATTCTCATACGAGCAGTTTGTAAATTGCTCCACAGACGAAGTATGTCCTGTAGAATGTCATCGCTCCAGCTAATGTCCCCAATGCAGATGAAGGAGCTGAGACTCAGTGGGTTGTCTGATTTTACTTCCACCAGGAACCTCAGGTGGCAACTTCAACGCTGCAGAATTGTTAGAAAAGTCAAATATGATGGGATGATAAGACTTAAAAGTGAGAAGCTTCATCATTGTTTCATCTGGGGGATTCTCACCTTTGAGTTAAAATAAGAATACCAAAAGAATTATTTTAATAATATGGATTGAATTCTAGTTCTGATAATGTTCAAGAAAACCCATGTTAAATAAGAGCTGTGAAGTGGAGAAAAACTTGTTCCAAGTTCTCTAACTTGACGAGTGCTCCTGTATAACATGTGGAAAAGAAGCTATAAAATTTGAGAATAATTTAACATCCAAACAGGATAAATTTAATTCAAAGTCTCCGTTAGCTCAGTTAGCCATGCTTTTTTTTAAGGTTTTCCAAAATAAAAAAGAAAAGTAGTAAGCTAGTAGTAAGCAGCTGTAGCACAAACATGTTGTTGGGCTACCTGCTTCATTCCTTCAGCATTCCAAGAATAGTTAGAAGTGAGTCAGATTTAATGTTAAGTTCCATTATATTGAAAAAATATTTTGGATATTTCCAACAGAAATCGGTGTAAATTTAGGCCCTTATATCTCAGAGTCTCGGTACGTGCCTCTTAAATCTAGCAGAGTAAAAGCACACAGGCATATGAAACAAGTACAAGTAACTCAAAACTCTGTGAGTAAATGGATCATTATTTACAGTCCATATGGCTTCATACAGCAGTTCAACAGTAACACTAGCAGAGAGACAGCAACAATCAGGGGACAAACAAATACTAATACTAAATTAGCTGATATATAATCTTATTCTAAGCTGGGGAGCAGCTACAGAGGACAGAGTGGGCAGTTTGTAGACGGACATGAAGATACATGTGCAGGTACATGTGATTCTTGCTTCTTGTCTTTCATCCCTTTTTCAGGCTTTGAATAATGTGGGGTGACGGTAAAAGAACTGGGTCTGGGGATTTTCCATGTACACAAGTAACCAAGACTAATGACTAAACCCCTCAGACTGACTGAGTGTAGGAGCACTGAAAATCCTCTGGCTGCTGGACAACGAAACAAGCATTCATTCTGCGCAGGTTCTTTGTTTGTGCTGCTGCCTTCATGGTGAGCAGAGCCTTGCTGCCGCTCAGTCCACAAGTGCCCGTTTTACAGTCGTGCTTTTGTCACTGCAAGGAGAAACAAAAGGCACACTGCTTGCTGATCGGCTGTGACATCAGCTCCTTGCAGAGAGCTGGAACTGTAAATGCAGAATATTGATAATATCCTCTGTGTTACGCTGTTTCAGATGTAGAGGGACATAGATGTGGGAGCTGTGGGGGAATTGTATGAGAACGGATCACAAAATCAGTACATATTCAATCACTGGTGTAAACGTACTGGAATATAAATGAGACACAAAATACTAAACCTCATCCCTTGTTCCTGGATTTAATAAAATCGTGTTTACAACCAGCAACTGTAGCCGAAGAAATGCGCAGAGAATCGATAGCGGGCCACATTCCCCTGCATGTGCAAATGCATGCTCCCTGGATTTGACTTACTTTTTTTTATGGGTGTTACATCATTGAATGCACTCATGGAGCAAAGTGATCAATAAGTATAGGCAATAAATAATATAGTGCGTAACACACATGTGGAAGACACGAGCAGGCGTGTGGCGGAGACAGAATAAAAGCTTTTGATCAGCTGCTTTTTCCTTCCAACAAATGTATTCAAATAAATAAAAAAAATTATATCTGAGAGCAGGCAGCAATGAGTGTTGGATTGTGTGTCCTCCTGAAACAAAACATATATAAAGCTGTGCGCGTATCTCTGTGTTGCTGATGCTGGTGACTCACAGGCTGCTAGGAAACCTGCAGCACCATCATGGTCTCTGAAGCAGCTGCGCCCTCTGCTGTGAGCCTCACGCTACTGCATTTATCACAGTAAACAATGTTCACTCCAATGGTACTGTAATTTTTACAACAGGTTCTCATCCCAACCACATCAGGGGCGCCACCAAGGGGTGGGCAGTTGCCCCCCCCCTCCCCCAACTGCATTAATTCTGCGCATCCAGTGCAGGTTCTTTGTTTGTGCTGCAGCCTTTATGGTGAGCAGAGCCTTGCTACTGCTTAGTCCACAAGTGCTAAGTTTAACTAAGTTTAACTAATGCTAATTTGTTATTAAGGGGCCCAGAGTATGCCAAGGAAATATCCCCCACAGCATAACACCAGCAGTAGCCTGAACTGTTAATCCAAAGCAGGATCCACACTTTCGTGCTGTTTACATCCCATTTTATTGTCCGAAATTGCGCAGACCAGGCAACATCTTTCCAGTTTTCCACTGTATAATTTTGTTGATCTTGTTTGAATTGTTGACTCAGTTTTCAGCTGGAGTGATCTTCTGCTGCTGTAGCCCATCTACTTCAAGGTTCGATGTGTTGTGCATTCAGAGATGGTCTTCTGCATACCTTGGTTGTAAAGAAATGATACTCCCTTTTTTCTTTTTCATTCTCTGTAAATCCTACAGATGTCTATGTGTCATTGCTCAGGGCTGAAATATCAGCCTGTCTGGCACAAACAACCACGCCACATTCAAAGTCGCTTAAATCATCTTTTTCTAGCCATTCTGATGCCCAGTTTGATCTCTGGCAGGTTGTCTTGACCTTGTCAACATTCCTGCACTGAATTGCAGGCACGTGACTGGCTGATTGCATATTGTGTTGACCACTTGAACAGGTGTACTTAACAACGTGGACAACAATTTTGCAAGTTTAACTTTTAACTGCTGTAAAAGGATTTCTTATTTTATTAGCGGTGTGTAGATGTTCGCTTCACTAACAGAGTATCACACAGATTGGAGTGGGATGGTGCTTTTCCTCAGCAGTGCTCGTATTAGAACATAGAAAAACAGTTTGGTAAAAAAAAAAAAATCAAAAATCAAAAAAAAAAATCACAAGATCTAATAACTTCACATCGATCTCTTACATTCTCCCCAAACGCAACTTTTTCCACAAACAAAATCAGCATCTTTCAAACACCATGACACCAGTCTGTATTGCAAGCTTTCCATTTATTTCAAGCCCAATGCAAATGACGGTTCATGTGTTAAATCAGGGGGAGTGGCCCTTTAAACATCTGGCTGCACAGTCCTCAGAACAAACTGCCTCACACGGAGAGAAAGAGCCAGAGCACGCACACATTTACAGACAGCAAACAGGGGTCTATTTTATTTTGAATGAGTCTTTTAATTAATGCATTTCAAGTACTCCAAAAAATTACATCTCTTTGCACAATACAATTTGAATTTTTTTTGTTGTTGTTTTTTTTTTAGTAAAAATGTTCAAAGTGAACAAAAATTTCCGATACTGTATAAAACACAGTGAACATTAAAATCAGACAGTAGTATTACTTTTTAATCATGTGTTCTTTCGGCCTACGTCACCTACAACATTTTCAACTCAATTTGGACATTTTTCAGTGCACGTTTATTTAAAAACTTTACCAAGACTACGAAATTAAAAAGAAAGGAAATTTACAGGCATTATTCTTCTGCTCTTCTACCCAAACCATGCCACAGGATAACAAAGACAAAAATGAGAATGTAACATTGACTCCATCACACTGAATTGTTTTTAAGCATTGATGACGGTGGAGAAAAGTATCGTAAGCAAACTCCAGTTCAACTAGCACATATAAGAACAAAAAATAACTTAGAAGAGAGGAAAGTTTGTCACATATGAACATCTTTAAAACAACTTACTCTGGAATTAGGATACAAAAAAGAAATTAAACCGATGTATCAAAAATGTAATTCTCATTTTTCAAATGAAACGCAAATTTTATTCGATTATTTTCCCAAGTACTGTACAAGTTTACAGGTTCAGTTCTCCGGGCCCTGACAGGTGAGACGTGGCTCAGGAGATCAGATTTAAAAAGAGCTCAATTTTTGTACAGAGAAAAGGAAAACAAACAAAAAAAAAAAACACCCCGTCGACCCGCTCGATTCATCTGCCGCGTGAACGGAAAACCGTGAGGTGTCATTATGTTTGTCGCGTCCCCTCCAGAGCACATGTGTGGCTGTAATGACCAGATAGATATTAGTTATGATTAGTACCGCATGCATTTAAAGTATAGCCATAATGCCACGATAAAAATGAAGTCAGAGCACAGAAAGTCCTCCCACAGCATTTAATGCAAAAAATAAATAAAAAATCTGCAACGCGTCGTTGCTGGAGCATCCCGTCGGGCGAAATGTCTGCCTGGTAAATGAAATGACAGGACTTTAACACACTATGTCATGATTACATGATCAAATCCTTCCAGTGAGTGTTGTGATTAAGTTGGTTTTCCAAGATGCCCCTTTGGTGCAGCGAAGAGAGGAAGAAAACACCTGAGGTCGAATCGCACAGCCTTCATTTCATTCTCTTTAAAGTGGAAACGTCGCAGGTGCTTCCTGGATTTTAGGAAAACCTGTGCACTGCTCCGTAAAAGTTCTATGGCACGCTCATGTAAACTCTGAGGCCTGCACTCATGAGCTCTTAAGGGGAATTCAGTCCTTGAGATGAGAGATTGGACCAGAAGCTCGTTTCCCGTGGAAGCAGTGACCCCGCTGAGGGACGTGTTGGTGAATAAATGTGACAACACTGCTGCGTTACACCGCTTGCTCCGGGGGCCCAAAGTAAATCGTGTTGAGTGACATACAAACATTACAAACCTTGGTCAATTAATAGTCACATTTAATAAATGTGTCTGCATGCCCACATTAAAAACTTCTTAGTTTCGCTATCTGAAGAATAATAGAATGATTCCATCTTTTTTTTTTAAGTCATTTTTAAAATTTATTTCCACACTCATGTAAACTAACTCTGTAACATGATACACTCTCACTTCTACACTACGCCACAGCAGCCTTCACTCTTCACCTCGACTTCATATCTGAACAGGCAGGATCAACATCAGCTTCAGTTAGTGGTTATTCGTTCTTCATTATTATTAAAAACAAATAAAGAAACAAACAAACAGACAGTAAACGGTTGCACCAAACTAGGCGATTTCTCCTTCTGTTTCTGACCTCGTCCAATTTGGTGTACAACAGGGGCAAGACATGATGTTAGCGAGACAATTTAAAAAAAAAAAATGGTGAAATAAAGGGACCTTGAACAGAGAAGGCCTAAAACGTGGGATATGGCGACCTTGTTGTTCAAAGAAAAGCAAATCAAAACCTAGCGAGTTCATGAAAGTGAGAGAGATCCACCTGATTGGACTGCTGAGAGAACTCGATGGCGTCAAATCCTCAACGGCAGCATCCAAGGAACTCACCACAACTGTCATTCTTTCATTTATGTGTTAAAAATCCTGAGAGCACTAACCGAAAAATTAAAGAAAACAAAAAAAAAATGAAGAATTACACATTTACAGTAGAAGAAATAGTTTGTTTTCACTTATGATACACTAAATATTTACAATCACATGCAGAAGACCGTCTGCACGAGAGACCGGAGCCTGTGTCTTTTGCCGTTTGACATGTGTGAAATCACAAAAGTGCCGCAAATCCCCACTGAGTGTCTCTCATTCCTGGCTAAGATGACAAAAACAAAAGAACGAAAAAAAAAAAAAAAAAAAAAAAAAAAAAGAGAGTTCACCAGCAGCTACGAGCCTGTCACTCAAGAAGATGTTGCAGATGAAGAAAAAAGAAAAACAAAACAAACCACAGAATGAACTAAAGCTACAAATGATTCCTTAACTCCTTGGCACTCCTTAAAGAAAAAAAAAAGAAAAAACGATGGGGGAAAAAAATTTGCTAGATCGCACTGCAGTGGAAATGGCTGATGGTCAAGTCCCCTCCACAAAGAGCCAATCGAGTTGCTGAATAGCGTTTTCTCTTTTTCGCGTGTCTTGTTTTGTCTGTAGTTGGAGGATATGATGATGACTAACAACCATGTCAGGCGTTTCTTTGGATGGAGTGACGCTTTTGTTTCCCTCTGTAGGCACAAGGAGGAGCCAAGGCATTGGGGGGGGAGCAGGGGGGAGCTGGGTGCAGGGTCTCAGCGTCTCATCTGGCCCATCTGATAGTTCTCTCTGGGCTGACGGTGGTGCCTCTGGGGCTGTGCCTGGCGCTGAGGCTGCCTCTGTGCCTGCCGCTGGCCGCCGTGGCCCCCGTGTCCGCTGTGGCCGTGCGGGTGCTGGGACTGATGCTGCACCTGAGAGCTAGCATGCTGCTGCGCTCGTCGTCTTTTCAAAGTCCCTGTCAGAGGAAAGAGAGTTAACTTAGGCTCAAGAAAGACGAGTATCGTCCTAGATTTGTTTTGTTCAGCTGCAGCACTTGTTCCTAAGCTGGTGGTCTTGCAGTGTGATGAAGGATGACGTGTTTATCTCACATCTGTCATCTCTCATGTAGGGAAACTCAAAAAAAAAATCACAAAGTATCAGCAGCTGTTCTTTCACAGCGGACAAAGAGTGACCCCTGCAAGTGAACAGGCCTACCTTGCATCGCATTCATCTTACAGGGTGATGTCATTTATGACCCCGCGGTACTGAAGGAATTTATTAAATCAGACCCCAATGTGAGGTTTATGCCATGGCTGTACTAAATTAGCAGCATTAGTAATTACCTAATTAGTTTTCTCATGTTTCTGTAATGTTAAACTTGACCAATTTCTGACTTCTTAGAAAAGTCCAAGTTCAGATATAAAAACGTTCAGGGAATTCAGTCATTTTTATTTTGAAGGAGATTTCAGATTCAGATTAACTTTATTATTCCCCCAAAAAGGGTAATTTGTTCGCAGCTTACTCACACAACCACTTATCACCAACACTGTTGCATGTCAACGCAGCGATCGACAACAATGAGGTCCAAAAATAAAAATGTATAACAACGTCTTTTGCCTTCTTTATCACCTGATTTTCCCAGAGTGAGCACAAATCTGACCCCAGTGATTTTGGAGGTGTTAACATTATGACTGAGAGAGTTTCCATCCTTAACAGGCAAAATACTGAACCAGCAGATAAAAGAAGATGTTAAAAGACTTTCAATAAACAAACAATAAAAGTTACACAAAAATAAACCTGTTCTCGTACGGCGTCCTGCAGCTGTCGGCGTACGTAATAAAAAGAAGGGGTGACAGAGCACAGCCCCGAGATCAACGGGAGCTTGACACAATCCTACTGGATATTTGTCCATTAACGAGGACCTGTTGGACTCTTTCAGTGAGAAAGTTTAAAATCAGCATCAGGAGCTAATCTAAAAGTTTAAAAAGAGTCTCATTAAAAGCAGAGGAGAAATCAGCAAACACAAATCTTGCGTGAGGTGCTTATAGACTGTGTTTAACATAAAGTTTGACAGATTATTTTTTGAATATTTGTGCTTTTTTGTATTTATGACAGGTGGTCCAATAAAAGTGTTAAACAATGTTTATTAGAGCCTGACTGAAAATACTATAGAAAGAGTACAAAAATGGCAAAAACCAACATAAACGTCCTATATATGTGTAAGATACAAGCAATCAAAGTGTTTGATGTTTGCATTTTTCCTCTGTAGGCTTCAACCCTGAACCCGCACCTGGTAATCAAAGGTTTGAAAACCCTTGTTCTTAACAATCAAGTAAAGACATTGTCCAAAGTTGGTCTTTCTCACATGTCGGACACAGCAGGAGATACGGAGGCAGAACACCCACACACACTCTCTCTGTTAGCTCATACCGACAGACTTATGATTTATTTTATTTACTGTCAGCGGTTAGCTTTGCTGTCCAAGACTTCAAGAAACCACCTGCCACTAATTGTAGCTGCAGCAGAAAGAAGCTAATTGTAAACAAGCTAGAGGGACCGATCTGTGGTCCTTTGATCTAGAAAAATAAACGGTTGCACGTAGGCTGGAAGATCAGCACTCAAGTGGAGCCGAGCAAAACCCCATTCTGACTGCAGACGTCAACAACTTTAGGAAAGTTGGGCTGCTAATGTTATCAACGTGTAGCGTGTGTGTACAACATGCCAAAAAACAGCAACTTGCAAAAATACTCTTAACAAAGAAAATGTCATTAAACTGCTCTTAAATACATGCAAACATTTTGTACTGATGTTACATCACCTTACCCATTACACTCTGCTTAATTTGAATATGCCTTTTAGAATATTCAACTACACTTTCTTCTTCTCTCACATTTAAACAAGTAGATCAGTTGCCATGACCACCCTTAGGCGCAACAGCACAGGATGCAGTGAGAAAACCAAAGTCATGTAGAGAAACTCTAAGAGTAAGTAATCATAACACTGCTCTCATTCACAGGTATGGCTGCAAGGTTAACAAGGCACACAGTACAGTGGATTTAATGTGATGCTTTTTAGCCTGTGTGAACATTCAAAGCTCAATCTGAGTTTAATCTGGATCAAGTTTAGGAGCTCAGATCAAATCTGTAAGTGTTCTCAGGAAACTGTTCTCACAGCACTGCCCATATAAATTGTTAATAAGCCCGTAAATGATAACATGAACTGCATGATAATAAATAGGTTTTTACAAATATATCTGTATTTTTATTCATTTGTGTCCCTGTAGTGTAGTGGTTTACACACTCTTTTAGCAAGCAAAAGCTCCCCAGTTTGATCGCGGGAGGAGACACAGCGAGGGCATCCGACGTAAAAATCTGCCAAATCAAACATGCGGAGCTACCCGCTGTGACAACCCGTTGTGAAAAAGGCAGGAGCTAAAAGTAGCTTTCATATTTACTGTAATCAGAGTGTCCTCGTAAAAGAGAGCTTTCTCTCGGTGGTTTGACCTGCCTGAATAAAAATGATATTTAACCCTCTCCCCCACCCCCAAAAAACACTGAATGTCACATTCAAATTTAAAGGAGGTTTGAAAGCAAACTGCAGACATGTGACTTAAAACATCTGGGTGGTCAGGTAAGTTATCTAAAAATATTTCATGAAAATGCGTAACAGCTAAACGTTCTTATTAGACGAGGTCTCTTTTTAGTCTTCTGGACTCACCTGGAAGTGGTTTGGGTGGTGGAAGTTTGGGGTTGCTGCTGGGAGTATGCACACTACAGATCTTAATGAAACCAGCCATAAGCAAGATGAGGGCGATACCCATCAAGAGCACTGCCCACCAGTAAGCCTGGGATGAAAATGAAGCTCAAATCAAGCTCAATCAAATACAGAATAGAAAAAGACCCCCCACATACTAACTAATCATTCACAATCAAGATGTCGACACGTACCACAATCCACTCGGCGATGTTCTCATACAGCTCAGGGTTAAAGATGGCCTTCTTTAGTCTGGCAAGTGGCCCATCTGCGTCCACCAGTCGGCACTTCATGAACACATCGCAGTAGCCCTTAAAGTCATTGCAAGGCGAGCCAGCTGGCAACGTGGTGACTTTTTTATTGAAGAAACGAGCCAGGCGCTCTGATCCTGTGCTGCTGCATGTGCTGGGATTTGCTGTGCAGAGAGACAAATCCAGTTTAAAAAAAAAAGAAAAAAAAAAGACAAAACTCACCCGTATATTTATAAAAGAAAGAGCCTGCTTGTAAAAGGTGTGAGAAAGGGTAAATGACTCACTTTTCTCCATGCAGCACACGTGGCAAAGCTCGGTCTCATCCTTGCCATCTTGGCTGGCACAGGTACACGCCTCGAGCCCGTACTTCTCACAGATGGAGCCGGAGCAGCCCTGCGGAGGAGGAGCACGAGGACAGGCGAGATCAGACACTTGCTAGTATGAGTACAGTGTTGCTATGACAACCAGTTCTTCAAGGTGTGATTTCTTCAGCCACTCACCCCGTTGAGGCAGACTTGAGTCTCTCCGTGGCAGGCGGTGAAGTTGGCCTTGGGCTCCGACGTGGGGCACTGGGCGCTGTCGCCCTTACATACGCCATGGTGAGCGCACTCCGACTCCTCTCGGCACTTGTCACCGCGAGCCTTGTAAATGCATTCGCTTGTACAACAAGGACCCTGGCTGGGACTTTTTGGGGAAGAGAAAAGCGCCGAGTTAAGACTCAAAACATGAGAACACCCTCTTTAAGAGATATTAAAATAACTGAAAAATAAAAATCGCCCTCTACCTGCAGACTGTATGGTCCTTTAATGTGCACTTCTTGTTGTCAGGCTGGTTGGCATCATGGCAGCACTTGTCCTTGCACTGATCGCTGTAGCCACAATCGCACTGCTCACCAGGCTCCACCATACCATTACCACAGATGGGCTGGCCAGACTCTGTTTTGAGAAAAAAAAAAAAAAGTGTTGAGCCCTTTGCGGAGCAAGCTCAAAGTTTAAATTAGACATTTATTAAATAATATCAGGGTTTTTATGAATTACAGACTTTTTGATGCTCTGTAGAAGAAAACCGCCTTCTCCTAGTCAGGTGTGACAATGAAAAATTGTCCCCCAGTTTTTTTCTACATTTACACATTGAGATTTTTGATTGTTTTAAGGTTTTTACACCAGACGAATAATAATCGTACGAACATTTTGTGCTTTAAAAATATTTTTGGACTCGCCCATTCCTAATGCACCCTTACACAGGATTGTGCAACTTGCTGGACAAATTTGCTGGATTTATTTTTCCGGATCAGACCTCTGCATTTGGCAACAAGTGTAATTGCAGCACAAAATGTGCACCGCTACTGAGTATACAATGATAATATAATAGTAAAATAATACTATTTTATCTTAGACACACAACTAGATGCTGCTCCGGGTCAATCGATCAGATGTGGTCCCAACTCTGCCAACAAGAGTTCAAACTGCCCGACTGACGGTATGTAGGAAAATGGTTGTGATGCAGCTTCAACTCGTGGGTCAAACCATGAAATTCTTCCTGCTGCTGTCTTCTCCTGAGAACTGGATGAACTCAGATTCTTCCTTTTCACATTTACAAACATCAGGACCAACTCGTCATTGCTTGATCATCACTTGATGTCGACTCCATGTTTTGACTCCCATAGTGTGTTTTTTGAGGAGACATTTTTTTGTGTGCAAAATTTTAACAAAATAAAAGTTTGCTTCTTAAAAATTTTAAATTTCATGGGGGTTTTTTTTCTGCAAAGTGCTTTTTGTGTAAAGGCCTGAACCATTACAAAAATGCACAAAAATTTCCTTCACTGTGTACACAAATCATGCTGACGGTAGTGGACCCTCATCCCCCAAAGGCTCATTCTGAGCGTGCATGCACACCAAACCCTTGAATGCTGCTCTGGAGAGAATGAGTTGCTGGGGCAAAAAAAGAAAAAGAAAAATAGAAAAGGACCCTTCAAAGAGCCAAAAGCATAAACCCAAAAAAACGTCGGTTTGTGGGTGGGTGTATTAAGGCAGTGTCTGAAAAGCTAAAGCATTTTTCAGTCATATCAGTGCAGCCAAGATGCACATCACTTTGAACAGCTTGTGCAAAACAAGAAGATTTTTTAGACACGCCAATCACATGGTGAATTAATCGAGTGACTTCTGAAGCATCGGTTTGCTGTTCTACTGACTCAAAAGTGTGAAACTGGCAAGAAAAAAAAAAGACAAAGAAAAAAGATGACAAGGTTTACTTCCACAGTCTGCCAAATACTGTACAAAAATACCATGGACTAATGCCAAGCTGGCTTTTCTAAGCTGATACTAGCCAATAACTTCTCAGGATGCCTGAATTCTTTCACTAATTAAGAGTTTGCGGTAAAAATATTCCACACCATCAGAAGAACCCTAACCCGGATCACGAGTTAAGATCGAGGCCCTAGATCCAACAGAAACAGTAAAACGTACCGACGAAGCAGTTGTTCCTCTTTTTTTCCAGCACCTGGCTGATGTTGCGAATGCTGCAGAGGGAGAACTTGTTGTTGTTAAGCTTGTCTCCAGATGTAGCCCTTGCATACATGATATAATTGCCCTTCTCCTTCTTGTCTTGGCTTTTGGATTCCCCTGGTGTGCACTCAGATCCAGAGTCATGCTGGCAGCGAGGAAGAAGAAAGAAAATCAAAGATTAAAAGCAAAAAAAAAGGGACAAAGAGTACAGGCATCATAAATTCCTTCTCACCGTGCATAAATGCGGCACTCACCGGGGAGCCAAAGTTGTGGCCTACTTCGTGTGCAAAAGTGATATGGGAGACTTTCGGAGGTACGTGGGAGGCGTAGTTCTGTACAGTGATTATACCAGTGTTGAGAGACTTCTTTTTTCCGTCTGAGTACAGCTTGCTTTTTTCACAGATGCCTCCAGAGCTCCCTGAGAAGGAAAGGCACAATTTGCAACAAACTAAATACGGAAAGATTTCGCTCAATGAAGAGAGTGAATGTGATTAATTTAACACCAGCTATTAAAATAAGTGACAGGAGGCCTTATTTAAAAACATACTTCATCATCATGTTTACAGTACATGCTGAAGACAAATTTTGTTTGTCATTACTGAGAGAAGATGCCCATTTTACTGCAGCAAATTTGCAATTTAACTGCAGTGCTTTCAATTAAAAACTCAAATCAACCCCAGCGTAGAGTTAAAACAGACTGCAACAAATATCTGCCGACAGTTTTAAAGAAAAATATGTTCCTGCTTGATGAGCTTCAGTCTACATTTGCGAGGACAAATTCCTGCTAAGGAATGTGAAAAAAATGATGTTTTTGTACCTTTCTGTAAAAACAAGACACAGACTGCTTGCTTATCACAAGAATAAGATTTGCATACCTGAGGGCGCTCCCACCCAGGCCAAACCCAGCACCCCATCGTCAAAATCTCTGTCAGTGAAAACATAAGCCAAGCAGTAGTCGTCGTGGTTCTGCTCCGAGTTCAGCTCCAAAAACTTCTCCACACCAATGTTGGCAAAGCGGAATGGGTTGGACTTGTCCCTCTCATCATTGGTGGTGTTGATCTGCGAAGACAGGAGACAACTGGTTCACAGGAAAGACTGAACAGACCTAAAATGCAAAAGCGGCCGATCTGCAAAAGACTCACCCGGATCCGTTTCACCATGAAACTGATGTTACGAATGCCCATGAAGTCTGTGCCTTGATAAATGGCATCAATGGCCTTCACATGACTGGAGATCTGAAGGAAGTACGAGGTATTCATACTTTTAATAGCTGACATTTCACTCAAGTACGCCGTATGTGATGGTACAAGTACTAACAAGAGCTGCTTGTACGTAGCTCTATTGCTAACAACAACAGCTAACAGAATACATTATTCAACTGGCTATATGTGGTTTTCGCATTAAAAGAAAAATAAAAAATCAGTGTTTATGCCAGGCGTGGCACTGACCTAGGACATTACCCATGCGGTGGCTTGTCAAATGGCACTGTACGACAACACTGACATTAAACTGACGTCACATCTGCCGTCGCAAGTAGCCATTCCTGCAACTCTTTATTTTTGTAACCTGACGCATTGTTCCACTGCCACCGGGTTGAAGAGGCAAGTTTACGATCGTGTAGGTTTATACCACCGTTTTAATGACATATCAATACAGAATCTCTGACAGTCACAGATCGATGAGAGGGAGATGGTACAAGAATAAACTTTCTGATAATAAACAAACCTAAAAGAACAGCACTATATCAGCACTGATGTGGAGGTATTGTCTGACACCTGCGACACCTATCGTTCAGGAGAATACCGCGCACATAAAAGGATCATGTAATCAAGGTTATACTGGGGGCTTTAAGCTGGTGGAAAAACTGAAGTGGCAACGTGTAAACTATAAAGGGAGTAGACCGAATAATAAGCTACTGCTGGCAATAATATCTTCCTATTGCTGCTAGCCTCCTGTATACTAAGTTAGCTTAGCATACAGATTAGGAAAAATGGAAAACAGCCTCACTCTCATTAGTTGAGCGCAGTAGTTAATGGGTAGTGCTTGAGTGGTGCTAATGTCTTAGTATAACTCTCCCCAGAAAATGATAATAGATTTGCCAAAATATGACAATTCCTACACCGTAACGCAACTCCATAGAAATTGCACTTTGTGGACAATTTCTCTTATCAATATATTCCTAGGCTTTAGAAAGTATTAAGAGTAGTATATACCAAGTCACTTCCTGTGCGTTACCTGCGCTATGACAGCTTCTCTACTCTTGTAATACTTGAAGAAGAGGTGGTCGGTCTGAATAAAAAGCTGACATGTGTTTTTCTCAGCCTGGGCCATCCTCTTCTTCCTCAGCAGCTGGGTGTCCAGATCAGTGTGGACTTCCTGGTGTGAGTGAGACGGAAGAGGCAGAGCAGGAAACACACAGTTAAATAAAACATATTTAAAAGATTTTTCCAACAAAAACAGTAAAAAGAGTAAATAAATAATGTCCGGTATTTTTAGGCTGTGGTTCTTCAGCTGCAGTATGTTCATGAAGCTCTATTCTGCAGAGGAATATGTGCTTTCTATGTCACATACAGGGTGGAGGGAAAAGGCTGACCACTGCCACTGATGGACACCTATCTCAGTTTTAAGGTGTTCAGTACTTTTCGGTCACAGAGTTTTGCAGTGACATGTCACACCAAGTGAGTCAGAAGTAACCGATAAATCAAACTAATGCTTTTTGTTAATGTGGTTTAAATTGAACACAGACATATTTTATTACTGCCTACTATCTCTGATTGGATTGGAGCTAAGAGGCACAGCTTGAGATAAAGTGTTACATTTTATTGTCAGGTACCAAATTGAACATTATGTCGTCCTGTTTGAGTCCATCACTTGAATGTGATAATAATACACGTGAGGCTTAGATGCTGCTTTCCATATTTCTGAATCCAAAAGGATGTCTAAATCTGAAGTTTAGTGTCGCAAACGCGACGCTAAACTTGATCTGTGAAGATATGATGAAATGTCTAACTGTGCCCATCTTGCAGTGATAAAGAATCTTTCCCCAAAATTTCCTGGATTGAGATCTGAACTGACTCCAAGAATGATTCATTTCTGCAATGTGGGCCAAGCCTGAAATCTGGAAAATCTTTCATGCAGTTAAATCTTTAACTTTTTGAGTAATCCTGCTCCCACTCCTCTACAACGGTAACAAATGAACGGGTGAACTTTTATACAGATGATCGTCTGGCCAAACTAAACTGTGTCGTAATACAATTTATGGAAATCTGTGAAATAACAATCATATGCAAAACTATATAAAAAAAAATTACATATTAATAATAAAGTGACAAATCTTAACTGTGACTATACTGGTTTAACACTTACATGGTTATAACTTACAACATAGAACCAGGCACAGAGACTTTAAAAAGACATCTCTAGGTATCTTTGACCCTGACTAAGTAGTACCATAAAATATCCTCAAAGATCTTCACTAAACCCTGTCAGGGTTTATTGTAGTGTGTGGTGAAGTTAACCTTAGGGGGCTGCTCCACGGCAGAGGTTTGGTATTTCTTCATCTTTTCAAACACAGAGCTATCGGCACAGCCTCCCTCTGGGCCATACTTGTGCGGGTAGTCTGTATGAGAGAGACAGACACAACACTGTTAGGATTATGGGAGACAATGTTAGCTACTTAACCCCGTGAGTCACTATTTCAGGCGCTATTCACGATCAGCTAATGGAAGTACTTACACGTCACTTGAGCCTAGCTTTGCTGTGTGAGTTACTTTCCTGTCGCTCTCATTAGTGATTCCTCTCACAATTATGTTTAATTTGCCCCTCAGCCACACGCTATGTGTACACAGATGATGTGAAATTATGATTTGCAAGTGTAGTGAAGTGTACTTGGTGCTCACTATTAGTATCAACATTGCAAAGCCTGCTGAAATGAGCCAGTACCCAAGAGCAAGATTGTGTTACTCAGCTAATGAACACCCCAGGTGTCTGCGCTCCCCAGGGGGGCCTATCACACCAGTCTGCCTCCATCAGCTCGGCAGCACTAACCTCGCACTTTCCAGTCACACACGCACATATCTAAACACACACTCGATGATCACGGGATAATAGCCTGTCAAAGTATTTGCGTGGCTAAAGGTGCAGGGACTCACGTATGTCATCTTCATGGTAGATGACAGAGTGGAAGGGCACGTCTTTGTCCTCAAGGTATCTCTCCGCAGGCTCCACGTAGTAAGTGCCATGGTAGCTCTGAATAAAACCCTCAAATTTACCATCCACAATGGAGCCATGAGTCAATGTGCCTTTCTCGCCTGGGAGTCCAAATCGTACAATTATAAGCATCAGAAGATTGACACAGAAGAGGGTGCATTTGCATTTGAGAAAAACAAAGCCAACAGTTATTTTAAAAATCCCCTAGAGCAGCAGTACTGTAGTGACACATTTAAACAACTGTGAAAAATTTATAGTCTTACCAAAGATTTCTCCAGTGTAGATGTGAGAGGTATCATATGGAATCTCTTCACCTGAAACATCTACCTTCAAATCTGGGGAAAACAAGGTGGTATCTCTCTTCATTCGTAAATTAAAGTGCCTGAAATCAAAGAGATAAAAAAGAAGGCCTTCAGATTCAGGAGAGGAGCTGCAGTTGGCCTTAAGTAGTGGAAGTAAGCAACATTTACCCAGCCTTCTCTAAAAATGAACCTGCAAATTAAAAGGGGGGGGTGGGGTCGAAGCAAGAGCGTTCACAGAGAAAAACAAAATTAAAAAACCCACCAAATACGCCGTTTTCTGCTGCAGATGCAAAACTGTAGCATTTAAATTTGTAAGAGACCAAACAGAAAATTTGAAATTAGGGCATCTAGCAACAGTGCTGTGTTTTTTTGTAGTTCAAACATATGGAGAGGGAAAAAAACATGTTACAGTAAACCTCGGATTTCATGGAACACCTACACAGTGCTCTTATTGTACGCTCGCATTGTGTGAAAGTTGCTGTTCTCTAGGTCCGTGAACAGACGAAACACAAAGCCTTTGTAAAATTTAGATCTGAAGCCTAATATAATAGCAAACAATACATCCTGCAATGTGCACAATGCCTAGTGAATCATTAGGCATTTGTAGGAATCTCAGGGGAAAACTCTGCGGTACATTAACATGTTTATTGGCTGTTTCAGATACATAGAGAACTCTGCAAAGGTTTTAGGCTCTCTGGATGTTATCCACTGCTCAATCCTATTAAGGAGACATGTGAGAGGTCCAAAATCTTTATTCTGTAGGATGGCAATGGGCCCAAAAAACCCCAACAAGAGTCAAAGTCCGCTCTTTGGCGACAAGAACAAGGAGTCTTGCAACAGATGGTAAAGCTCCCACACTGTGATCACAACATCAACGTGGACTCAGTCTGGGATTCCATGAGAAAATAACACAGAGAGCCATAATTTACAGAAAAATAGGGCAATTCTCAAAGTTGTGTGAAGGAAACTACTGCCCCAGCACTTTGAACTAAAAACCTAAGAACTGGTGGCGTTTTAGAGGCAAACCTTATACTGCATATGAATCTAAAAGCATCCTCACTGTACTATTAGTGGCTGTTAGTGTAAAGCACAAGACATTTTGTTCAAATGTCAAAAAGGAAAGCCAGGTGGTGTGCTGCAAATTAAACAGAAGAATCAGGAGTTCTCTCTCTAGCTTTGTCGTAAATTCAAAAGGAAAAGAATATGATGCGGGGTTTTGTTTTTTTTTAAAGGAAGAGACATCTTCCTTCGGAGTTCGCCTTGCTCTTATGATACGCTTCCCTATTAAGCTGCATCTGAGTTTAGAAACAGCAGGCCCTGTTACAGGAAGGGCAACAAACTGCCTTTGCCAAGATCCCAGCCAGATGGTCGTGACTTTGTCATGGATGCTTTTTCACAACACCACCTCCTCGAAATATTAGATAAAGAACCATGACAAGGACGATTAGTATCAACCCATATACGATATTTGGAGGGGTTTCCACTCAGGCAGCATGAAACATCACATACATCACAGAGCTAACGAACACAGACAAATACATGCACAGTTTCACTTTAACTGCAGGGAATAAGAACACCTGGACAACAGCAATTATTTTGAGCTCAGGTTTGTGTCTTTAAATAGACCATTTCTATCCCACCAACACAGTTAGTTTAAGCAATTAAACAAACATTAGAGTAGTTGCCGGTTAATTCAACCAATCAAGGAATACTGAAGCTCCAGGGGAGAGCAGAAAACCCACACAGAAAATAATTGTGATCATTAAAAATCCATCCTGAACACTGACCTAACATGATGCACCAGCGTATGTTTTTGATTTTGTAAAACAACTTTCAATAAAATTGCAAATCCCCCAACACAGAAGACCTCCAACTTTAATCATAAACAGCACAAGTACACGGGACGGTGTTTGCAAATGAATAAACAGACAAATGAATAAAGATACATGAAGAGAAAGGGGAAAAAAAGAAAAACAGATGCAGACAGACTTTACCTTTGGATAATATCTAGGAAAAGAAAGTGCACGAACCTTCCATGGGCATGAAAATCTAAATGCAGGTACTTGTCTTCATGAGAGAGTGCCCTCTTGGCCCTCTGATGCTTGCTGTGCACAAGCTCTGTGTCATAGGACAGGCCTTCATAGTGGCGGATGTACTTGTTCAGGGGATTTCTATAGTGTCCTGTGTGAAAAGAACGAAGGAACATCTGTTAAAGAAAGGTATGCGTGCATGTTTGTTTCCCCCCCCCCTCAAATATATACATACAGCAGCAATTGAAAAAAGAAAAAACACGTTCCCTACTCATTAGAAACTGGGATGCGATTCTAGTTGGTAACACAAACTATTCCTAACAGAAAGACTCAAAAGAATATGTACAAAAGCTACATTTGTAAACAACTGACGCACTGCTCATGTTAGGGTGGGTTTAGATGCCCGTAAGGCGAATAATCTGGACAATATTTGACAGGCAGGATTACAATACAGGAAACAGACAGCAAATCAGTATGTTCTGGGTTTTAACTAAAATCGATTTAAGCCAAATGAATGGCAGCCTTAGACTAACTCTCAACGACAGCCCACAGCGTCACCGCTTAATTATTTCGTCACCAGAAGGCTGGGTAGTGGGCTTGAAAGAAAGCAATTCTTAACCGTCTCCACACATTTTGCCCACTGTTTCACACTGAAACAAAAATGGGTTTTTCTAGATTGATTTTGTTTATGGCATCTATTCCCCCAATGAATGTTGGCATGTTTTCCACATACATATACACCACTTTCCTCAGTGTAAGGTCAGATCGCTGCTCCATATAAAAAAAAGAGAGAGAAGCTTTTTTAGTAAACAGAGTCCATGTAATTAGGCTTCTCTGGCAGGTAATTATGCCTGACTAGTGAGCCATAAATTACAGGATTCTGTGCAACATTATAACAAAGATGGATAAGTAGACCAGGCTTCAGCTACTTCCCTTTTCATGTGCGGTATGAAATATTTAGGTGGTAACATTAAATTTTTCATTGAGGTGACTATGAGAAGTGAAGGCCATGACTATATCTCTGAAATAAATTAATTTCTAAAGACTTACAAAACATAAAGAAAATGTGAGGAGCCAAGATTGATACACTTCAAAAACACTAATCAAAGAGAAACATTAAATATAGGAAAATATGAGACAAGTTGGACTTAATTTATCTTAAAAGTTGGGAAAACTGCTGTGTTACAGTAGCCAAAAACAACATAGGTCAAAAAATAATAATAATGAATCAGAATCAGAAAGTAAAAATTAGAAAAAAGAAATCAAGCGGAAATCCAGGTATGTGAATGAATAGCTTGAGTACATTGTAATAAATAAAAAGAAGTATTGTGGTGTTAGGCATGAAGGATTTCCTGTAGTTTAGACTAGATTAGATTAATAAAAGAAGCATTGCAAGCAAAAACCACTGTGTAATTGTATATGTATCGGTGTATATGACTCCTATATTTAGCTGAGAACATTAGGATTTAAAAGCACAGCATCGGCATATAGCAGATAGTGGTAGGATAGCAGAAGTGCATTACACGTCAATACTGCATTTTACACAGAGCAATTTGGCACCCACACGCACATAGACACACACAAAAACTATTTTTTATTAAAATACTGACTGCAGGTTGATTTGACTTAAAACACCACTGACAGGGAGCAAAACTGCAGACAAAATTATGCCAGCAAAATGCGAAAACTTGTGTCTTTTACACTGAACACAGGTTATTTTCGGGGCTAAACTGTTGTTGTTGTTGTTTTAATAATGACAGAACAATTAGCGGCTAAAGTGGCAGCTAGCTCAGAGCTAACGCTGCTTTAACAGTCGGCATCTCCATCTTCTCATAACAATGGCTGTCGGCGCCGCTCGCACGGTAACAACAAAACCCTCACCCAAAAGCTGGCGATAAAAAACGGTGACAACACACGGACGTAACTCCCCAATGTCCGTTTATTTCAATCGACTGCGCGAATCCGAGTCCGCTTTTAAGCTATGTGTGATTTGTCGCCTTGAAGTAATACGGCAAAAAGGGTGCAGTCCTCTTCATAACAAGCAGGCCCTGCTGATCCCTTCTGTAGCTAGCAGGCTATCGGGATTTCTGCTCCTCTCCGCTCGCTGCTTCATGGATTCAACACAACTCGATTTGCTCCGACAGAAACCGCCTCACTCACCTTGGGTGTAGTTTAGCAAGTACACGAAGAGGAAAACTTTAAGGAGAAGGGTATGTGACAAATCCATTGTTAGAGCATTGATGCCGTTTTCACTTTATTGTCCTACTTAGATAGGCGCAGACGCCCTGTGTGTTTATTGCAGCTTCCTCACATCGCCTCCTCTCCCTCTCTCCAGCGCCGTGACGTCAGACGCAGGATAGCCTGGCATCCCTTCCCCCAGAAGCGTCCATGATCCACCAGGCCTGCATACATTACAACACTCAGTGTGCCTCGGATCTAGTGTCATACGTATCCCTCTCTGTCTGCATGTGTGTAATATATAAATATATGCACACATCAATAAACATGAAAATTCTACAGTTTTTCTCAGCATAACTACTTAACTGCTCAATTATTTCAGCTACGGGGCTTTTAGTACATTTGCAGATGATTTTACATTAATATTACATAAACATTCACTGTTGAAGCCACTTTATGCAAAACTGTGAAACACCCCCAAGTATCAACCTCCCACTGTGAATGATACTGCTACTTGAGTTTTTTTTTTTTTTTTTAAATGTCCACCAAGCAGGTTGTGATTGGCTGGTCTGCCAGAGAGCGATATTGGATACTTTGTGTCAAAGCAGTGACGTATGCCTCTGATTTATGACAGAAGAAGTAATTAAAGGTAATGGCAATCACAATGTTTCTGAATATTATAAATTATGATATATTTAATAACTCGTTAATAATGAATAATCACATTGTTTAACACATTTTCACACACAAAACAGTTTTTGTCATAAAGTAAATGTTTTGGCTTAAAATGATAACAGCGCACCATTATGAATTATTATTCCATCATTTTAATTTCTTTCTCAAACATCCTATTCATCATCCTATTCCATCGCCATATTTTCATGATCATATTTTTTTGGTCAGAATATTATTGATTATTATCGAGTTATGAAATATCATAAAAAGTATTACTGGTTTGACACTTGGTACCTAATATCATCTCTATTGCTTCTTAGGATAGCTCAAAAAGTTGATTCTGTTCATCTGGGCATAGAAACGTTTCGTCACTCATCCAAGTGACTTCTTCTGTCTCGGCTGAGTGGTGTTTCCTTAGTCTTATAAACATCACCTTTGCACAATGACTGAAACTAGCACCAATGATGAACAATGGGCTGTGAGGTCAGTTTCTTGATCATTAAATTGGCAGATGTACAGATGAACAGAAACAACTTTAGGGTTTTCTTACCTGGATGATTGAGCATGTATCAAAACTTTTTTTGTTTGTTTTGTTTTGTTTGTAACTACCTGTTTTTTGGCACTTAATATTTTTATTTCCTTTACTATTTTATGCTGTACAGTGCTTTACGACTGTGAAAAGAGCTTAATAGATAAACTTAATTTATTAATTTACTTACAAATTTCAAAGAGCTGAAACATGAACATTAGATAACAAATTCACTGTTTATGCTACAAAATAGTGAAAACACTTTTTTGGCCTCTAGTTTTGATCATTAAGTGCTTACTTTTACTTCCACCGAGGAGGTTGTGGTTGGTTTGTCTGGGTGTTAGCAGCATTACTCAAAACCTGTTTGGACAGGTTGGAATAATTTCTTTTACAATTATCAAATTGAAATAAAAAAACATTAAAATTAACATTTATCCATCTATTATTCTTTTTTATTTTGTGGTTGTAGGTTTGGCATACTTTATAAATTCTCATAAACTGCCAAAAACGTATGTTGCTTCATTCACAACACTCAGTTTAAACAGTGTGTCCTAAGCCTGTTTAACCTTAGAAAAGATTCACTTTATTACCTCTGTATTTTGGTTCAGCTTATTTGTTTGTTATGGATGAATTTACTCGATTTCTTAAAAATCAGAAGTGGGAGTTGGCCCAAATTTGACTTAATCCAGATCTGGATAAAGGGATTTCTGATACATTCTTCATCACTAACACATGACCCTACGCTGTGTCACTGCATCATTCCATGTTTGGCACTGATCACCACCTGCACTCATGTATATATCTTTCAACGTAGCACTCTTAATTCTTATTCTCATGTATATATCTCATGTATATCTCATGCACATATCTTTCCACGTAGCACTTTTAATTCTTATCCCTACTTTTATTTTTTTCCATGTCTATTTAAGTGCTATTTATGACACTATGTTTGCACTGAAGCACCGCAGCAATTTCCTAATGTTGTAAACCTGCTCAACATTTGGCATTCTGATTCTGATCACTGAATGATGGGAAAAGTTGGAAATTTTGTCTTATCTTCACAACTTTATATCAAACTGAAATATTAAAAAACTCATGATCGTCTTTATGTTCTCAATAAAATATCACTGATCCAGATTCAGATTATTCTGGATTCACGGACTCTTCTCATACCTGATGTAGAGTCATCTGTCAGTGGTGGTGTTTTTTTCTCAGTGTTCTTGTTCTGAGATGAGTCTTACAGTAAAGTGACTGAGTCACATCATACCAGTAATACGATTTTGTCATCTTAGCATCAGGGAACCAATTCAGACTGAACACTTACTAAGTTAATAGAGAAAGCAAACCACAGATTGACTGATAATTTAAAAAAGAAATAATGGGCCTTTGGGAGGATGACTGTACACGGCATTAAGCATGACCACTTTTCTTGGCAGGGTACGGAGCCACTGTGGAGGGGTAGTTTATCAACTATGATACACTTTTATTGTTAATAACTGATTTACGGCAATGTCAAAGTTTGAAATGAACATGCTGAGGCAGAGTCTTAGCTTATTAACAGAAAATCTGTTTCAAGATTTTTTTCTTTCTTTATTATTATTTTTTATACAGCATTTAAAAAGGAAGCAGATTTTTTTGGGCTGACTAAAAATTTCCTTCAGTTCTGCCCTAAAATACTCTGATTAAAAGTAGCCCTATGACTTCTTCTTTTGCACCCAGCTGATATCTTTGATTACCCAATGCTTACTGGCAAAAAGCTTATTTATAGGCATATTATCACAGTGTTTAATTGCATAACAAACTCATAGAGCTGTCATGTAATTTTTAAGCAGCCAAGAAAATGTGAGTCTTGGTTGCATGGCAACACACAATCCTGTGATTACAGGATGTCCCAAAAAGGAAACACCATTATATTAGTGTAGTGGCTGGATCTATTTACTGTCATGCATCAGTTGCAATTTTTGATCCTGGAAGCTGTTAACGATGATCCTCATCACATAGTGCACGACTTCCTGTTGAAGACCAGATGATAATGCCATACAAAACAAAGCACATTAACCTCCTCCTACATAGAAAGGTGAAATTTTATAGATTTTGAAATCAAGATTTACACCATTCTCTATAGGTTGATCAAACAGGATGTTTTTTTCCCAGCATGTCCGATTGCGGATGTTTTCTTTTTGACCGCAGTCTGATTAATTAGCAGCACAAGTCTTATCAGTCAATTTCTCTGTGTCCGTTTATTCCAGACGAGCTCCTCTGGCTCCAGTAGCAGTCACGTGACACACCTCCACATCGGCCCCAAGTTTCTGCAGCTCATCCAGCCAGATCTGTTGCTTGTGAGACAGTCGGTCATTGGGCCCCTTCACCTCCACCAGCTACAATCACATGACATCACAAGAGTTTAAACTACTGGGTACCAAAAATCTCCTGATTCCATAAAAAACAGAGAACAAAACAAGCCAGGATGGCAGGTGATCTCACCTTGTAGCTGTTGTTTGAGCTGTTCCACACCACAAGATCGGGCAAACCTCCACGGCAGTGCCTGTAGTCTTTTGCCATTCGTGCTATTACTCCACCTAGAAAGGCTCCACCCAGGCATGCAACAAGAGACTGGGGAGAGAAAAAAGAAAAGAAAATCAGCATCTAATTGCACATCAGTATCATGTTGGTACCTACAGTAAGAAATGTAGAAACTTACAATCCCCCCCCCCCCCCCCCCCAAAAAAAACCCCACATTGTGTAAAATATAAATAAAAACAAAAAAACAATGAAAACAGTACAAAGAAAAAAAACACATGGTCTTCTTCAACTGGATGCCAGCAATGCCATCAAAAAAAAAATCCAGGACAAGGGCACGTTTACTGACCTTTTCTTGTTTCTTATTTTTCTATTATCAGCTCATACAGATTCATTGAATGCTTCACAAGAAAGTTTCAAACCCCATTCTAAATGTATTACACCAGCATGGCTCCAAAGCAAGAGTCTACGTGCTAATCTGTCAATGAAGGATGCGCCAAACTTGGTAATGAGGTGAGACAATTATTAGAGTGTGTTTGAGGAAAATGTGTCCTCATATGCCCCACTGCGCTGACACATAATGTGAGAAACACTGTATACTGACAGCACTCAACATGTACTTTTAAAACCTTAAGTACCTGCGCTTGCTGAAGGGATGAGAAACGTTCCCAGCTCACCAACGAACACACTTTTCCCTCCTGGGAATTCCAGACATCTTCCAACATATTTTGCAGAGTTTCCACAGACGCCTCACAAAGTAACTGGACACGAGACTCGATTGCATCCTTTCTGTTTTCATAAAAGCAGTCGGTGTAAAAATCCAGCGGACACGTCTGTAAGGGAAAACAAACGTGAGCTCTAGTTTCATACATATTCAGATAAACACGTATAGACCTTTCTTTACCTGGTATGGGTTTCGGAAGACATCTGGAATACTGTCCATGAAAATGATGTCCCACAGCAGGAGAGCAAACAGTGTTGAGAATGTTGAACCCTCTCCATGGATCCCTGATGATGATGATAATAATAATAATAATAATAATAATAATAATAATAATAATACTTAAACAAAAGAAAAAACAAAAAAACCTACTGTTTCTGTTTGTATCTATACATTTTTACAGGAGAAAAAAAGTTGTTTACCTTGGTCAAAACCTTGCTGTCTGTAATGCGCCAAGGACAGCTCCTCTACAGAGCATATTACAGTGGAATGAGCGCCCTCTTCATTTGCTGGTAAAAGAAATTTAGACTTTCCCATGCCTCCCTCATGAGGAAACAGCTGTCCTCGAATAGTCACCTGCAGTCAGATGTAACAACAAACAAACAAACACACAGACACACACAAAAGCATCTTTTAGGTGAGCTAAAAAACTAAGCTGTTCCATTTTGAAACCCACACACTGACACTGTGAAAAACATACATGCTTGACATCTTGTACTTGGACAGTGGGCAGGTCTCTCAGTTGCAGGCGGTACTTCTTGCAGCTGGCAGACTCTTTCATTCTAACAGCTCTGTGATGCAGCGCGAGTTTATGTCCTGTACGCACCAAAGGGTCTGACAGCCCATCTCTAATAGCACAGATAGCCTGACAGGTAAAGAACACAGTCCAACAATTGAAAGATTAACACAAGACATCTGACAAAAAATTAAATCAGACTGTCTCAGTAGGACGTGAATGAGAACAGAGAAGGGTGCAGACTTGCTCAGGACTTTTGAGGTGCTGGTGAACGTTTAGCGCCAGCCTGTCCCACCATCGCCCGCGGCTGTCAGGACAGTAAACGGACTGCAATAGCAAAGACCGCAGCTCTTCAACTGCTTCCTGTGACACGAACAGAAGACCCATGAGATCTTCAACAATGACATGAACAAGCACTTTAATTTGTGTTTCGCGGTGAATGGACAGGTTCAGAAACCTCATAGCGACGGAGCCTTTGCAAAATCTCGACCCCTCTGGATAAAATTCGAGTGTAAGCCCATCCTGCAGTGAAGCAGCGCAGAAATACAGGCAGCTTTTCCTGATGACTGCAAACAAATCATATTGTTATCAGTCACAACTGACTGTTTTTGGAAACACTGAAGCAAATGTTTATGATTTCGCACCTGAGGTCATTGTTTTTCTTCAGCACTAGCCATTGACTTTTGGCTGCAGCATAGAGCTCCATGGCCGTCTCCCACTGACCACCCTGCATAGCCAGGATCACCTCTTGCAGTGCTCGCATGGAAGCTTCATATCTGGTGTGATGCATGCCATTATTAGTACTTATTTGTGCCTATCCTGCTTGATAAAACATAAGAAAGTCATTATAGATATTTTGGTAGAACCTTACCTGATAAGGTCCTCTCTATCCTGAAAAACCTTGGCTACACGCTGTACTGTATAGTCTGGGAAGGCCAGACGACCTGAGTTTACCAAAAGGATGGTATAAAGCTGGCTCTGTCCTCCAGCTGCCATCTCCTCTTCTTCCACGGTGTCCGTCAGAGAGAAGAGCAGGAGAACACGAGAGAAGACAGCCCGAGGACCCCGACAGAGACGGACACAGGAACCTGCAAGCTGCTTAGCCCTTTAAAGACAGGATGGGGTGTGACCACCACTGCAATACTGGTACTAAAAAAACATAACATAAATAATTATCTTACCGTTTAAGAATCACTGCTCCGACACTGTTTTGTGCAGTGGTCAGAGTGAAAAGAGACTTTTGCTTGCTAAGGCGGAGCAGCCCGTCCACTACCTGCTGTTTTTGGGTCGCTGAATTGCCCAGGTGGAAAGTCTTAGCCAAAGCTTTGAGTTCAGGAGCCGGCAGGAGATCCAGAGCCTCACCCAAGTCTTCAAGGTCATTCTCTTTGAGAGGTAAAAACACCAGACGTGGACATTATTAGAGAAAATTTGGTGATGTTTATTCATTGATGTAATTTGATGTTTATTCCAAACATTTTACTGTATTTCCTAGCTTCAACCATTAACATGATGCCAACATAATAGCTAAATGTGATCAGTGCAGTCATATTAATAACATAATTGGAAAAACATGAATATCGAACGGTAACAAAATGACAGTAACAAAAGGAGACATTAAATTTTTTACACATTTACCTGTCTCCAGAAAACCACTTTGAACCAGTTCCTGTGAAATGGGTCCAAGATCGCTGCATATCTCTTCATAATCCAGCTTATTTACTTGGAGCCACTTCAGTTTCCTCTGAAAAAGCCTCACATACAACTTCTGTCCCATGACTTCAAGAGAGAGAATACATGTGAACAATAAAGCCAGATTTTCACAGTTTTTAGAATAACTATTGAATAATATTTTAACATACCTGACAGATTTTCAAATGCACGTATAAAGGACAAATCATCTTGGTTGAACAACTCTCTGTCATCCTCATTCTCCAGCACAGCGTGTAGTACAGTTTTGAAGTTCCTGAGGTAGTAGGGAAGGTGCGGCGAAGCCGTAGTCGAGCTCTGCTCACTTGTGATGCTATCGGCACCAAACACTGGGAGTAAATCACCACTGACAACCGCAACCTTTTCCTCACACGTTTCCTCTAAATTCAAAGGTTGGTCACAAGCAGATAACGCTACTACAGTTTCATGCTGATCCAGATCAGTTGTTCCAGCTTTACCTTCAGAGGACTTCTTCTCCAGCTTGGCTTTCTTTTTAAAGCTAGCTGCCTTACTAATGGAAGATTTACTTTTTCGTTTTGCTGGTTTGGAGGGAGAAGAGTGTGGCTTTGGAGCAACTTGTTTTTGAACAGTATCAGATTTAGATGCTTTGTTTTCAAATTTATGTTGTTTTTTTGAATGTGATGGGTCTTGTACTGTTGCTGCACAGGTGACACTGGTGGACCGGCGTGTCATACCTTCTTTTTCATCTTCTAAACTCTGAATCAGAAGATTCTCCTTCTGTGAGCTATTCAGTGTCTCATCAAGTTCATCCACTGTCTCTTTCCTCTCAGATGCCTTATGAAAATTTCCAGATAATTTGGAAGAGAGACTTTCCCGGTCAATGGTCCTGACCACAGTCTTGCTGTTTATTTCCCGTGGTGCCTGTTGTGAATTATTTGCTGGTTTGGAGGGAGAAGAGTGCGGCTTCGGAGTAACTTGTTTTTGGACAGTATCAGATTTAGATGCTTTGTTTTCAAATTTATGTTGTTTTTCTGAATGTGATGGATCTTCCACTGCTGCTACACAGACAACACTGGTTGATCTGACTGGCAGGTCCTCTTTTTTGTCTTCTAAACTCTGAATCAGAAGATTTTCTTTCTGTGAGCTATTCAGTGTCTCATCAAGTTCGTCCACTGTTTCTTTCCTTTCAGGTGCCTTATGAAATTTTCTAGATAATTTAGAAGAAAGACTTCCAAGGTCAATGGTCCTGACCACCGTCTTGCTGTTTATTTCCCGTGGTGCCTGCTGAAAGTTATTCTTTTTGAAATAAGGGCTTGTTTTGGTCTCTTTGCCTTTTTCACCCGCTTCTTCCACTTTTCGATCCACCGCGGGAGACTCTGGGAGACTCCTTCTGGGTGACAGCTGAGTGCTTGAGATAACACTATTACTTGCTGAGCCGACAGTGCTGTCTCCTCTCTCAAAGTTCTGACATTGCAGATCAATATGCTCATTGATCTTGAATCTCGGTACCAGCTGGCCACACAGGGGACAGGCCAGCTTAGGTGGAGGCTTGCTGGAGAAGAACGACGTGATTGGACTTGTGGTGGCACCCCTGGCAGCAGTGCCAACTTTAACAACATTGTCCGTCTTTTTGGTTCTCGACAATGATAAACGTCCCCTGAGTTTGCCTTTGTTAGCTCGCTCGGCCATGTTTCAGCAATGCAGGCGGCAGTGGTGGTGCTGCTCGGTGAAAACTATTTTCCCCCACAGGTTTTCTTTGTTGCATACTCTGACAGTTGCGCTTTCGGTGTAGAAATGCTTCGTATGCTAGCTTACCTATGTCTCATTTAAAATGGTCACACATTTGCGACTCTTAGTGCTTCACAAATCCAGCAGAAAACTATAAAATACAGCCTGTCAGCGGTTCAAAACAATAGCTAACATACCGATAGCAGATATGGCACCCAATCCCGCTTCTTAGGCACAACCAGTAGAGCGCAGAACATCGAAATCGATCCCAGATACATCGATATTTTTCCTCAACAAACGCAAATAAATCCTAGGAAGCTGTAAGATATAATCATATTAAATATGGCTTTAAAGTAAAGATAATCTAATAATATAAATCACACCTTGGGTGTCTATTTAATGACTTACAAGCCACCACTTATACTGTTAAACAAATTATAAAATGACTAAAAAATTAAAAACAAACAAACAAACAAACAAACATAAAAATACAATCCATTCATATAGAGGTGCATCTGCGTGTGCATTAATGTTTTATGTTGGGTAGAACAGTGCGACTAGTGAGCACATGGTGCGTGTGTGCCTGTGTTAGGGGGTGTATTTTCTACACAGGTTCCTGGGCTGCTGTGCGGCTTTTATTCAAAAATCACCATCCCGGAGATCAATCTCATCTGATCAGCAAACGGGCATTTTAAGGGAGAGGCCCCCACAGGACTGATGTCGGTAAGTGGCACACACATATATTAATGCACGTATAGAGGGGAGCATGCAATATTGATGCATGTAGGCCTGCTCGTGTTTCTGTCACAGAGCGAAAACGATGCTAGATGTGCGTGCTCCTGTGGCACATCAGCCCATTAGTTGGGTGTCAGCATGGTGCAGTCTCCATGCTTCACATCAAGGTCGATGTGAATTTTCCAGCTGCTGTAGGATAATAAGATGCCTCCAGATGGTATAACCACTAGAGCGCGTGTGTGGAGGGAGCGCGCTCCATTAATGCACGGTATATGCGCAGGACATATCCGATTATCTTATCGACATCTAGGCAGAGGGAAATGCGGCGTCCACTTGTGGGGAGACTGGAGCCACAGCAACAACCACCCCTGCAGCTGCGGCAAAAGTTAGGCGTAATAGCTTTATAAAATACTACCACTCATTCTTCAAGGGCAGGGCAGGTGCAAGAAAACTGCAATGGTGAAGGCCAATTCTACTCTGTAATTGCCCCTGTTGTTTTAATTGCCAGTTCAGCACCATGGAGAAGTCATGCTTGGGACTGTTAGCAGGGATTAGAGGTTTTTTGTGCTGATGATGCTATAATCCCAGTTGCATAATGACCTGATCAACACTGATAGGATTCATTTCGTTGTGGAGTCTTTTTAGCTTGAGCCAAATAGTTTGCTCTATGATTTTTCTTTTCAGCCTCAAGCTTAGATGCTTCATGCTGAGATGAGGATGCTGATGATGACATGTTTATACTGGGCGTGTAGCACAGCACTGTCAGTGTGCTGCCTCTCACATATCCTGTACTAATCAAATGTAAAGCATGTATTACTAAACTGAGAGCATCACATTCACACTTAAGGAGCTCACTTCTTTTAAATGATGACAGGGATGAAAAGAGATTTGGTGGAATTCAGAGCTGAGAGAATCATAAATTATATCATTATAATATTGATAAATAAAATCAACAGCATTTTTATGTTGTATTGATGGATACTCTCTAATTTACTGGTGTTAAATCCTGCTGTTGTACATTTGTATTATTACTGTAGGGCTGCGAATAACAGATATTTCCCCATTTCTTAATCTGCCAGATGTTTTCTTGATTGAGAATATATGTTGAATGCACACTCACCAGCCACTTTGTCAGGTACACCTGTTCAGCTGCTTGTTAACGCAAATATTTAATCAGCCAATCACATGGCAACAAAGTTAATGGCATATGCCTAAATGCATATTTACGCATGCAGACATGGTCGAACCAGGCTGTTGACATTGAAACTGAGCATTGGAATGAGAAATGGGGCTGATTTAAGGGACTTTGAATGTGGCATGGTTGTTGGTGCAAGGCAAGCTGCTCTGAGTTGTTTCAGAACTTGCTGATCTACTGGGATTACAGCCATTTCTAGGGTTTATAGAGAAAAATGGTCAGAAAAAGAGATAAGATCCAGTGAGCGGCGTTTTTCCTTGTTGAATGTCAGAGGTTAGATGAGAATGGCCAGACTGCTTCGAGATGATAGGAAGGCAACAGTCATTCAAATAAGTACTTGGTACAGTCTATGCATATAGAAGAGCATCTCTGAATGCACATGATGTTAGTCCTTGAAGCGGATGGGTGACAGCAGCAAAAGACCGCACAAGGTGCCACTCCTCTCAGATAAGAACAGGAAACTGAGACTGCTGCAAAATAGGGTCTGAATCTGGAGTAAAAAACATAAAAGCAGCACCAGCAGTGGTTCCAAGTATATTTTCCTGGCACGCTTTAGGCCTCTTAGTGCCAACTGAGCATCACTTAAACACCACAGCCTACCTGGTTACTGTTTCTGACCATGTCCATCCTTTTATGACAGCAGAAGAACACACCATATCACAAAGCTCAAATCATCTCTAACTGCTTTCCAGAACACAACAGGGAGTTCACTGTACTCAAATGACCTCCACAGTCACCCAATCTCAATCTAGTAGTGCAGCTTTGGGGTGTGGTGGACTTCACATTATGGAGGTGCAGCCAACAAATCTGCAGCAAATGTGTGATGCTGTCATGTCAATATGGACCAAAGTCTCTGAGGAATGTTTCCAGACCCTTGTTGAATCCATGCCATGAAAAATTAAGGCAGTTCCGAAAGCACAAGGGGGTTCAGCTCTGTACCATTTAGGTGTACCTTATAAAGTGTCTGGTCAATGTAGACTATCATGTCTCTATTTAAAATTTCTCGTTTCTGTCAACTGTAGACTATCGGTAAAAGAATGACAGAAAAAAACCCCAAATAGTTACATTCGAGAGGCTGGAACTCGTTAAATGCCAGTATTTACTTTTAATTAACAGCTGTAATCATTTTTCCACGATTAATTTCTATCGGTTCAGCTGTGAAGTACTTTCTGACTAATTTAGACAGTTTTGTGTTGTTGTTCTTTGGTTCTTTACTGTTTTTCAAGGCAGCTTCTTGAAGATACTGTTTAGCAAACTATAAAACAATAACATAGTTTATAGAAAACACCACATGCTACAATCTGAAAGCAGGCATGGGCAGCATTTTTGTCAGCATTACTTGTGCCAGAATTTTGTAATAACTTTTTAGGATGTTATATTTCAAGCGGTGTGTGAGAGAGCTAGACTAGGTTAAGCAGATGACTTTCACCCGCAAGAGAAGAGTTTAAATTGTGTGTGAAGGCAGACTGACTTACAATAAGCCAGTATAGAGCATCTGCATATGTCTGTGCTTCTGTGGTGGGAGGTGCTAAGAATAGAGAGCAGTGTTGCAGAAGGAAGGCTGTGTGTCTGTAGTTTTACTGCAGGCTTCCTGTTCTGCAGGACATCAAGACAAAATTAGAGCAGGCACAACGGACCAAGATCACAGATAACAAACACCATCAAAGACAAATGGACTGAGATGGTGCATGTAAGTAAAATATGGATGTTTGGTACGGAGGGAGGATGTGTGTGTGTTTTTAAAGTATGACAGAGATAGTCACTGTATACAAAAGTGGATCTTTGACCATATGCAAAGAGGAATCTTTGATGTTTGGTTATTTAAATTGACGGCACCTGTGCTGTAGGCTTGTAGCGGAGGAGCTCGAAAACTGAGAAGAGTTGCTGAAGAGTTTCTGTTTTTATGAAAGAGAGCATCGAAGTCTTTGGAAGGTGATTTCTCCAGTGTGATGAACCTACGTCATTTGCAAAATACAATATGTGTTCAGTTATTTTTCATAATAATATAAAGAGTCTGAATGATGATATACTGTTGAAAATATAACATTTCTCAAAAATGTGAAATTGATTTTCTATTAATGTTTACAGGGCTTAGGGTAGTGGGCTAAAGGGGCCAGTTATGGCTCATGGAAAGAGGCCAGGATCCATTTCCAAAATATTGGTACCCGGCACTTCATCATGCCCCGGTCCTGGACAGAGCAAAGAAGAGCGGGGAGGTTTGGTGAACGAGGCGACTGAGCAACCACCTTGTGCGCTGGAGGAGGATAATAATGACCAGCTGACTTCTCCTGTTTCTGCAAATCACTATTACATGAGTTGTGACCCTAGTCCTGAGGACATGGAGGACACCTGCTCTGAGTACGACAACGTGGGCTCCGATGTCGAGCAGGACTATGATGAGGTTCTGCATTTGAACAGAGAGGGCGGTGTGGACATGAGGTATTACAAGCAGTACTGTCCTGAGGACGGTGGCTATATAAAGCATGCTGTCAGTGATAATACTAATGAGAACACCAGTGCTCCTGACCAGATGACTCCGAGGCCACGGCATGGCACAGAAATATGTGAGGGATCACAATCAGACGCTAAGCCGAGTAAGATGAGCCATCGCTTCAGGTCGCATTGTGCTCCAGTTGCTGGTGATGAAACAGAAGGGGGAGTTAAAAAGGGCCAGGAGGACAGGTTCTTCTTCGGTGATGGAGATGAGATAGAAGAGGTGCTAGATGGGGCCAAATTTATAGAGGATTTAGAGGAGACGGAGGACAGTATTCAGAGGCAGGCTAGCCTTTATCAGGGTAATGAGAACGAAAGAATTAGGAAGGGGGGAGAGGAACGGCAAAGAGAAGGTGACGTCCGAGTCACAAGGAACCCTAATGTCCTAGGAGCCAGCAAGAAGTGTGAGCCATCTCACATAGATTCAAAGGAGAAGGAGCGGCAGGGTAAAGGGCGAGGAAGGAGGGGAACAGGAGAGGGCATCGAGCAAATTGCCTCTGGGATCAAAGGATGCATGACCAGCAACACTGAGCAGCGTCCAAAGACTTTGCCCAGGGACTGCAAAAAAGTTGCCGTGAGGACCAAAGCTAGGTCCAGTTCCAGTAAGCAACACCCTATTCCCCCACCTCGCCACTCCCATGCTCAGCCTCCTACTGAAACCCAGAAACCCCAGCCTCACAGAGAGCCTCCTCCTGTTCCCAGACCCAGTAATTCCACTGCTAACAGCCGGGAGAATGAACCCAGGGTTATCAAGCCATCCCTGGCTCCTCTTCACACACCAGAACAACAGAGGGAGTCTCTCGAGGAGAGACAGAGACGGCTAGAGAAACCCCAGCAGGTAAGCAATGCAAATAGGACACATCTTTGTCAGCTCTTGTCCCCTGTGGCTTGTGATTGTAAATGTTTGTGCCAAACCTGCCTCTGCTGTGGTTTAGAGGGGATCAGCACAATTTTAATTTTATGCATCGCCAGAAATAGTCTTCATCACTTTTTATGAGTTCTTCTTAATCGGCACAGGACAACAAGAAATGTTAAAAAACACAAACTGTCCAAGATAAGAAGAAAACACCCCCCACTTATTTTTGTTTAGCAGAATGAGAAGCTCAGCCCGGCTGCAATACCTGAGGAGCTGCCAGAGCAGGCGACGAGGTCTCAGTGTCCAGAGCCTGTCTCTGCAGAAGACAGCAACACTCCCAAGGTTAAAATTCAGCTACTTTTAGCTTCTTATCATCCAGTTTTTGATCAAAAAACTGTCTTTTACTGTCTCTTTAATCGTATTCCCAAGAAACATTTGTTTTTGTAAGTTTTGTATGTAGGCAATCGTGGATATTGTGATAGATATAGGTTTTTATACTGTATCTGCAAAATATTTGCCCTTGAAGTCCAACTTATTACATTTTTTAAAAAAGAAAACACAGGAAGCTGCTTCGTTTCCCAGCTTTGAGGATGGTAAATATCTCAGAATATTCTCAAAATGTTGTCATTTTTATGAATCTGTGCTGCACGTTACAGGGGTCTTTTTGTCACACAGTCCCAGGTCCCTGTGAGCCAGAAGACCTTATTGATGGGATCATCTTTGCTGCTAACTACCTTGGCTGCACTCAAGTTTTGTCTGATAAAAACCCATCCAAGAGTGTCCGTATGTCCCAGGCTCATGAAGCTGTCAGTCAAATCAAGGTAATTCTTCTTCAGGGTTGTTACAGCTACCAACATGCATCCATTTAGTTCATAAATCTTTAAATTGGCCAGCATCAAAATGTGGGAACAAACTGAAATGAAATCTAGGGAACAAATTGAATTCGGGTCCAGGAGACTTGATTAGATTCTCTTGATGTTCTCCATCTGGGATTTTCAGCCTTAGAAAAGTTGGCTTTTATTTTTGGCTGGAGGGACTCGACTTTATTAGGGATTTGACTTTATTCTACATGTATGCTCGCAGTTGAAATAAATAATATGTATGTAGTTCAGGCCAGGGTCTTTCTGTGTGGAGTTTGCATGTTCTCCCCATGTTGGTGTGGGTTCTCTGCGGGTACTCCGGCTTCCTCCCACAGTCCAAAGACATGCAGTTAGCGGGGCTAGGTTAATCAATCAATCTAAATTGCCCATAGGTGTGAATGCGGGAGTGAATGTGAGAGCGAATGGTTGTCTGTCTCTGTGTGTTAGCCCTGTGACAGACTGGCGACCTGTCCAGGGTGTACCCCGCCTCTCACCCTATGACAGCTGGGATAGGCTCCCGTGCCCCCCACGACCCTGAAAAGGATAAGCGGAAGTGAATGGATGGATGTTATTTAATACATACAAGGCCAGAAGTATACATACAGGCTCAATTATATAGATACACTTACTTTAATCTTTTAATAAGTGGTGCTGAGTTCTGTCTTTTAACTTGACAAGGTTAAGGCCTGTTAACTTAAACAACTGTACATAACTATGTTATTCAGATGTGTCATCACTTTGCCGAGATCTGGATTTAGACCCAGACTGTCCCCCTACAATAAGAGGAATTTGGTTAGGATGTTCAGGAATAACCCAGGAACCACTAAGGCTCAAGCCTACCATGAGCTGGAAACTGCTGGAACACCAGCATCACTGTCCACAGTGAATCCAGTTTTATATCATCACGGACTGAGAGGGTGCCGACCAAGAAAGAAGCTCCTGCTCCAAAATGGAAACCTTCAAGCTCGAGAGAAATTTGCAGCTGCCCACATGGACAAGCCAAATGCCTTCTGGAGAAAGGTTTTATGGCCATATGAGACAAAGATTGAGCTATTTGTCCACACTTGACAACAAGTATGTTTGTAAAGGTGAAAGCTTCAAACCTAAGAACACTGTACCAATTGTAAAGGACGGTGGTGGTAGCATCATGCACTGTGGCTGTTTTGCTGTCAGCAGTACTGTTACATTGTACAAAGTGGTTGTAATAATGAAGAAGAATGACTATCTCCAAGTTCTTCAGCGTGTTCCAGTAGCTCAGTGATCCAAAGCACACGTGTGAGGTGGTTTTTGAATGGATGAAGCAGGCTAACGTTAAACAGCTGGAATGGCCTTACCAAAAACCGGGTGTGTGCCAAGAAGAGTGGTCAAATATACACCAGGAATTATGCCAGAAGTTTCTTAATGGCTACAAAAAGCTTCTGGTAAAGGTGTAACTTACTAAGGGACGTTTAACCAAATATTAGTGGAGGTGTATGTATACATCTAAAACTGTGTGGATTAGAAAAAAAATACAAACTAAAGTCAAACTTGTGCACCCAGTTCTTTTCAAAGTGCAATAAAGATGTATGCTGTACAATCTTTCCACACTGAGAAAATGAACAGTTCAAAGAAATAATTCAAGGCCCTAAATTACAATGACCATAACACGTATTAATACTTCTGACCACAACTGTATGTTGCTTGTGACCTATTTATAAAAAGTCAGCTGTGCAGTAACCTCATCTATTTACCACACAGTGGAGCTGTTGCATGTCTTTCTTTTGGCCACTTTGTTCTTTTGATACGGCCACATGTTTTTGTTCCTGTGTATTAAGTGTTATATCCTGTGCTTGTGCCTTGAATGTAACTACAAATGAACTGCTGGTCACAAAAGCAAAGTTTGAAAAGAATAATTTAAACTGTCTCTGCCTTTCAGGCATAAGCACAAGCGTTATTATTGAGGTGCAAGAAAAAAAATGCTATGCAAGATTAAAGCATCACATTCATTCTCTGAAATGCAAAACGTCTTATTAAAATTCTGTTTATCTCAAAGAGCCAAGATGAAGATTCTCAAATGATGACAGAAGTGGACCTGTTTATCTCCACTAAAGCTGTCAAAGTACTGAATGCTGACACACAGGTCAGTGGCTCTTAAATTTGTGTGTTGCCTTCTTCTTGTGCATAAACACAATTTATTTTGAATCATGATTGTCATTACTTTTGTTCCTCATAGGAAACAATGATGGACAGTGCCTTGCGAACCATCTCCTACATCGCAGACATCGGCAGCATTGTAGTTCTGATGGCACGGAGGCGCATGTCTCAGGCCTCATCAGAGGAGCTCTCTGAATCTTCGGACTCCACCAGCGAAGGGAAGAGCCAGTACAGAATGATCTGCTATGTCTTTGAATCAGAGGATGTAAGTATTGCCATTCTTTTCTACTTTACGCTCTAGTTTTACATTTTTACAATAATCTCTGGTCACTTCCTTGCTGTTGTCAGCTGGGATAGCCTTTCTGCTGAGCGGTTTCCTCCAAATGCTCCCCTTCCCGTAGGCGCAGCTAATCGCACAGTCTATTGGTCAGGCGTTCAGTGTGGCCTACAGAGAATTCCTGCGAGCCAATGGCATCAATCCCACCGACCTGAGCCAGAAACAATACAGTGACATCATCAGCTCCCAGGAAATGTACCACGATGACCTCGTTCATTTCTCAAATTCAGACAACTGTAAAGAGGTGTGACATGTTTTTTATTCCACTGTTGGCTAATTGTAAATGATGACTGATGGATTTTCCACCCTAACAGAATCTCGCTAAATGAAATGCATATACTATTATGAAATGCATAAACTATTATATATTGTACATATATTTATTAGTTTCAGATGTAGCCATTCTTGTATTTTGCTTGTTTACATTATTGTATTTTGCACAACTCTGTTGCTTGTGAAGCTCGCACACAAGAATTTCACTCACATGTGCTGTACCAATGTACCTGCACATGTGATGTGACAATAAAAGTGATTTGATTTAATTTTCAATATGAAATTCAAAGTGTGCTTAAAAAGGTTTAAAAAATACTTGTATACTGTATTACAGCTGTATATAGAGAAGCAGAAAGGCGAGATCCTCGGCGTGGTAATAGTCGAGTCTGGCTGGGGCTCCATTCTGCCCACGGTCATCCTGGCCAGCATGCTGAACAGTGGGCCCGCAGCTCGCTCTGGAAAACTCAACGTGGGCGACCAGATTATGTCCATCAATGACACAAGTCTCGTGGGGCTGCCACTGGCCACCTGCCAGGGCATCATTAAGGTATGGAGTACATCAGGAACCTCCAGTTAGCCCTTTACTTAGAGTCATAAGTTAGATAAGGAAGTATTTGAATCAAAGAATAGCACAAGGAAAACTATCTGTAGTTAGTAGTGCTGGACTGAACAGCCCAAAAGTATGAATTACAGTGAAAGTACCTAAATATTAGTGGACTTTTAGGTGGTCCCTCTTTTCACCCTAAAAGGATTAAGTGGACAGGAAAGAAGAACACGAATGAATAAATGTAATTTTGACCATGACACTAACAAGCACATAGAAATACCACATAAGCACAGGGACAGCACCAGTCTTTAGTCCACCTCCACAAACCTTTTGACTTCTGAAACATGTGAATGCGTTTCTGAATGTGTCCCAGGGTCTGAAGAACCAGGTGAAGGTAAAGCTGAGTATTGTAAGCTGCCCTCCTGTCACCACCGTCCTCATCAAGAGACCCGATCTCAAGTTCCAGCTCGGCTTCAGTGTTCAAAATGGCATTGTGAGTGCAGCCGTATCACTCGTTACCATGACTCTAAACTTAAGATTGAACTTTCAACTCAGGCTTATTAAATGCTTAGGTGCATGCAGGTTTTTTTGTCATGTTATAGCATCACAGTGATGGCTGCTTATGTTAAAAATAGCAATAATGAGCTCAGCGTATGTACAAATAATTGCTGTGAGCCAAAAGCTCAGGCGTCATTCTGCTCTGATAGTTTTTGAGCTGCTGCACCAGGGCCAAGATAAATAAGGAACTGTGAACTGTGAACCATGAAAGCTACTCTAGTACATGCCAAAAATATGTTAATATTTACAACATACCCCCTTGTTGACTGGGAGTGTTGGTATTTATGATGCAGTTCCACATTTGGGGTTATTTTGCTTCCTCAGATCTGCAGCCTGATGCGAGGCGGTATCGCTGAGAGAGGCGGCGTTCGTGTTGGACACAGAATCATTGAAATAAATGGTCAGAGTGTCGTTGCCATGGCACACGAGAAGATAGTTCAAACCCTGTCCATCTCTGTGGGTGAGGTAGGAACTCCTCATGACACAAGATGGCAATTTTCTCCGATTACTGCACCACACAAACACTGTGCCACACAGGCCTTTCATAGATGCATGCACATTAGAGTTTGGTTTAAAGCCAAATCACTGGGTACACACAGGGCCACAGAATGCCTGTAAGTGATGGGTCAATAAAGTCAATAAAATCCTGTGATTAAACAAACCATGGTTAAATATTTTTTTTAAATTAAAACTGACTAGTACAATAAAGGATGTTTGTGTGAGAAAACTCACATTCCAGAGAAATTAACTATTGTGTACTTTCACAGTGATTACAGGAATCTATTTCCTTGAGTGCAAGTTTATAATTTATCCCTATGAGCGTGCTTTAAAGGAACAGTTTGGGAAATCTTTTGCCCTTCCTTGTTGACTCATAGTCCAGCACATTAACTCCAATAAAACCATCACGTTGTTCGCTGTTTCAATTAGATAAACTCAGCTGTTTCAAACTAACTGTCAGGCAGCTCATGCTTCACATTGATTTTTTTTAATTTTTTCAGGAAATTGTTATACATCTTTTAACTCTTGACCAAAGTAAATGAATATGGCAACATATCAAACTAGTATTAAACACAAACAAATGGATGGAGAATACAGAGGAGACCTGATGGTTCAGATCCCAGTTTGTGTTGTGATGCTCAATGCTTCAATGCTGTAAATAAAACTTAAAGTTAAACATAATCAAAAATATGTACCGAATATTATTTAAAACTTTAACTTAATTTTCAACCACTCTTGTATTTTCTCTGTAATTTCTTCAAGTGTACGTTCTGATAGAAAAGATCTCTGTTTGACAGCAATACATCTGAATCCTTTTCTCAGTCTCTGGTGGGACAGAGAGGAGTAAGTAAATTAGGGCCGATTACATATCTGTGCATGTGTAAATGCATCTGAAGTTGATGGGTTAACCCAGGGAGCTCACTTTACATTGTGGGCCACATACAGCCCACTTTGACTTTCAGGCGAGGGATAAGTTTAACCCCAGTCAGAACCCCTCTGATATCTTCACATACAAAAAAAGAAGTACAATTTTAGCTGCATGTCTCAGTTTTTCTATATGATAAAGAAATTCTGCTGTAGTAAATGGAAGAAATCTGTAAACATGGCACTTTGGGACTAAACTGTAAGTAATAGATGTGTAAAAGCACAGAGAATGTATCTCATTGCCCAGACTGACCTGTAATAATAAAGCAAAGTTTTTCTTGCTTTTTAAAAGATACCATAAAGAAATAGAAACTCTTCTATTAGATGGTGAAAAAATAGGATTTCTTTGTCATTTCATTGTTCTTTTTTTTCTTTAACTTAGGTGTAGTACGAACAATCGTGAAGGAGGCCTTTATCAGTAGAAAAAACTGTACAATTTATAAAAATGCAGTTAAAAGTCCCAAATCGTTCCTGTGGGCCGCCTCAGAGTCTTTGTGGTGCCAATTCAGGGCCCGTGTGCCACATGTTTGACACCCTGCATTTACCCACCCTGCTTCTTTCATGTTTCCCTCTGTGCCAGATCAACATGAAGACGATGCCTGCTGTGATGTTCAGACTGCTGACGGGACAGGAGACGCCCGTCTACATATAGAGGACCCTGCATGGATCAGCCCCACTGTAGCTCTGCATGTCTGGCTGCGTGACGACAATAAGACGGGTGGCTCAGTGGGACGAGGAGAATTTATTTTTCTATCATTTTATTTTTTTTGGCCTGTTGTCGCGACGCTGTAAAGAACATCCGTTTCTCATTTTCCCAGGTTTTATCTTGAATTACATCGTCATAATGGCCTTACAATGTGAATACTCTGTCTGTAGTACTGTACGTGAGTTTATGGTGTTGAAGAAAAGTAGCTTTACGGTCATGTTTATTTTCTTATGAAGAGATAAATTAGTACATTTATTTTTTATTTAGTCATTTTTATAATGTGTATGGAGTTTAAAATTGTACTTCTACTGTAAATACTTTGGATTTCTCAAGGACTTGATTGGAAAGGCCATATAACTTCTGCAGTATATGCATGTGATAACGAAGAATACGATTTACTGACCAGGGATTCATTCTCAATCCAACATGTTAATCTATTACAATTAGTATCAAAAGAAGATAATAAGATGCTGTACAAAGGCACTGAACTCTGTGTATTGTGGTGACGCTGAAGGCCAAAGACACTCTTAATTTTCAAGGACATACAGTATATGGATGATCATTACTTTTACCAGAGCGTACAAGAATGTATCAGAATATACAATACTGAATGAATGTACAGTTATAACACACAGAAAATACAGTTTCACTGCTGAGCACTTGTTTGTTTTCATTTTATTCAGCTCTTAAAAAATTACAGGACAGAAAAAAAACATATTTAACAGGATTACAAGAGAATCAATTCAACCTATCAGAGCACTGTGTGTGCATGAATCTGATGCAAGGAAACCACATGTTCCAACATTCGGGCTCTCGCTGCTTCTCACTAGTGTGGGGTCGCTTAGAAATCTCCTTTTAGAAATAAAAAGCACATTTGTTTTTGCTTAGTATATCATTAAATGTTCAGAAATGTGTTCACCAGTCCCGTCGTAAATTTGTGCCATCTGGCTCTTGCAGGTATTCAATAATGCTGCCAGCTTAGGAGTTGTGTTTCTGAAACTAGAGACTCTAATGTTTTCTGTTCTGGTGAGAGCCAGATTGCACTGGTCTCTGGAGGGAGTAGCACGTGCTGTCGTATTACATCTTCAGTTTTTAAGCAGTTTCTTGGATCGAGTAGGCTTAATTTTAGTAACCTCTTAAGCCCCAAGCCTAACTGATCCCCTGCCTTTTGCCCCCGTATCAGGGGGCGTTGGGGCTTAAGAGGTTAATAATGTCTTTGACCAAGTTTCTGATCAGTTTAATGTAAATAAAACCAAATGTGCATTTCATTTAAAAAAGCGGATTCTTAAAGTGTATACTCTGTGTACAATCAATATGTATCTGTGTTGTCTCATGTTTCATTACCAAACAAGCAAAACAACGAGAGCTCTACCATCCACACCCATCACACTATATACACATTGTATGGATCCCATACGAAGTTATGTTTATTTACAGCTACTACAACATGAGAGTGACCTTTACAAATGTGACTATTTACAGTGGACTCAATTTTAAGACATTATTATTTACAGGCTCACACAGATAACTAACACATGTGAAAGTCGAGACTTTAACTGTAACACATTCAACAAAAATTATTTTCAAGTATGAACAAAGAAATCTCCCTGAGAGGGAATCTGCACAGCTTCATAAATGTTCCTGTAACACAGAAAGAAAACGATCAAAGTTAGCTGAACGACATCTTTATCATGGATATAAAGGTGACTATGGCGGCCGTATAAACTAACTATGGGAATGCCTTATTAATACACTGTTCGGTCTTGTCCCACAGTAGAATTGACTTATATTAAAGATAAGAACTGTTGCTGCTTTAAACAAATGATTGAGATATTAACAGGCAGCAGAAAGATAATTTGTTGATTACTAATATTCTCAAAAACTGTACGAACCACCCTCATGAATGTACTTACTTCTGTAACTTTTAAATTCACTGGTGAAATTGTCACTCCATCGAGGAAAAATGAATTCAGGTAGCCCTCACTGTATGAATCATCCTCGTCTTCACAGCCGTCGACACCGACACTGAAAGCCTCTTTCATCTTCTCAGGGACCAAAAAGTCAAGCAGCACCACAAGAAGCCCAATGAGGGTGCACAGGATGCCTGAAAATCACCTGAGTTAGTAACAGTCGGGCTTGGAATGATAAATTCAAGTGCAAAACATGCAAAATCTATGTGCAAATTCACGTGTTTACCTGTAGCCAGGGCCAGCCAAAACGAATGGCTGTATTCTGTTTCAAAGGAGTCAGTTCCTATGTAGAAAACACACTGAGGCACATTCATGATGGTGGTGAAGGAGATCATGGAGAAGAAGATGAATGCAGCAGTGGCAACCACCATGTACCCAGCGTACCGGATTACTGGCATGGAGAAAAGGATGTTGGCGAGCATCCAGCAGCAAAATGCTGTCCTGTGGAGCAATTATTGCACAGGGATTGGAATTTCTACATCGCCCGAAAATTAGAGCGCACGGTATTATTTGACAAAATCAAGATATGAGTTATTAACAATCACCAGAGTGTTGCAGACGCGTATCGTCCAGAGTATCTGTACTGAAAGATGAGACCGCACGGGCTGCTCGGGGTGAATTTTTCAGCGATATACAGAATGGGGTTGGGTAAACCTTTCTCCAGAGCTTCTTCATATTCTTCAATAGTGTCATGCCAGGTGAACATCTCATTGTAGTCAATGGTCTCATTAAACTGTACGACAGGATTCCCTGAGTGAGATCAAACAGATGTAAATACTACTAAGCAACACAGATAAAAAAGGAACTTTTCTGACGTGTATATGCAGAAGATGTTGTTGTAGCACCGACTCCTTTCACAATAAAAACTGCAGGAATATTTAACGAGACGTCACAGGTTGCTTACTGTGACTCACCTTTCAGCGTAACGTTAATGCCATACAGTCCGACATGCAAGCCAATCTCCGCGTTAACCACCGCGTTGCTGAAAGACTTATAGGTGGCTTTCGTGGTCATTCTGGCCTCGGCCCAGTCGTTAGTGAAGTTGAGTGCTGCAGGGAAAAAATTAACTTGAAAGTCTAGAAAACAAAGGTGGCAGGAAGAATGAAATCTTTGAAAAACAATACGAATGCAAAACTCACCCACTATCACGGCACCAATGAACAAGCTGGTAACTATTCTAAATGTCCAGAAGAGCCGCTGAGAGGAAGAGACAGACAAATTATTTCAGGTGACTAAAATGGAAAAAAAAGGTGAGGAAACTGAAATGACAGCATTACAACTGCTATTATTTTTGCACTTTTCAGCAACCACTGTTGGAGGCGCAGAAAGAGAGAGAACAATAGTGAGGTTTCGTCACTCATTTGCAGTGAGTAATAGTTTTTCTTTTTTTGGACTTGGTTGCACTCACCGACTTCCCTCGTATCCCGGGTAGAATGAGAAGAAGACTGACCGCTAACACAAGGAAGACCAGAATAATGGTGAGCAAGCGGCTGCTGAAGATAAACGGAGTCCTTTGTACAGTGTAGAATGGGTAAATGTCATCGTAGAAAGTCATCTTAGCTTCTGCTCTTACAGACACAACTGAGACTAGACAGCATAACAGAGAAGACAGTGTTAGTGACAGAGTTCTCAGTTTCCCCACCCAGATGCAGAGATAGACACTCTTGTTACTCACAGCTGATAAGGTGCTTTACATTACTACGACTATGTAACATGGCATGATTAAACATAAACATGGCCGCCTTATTAACTCCTCTGGCACTGTGTGCCTTCGCTGCAAAGAAATAAATGCATGTGTTTAACAGACAAACACATGCAATCCTACATCCATTCAGCCACCTCTGCCACTGTAATGTAAATCATTGCTCTTCTCTTTTCTCCATCCTGATTTTAGTGTGTTCAGTCACACCTTAAATAATCATGATAATAATAATGACAAAAACTCAATGAACCTATTGTATAGAAATATCTTAGAGATAGAGATATCTTACCTTAAAGTTAAGTCAGTGATCACTGAAGGAGAAGGAAGTTAAGTGTGAAGGTTGAAGAAGCATAGGCTTCTTTTATACCAGCAGGGCCCCCCCTCGTTTCACCAGGGAGGAGGATGCATTAACTGGAATACTGTGGAAAAGAGGTGTGATCCAGGAATGATGGCCATTCCCATTTGGGAAATAGGTCACATTGAGTTTGTGATAAGCTGTGCAGAACATTTAAGCTTTAGTATTGCACCATCCCTCCGCAGCACCTGTGCTACTGAACTATTCTGCGCAACACTTCAACCTCTGCAGTAGGTGAGAATCAACTACTTCCTCATCTTCAGTCAGATACTAAGAGATAAAAGGCACATGATATTTTCTTTGGACTAGAGTTAAATAGACATAAAATACACGTTAAATGGTACTGTCGCGATGAAGCGGTGCAGTTTAGGTTTTTGTCAAGTTTTGCTGTTTGTTTGAAAAACTAGAGCGCAGTCGAGTTAAACTTGTAGGAATTTTCTTCTTTCTGTTAAAGCAGCCTTGTTTAATTACATGTTAATCAGGATATAAAAGGAAATACAAGTTACCTTCACTCCGTCTTCACTTCTCAGTACTCAACTACTCCTCTTGGCCGAATCCTGCGCTGAGGAGCACCTCTCGCATCAATGGATTTGCGTAAATGGGTTTGGAGTGTGTGTGCTGCGTTTGGCTTGGTGCTCACTGTTAGTGAACGTAAGTAGAAAGGAAAGACCGTGTTTTCAGACTCTTTTAACTTTATTAATGTAAAATAAATTCCAATTTGCTCGACATGTACCGAACAGGTTCGCACTGTGAGATAACCTGGGAGGTTCCTCGCTTTGACGGCTGGTACAACAGTCTGGGATATCCCCGACGCGGAGCTGTCGGTAAGTCAAGGAGTTGCTCAAGTGTGCAGCCGCGGTGAACTCTGCAAACTCTACATCACCGCGCTGTGCTTGTGCTCGCGCAGGTACTCATCTGATGCGCCTCGTGCCCGCGCATTACCCGGACGGAGTCTACCATCCTGTCCAGGAGCCGCTGCTTCCAAACCCCCGCAGACTGAGTAGGCTGCTGGCGGAGGGGCCCTCGGGTCTCCCCTCCACACGCAACCAGACCGTGCTCTCGCTTTTCTTTGGTAAATATAAAGCTATATAAATAATGTAAAATAAAATGGTTCGCTGAGCAAAAGAAGGATACAAAGCACAGATATTACTGACACTGAAACATGGCACGCCTAGAATCCTGACTGGAAATTTACTTGTGCACCTTCAAGGGGGAAACTTTTTAAAAACGTAATTTAGGGCAAATACAGCAAACCTTTCACACATTATGAAGGTCGGATTTGATTGGTGTTTCAGTGTGTGTAGTTTTACGTCTTGTTGACTCTGAAATTAATGTTAATTTAGATCATCCTTCAAAATAAGAGTTCGGAGGCGTTACCAAGATGTCTGCTGAGATAGTGGTGTGCGATACTTCAATTTCGGGTTGGGAAATTGATAACAATTAAATGCATGGCTAGTGTCGCCTATACCAATAACAATACCGATACTTTTAACCGATAAAGGCAACTTATCTAGGGGAGAGGAGTGTGACATGATTCACCGGATGAATCATCATAAATCATCATAAATGTGCAAATTCTGGACACATTTTAATGACCACTGAATCACTGTGAACTTTCCACAGTACTTAGTTAACACAACAAAAAACGCTTTCAGCTTTTCCCTTATTGGACACGTTTAATAAGTTTTACTGTCATCTGAGCGCCTGGTTCACTCTGACAACTGCTAATATATGTAGTACAGTATAAAGCAGGTAAAAGGAAGTTATTTTCCATTTTTTCAGGTTATCATGTTACATTTGAAATTTTTGACTCAAGAACTCCTGGTTGCCCACCTGAGTTCATGCACATCCCAGTCCCAAAAGGTGACCCTGTCTTTGACCCGACCGCCTCCGGGAAAGTCCTCCTGCTCTTCCAAAGAGGACCGTGGGACAAAGAGTCAGGACAAAGTCCCAGTAACCCTCGCATACAGGTACCAATTCTTTCTTGACCATTGTGTTAAGATAGAATTGTGTTGCGTCTAAGGTCTTCAGCGTAAATGTGTCTCTGTGCAAACAGCTGTATGGGCAGTTTTTTCCTGATTTATATGTGACATGCACACTATACAATACAGGTGAACTTGGTGACCGCCTGGATAGATGGTAGCTCCATTTATGGCCCCTCCACTTCCTTGTCCGACTCCCGGAGAAGCTTCTCTGGAGGCCTCCTCACTTCAGGCTCTGAGTGGAACATGCCCAAGAAAGGAGGACGCCAGATGTGGAGCGCTGCTGATCCCTCTACGAGAGAAGCTGTAGCAGAAGGCCTTTATGGTGAAAAAACAAAGTTTTGATAGTGTCAAACACTAATTTCCCATCCGACAAGATCACTAAATATAAATAATATAAAAAAGGAACAAAATTAACCCTCATATGTAATTATAATACTTACATGTAGGAGGACATATAGCATGTAGGGAATAGCTTTTTTAAAACATAATTATTTTCTATAAATGGAGTCTGGGAAGCCCACACAAATAGTATTATTTTACATTTTTTAAATCTTAATTTTGTTTGCAAGAGATGACATTTAGTGTGCCAAAACTTAACAATGCAGTTGCCTATTATCTGAATATTTTCTTCTCCTTAAAAAAAAGTAAGAGGAAGTCATTATATATCGAGACTGATACTGAGGTTTTTCCACATACACTATATGGAAAATATTGGGCCACACCTCTTAAATTCAGGTGTTTTTATTCAATTCAATTCAGTTTTATTTATATAGTGCCATATCACAACAGCAGTCATCTCATGGTGCTTTATATTGTGAGGTAAAGACCCTAGAATGATAGAGAGAAAATCCCAATACTCAAATGACCCACTTTAAAAACGCACTTGGTGACAGTGGGAAGGAAAAACTCCCTTTTAACAGGAAGAAACCACCAGCAGAAACAGGCTCAGGGAAGGGTAGTGATCTGCCACAGCCAGTTGGGGTTAGAGCAGGGATGGGCAATCTCAGTCCACGAGTGCCGGTGTCCCTGCAGGTTTTAGATGTGTCCTCGAACCAACACAGCTGATTTAAATGGCTAAATTAGCTCCTCAACATGTCCTGAAGTTCTCCAGAGGCCTGGTAACGAACTAATCATGTGATTCAGGTGTGTTGACCCAGGGTGAGATCTAAAACCTGCAGGGACACCGGCCCTCGTGGACTGAGATTGCCCACCCCTGCGTTAGAGGGAGACAGGATGACACTGTTATCACCACAGGTGTATAAAATCAAGCACCAGTCATGGAGTCAGCCTTTGTAGACAGTTGTGTAAGATTGGGTCGTTCTGAAGAGCTCACTGGATTTGAGTGTGATACTATAGCAGGATGTCACCATTGCAACAAATTAGGTTGTGAAATTTCTTCCCTGTAGATCTAAGTTCAAGCATTTAGGAACCATAGCAACACAAAACAGCAGACCATGTAAAGTTACAGAGTTGCCAAGTGAGGCAGATAGTGTGGAAAAGTTGCCAACACTCTGCTGGCTCAATAACTGCAGAAGTCTAAACCTTCTCTGCATGAACATCAGCACAAGAATGGTGAGCTGGGAACTTCATGCCCCTCTAAGTTAAAACTGCAGGTGCCTCAGTACATTTGTCCACACAGTGTATATGTTTTTGTTTTGTAAGCATCACTAAATCATTGTGATTGCACATTATATAAGTCCAAATCACATAACTCTCTTTGTACGCCATGTGGTAATATCCACCCAAACAAGAAAACAAACACCCAAAAAATGTATGCAAATACTTCTTCACCCTCAGTCTGTGTTACAGTCTGCCAGGGTGAGTCAAGGGAGGCCCAGACTGACGTGGGTTATGACTCTGTAGTTGTTTTGTAAATGGCCTGTCACGCCAACCACAGTAAATCCCTTTCTTTATAGCAGAGAAGATGGCATACAGGTGTCATGAAACCAGTGTTTTTGTTGGCTGTCTGGGGAGGATCTTCTCCTTTTGTTGTCACGTCCTTAAAAACAAGTAGCTAAATTATTGTTCTATTAGCGGTCAGAGATCTTGAAAAATCAACACAAAATGAAATGGACACTTGGCTAAAGATGCATGAAATATTAATGATCGTTCGGTTGATTTTTATTTTATAATATTAACTGTAAAGGCAATTTCTGTATATTGTGTTGTGATAATAATGCAAAATGAAATGATGGCAGAGGAGAATTTGCTAGATTTTCTATCTTCTTTTCTGCCCAGAGTTGGGAAATGCCTGGGCTAACGAGAACGTGTTCACAGCAGCAGAGGGGATTATCTGGTTTCGGTACCACAATCATATCGCCTCCAAACTCCACAACAATCACCCAGAGTGGTCAGACGAGGAGCTGTTTCAAAACGCCAGGAAGACCGTTGTGGCCACATTCCAGGTAGATGGAAAAGTCTCCACGTAATCCTCTCGCTGCACAGATGCTGATTTAATTTGCACTCTTGAGAGAAGAAGGTTGCATCAATGCTAGGTGGTCGTTAAAGGCGAATGCATCATCCCTCACTCATTTGATTAGCACTTCTGCTCCCTGCGCAAGCTGTCATGAACCGCAGTGACCATGTCTTGATGTTTTTAGTTGTTTTTAGAACAATAGATCATTCACCCGCAATTAATTATTTTTAAAATGTAAGCTACTGGATTCATCATCACATCAATCTACTGCGTTATGCCTGGTTCATACACAGTTTAAATATAAAAAACTGATGTTTTTCCTGCCTTGTTTCCACACAGAATATAGCTCTCTATGAATGGCTGCCTGCGTACCTTAATGGCAAAAAGCTTCCTCCCTACCCAGGTAAGAATCAGCCAGAGTGCATGTGCATGTAGAAGCAGGGAAGAACAGGTCATGCACCGGTGACCACAAGCCGTGGTGAGGTGAGCCATCGGTGGTGGAGTTTGACAAAAAGTGTGTGCCGTCAGCAAAGCATTAACCCGAGTCTTCTTCTTGTGCTGAATAAGCAGCCACGGCTGAAGAAAGTTAGAAGATAATGGTCAGATGATCCCATCACCTCAGTCGCTTTTTCACTGTTTCTTCTATTCACTGCGTTTGTTGGCTCACTGCGGTAGAAGTTTGCATGCTTGAGGAGTAATTCTCACTCTGTTGTTGTTGCTGTCACTCTTTTTTTCACTTTGTTTTTATTATGTTCTGACTTACATGTATGCAGGTTACCAGAAGTTTGTTGATCCAGGGATCTCACCTGAGTTTCAGGCTGCTGCCATACGGTTTGGTATCACTATGGCTCCACCTGGTGTTTACATGAGGTAATGATTCTTTATTTCCTGGGACCACTGGGAACAGGGGGAATGGGGAACACACCTCTGAAGTTTAAAGAAACATACCACTGCTTCCCATATTTCCTTTGGAGAGAAATAATAAAAGCTCAGTATCCTGCTGTTAATATTGTTAGACAGCATGTAAAACCCTACATCTAGATGCTGTGAGAATAACTGTGCGTTGTCGCTTTGTTTTCCTACAGAAACAGAACCTGCCATTTTCGGGAAATTATCAACATCGATGGGAGCACATCGCCAGCAATGCGCCTTTGTAACAGCTTTTGGAAACGTCAGGTATGTTTTGTTTAGACTGCTGCATTTTATTAAGTTTGCTATAGTGCACCACACGCTTCACCACCAGCTTTCATTTTGATGTTCTTATTTGTATAAAAGATTTTTAGTGAGAGCAGGATCAAAGTAGTTGTTTATTTTTTTTAGTGGAAACACAGAAAGAGACAAATCCCAAGGATGACTGAAAAGATATTTAATCAGTTCAGTTTTATGTAAATGCTGCCAGTTCACTGTAAGAGTTTTATCAAGGTGATTTGAAAAGATAAATAGTGTACAGTATTAGTGATAGAACCCGAGTAATCAAACAGCGTGAGGAAGCACTTGGTGACAGTGTGGAAGAAGAACTCCATTTTGGCTTTTGCCATTGTAACCTGAATGTGACGTGTGTCCCTCTATCTTAATAAAGTGATTTACACTGCTGGCACCAAGTATAACATCTACAATATCTGAATCTAGGGCTTGTATCAAGAATCTTAGACCTAGAGCTTTCCAGTTTAGAATTATCACAGATTTACTCAGATTCACGCTCACTGATCTACTAGGATTGGGAAGGAGACTGGCAGCAGCAAACTCTGTAGGAGTAAATTAAGACCTCCAACCCACACAACACACAGGACCAAAGATTTATGAAACAGAAAATTTGCTTTATCTAAATGTCTTGTTCAGTTCCATTTGGCTTTTTGTTAAAGTAGGAATACTTTCAAGTAAAATAAACAACTCAAATATACCACAAAAATAATTTAGACAACCGAAATGAATGTGAAAACCAGAAAGAAATGAAATAGTTCAACACCCCAAACAAAAAGGAAAAGAAAGGAAAATGTGTTATCAATTAACTATTTATTGGATGTCAACCTTCAGTTTCTTATGATGTCAGTTTAATCAGTTATCAGTTTATCTTGGTCCAAGAACAAAAACCAACCCAAGCCTCTGAGTTTCACCATGACTGGTTAAAGGGTGATGGAAAGAGGGGAGAGAAAAGAAGAGCATAGAGAGGCATTTTTTTCTGTGTACAGTATTGTGCATGTGACAGAATTTAAAGCATGAACTACTATACTATGCACTTCCCATTCCTAGATTTTAAAATGTTTCTATCATTCATTTTTTCCCAGGAAGTTAATATGAAGAAAAGCCAGGATGTAGATGACCTCCTCATGGGAATGGCCTCCCAGATTGCAGAGAGAGAAGATAATATTGTTGTGGAGGACTTGAGAGGTTTTTAATCTTTCTTAATCACTACCCAATAAACAAATAAATATGCAGCGCTCTGATTTTATTTATACTTTGATAGATTTTATGTACGGACCGTTGAGGTTCACCCGGACAGATCTGGTGGCTATGACCATCCAGCGAGGAAGAGACTTTGGTCTACGGAGTTACACTGAGATTAGAAAGGCTCTGGATTTGCCTCCTGTAAACAAATTTGAGGATATTAATCCTGAGCTCAACCACACCAACCCACAGGTACAAATCTGAAAACCAAACACACAGTAAAGAAAGTTGGGCATTAATTCTGGGAATTAAACGAATGTGTTGTTGCAACAGTTGCTCCGCGACATTGCAGAACTGTATGATGGAGACATCTCAAAGCTGGAGCTCTTCCCTGGAGGACTGCTGGAAACTCTTGATGGGCCGGGTCCTGTTTTCTCCGCTATTGTGCTGGATCAGTTTGAGCGTATAAGAAATGGAGACCGCTTTTGGTTTGAGAACAAGCAGAATGGGTAATTTCAGTTTCCTCATACAGTAGAAAGAGAATATTTTATCCTTTACATTTACAAACTTCTGAACAGAAAACTCACTGCATTTGAGTTAGTCGTCTCAGTGTTTTTTTTCTTGGGGTTCCAGTTTGTTTACGGATAAAGAGATCCAAGCGATCCGCAGTGTGACGTATCGTGACGTCCTTATTGCGGTGACAAGTGCAGAGGCCTCAGATATACAGAATAACGTGTTCTTCTGGAAGGATGGTACAAATAAATTAAGTCTATGATCAAAAAGTTTCAGTTTTATATATAAATATGTCCTTTAAAAATAAAAAAAAGCTCTCTTTGTTGTCATTAGGTGACCCCTGCCCTCAACCCACACAGCTAAATGCATCAATGCTCCATTCTTGCACTAATGCCACAAAACTTGATTACTTTGATGGGAGCAGGGCTGGCTTTGGGATATTTGTTATTGTCATGTTCCTCTTCCCTGTTGGTAAGTATCGTCACGGTCTCGCTGTCTTCTTGCCTGGCAAAAACTCTGATTTGAATGTGAAGCATTTGATTGTTTTCCTTTACAGTGAGTTTTCTGGTGGCCTCTACGGTGGCGTATCTAAGAAAGTATCGCTACAGGAAGTTCCAAAGAAGAAGGAAAGCTGGTGACAGAACAGATGAGCCGGCTGTGGGACTCAGTGGTATGAAATCAAAATAAGATTTAAAAGGAAAAGCTTCAAACGTTATTTATTTGCTGTGTCCATTGTTGGGTTAGATCAATGTCAGTTTATGTCATCAGCTATGATTTATGTCTCATTAAAAAATGAGCCAGTTGTGTGAATATAACTGTAAAAATATGTCATCTAATAATACTAATGAATCTAAGGATATAGTTGACCTTAAACCTACTAGAAACAAGAAAAGCTGGAGATGGTTAAAGAAGTTTTTAGTTTTTCTCTGCTCATGTTCTTTTAGACTCCTCCATATTTTATCCAGAAAGCTATCACAACCTTCATCTCATTCTGCTTATGTTCTCTAGCATACGAGTGGCAGGGTCATAAAAAACAGTTGCAGCCCGTCAGCGTGGAGATCGATGAGAAGCGGAGGCTGCAGGTCTGTGACAGATCTGGAACTGCTCACCGCTGCATCAATCTGCGCAATCAGGACTACCTAGATGTCGTTCTCTCCAACGACTGTCAGCAGAAGGCTCTGCTGCTCAAAGTGCCAAAAGAGTATGACCTGGTGAGTACTGGGATAAGATGGTTTTAAACTATGGATACAGTTGTAATCAGATTACCAAAAACCCAGAAATGCCTCTGCAGCATCTGGTGCAGGCACCAACGTTCTCGCTGACAATGTGATGCCCCCCCTTTTTTTCCACCTCATCTGGTCCTAGATGCATGCATGCATCACTAAAACCCATTGCTTTTATCACCCTCTTCCTTTTTAAATAATGTTTTACACAGGTGCTGTTTTTTGATGAAGAGAGCAAACGTATGGAATTTGTCAGGCAACTGCGCCCAGAGGTGACAGACGTCAGGCCGGAGGTTAGAGTCAGAGAGATGAGGGAGAAGGGACTGCTGAAGGAGGCTTTGACCAGACAGCAGAGGGCTCAGATTGTTGAAACTTTCATTCGCCACGCTTTCTCCAAGGTACAGTCACCTTCTGGATGTTTATGTCATTCTGTCTCCTGTCACCTGTGGCGGCAGCTTTGTGCTTGGCCGCAAAATGTCGTCAATCCTAGTTGAAGGTCAAATTAGACAGACCACAAACCAACAGAACTAATTGTTGGTCTTGATTGTGATCTCACCTGCCATGACATTATGCTGCTGACGTTTGTGATATTAGTAATGACACTATGGTGACATGTAATAACACTTCCCTCACAGGTCTTGGAAATAGAGAAGTGTGACGCCGGAGACATGAGTGGCATATCCCACAAGAAAGCCAGGGAGGTTCTCCAGTGTGAGCTGACGGCGTTGGAGTTTGCTGATGCACTTGGCCTCAAATCCGATTCCTTATTTGTGGACTCCATGTTTACACTAGCTGATAAAGATGGCAATGGATACCTCTCCTTTCAAGAGTTTCTGGATGTTATTGTTATCTTTATGAAAGGTAAAACTAGTGACTTCAAAGTATGCTCTGCCTTTTAGCCACGGCTCTAAAAGTGCATCTGCAATTTAAATTCTTTCAATAGTAATTAAAAAACAAACAAACTCCAAAACAACAAACAAGAATGGGTTTCCAGAATTTAAAAAAATGCTGGAACAGTATTTAAAGCATCATGAAAAACAGTCCAACTTCAAGTAAAAATGAAGAACATCAGTCACACACATGAAAGCAGTTACACTGTAGGTACACTGCTCCAAAAAATAAAGCAGCACATCTCATTTAGGAATGATAGGATGCCACATTGCATAATGATCAACATACAGAGGGCTGAATTCAAGAGATCCTGGGGGATCTCCTTCCAGATTGACCAAGGCATCACTGAGCTCCTGGACAGTTTGAGGTGCAAACTGGTGTCCCAGAAGTGTTCTACTGGATTTAGCTCAGCCAGTTAATGTGTGCACAGGCCAGCAGAGGTGGACCTGCCACTTCTGGTATTCTATGCTAACTGACAATCGGGCTCCACTGCCAGGAAGTGAACACGGGAGCCTGTGAGGATGTTGGGCCCTCAGACCACCCTCATAAAGTCTATATGTGATTGTTTGGACAGGGACGTTCACACCACTGGCCTGCTGGTTGTCATTTTCTTGCTCTGGCAGCGCTCATCCAGCTCCTTTTTGCACAAAGGAGCAGATACTGATCCCGCTGATGGGTTAAGAAACTTCTACGGCCCTGTCCAGCTTTCTGCCCGTTTCCTGGAATCTCCTCCATTGTCTTGAGACTGTGCTGGGTGAAGTAGTAAACTTTCTAGTAATGGCACATATGTCGTCCTGGAGGAGCTGAACTACCTGTGCAACCTCTGTAGGGTTCAGGTATCGCCTTGTGCTACCAGTAGTTACACTGACTATAGCCAAATGCAAAGGTTGTGAATAAAAAGTCCGAAAACAACCACCTAAATCATTCCTTTTTTGGGGGTTGTTTCGTTGCTGCCTCTCTGGTGCACCTGTTAACTCCAAAGAAACTGAAACTGATTAACAAGCCCCTCTGCTACTTAACTGACCAGATCAATATCCCAGAAGTTTAACTGACCTGATGCTGTACTTTGAAAAGACTTCCTTTAAATTTTTTTGTTTTGATTGATAGACATTTAAATTCTGATGTCTGATGATATGTGTATGTGTTCAGGGTCTCCAGAGGAAAAGTCCAAACTCATGTTTTCTATGAACGACATTGGCGAAACTGGTTTCTTATCAAAAGAAGAATTTGCCAGGATGCTCAGGTTTGGTCTTTCCCTTTTTTTACGAGTGCACCACATTTATTCTGTGTGTTTTATTTGTCATTTTCAACCTTTTGATGAATTGCAGGTCTTTCATAGAAATCTCCAACGGTGCTCTTTCAAAGAGTCAGGCAGAGGACGGCATCAAGGCCATGATGCAGGCCGCGGGCTTTGATGACAAGGAGAAAATCTCGTGGGAGGACTTTCATTTTCTGCTGCGGGATCACGAGAAGGAGCTGCAGTTTGCTCAGCTCAATGTCAAAGGTTGGAGAAAGTTTTGTTTAAGAGCATCCTCATTTTTCTGACCTTGTCTGATGCAGTTGTGTGTCTGGCATGTGCACAGGGATGGAGAAACAGGGGAAGAAGAAGCTGAGTCGAGACCAGAGAGTGTCCTTCATTTGTCCGGCAAACAGGTGAGAAAACTGGATGCCATAACTCATTCACATCAAAAATGTTTGCAATACTTAAGACAAAAATCCAGGATTATTTCTTTCTTTTATCCAGCTTGTATTTCTATGATGTTCAATATTGTTTTGCTTTTTTTCAGCAGTCACAAGACAGACGGACCAGAGATACGCAAACGGAAAAGGTATGGTTTCTTTAAGTTCTTTAAAGAATGAAAATTATGAATACCGAGAAAGACAAAAGTCTACCACAGCTTTAAATAAAACCATACTTGGTGTGTGAAGTGTATTTACAAGACAACCTAAATGCAAAACCAAAGGTGAGCCTTAATTAGGCTGATGAAGTTCAACAATCAAAGTAAACAAGTAGAAAACAAACTAAAGGAAAATGGGGCAAAACTTAAAAAAAGGCGTAAGCCTAAGTTGCAGAAGATGCTGTGAGTGACAAAGACAAGGCCCAATCACATTGAAGGACTGATGGACACACAGAATAAGTACACACAGACAAAGACGGGAAGTGAAAACAAAAGAAGGCACACAAGAAAAGTAGTCTTCAAAGTAAGACGTGAAAAATTTTAAAGAGAGACATCGGCTGCTTGTCACTATGCTAACAAGTCTCCTGGCTTCCTTCACTTGGATCCTTTCCTTGCATTTCAACTCCACTCAGCAAGCATGTGAAAGAAAGAAAGAAAGAAAGAAAGAAAGAAAGAAAGAAAGAAAGAAAGAAAGAAAGAAAGAAAGAAAGAAAGAAAGTGAGGAAGGGACAGCCCGAGCTGCCAGTTGAATCCTTGCTTGTGTAGTGTTAGTCTTATACATCACTGAGGTGTGCCCTGCTGCACACCTGAATCACCTTTCAAATCCACAAGTAAACACAATGCCTGACAATGTAACTGTGTGTTGGTTGTAAAAATATAAAAACAAATTGGTGCTTTTTATGATGCTGCAACACTTTGAAGTTAGATTAACCCACCTACTTAAGTGTGCTAGATTAATGACACACATTCTAGGTGGGGCAGCAGTTAGCAGTGTTGCCTCACAGCAGGAAACGTTCCACCAGCTGGGTGGGACCTTTTTCTGTGGTGTTTGCATGTTTTCTGTTTTCTTTTTGCATCTGTTTTAACACTTAGATTGGGAAACAAAATGTAACAGGTTCAACTGTTTTCAGGTTAAACGTCCATACTCCAAATGTCTATGTGAAGCCAAAGCGCGAGAAGTACATAAAGAACCCGGTCCAGCAGAAAATCCAGCAGTTCAAACGTTTCGTTGAGAATTATCGGCGTCACATTGTGTGCTTCATCATCGTGTACGGCATCACAGCTGGTGTTGCACTTGAAAGATGTTACTGTGAGTGGAAATCTTCCTTGTGTGTCCCCACTGCATCACAGCCCCGTAGCATGTTCATTTCCCCCCCATCTAATCTGAATACAATTACTGTGCGCAGACTATGGCTTGCAGTCTGTATCTACAGGTGTCCCCGAGACATCCATGGTGGGTATCATCGTGTCCCGTGGTTCAGCCGCTGCCATCTCCTTTCTGTTTCCTTACATGCTTCTCACCGTGTGTCGCAACCTCATCACGCTCTGCCGAGAGACCTTCCTGAATCGATACATCCCCTTTGACGCTGCCATTGACTTTCATCGCTTTATGGCCATGAGTGCCATCATCCTCTCAAGTCGGTATTTATGGGAAGGATGGTCACGATTTGATGTTTGGTGATATAAATATTCATGTGGTGCTCACTGTTTTCTGTTTTCATTACAGTTGTTCACAGTTTGGGCCACGTGGTCAACATCTACGTCTTCTCCGTCAGCGACCTTAACATCCTATCTTGTCTCTTCCCAAAAGTCGTATCAAACAACGGGTAAGACTTCAAACGAAACCTTAGATGTTGCAGATTTTGGAATTTTATCCCAGTTTATGTTTGGCGTGTTTTCCTTTTAGGTCTGAACTTCCTCCCAAGTGGTACTGGTGGTTCTTTCAAACTGTTCCAGGTATGCTATGAAATAGTTGATTACAGACATGCTGCAGTATTACTTTTTTAATAATTAATTTGCTTGCTCTGCATTTTTCTTTTCTTATAGGAATGACTGGGGTCTTGCTTCTCTTTGCGTTCGCATTCATGTACGTTTTTGCCTCACACTATTTCCGTCGCATCAGTTTTCGTGCATTTTGGATCACCCATTACCTCTATGTTGCCGTGTACATTCTTGTAAGTACTATTTGGGTTTAAAGCGCACAACTGAGGCAGTTTTGAACAGCGGTGTGATACCAGCTTTGGTTTTGTCCTGACAGACAGTTATTCATGGCAGTTTCGCTCTGCTTCAAGAGCCTCGTTTCCACATCTACCTCATCCCACCTGGCCTGCTCTTCCTCCTGGACAAACTAATCAGCCTGAGTAGGAAGAAGGTGGAGATCCCGGTTATCAGAGCTGAGCTGCTGCCATCAGGTGACCCTTTCGGGAGATTAAACATGGCTTTTCTCTATTAAATGGCTCATTGTTCTGTCTCGACCTGATTTCAATCTCTGCTAATGAAAATGTTGCATTGTCTTCACTGAAATCATGCAATGTGTTTGTGCATGACTTATCCTACCTGCAGGTGTGACACATCTGGAATTCAAGCGGCCACAGGGCTTTGTTTACCGTTCGGGCCAGTGGGTTCGCATAGCATGTCTGATGTTGGGCACGGATGAGTACCACCCATTCACTCTCACATCAGCTCCTCACGAAGAGACGTTGAGCCTGCACATCCGAGCTGTGGGGCCGTGGACCAGCCAGCTCAGAGAGCTCTACACCGAGGAAAACCTGCTGGAGCTTGGAGCTTTTCCAAAGGTAGGTTGTTTTTGCATGTGGTTTCATCTGAATCTCAGTTATTTTCATGGCACTGGTATTCATCTTTCACTTCACCCTAAGCTGTACTTGGATGGACCTTTTGGCGAGGGCCATCAGGAGTGGATTGACTTTGAGGTGTCTGTTCTGGTGGGAGGAGGGATTGGAGTCACCCCGTTCACTTCAATTCTCAAAGACCTGGTGTTCAAGTCCTCTGTCAAGTCCAAGGTTTTGTGCAAAAAAGTGAGTCCTGAATGAAACAACCAGAAACACATTTTATCTTGAAATTCTCCTCCTAACAGTCCTGTACTTTTTCAGGTTTACTTCATCTGGGTGACACGGACACAGCGTCAGTTTGAGTGGGTGTCAGACATCATCAGGGAGGTGGAAGAAATGGACACTCAGGATCTGGTGTCGGTCCACACTTATATCACTCAGGTGGCTGAAAAGTTCGACCTCCGCACGACCATGCTGGTAAGATCTGCAGTCACCATTTCAAAGTATCACATGAAATAGAGAGTGTAGTGAAATGTATTTAAACCTTTATCAAACAATTAAATCAATATTTGTATTAAAGGGATTGTTTAGGACAGTGGTGTTCAAATCTAGGCCTCGAGGGCCGGTGTCCTGCAGGTTTTAGATGTGTCCTTGATCCATCGCAGCTGATTTAAATGGCTAAATGACCTCCTCAACATGTCTTGAAGTTCTCCAGAGGCCTGTTAATGAACTAATCATTTGATTCAGGTGTGTTGACCCAGGGTGAGATCTAAAACCTGCAGGACACCGGCCCTCGAGGCCTGGAGTTGGCCAAACCTGGTTTAGGATACCAAATGCCTTGATGAGAGTTAGATGACAAGATTCATGTCACTCGCCTTCTAACAAGGAAGCTAACCTGTGCAAAACATCTGTAAAGCTGGCTATTAAACACATTACATCTTATTTGTCTAATTTTGATAAAACCTTTACTGATTTCTTAGCAGAATCGCTTTCATGGGCACGATTAGAATTTGCTTTGTTCCTATTGAACAGTCAGAGCAAGTGCTCCTTTGAAACCACTTTTTACAGGTCGAACAAATAGAATAGAGCACATGACTGAGTTTCACGGGCTGTTTTCCCTGGTTTCCAGACTTTTAGCTGAAGTTTTGAGTCATCCATTAATTAGAAAGCTCCTCCATTTAGCATGTCAAAAAGTGTCCTTAGGCAATATACCGGTGCCCTCGGTGCATCTCTTAGAGTGTGAAAAATGATATTATGCATAGAGTATAGATCTGTTTGAATCCCACTCGTAGTACAAAAGTATGCAAATTTATTGTAATTACCCAAACCGCTATCAATCTTCCCATGTGAGGAAAGTTAATAAGTGGGCTAACATTAAACAACCAGAGACTTGGTGTTTTAATGGTCACGGGTCACAAAACTAGAGAACCAAAGAAAACAAGATTAACAGCCAAACAGAAACATAAAGGGAGTAGTATCCCTGAACCTGGTGTGTGTTTCTGTAAACATGTAAGACTGACATCTTGCTTAGTTTTCAGAGTTTGGTGAGTGTCTTAAACAGCAGGATACTACAGGACCGCTGCAATCAGTGTAGAAAACAAAAACAACAAGCTACAATGAACCTGTAATTGAAAGCTCCACTAGAATGAGACACAGGAAGGCTGCTGAGACTGAATCCCAGCTGCCCTGAAATGCAGTCTAACGACACTTTTGAAGCAAATGAAGTGATAACTCTTGTCAGGATTCACATGAGTACTGTACTCACTAATGAATTTCCCCATCTTTGTGTGTGCAGTACGTGTGTGAGCGCCATTTTCAAAAAGTGTGGAACCGCAGCCTCTTCACCGGCCTCAGGTCCGTCACCCACTTTGGCCGCCCACCCTTCGTCTCCTTTTTTAGCTCCCTGCAGGAGGTTCATCCAGAGGTCAGGCCTTCATCCGTCCTTATTTACCCGACGGAGGACATGAGTGGATTATTCTAACGTCTGAATTTGTATCATTTTCTTTAGGTGGGTAAAATTGGAGTGTTCAGCTGTGGTCCTCCAGGACTGACCAAAAATGTGGAGAAAGCTTGCCAGCAGATGAACAAGAGGGATCAGGCCCATTTCATACATCACTATGAAAACTTCTAACTTATTTACAGAAAGAACAAAACTAGCCATGTTTATGTGTTAAGAATAGAGAGTGGTAGAGCCATTTTGGTAGACTCTAGTTTTTATTTTAATTACTTGAATTACTTGAAGGATACAACCTGATACATTTTAATCCAATCATAAACATCATTGTAGAATCAATAAGGGTATATCTTGTGAGAAATAATGTACCTATAATTTGTCAAATCATTTTTATTCATTGTGAATCTTGTGAGTGTTTTTATCTGAAGTGTACGGCCGGTTTATATTGTTGATTTCTTGCTTTATTGTATCTGTATAACTTTGAGAAATAAACAAACATTTTACATTAAAAATCTGGAGGGTTTTGTGCTGCTTTTGGCTCCTTCTGCAAGCTTTTGGACTAAACATTCATTTCAATAACCAAAACTCCTAAAATGGATTTGCTGGTTGAGCGGTAAGCCAAACAAGCCTCACTGCACTAAACAGTGGATTGCATTTATTTATTGCTTATAAAACACACTTAAGATCAGATGGGTGGATGCACGGGTATCATAAATTTCTAGTTTAACTTTAAGCACGAGATACAAGCTGACGTGAACACAGAAACACTTAAATGCATTTTGCACTGGTAAATGTTTTACTTGGCTGGCACAGGTGGTAGGAAAACACAGAGGATTTACTGTAACTGTGTGTGTTGTTTAGCTAAACCTCTCTGCTGGTGCATAACAGTCAAGAATATTTCACCAAGGCTCTGAAGCATGACTGGGTCTAATGATTGCTGTTCTTCACCTTGCACACAGTTTCACAAATTGAAACTATTGTCCAGCTTGATGCATCTGATCTGACAGACACTGAGAAGCTTCACTGGAGCAGCTGAGGTGAAAGGCCTTAAGAGTTTCTGAGCAGCACTAATGAGGAAGACATGGTCTTTGAAGTAATATGGATTTTGTGCCTCTGGGTCAATTTTATTTCAAAGCAGTTCATAACAACAGTTGTCCTGAGGTGCTTTTTGTTTTAAGGTAAAGACTGTAATTTTAGGGGGACAACCCCAACTGTCAGACCATTTACCATTTGGCAGAGCTGAGAAGGAAGAACTCATTTTTTAAATGTTTATTTATAACATTTAGAAAGAACTCCTTTTTAACAGGAGAAAACTTCCAGGAGAAGCAGGCTCAGGGTTATTCAAATACACCAGTTGGTGGGTTAGTCTCAAGAAAGAAAAGGAGAGCAGAGAGACAAAAGTTAGTGACACACAAAAGTGGCACATAACCACACAGGGAGTCAAGAGAGGGCATCAGAGAGAAAATGCTCAGTGCATTGTTGGGAAATTAGTGCAACAGCCTGAGACTACTGCAGCACGCCTAAGGCAAGGTTCAGGGTCACTGGATCCTGGAACTGTAAGGTTTAACAAAAAAAAAGAAAATTTAAACTCTAATCCTTAAAATAGAGATAGTGTTCGTGTCCTGAGCCCAGAGTGGAAGCTGATTGCATAGTAGAGTCAACTAAAAAATCATCCTCCCAGTCTCTAAGAAGCACAAGTAAGCCACAGTGAAGGTAATCTAAGAGCAAAGATTAGGATTATATGGCCCTTCACAGGCCTGACAAGGATTTCATAAACATCTTTACGGAGACTGTGGATGACTACAACACTGCGGGTCAACTGATTTCAAAAGGTTCAGAGTTTTATTGTGACACTTACTAATCTTATGTTGCCATATTTAGAGTACTGTGTGGCAGTCTGGGGTAATACATACGAAACTTTACTTCAACTCTCACGTAAACTTTAGGGAAAAAAAGCAATCGGGATCATGTATCAAGCCAGAATTTAGAAACCACACTAACATTTTGTTTTCAAAGTCAAAAACCTTGAAGTTCATGAAACTCATGAAATAAATTAAAAATTAAATTAAAGAAAGAAGAAAAGAAAATTAAATTTAATGCTGATATAATTGACCATTTTATATGTGAGTATATTGGTTTATTTCATTTTATATGTCCGAAATAGTTGTCATCATCATTCTCATCGTCTCGTCTCTGACATCTGCTCTCCGTCCTATAACACTTAAAAAGACTAAAATTAGCAAATGAATAGAATCTAAACTAAAACTAAACATTTTCAAACCCTGAAACCTGCACTGGAGACTAATGGAAATGAAACTGAGATTGAAACTAAACGTCAAAATAAAATAAAATAAAAGTTCACACTGATTTGAAAATGCAAAAGCTACAATAACTCGGTCACTGGCTTCCTTGGGAGATAAAAGGTTATCTAAAGAAATCATTTGGAAGTTTATTGCGCCAATCAGGAGACAAGGAAGCAAAGTTACATTGCTGGGAAACTGTTTGCAAGACGCAGTATATAAATTCTTACTTGGAAACACCTGTAGAGACTATATGAGAAGCAAGAGGTGAACATTTCCTTGTTTTTATAATGTGTAAAGATCACATGAGTCATTACTCATTGTCACAAAGAGCGTCTCACGCTATTAGAATTATTCTGTAGAACAAAGGTGACACAGGAGGTCATTCTGCTGTTTACTCCTTCATATCAGCACCTATCAGCATCTTTAATGCAGTGGCTCAATTTTCCTACTGCTGACTATAATGTAATTTATTTGAGTTACTCTGATACGTTTCCCTGTTCTCTGAAATACTTACAGTAATAAATACAGTAAGCATGGTTACAACTGTTATACTCGAAGACCGCTGGCTTACAGTACAACTTCCACAAACGTCCCAAGGATGTGCCATACCCTTAATTTATCATCATGCCTTTGTCACCTACATTCACTCATTTTAAAATTTCAAAATTTAGTGTTACGGCGGGGTGCGCCGGAGTGTTTAGATTTCAGGACCCAGATGCAGAGAGAGAGGTGTTACAGGAGACGTGACGGGGCTTTAACAAAAGGCGAGCTTTATTTAGCTGGTTGCAGGCAAAACGTGAAACTAAGAAAGCAAAGAAGACTGAACACTGTGCAACTAAAGACTATGAAACTCAGTGAAAAAACTATGAAGAAACCATGAACACTGAGTAACTATGAACACAGTGAAAACAAAACCCATGACTGAGAGATAACAGACGACTTGAACGTGAACACAGGAAGCCTGAGGACATAAATACACACATGAGGTGATCAGGGGAAGTGGAGACACAAGAGGACATGGCTGACTAGAATTAAACATAATGACAGCACAGGGGAGATTTAATCTAACCACATGAACACAGAACACACACAACCTTTTTCAAAATAAAACAGGAAACATAACGAGACACAGACATGACTGGAACTTGACAAACAAAGAAAACTTGGACATGAAACATGACAGATAAACACACGTAGACTTAACATGACAGGCTGATACGGAAGACTTAACACAGGGATGAGACAAATGGGGAGCTTGATAAATCATGAACTAGAACTGTAACCTAGGCATGACAGAATGTAAGTAGATAAACTGAAATGAAACTAAACTCAAACGAATAACAAAAAAATCAACAACCTCATAACACTGGGTCACACGACCCAGGACCATGACATTTAGGACTGGGGAGAGTATCAAAATGACATGTCTCAGCAGCAATGTAACTTTTAAAACCTTTCAAACATATACTTCTCCCAGTATAGTCAGTATTCGTTCGGTTCAACACACCAACACAAACAAAGCGCCTGCACTAATATAGTGTACTTAGATTTGTTACATTACAACTGGAAAATATGTTTTCGGTGGCCAAAATTTTGATAACTAGTCGTTACAAAAATTTGCATTATGATTTTGTCCTCTTTTCCTCAGAAATTCTCAATTGTTTTATTTTGCTTATCTTTAAGTGCATTTTCTCTGTCTGGTGCGATAATGTCAAACAGAGGTTGAGTCATGCAGTAAGTAGGGTTTTTTGGCTTGACTTTATGATAAAGATTCAGGAACAAAATATATAACAAATGAATACATGTCAGTGTGGGTCAGTACTGAGAGAGTTGATAAAGGCACAACTATAATCCAGAATTAGATAAAAAAAAATTTCATTGTTAAATGTGTAATGGGAGCGCAAACAGAGAGCTGCGATTAAAGATTAAGTATGCAGCCTTACCCTCAGGTTACGATCTCAGGCAGTAGAACATAATGTCACTGATAACGGATAAGCCTTTCATTTGTAAATATGTAATAACAATGGGATGACTCAGATCTGCAGAATTGGAACTGGAACTGATCCGACCTGCATGGCACATTCACATTTACAAATGTATTTAAACTTTAAAACAGTGCCACTCTGGTAAATTCATTAAATTTGAAAGCAGAACTAATAGCTGGTCTTACTTTTTTCTTCATTATCAGTTAATAATTAACTGCTGCCTTACTTACACTATGCAAAAAAAACCATTTGGTTCGAAAAGATATTTTTAAAGAACAAACCTCAGTTGTTCTCTTTGTGCGTGACGTCGATCGGTAAAACCCCACTATGATCAGGTTGCTTCATTTCATTTCAAGTTTTTATTTTATTATGTGTATTAATGTTTGGTAATGCATTTGGTCTGATGCTGAGGTTTCTTGATCTGTCTTACCAATGTGAGGATATAAAGTAGCCTTGAGTGTAAAAGCAAGAATTTAAGGGTGGACTTAAAAAATGTAAATAAAAAGATCATATTCTGGATTAAAAAAAATTCTGAGCTTTAAAAATCTGGCAAAAACTCTGGAATTGAGGTTTAAAATTTATGACAAAGCAGTCAGTAAGCATGCGTTTGCCTATAAGTCTTTCCTGCATGTCCTTTATTGATAAACATGCAAGTCTAAATAACTGCAAAACCCTTTTTTACCGGTTTATTTATTATTAGTATTATTGCAGATGTGGTGAAGTTGTGGTTGTGGAAAAACTGAGATCCTGCTGCTCTACAATGGTCCTATTTTCTTTTTGCTAAAACAGCTGTGGTCTCGGTCACCTTGACATAGAAAATGCTGCTGTCAGAGAAACAAGCGAGACGAGCCATCTTTTAGAAAGTTTTTAGAAAATAGGATCCAGGGCTGAAAGTACACTTAATGTCTTGAAGAGGTGTCATTTTATGTCTGAGGGAACATGCTCACCACTCTTTGAGTGTGTTTTTCTTCTATTTATGCATTGTGCAGGAATTATTTGAATACAGCAAGCACTCAGTAAAAAACCAAAGTTGTTGAACATGGTCTGTGACCTTTGATGCACTGATGCAGACGTGTACACAGCCGTCTGACACCTTTCATCAATTCCAGACATACAGTCATGCTTTTAGAAACAATAATAATCAGTTGTTAGGCAAGGAGATAAGGAGCTTTGTAAATATAGGCGCAGAAAGACTTTGTCTACATGTGCATTGTCACGTTTACTGGAAGGAGTGGACTCAGTAAACTCGGAAAGGTGAAAGTTCAGTGTGTCTATGTGCAGTCATCACCAGTTCTGCTATATACAGTGTACAAGGGGAAATGGGGCTCCAGGGATACAGGGGAAAAGGCATCAAAACATCGGACACTCCTCAACTCATTTCTCTCTCAGGCAGGCTCAGCACACCCCAGGGCAGTAATCAAGGGAAGATGTGTACGGAGGGAAACACACACGAATTCAATTCAAGGCAAAACACAAACAGAAGCAGCCAGCACTTCACTAACTAGATTGTTCAACAATCCAGCAAAGAATGACAGCCAGCAACTATCTGGATTGTGGCTGCTGATGAGATAATTGGAGATAGGTGGGGGATTTCCATAGGTGTGTAGAGTCTAGAGCGGGAACCCAGAATGAGTCCCACCCAGTAGCATAGACAACAACATAGAAAGAGAAAGAGAAGTGGAGAAGAGAGAAGCAATAGAAGCAATAGAAACTGAAGCAGAGAGATAGAGAGAAAATAAAACCTGATCAGCCGGAAAGGACTGAGGGACCACGACATATATAGTTTGTTTGTGTATGACAAAAATAAAGTGACAACAAATGAGACAGGAATGACTTTATCCACCACAGGAATGCTCTTAAGAGACACAATAAATCAGTCAAATCAAAGTGATTCAGTATGCAATAAATGCACCTGACACTGAACTTTGACCTGCATCAAAATACAGGTCATGTTTAAACTCAGCAGCTACTCTGTGAACCAGACCCATTCAGCTACTCATTAACTCAAACATCAGCTCAACCAGATGACCCACTGTAGCTCACACTGAGCATCAAAATAGGGAAGAAAGGTCATTTAAGTGACTTTGAATGTGGCAGCGTTGCAATACACCAAACTGGACAATAGAAGATTGCAAAAACGTTGTCTAGTCTAATGAGCATCAATAAATGCCGCCGCCTCTACCTGAGTGTTGTCCATGTCTTTATGACCGCAGTGTATCCATCTTCTGATGGATGCTTCCAGCAGGATAACAAGCCACATGACAAAGCTCAAAGCGGTTTCTTAAACACTGTACTGAAATGACCTCCACTGTCAACAGCTCTCAGTCCAACATTTGGGATTTGGTTCAACAAGAAATTCACGTCATGGATATGCAGCCGACAAATCTGCAGCAACTGTGTGATGCTATCATTTCAATATGGAGCAAAATCTCAGAAGAATGCTTTCAGCAGCTTGTTGAATCTATGTTATGAAGAATTCAGGCAGTTCTGGAGGCAAATGAGTATTCAACCTGGTAATAGCAAGGAGTACCTAATATAGAATGACAGCACGGTGTGGTTCTCTGGCTTAGCTGTAGGTTTAGGGTGCTGCAAAGAATGGTAAACCTGGCTTGCATCTGCTACTTAACCTCTCTCCCATTATAGTAGATGTAGGGCCGGAGCAGAGTGCTCTATAAGTGCAAAGCACAGTAGGTGGCTGTGCAGTTAGACAGAGGAAGAGAAAGACTCAGCGTTCCACAGACAGGCGACACCGTGGAGCAAACATGTCCTCCTTTGCTTAATACAAGGGAAAAACTGCATGTACAACTGGCCTTATGCCTCTCTGTTGTTACTGATGACAACTACAGTAGCTGAGTGAGTGTGAATGATTTGTAAAACTCAGAACACAAAACTACCACACCACTGCAGGAGGTCCCAGTCAAATCATATCAAGTGGGTAAATAACAAAAATAAATCTTTCACTACATTTCCTTCAATCGAGGCAGTTGTTTAAATGAACTGTTTAAAGTACAGTTTAAATGAACATTTGTGTCTGAAATGTGGGTGTGTTAGCATGTATTTTTGCTTTCCTGCTGGAAAAACTTGAAATATTTCTTGGTTAATTTTAGCCCTTTAAAGACAAATAATACACAAATTATAATGCACATATTTTTAAAAAAAATAAGAATATAAAAATTATATCAGCAAATCATAATTTACACTAACTACAGTGCTGTCTTCCCTGGTGCAATCTGAGGCCATGACCAAGTCCCATCTAGTGATGATGAGACATGTTAAAGTGCTATGCACATACTCACAGAATACTCTTTTTTTCTAACTTCCAGTAGAGATACAGTTTAACAGAGCAGCCATTCAGTTACACTGTAATTATTTTATGAGCTTTTTCGATAAGAATAAAGAAAAAACAAAGCTTTTACCAAATGGTCCTTTTTTTAAATCACTAAGGCTTAAATTTTTTTTAAAAGTTTCTAAGTTCTCTTGGTGTCTGTTCAGATATAAGTCATGCCTGCTTAGGCTAATGACAACGGTAACTGACGTAAAAGTGATTATTTAGCCTGCAGCAATTCTCAACATAGAAGAAAAACTCATTTTCTATTCCACCCCGACGCGAGTAACGATCTGAGCCTGACCACTGTAAAAATGATCTCTGCCACAGCCCCTGTTTTGTATCATCTTTTATAACGAGCTGTTTCTGTATTCATACTTCTCAAATTCGGTGATGTATTACTTTTGGCTCAGTTTTTGGTCCTGGTGAATATTTAATGAAAGCCTATTATGGCCACATGTGCAGGAGTCACTGATCAAATAGCACCATCTTCTGGTAAAGGCGTTTATTTTTTTTCACAGCACTTTGATAAAATCCACTTCAAGGTCATATTGGTTTGTGCTGCATTAGTCTTTTCTTTTTAATAGATTTTCATTGAAATACATTAAGCTCCCCTTGAAACACCCTTTTTCCTCCTCATGTGTTAATGCTTCTCCTTAAGCAGGAGTAACGCTGGATTTAATGGGTCAGTGCCCGTGACGAAATGTTCTGATCTTGTTTTAATCAGGTGTCACATTCTCACAGCAATATCCAGGAAGGTGAGTTGTTAGGAGAGTTGCTGAGCTGCGGATTGCTGAGTTCCTCCCATCTTACTCAGCCTAACAGTATGTCTCATTCACTTTACACAGTTTTCCTCGATGGGTAGAGGATTTGACTCTCGCACTCCTTGTTTTGTAAGTCCCTGGTGATTTCGAGGCCAGTCAGCACAACCCAAAATAACTGTGGAGCCTTCTGACATGGTTGTTCTAAATTATCTTCTGGGCTGTAACAGAACAGAAAAACTAGTTAGACACATTTTTAATTAAATGGGCCATACGGATATGAAATGAAGACTTTAGTTAATGTTTGATCTTCCAACAAGACAGGAAAATAATGCAAAATATGTTGAGGGTGTCTAAGCGCTGGTGAGCAATGTGCATTGGTGTACTTAAGAGTCTGTTAATCTTCTTAGTGTCGCTAAGTACCCGGCTAGAAATCAGCTACTGTCCAGATTGTCTCTTCCTGGCCCAGATAAACGACTCAGACAACAACAAAGGGAGGCTTGAAGAAATATGTGGCAAGGTCTCTTCACTGGCATGAAATATGCACCTCCCCTCCTTTGGGAACTATTTTGACAGAGCTGTGGAAGAAGTTTTGGTGGATTTCCTCAACTCGAAGATGTTTGGCAGTGGCACCAAGAGGTGGTTCGTGAAGAGGCAAAGAAGACAGCAGCAGCAGAGGTCTGGCAGGAAGCCATGTGCCAGGAAGAAGCAGAGATGGGCAGCTAAGATTCTCCAGCAGCACAGAGAAAAGATCCTGAGCGAGCTGGATGTCAACAGTGTACTTCCTTACCTGGTGTATGACAAGGTTTTTTCACTGGGAGAGTACAAGGAAATACTGGGACAGGATTCGGACAAGAAGCGGACCGAGATATTCCTGGACCACCTGTCCTCGAAGGGGCCTGCTGCATTCAGCTCATTCTGCTCTGTTTTGGAGGAAGTTTGTCCTCACCTGCTAACCTGTTTTCTGTTGGATGGAGAAGGTAAAAACATTAATAAGCCTCTAATTACACCATTAAGCAGTAAAGCACAAAAACAAGAGGTCATAGAGGGTCTTTCTAATAAAAATGTTTCAGCTCATTAATCTGTGGCAGCTTTGCACTTACATGTTCAAAAGTTTTAATTATGTACACATATAAAAAGTACAATACAAAGGAAATTAAACTACTTTGCAGTAATCCAGCACAACAGACTAATAGCAAGCAAAAATAGCTTCTTAAATCTGGGTGGCTGAGGGGATTACTGAGCCGCCAGCGTTCCTAACTAGCCTCTGACAACATATGGCCTCAACGTGGGTGCAAATGCAGGGCCTTGTCTGTGCCGCACTACTCCAGGTTAATGTGTTTTTACATAAAACACACTCTCACAAAGAGAAGTGAGTGTCTTCCTTACATGTGGCAATTTCCCACAATTACCAGCTCATGAATTCTTCTGCTTGTTCACCCGGTCAGAGAGAAAGAGGTGTAAATCAGCCAAGTTGTAAAAAGGGCTAAAATATTAATCTGCTCCTACAGATGGTGTCTCAGGACAGGGCGAGAAAGGGGGCATCACTGCGCCCCCAAACACTCCAGGAGAGCAACCTCTGTGCTCGCCTCCCATGTACACCGACCCCATATTTGACTCCAGGTGAGAACTGCTTTACATACCCTATCAATGATGTCATGTTGAGTTTTATTTCTGCTGAATCACATGATGCTCTACGAGAAGATAAAATCATCCTTCCATGTTTTAAACATTCAGATCGATGACAAATTAACAGCTGTGACTAAAAGAGTGACGAAACAATGCAAAATGCAGAAGATCGTTTTCAGTTGTGATACAAAGTTAATATCCGCTCATTATGGGCATGAATGTTTGAATAGTTTTAGCCTTTTAAAGATTTCTTTTTCCACGGCTGGGATGATTTTAGAGCACCCATCTTTCATGTGATTAAAAAATAACTTTGAATTTAGTTTGGATTTTCTTGAATTCAAAGAGGGTCAATGTCATACATAAAGGCTCAAATATTTACATACACCCTTGCCAAAATATGGTAAGTGTCCTCTAGCAAGTTGGAACTTTACTAGACCCGTGGTAGCCACCAACGAGGCATAATTATTGTTGGATATTTGACAACTCATCTGGGCAGAATTGGTCAAGTTCATTTGAATTGGTTGGTTTATCCACACGTTCCACAAATTTTCAGTAGACTTGAGGTCGGGGTTTTGGTAAGGGTGACAGTTTGGTCTTCTTTCAGTCCTTGGTAAAGGTCTAAATAACTTGTACTTACATAAATGATTTTTAACTGATGATCTTTGAATCTGCAGTGGTTTAGAAATGACTACAAGAGACCTTAAACAGTTCAGAGAAATCATTAAAAGCCCCAAATTAACATGAAATTAATGTCCATGATGAGTGAATGTAAACTTGTGAACTGCATGAGGTGTAATAGAATTTTATTCTAATACTTATTTAAAAAAATCAAAAAGACCAAATGAGTTAATATTGTTAGGAATAATCTAAGCAATGCAGCACTGAAACAGTCACAGCACCGCTAAAAATAAAACTGCAGAAAAGAGGCGCATAAAATGACCTCTGGTGAGTTTGTTGATTTTTTTTTGTATGTAAGAGAGCGAGCCTGGTAGACAAAGTCCTGCGAGGGTGTTTTTTGTCACAGAGTGTGTCAGCCCTTCTGAATGCGTCGTGACTGAGTGACGGTGTCTTTCTGGATGTGTGTGTGTGTGTGTGGACCTCTGGAGACCTCCATTGGCCCAGCTTGCACGGTGGCGGGGGTTGGGCAGAAAATATTTCATAGTGTGAGTGTCGTGTGTGTGTGTATGAGAGGTAGCATGGATGGGTGGTTGGGGGGCGTTTGTGATGCTTCAAGTGAAGGGACAGGCAAGCTGATATGCTCCCTGGGCCGTTCCTTTTTAATGTATGACAGCTAAGTCAGCATGGGGACAGCCATCCTAGTGGTTTGGCCCTGGGCACTGACACACACGCATAGACACACACATACACACACAGACAGGCTGACAGAAACAAACCAACACACTAAACAGCATAACAGCACAGAGAATGGTCACAGAGCCTCCACAGGAGATGCAGTACGCTAACAAGCCAATGTAAGTCCTCTTAAAATTTCATTTCAGGATTGATGCTTTGTTTGTGCGTTCACCTGTTCGTGTTCAGCCGTATACACGAAGACGCTCCTTGGAAACTGACGTCTCTGACATGCATCTGCAGGTTTTGTGAATGGCTTGTTTTCAGTGCACTTGTCTTTGTTAATGCGAATGTCACTACATCTGGCGAATCAAGCGTCGGGCAGTGTTGTCTGCATGTATATCAGGATAAAAAAGCGTAATCTTTTGTTTGTTCACTTCTAGAAGAAGTAGGACAGAAACTGCCTCAAGTGATGGATGCTTGGCTTCAAAAATTGTGCGCCAGCATGTGTCCCAGTGTGACAGCGTGAAGCACGACTGCTTGCCTGCCTTGTTATAAATGTGAAGGCAACCTGGGAATGTCTTCCTCTTGTTTGAACTATGTGAAGTCATGTGAGTTTTTTCCCCCCTTTTATTCTCTGAACACTTTCTCTGATCCACAGCAGAGGAGCAGATTGATTGTCAGCTGTGTGGGTTCAAAGAGGCACTGTGTTTATTAGTTTGGCTTTTTGTTGCCTCTGGTCAGTATCCTGCTGACTGAGAGTGAACACGCAGCATTTAATCACATCTCCAGGCTTCTGCCTTAAAGGGCACTGAGAACCTGTGTGTACCCACAGGGAAGGTGCAGGGAATGATGGGAAGCTTGCTGAATCCAGTTTAAAGGCCGCTGGTTGCCAGATTGTTTACAATATGCAGCTATTCTTGGTTTTAAAATCAACACTCAAGACCTCTTGAGCACTCATCTGTGAATGTGCAAAGGTTTCTTAGCCTGTACTGAAGTGAAAATTCAAAGGCATGTAAGCCATGATTGCACAGATATATTTAATGAGTAACTGGCTATTTTTCAAAACCTGCATATGTTCCGTTCCCCTATGGAAAATGAGGTGATTACCCAGGATGCGTTGGCTGTGTGTTTGGCTCTGAGGCCTTATATCTATACGTGAGCCAGCAGCCATGATGTAAGGCACCATGCTTTCATCCATAAGTGGAGAAAATGAGATGCTGGCGGGTTGAAGAGGAGGTGGAGGAGGAGAGGAGAGATTAGCTGGAGCTATGAGGTTATGCTTCTCCGTGCTGATGACTCACCTCACGGTACACAGAGAGAAAGCACTGCGACAGCGCTGAGGTGTGACTGTGTGTGTGTGTGTGTGCGTGCGTGTGCGAGTGCTTCATTACTCTTGGTCTTCTTGGTGCAGTGCATTCATGTGAAGAGGACTTTCTCTGTGAACTCCTCTTTGTTTGGTGCACGAGTAATAAATCACAGTGTTACAGCGGTTGTGGTTCTCGGGGCTTTCGTCCAGGTTTGGCTCCTCTGGGAGCAGCTTCCGAGTCCTACAAACCAGCTTTGATTCTGCTGTGCAGAAAGAAGTGGACAAGCAAATGGAAGGACACAAGAAAGAAGGGCAGCCCTGTGTGTCCTATTTACTTGCTTGGAAAAAAAAGAAAAGAAAGAAAGACGAGGACTTTAGTGTGTTAATTGTGCACACGTGTACCTGTGTGTGTCTGTGTGAGCACGCTGGTTTTGGCGTGCGTGAGCGTGTGAGTGCGCGGCGCACAATAAGAGATGTCAGCAGTGGGTTCTCATGTGAGAAGGGTAATGATGGGGACGGCTCCTCAGTGGAGATGCAGAGGAGGGGGATGCCAGTGTGCAATCAAAGTGCTGCAGTGGAGTGTGCATGGAAATGCAGTGGGCTTCAGACTGCAGCACAGCCACTGACCCACTGTTGTGTTAGTGCTTCCCCACTGACACACTACCACTGGTTTCCATACACACTCCCTGCAGTGTGTATGTGTGCATGTGAAAACAAAAGACAGAGGGAGATAGAGAGAAGCTTCGGTAATGTCTCTGTGTGTGTCCTCAGCAGTTTTCCTATCATTTAATGGCTGCCGTGTCTTACATGACTGATAATGATGATGTGCAGAGTCTGATTAATCAGGGGACTTATCTGAGTGGCATCCTAGTCAATGGGAGGTGACACGGTGCTTTGCTGGTAGGTTTGCTGGAGTGCAACTCTGCACTGATGATTCCATTATCGATGTATTAGCTGACTGTTGACAGGGTTCAAGATGCTACGAACAGGAAGCAAAGAGGCTTTTTTTACATAAGAAACTGAATTATCTAACAAAGTCTACAGGAAGGTACCTCTAATGATCTATCCATAGGTTTTTTTTCTGCATATCCAAGGCTCAGGGTCACATCTGGCCTGAAGTCTATCCCAAGGTGTCATAGGGGAAGAGGTGGGTTACACCTTGGATAATTTAACTATCTATCACAGCCATTCATATCTACATTGACACCAATCACCAATTAAACTAATGTCTTTGGACGTTAGTTTAATTGGTTCACAGGCTCACAAACTCCACACAGAAAGGCCCTGCCAGCTGCACTAACCACCACACCACCGTGCCGCCCTGCCACTAATAGAAGATCATTAAATTCTACTTTGTGCTGTTTTCTAATTACACACAATTTAGCCGATGTACTTTCAAAACAAACCAAAATCCTACACCGTTACTCTCACCTCATATCCTCACTGTCATGAGTTAAAAATGAAAGCTACGCTAACATTACTACACATTAGATCATTTTATGTCTATCTTAATGTCATTACTGGGCAATTCTGTGCATCTTTAAGAAATTTTACTTAGTGATTTCTACACAAATGAATGAAGTAAATGAGATCTATGATATGCATCCAAAGATTAATCAAACTGAAATATACTGACTTTGAAAATACTGGAATTTAAAAATATCTGAAATATGAGACCAATGGATGAAAACCTAGTGTTTATATAGTTATAGCAATATGTATTAATTGATATCTTACTTTATAGTCTGTCTGCTCCAGAAACCTGTGTAGGAGCCAAGCTCGTTTCAAGGCTTTGCAGGTGCATTTAATGTCTATGCATATAAATCACTATATGTTTTATTTTGCTTTTAAACTGAATCATATTTACTTTATGCACACTGAAGCCTTTTCATCAGCAGGTACTGGATGAATGAACTTATGGACATATGAGCACTGGGTGAATTTAGGTTCCTTTAAAGCCCCAAAGGCTTTTCTGCTTCCAGTCACCCAGAAGTAACTAGCTGGCAACCACCAAAAGGGCTGTTTTACATTTCAGAATACGCCTGATGTTCATTCTCAGCATATCAGCTCTAGTTATTTCTAAAACATCATATCCTATATGAACATTTACTCTAGAAGCTCACTGTACCGTTACACACGCAGTGTCACCCTGTGTTTGCCAATGAGAGTTTAACACTGTCAGTTGGGTAGATTAGGATACTTTCGCGGATAGAACACACGACATCACGGGTGCAAACATTTTTAGCAGCGTCGGGCACAGAGGGATTTGCTCCCCTGACACTGGCAGCTTTAGTGTCATGCTCTGTCTGTTTAGCTGTATGGTGGAAATCATTTGGATGACGAAACCGTTGCCAAACTTGATTTTTCATTTTGATTTTTTAAAATATAAATGAAATCATTAGCTAATGCCTTCAGCTCACAACAGTTAAATGATCAATTCAGCTGCTCGCAGCAGACGTATGTAGTATAAAACCTCCCCAGTTTCCATTTATCTTTTGTTTATGTCTGAGCTGGTGAGGGTGAGAGGTGCAGTTCAGAAACTCAGGTGTCCTCTAAGACTTCAAAGTCTAGACTAATCGACTTACTCTGAAGCTTACAACGGCACCTCTGTGTCAGTCTATTGACTGGGAAGCAACCCACGCCAGCGTCTGTTTGCTGCTAATGACAGGTGGTGTGGGCACTGAGGCAGAGCTACTACGACCACACTTCACTCCAATTCAGCAATCACAAACATAATCAAAAAGGCAGAAAAAAGCATTAAAATATTGCTTTTACATTGGATAACTGATATTAGATATTTTTTGTTATAAATGCTACCTCATGAACTGCAATCAAAGGTTTAGTTCATATACCATATTTGCCTTTTTAGTTATTGGGGCTTAAAAATAAAACAATTTAAAAGAAAATGGTTCTTATGCACTCTCGTAAAACAGAAACTAGACGAGACATAAATCTCTTTGAATAGCTGATGGTTGGTTGTGATGTGAATATGTATAAGGCAGTTAAAAAATAATGTGGTTGTAAGAGGTATGAGCTCACAGAATTCATAACCCAGTGATAGAAGAATAAGGGAGCGTAATAATTCCCTGGAAAGAAGTTCAATAAAATAAATACGAGGGTGTCTCCAGTGAAAAAGTCCAATAAAATTACATCATATTGTGTTTGATACTCTGGTGAATATTCATTGTTCACATGCTTTATGTGCGGATGGGGTTAAGCAGACACACAGAACTGATGAATTTGTTGTAATCTTCAGACTTTCTCATTCATATAACTCTGCACTGGTTGTTATGAGCAACTGTGACAGCTACAAATCATTTTACTGAGCATTCAAACTGTATGAGGTTTAAAAGACAAGTGTAAACTGTGAACACATTCCACTTATATTCACCCTGGGTTAGGGTTAGCTCATACTGTCATTGCATGTCTTTCAAAGTGCAGCCTCTCTCTGCTCAGTTAGCCTGCATGCATTGCCCTCTGGGTGCTCAATTTCTTCTTTCTACATCCCAGACAATGAAAACTGGACAGGAGACTCACAATTAAGTATGATTCTCATTGGTGTCTCTGTGGTATTTGCAAGCCTTGTGGAAAACTCTCAAGGTAAAATTACTCACCAGCCGTGTCCTGTTACTGTCTACTAATCTATGTCATACATAAATATGAAAACAAAGCCAAAAAATGCACAGTAACATAAGTAATCCGTTACTTTCTGTTATCCTTTGGAAGTTAAGAGTAATCACCAAGGACCATCAAAATCTCCAAGTTACTGGTTACATTCACTGGACATTCAGAACTGAGTGAGAACTTTCTTTTTCTTTTCTTTTTTTAAACTCAAAATTATATGCTAAACGGCATAAAATGATATTAAAACATACATTATGACCCTCATTACCAGATAAAATATAAGGACTTTTTTTTTTTATATGATCACCAAGCTATATACTGTTTAAGTCTAAGCACATACAGGCTTATGGGTTGAAAATACTTGGGGTCAGTCAGACCTAAAGCATGATAAAAATATGGCATTTCTGTCTGAGTGCGCTCACTGGTCTTTTTTCCCCTGCGAGGGGTGGCTGAGGCTCAGGAGGTAGACCAGATTGTCCAATAAGTGGAGGACTGCTGATTTTTCCCGTCCTCATGCAGAAAACTCCTCGGGTGGGACACAGAGCCCCAAGTTGCATCACCATTGGTGTGTGACAGTGCGGCCATATAGACAATCTGCTGCATTAATCGGCCTCAGTTTTTTCATCTCTTTAGTATAATAGAAGCTTATCTGTATGTCACATGTTTCCCATATGTCATAATTTATTCAGTAAGATGGGGATTATACTTGGTTGTGGAATCGGACACTGGCAGCTGCAGAAAACGTGGATCAGTAGTCATTCCTGTCATACTTTTTTTTTGTACAACTGCCTGAAGGGTCCAATCTGGACCCTTATAGATGGATAAACACCTGTTTACACCTGTTTATTTGCATATATATATATATAGGGGTGCAACAATACTCGATATCGATATTGAACCGTTCGATACAGTGCTTTCGGTTCGGTACGCATATGTATCGAACAATACAAAATTTTTAATTTATTTTATCAACTTTACTTCTGACGATGCTGTCTGTATTGAGCGCTCAGTGGATCTGCGTTCGACTACTCCACCTAGGCTGCACTTTCGAGTGCAGATCCACTGAGCGCAGCGCAAGCTAGCAAGACAGAAGCTAAGCTCGTTGCAACATGGCAACTGCCTCAACGCTACCCGAAACTGAACCTCCCCCACCCTCATTCAGATCTGGCGTTTGGAACTATCTTGGTTTTCATGTGAAGCATGACCCTGAAGGTAAGCGCGTCATGGACAAAAGTAAAACAGTATGTCGGATGTGCCACGCAATGCTCAATTGGCGGGAACTAGTGCGTTAGCTTGTTAGCTTCTTAACATTATGGCGTTAACGTCATTTTAACGAGATTAACGCTGACAGCACTAGTGGGAACACAACGAATATGACTGCACATTTACGCCGACATCATCCTAGTGCAAAGACAAGTGGAAGCAGACAAAAACAACAAGCACGCATGCTACAAACCCGAGTCATACCCGAGTCATTTAGACAGCCGTTAGCACATGATTCTCCTTATGGGGACCTGATATGTTTAATATGCTGCTGAGAATATAGCCCAGAAGAAGCGGATAGTATAGCTTTTATTTTGGAAAGAGCCATTTCTCTGTAATAAACTCGATCTGTAATTTCTCTGTGATTTCTCGATCAGATAGATTTTTTTAAATTATTTTGTTGTTTCAGCAACATTAAATTAAAAAACTGCACTTTTGAGTTAAAATATATATTTCTAATTTTAATAAATGACAAATTAAAAAGGCATGAACATTTTTTTGTATCGAAAAAATATCGAACCGTGACACCAAAGTATATGTATATTTATTCATATATATATATATATATATATACACATATTAAAGGTGCAATGATACACAAAATTCACGCTTTGGTTCGATACTTTGGTGTCACGGTTTGATAATTTTTCGATACAAAAAAATGTTCATGCCTTTTTAATATATCTATTAAATATATATATGAGGCTACAGCAGCACCAGTTTTATTGCATTTTAATATATATATATATATATATATATATATATATATATATATATATATATATATATATATATATATATATATTATATTAAAATGCAATAAAACTGGTGGAGACATGCCTACTTATCCAGCACACCAGGACCCTTTTGAAAAAACAAAACAAAACGGAATTTAGGCACCATTCATCTATCAGGAGAGGCAGGGTGTTCAGGGAGCTCTGAATTCCTAGTTACGCCCCTGCAAGTCATTACCGGAAGTATTACCTAACAAAGGTAGTCGACTTTAAAAAAAAGAACCAACCTTTAAAAAGTAATTAAAGGCAAACTTTCGACTTCCTAAATGGATGCTACAAGCGAGCATCTCTAAATGAATCGGTCCCTTGACCCCCCCTCCTCCTCCCCTCCCTCCTCCCCTCCCTCCCAGTCGCTCCCCTCTGACTACACTGTACACACACTCTCTCCCCTACCTCACACACACGGACGCCTGGACGCTGCAGCGTTTTTAAGAGAGTGTTTCCAACCCTGGGCAGGAAGGAGGAGGCAGGAGGAAGGAGATAATGTCCAAATCCTGACCGTAGTCATTAAAAAGAATACTAAAAAAAAAATACTTAAAAAATCACAGTTCGGATGGATCGGCGGTGTGTTTGCCAGAGCTAAAAAACAAAGAAAAAAAAAAAAACACGGTCAGAGTGTCATTGCAGACATGGGTCGCAGCGGTACGGCACCTTTCTCTCAGCTCCTCGGGGAGTGTTTTCACTGTCAGTCCTTCAGCGCTGGAAATGGCGTTGTGATGCTGAGCACGGAAGACGCAGCGGAGGCGGATGCCAGGGACTAAAGAAATATATGATCACCTGTGCTTTTCTTTGGGTTGGATTTTTAGTAGCGGTGGACAGTACCATGGTGAATTACCAGAAATACATTACTGTTATGCAGCTGGCTCTGGGGGTGACCGCCTCCAACAAAGAACATTGTCTTCCACCCAGGAAGCGTATGTGGTGAGTATCACTCTCGGTGCGGATGATGGTGATGATGGTGATGATGATGATGTGATGCAGGTTGAGGAGAGAAGGAAAAGGGGGGACTGCGATGAGCCGAGCCGTCGCCTCCCACATCTCGTCAAACGGATGAGCGGGTTATACGGAGCCAAAATGCGCCCGGCTCACTCTCCGAAATGACATAATATTCCTGTCAGCCACTGCAGCCGGTCTGCACCATGTTGCAATCGTTACAAACCCACTGTGGTCGATACACGGTGGGGCAAAGCAACTACTCCGCATGCTGGGAGTTTGCGTGCGTGCGTGTCAGTGCACCCGTGCGCGTTTGGAGACAAGTGGCTCTTTTAGCCTTGTCCTTCCCATGCATTAGTTTGTAAAGTTGAATGCGTAGGATGATGTCATAGCTCCATCGTGGGTTTTTTTCTTTTTACCCCCCTCATCCTAACTTCATGTGCTTTAATGTACTGTATGGCCTCCACTGCACAGCTGTTGTCACTGGAAATGTCATCATCAAGCTAATCATGTGGTAAACATCACCCCCTCCTCCCCGACCTCACTCCTGTTCCCAATGCTGTGTTGTAACTAGTTAATAAAATGTAAAGCATGAAACATGTTTCGCGCCTGTTTTTTTTTAATGTCCTGTCCTGCAGCCAGGCCTCTGTACATCTCTCATTAAACATTTTTATCTCCATAATCTGCTCTCAGCATGTCTTTGTGTCTTGTCTACCCACCTATTCAGTGTCCCCATTACTCTGTGTGCCTGAACGCTACAGTATATTTCAGTGACCACCTCTCTTTCTTTCGCGTCCTCATGCGGCCTTGTTCATTTATTTACTCCAAAGGAAGCCTTCCTTTCATTCCCCTTTATCCCTGACTGTAAGTAAGATTGCTCGTGGAGGCGGCTCCAACGTGTGTGAGACAGTATCCCTAATTACAGCCGGATTACCATCTTGTTTGAAAGCAAAGATGGTTAATTAGGAGTCAATAGACTCAATGGCACTCTGATACGGTCTAACGCAAATTCAAAATGTATCGCACAGTGTGGCACAGGCTAGTGTGGCTCCAGTGTGTGTGAGAGAGGCTTAACTGTTATCATCACCTGTTTTGAGCCAACCTAAACCATTTCCGTGACTGAGAGAAGAACAAAACACAGCCAGAATTTAACAGCACCTAAGTTAAATTACTTTATGTTATGATAACAGTAAGTTAGCAGTCATTGTTTGTTTGTTTTTTTTACTAATAAGATGTCCCTACACTCTTTTGTTGTGCCTTAATTCAAATATTTACTGCAGACACCATCCTTTATAAACAATAAAGAAGAGTCAAAGTGCTGCTGTAGCCTCAGCAGGGGTCAGGAGCTTATCACATGGAGCTTTTTATCTCTGGGTTTCTTTCAGCTAATCATATTCCTTAGTCATCGTCTTATTAGCCTAATTGCCCCCCATAGGAGAAGATAGGGGACTTATTTCACTGAGACTGAGGATTCATTTCATGTTTCTCCTCTTATTGTTGTTTTCATATCTACGCCTCTGTATTTAGGGAGGTTTTGGAAGAAGCTGCTTATTGTCTCCTCTAAAGCAGTGCACTGACAAAAGAGGCTAAAGTGATTGTGTAACTCTCAAAGTGATATCTGACTTTGTTAAAGCGAATACTTTTCCTTACAGATAAATCCCAGAAATTGAAAGATGAAGTGAAGTTTCTGCAGAGACAACCAGTGTTTGGTTTCTAAACTTTCTTCCACTGTTTGTCACTGAGTGCACCACAACAATCACTTTAACACTCATGCTTTTGGTTACACTTCACAAATTTTTTGAATCATGTTAAAGAGGTTTAAAATCTATCATGGGTTTTTTTTTCTTTTTGTGTGGTCTTTTAAATTTGCTTGAAATTGATGTTCTTTCACTAATGTCTGTATTTTGTCCGTGTCACATTACAGTGCAGCGCTATTCAAATTTCATCCAACATGAACTGATCTTTGACAAAAAGTGTTTTGGTCACTGTAGCAAGTCTTAAACATATTCTAGGTTTTATTTGTGCTGTGGTGTTCACTAATCTGCCAAATCATATGAAAACAAAATCATACAAATCATATGGAAAGAAAAAGGTTTGCAAGGAGGTGGGAATATATATATGTCAAGAGATTAAAAAAAAACTCTTCAAAGTGCATTTTCACATGAATGTATAATAACTTTAGGGAAAAATCAGTCAAAGCACTGTAGTGATGAGACATCAGCAGCTACAGTTAATATTATATTATAATTTTATCACGTAAAAAGCATGGTGCCATTTAAAAAGACACACATTTAATCCAATTCAGTTTTATTTATATAGCACGAAATCACAACAACAGTTGCCTCGAGGTATTTTATATTGTAAGGCAAAGACGTCAAAATAATACAGAGAAAACCCCAGCAATCAGATGACCCCCATTAACACTTAGCACTTGGCGACAGAGGGAAGGAAAAACTCCCTTTTTATCAGGAAGAAACCTCAGGCATAACCAGGCTCAGGGAGGGACAGCAATCTGTGGTTGGGCGTGATGGGAGGGACAGAGGACAAAAGACACATCAGATCAAAATCCCTGTATAGGAATTTCTTTTATTTATGCATTATTCAGATTATTTTATTGTATAATGCCTTGGTGCCACTGGATTTTAACATGTCTCACACTCATGCAGTTAGACAGAGGGTGGGGGTCTGGTAAGGAAGTTGGGGGAAGCAGACAACTCCACAGGAAGAATCTTTTGTCTCTTCGATGACTCTGGGAGGTAGCAAGGGAGTGTGAGCCTTAGGGTGTGAAACAGCTGTGTACTGCCTTTTGTTTTTGAAGAAGGTATTTAAGTGAGAGCCACTTAAGAGACTCTGCTGACAGTCTGTCCCACGATCATGCAGGCTCTCCACCAAGCTTGGTTTTCTGTTCTTTGTTTGTGATTAAAGAATGTTAGCTACCGCTCACCGCTTGTCTGCAGGCTTTATTTAATGGAAAACTTCCACAACATCCCCAAGCATCAGCCTTATCTCTTTTATTGTGTTTAACATGACCTGGCAGCACAGCGGTGCAGTGGTTAGCACTGCTGCTCCACACCAAGAAGGTCCAGGGTTTGACTCCACCAGCTGTCTGCAGTCTCTCTGCACAGAGCTCCCATGTTCTTCCACAACACTCTGGCTTCCTCCCACTGTCCAATGACTGTTAGGTTAACTGGTGATTCTAAATTGTGTGAAAGCAAGCGTGAATGGTTGTGCAATTCTGTGTATTAGCCCTGCACCAGATTGGCGACTTCTTGCCCGATGGCAGCTGGAAAACCCTTCAATTTCATAAGTAGTAATACTAGTTGTTCAACACATGCATTAATAGCAGTGATACTACTGAACTGCATTCCTCGTGGCCCAAGATGTCATTTGTCATTCATATAAGAGTAAATAGTTTTTCCACTACTTTCTCCTACTTCATAAGGTTTATAGTACAAAACCAAAGGGGAAAAATACACAAGGAGTGTGTACAGATCCTTTTCTATGTCACCTTAAGCGCCTGGTCAAACCAGCGTGCTGCAGTGTCCTCATTTGATTGGTCTGGATTAGAAACATAGCCTATAGTGAGTTTGTCAAGTGAGTTTGTCAAGTAAATATGTACACACAGAGAAATGACTGTAGACTGAATTGCCTTACTGTCTTGGGAATTTTAAACCCTAACAATGCAAGTGAAAAAACATTATTGTTGAAATTAATATAAATATTTTTATTGCAATTTGTAGGCTTAAACAAAACATAGCACTGTTATGTGGAGAACTGGCTCTCAGCTTCTCTCTGCGAGGGAGAAAGTTGTCCTGATGTTTTAATCTTTTAACAGTTTCGTCCGACCAAACTGCAAGAAAACTGTTTGGTTAAAGCTGAAGATATAATGTGTGGACTCACTGCTTTTCTCTTAGATAAATCTGTAAATGTTGTTGAAGTTGAACAAATTTCTGTGAGATATTTATGATTAGTTTTTACATCTTACAAGAAACAATTCATTTAAATGTGAATACGCATAGTGGAAATGAAGAGTAATTAGTTAATTCCTTAAATAAAACAATTGTGCCGCCAGCTCTGTATGTCTCCCTGCTACGGATTTGAAAAGTTCTTCCATTCACAAATGTAATTTTTGTGCAGATGTACGACAGGATGTGACACCAGTTTAAATGGAGGGGGGGGGAAAGGCATTTGCATTTGTATGAAGAAGCAGCTCGCTGTATCGTTCAAGTATCCTGCTTCCAGCTCTTTTCATAATTGCAGCGTTAATTCTGTCCCATTTCTGGTCAAATGGTCAGAACTGCTTTCTGTTCTGCTGCTGATCTCACAGCATGTGGCAGTGAGATTACACACCGCCCTGCCTGAACACTTACACCATCCGCCGACCAGCGACCGTGTGTTCCGTGTAAGAGGAGGCACGGCTTTGCTTGCCTTTAATAAAGACTGAATAGCGGCATCATCTATCTAAATTAGGATTAGACTTTGCAAACAGATGTTCCTCTTGCCTGGAGTCTTTAAAAAAATGTACTTGCACACAGCCAAAGATTAGCATTAACCTGACTTAATGAACTTTACACTCTGTTGCAAGCCTGTAGGGATAATACAACAAGTCTACTGTGTTTATGTAATGCTTCATCTTATTTATACCTGTGCCTTTTCTCCAAATAACACACCAAAAGCAGGAAGATACTGGGATAAAAGTCTGTTGCCTAATTTAACAGACTCTTTATTTGGATTGGCCAACTATAAGTATTTCTCTTGAAGTGTGTGTCTCTTTATGTGCATTGGTGTGTGTGGCAGACAATGGCCAGGATTGCTCTCCCTGTTAAGTGTTATATTAGCGCTGGCCAAGATGGGAGGAATGGAGCGAAACATTGCCTATTGACCTGCTGATTAAGCACTAGCCATTATTGCTTGAACTAATCGTACCTGATGGCTCCTCCAGGCAGACTGAGAGAAAGAGAGATTGGGAACCAGGCACGGCAGAAAGTCCTGCAACTGATTAATGTGTGTATTTGTGTGTGCGCGTGCGTGCGTATGTGTGTGTTCTCCGTCCTTTCTTCGTAATAGCATCAGGCATCTGCTTGACCTTATCTGTGCACTACATTATTATACTCCATTGTGGTCATCGGGCCATCTGGGGTCTTGGCATTGATCTTATTCTATTATCTTCTGAAGTGGATTTTCTTTGTTGTAAGAAACTACAAATGGGGCAAGACTCCAATACTCCCATTATACCAGGGCCAAGATGACCCACACTGTTTTGTTAACTTGCCATGCATCAAGCGCTTGAACTGTTTGTTAAACAAAGCAGCAAAGAAATGATTATGAATACCTTTTAGGCTCTTAATGGTTAAAAAAAATCCTGCATTCGCAGCATCTATGCAGCTATTTGACATCAGCAGAAAATACATGAAAGTAATAAAAGCTGACAAAATGTCCTTTCAGTAACATATGTAGTCTCTCAGAACATTTGCCCCTTTGCTTTCTTGCTGCCCATTAGCTGAGAACATTGATAGCACTTTCATGTCTCTTCTCTTAATATGCAGCCTGCAGCAGCTGCTGCAAAGATTACCTTAGCTGGGTTTTTCCTGGCTTGCAATGGGTCTTTGGGGGGTTTCTGCTTACATAAAAATGATCGGTCCACTTAATTCTGTATAACTACAATAAAAGTAATGAGTCTGTTTTACCTTACCTGATAGAAGTCTGAGTATGTTCCCTTTAAGAAAGGAAGCATACAACACTTGAGAAAATAGTACCAAATTACCAAAAAACCCAATTAAAATTGCTTTCTGTTTATTATACAGTGATTTTTCTTTAACTCTGGCTAAAACTATAGCCAATTTATCAAGACTATTTTAACTACCTATTAAGCCTACAGCGGGAAAATGTGTTGCAATATACTGTAAAAAACACTGATCTCTATCCATCGGAGTGACTTGAGCTGCAGGCGTGAAATAATTATTAATACCAATACTATTGTGTTCAACAGAAGGATGGTGTGGCCCACAGAAACCCTAGCATTCTGCTAATGCACGCTGATAAAGGATTTCCGACAGGGTGTACTCGCTTGATGGGACCAGTTTTGAAATGTTAGCCACAACAGATGTCAGGAAAATTGTCATTTTCAATCACAAAATAAATATGAATATTAAACAGCTGCTGTTGGATGCGTGATGTCAAAACTGTGGTGCTGTGATTTAGGCCTACAATCTCTTGAATGATTTAAAATGTTATTGTTTTGACCCCCCTCTGTTACATAGATAAAGACTTTATTTAATCCCACACTGGGGAAATCCACTTGTTACAGCAGCACAAGGGTCAAAAAGAAAAAGTGAATTAGAGATATATTAGAAAAATAAAAATAAAAAAATAAATAAGAAAATACAGTGTACAAAAAACCCTGATAAAAATATAGATCCAATTAAATACAGCAGCAATTTGTACTGTGTATAAGTGGTTGCTATATATTGTAAAATATACTAGAAGACATCTCATATTTTTGTATGTATAGAAACAGCAGTGGGAATGATAGTATATACATGTATTTTTTAATACATCACTCCAGGAATTTACAGCAAGTTATAATAACGTCAAGAACAGCTTTCTTTTCTTTTCTGGTACATATGAAACAGACAAGATATAGCATCTTAATTAGTGATGCTAGGTTTAGGATGCTTAATACTTTTCTCTCTGCTTGCAGTAAGCAAGGCCAAGCTACACTTCTCCTAGCTGTTTCATATTAAAGAGGGCCAACTATGATATTTTTATTTGTAAACTCTAACTACAGTAGAGTAGATAAAGTAGATTATTTGTCTTGTACTGGGTCTTGATGGATTCCCCTCAGTTCATCCGCAGTCTAATACAATATATTTTGCGCTCTCTTTCTACTTTAACCCAACTTTCTTCTGACTAACAGTACCTCATAAATGCAACGTTTGAACAGTAGGTGGGAGGGGCTTCTGAGTGTCTTATTAAGGCTTTCTGTGCTCCTTGACATCATGAAAATCCAAAACTAGAAAAAAATACTTACCATCTGTAGTACATTCACATCCACAACATAACAGCATATGATAGGGAAAAAAGGGAAAGAAATACATGAACAGATATGAACTGACTGAATTAATCTTCATATTTTTCAAGGAAGCAAAATAACATTGGGCCATAGGGCCTTACAGCAAGAAGGTCCTGTGTTTGAGTCCATCATCTGGCTGTGCCTCTGTGGACTTGTATTTTTCTTTGGATTATTGGGTTCCTCTCATAGTCCAAAGACTTACATTGAAGTTAGGCTAATTGGTCTCTGGGCAGGGTATACGCTGCCTCTTGGCCTATGGCAGCTGGGATAAGTACCAGCTTCCCTGCACAACCCTGAATTGGATAAAGTGGATAGATGATGGGAAAATAACATTATAATGGCACACAACTGGTTAAATTATTTAAGTATGGGGTTTTAAGTAACACTGGCTACCAGCTAACCTGTCCGATTTCTCCACAAGTGAATGGTTTATGTCTTTAATAGTGAGGTTCACATTAGGTAGTAGCCTTTCTCTTAAGGAGAAAAGATGAAAAGATCGGACAATATTTCCCACATGTCAAACTATTCCTGTAAAGTTTCAAATCTGTGACTATGTGTCTTTAAATTATAAAGAGTTCTTTTGACCTTCAATCACTTTGGCAATATTTCTGGGCTGCCAAACGCCATCCATCCATCCATGTAGTTTAAACTGTGCCCATAAATGTCACAAGTGAAAGGGAGAGGCTATTATTAAATCTCACAGTGTTATACATTGTCTCAGCTCACAAGTGAAACATTACACCTGCATATTTGTTAGAGAATAAGAAATAATTCACTGCACATTATATCTGAGTCGGCACAGTTGCTGGCACTATTTTACTCCTTGCCTTTGTGGCTTGAAGTGTTTTGGCTAAAATCCATTTCAGAATCAACATCCAAGAAATGAGGCTCTGAATGCGCAAGGCTGCACCAGGGCTGTGATACAATCCAAGCAGCTTTTCTCATTAGTCATGTTTGCTGTATTGTTTATGAGAACAACCTGAGGTCGGCAGTAATTGACCGCACGTACTCGTACTGTTGAATGGTTCACAGTAGCGTTTCCAGTAAGCCCCTTAGTATGCTTCAGGCAATAATTGAATGAATGCAGGTAGAAAGTGGTTGGTGATGTTCTCTTCCCTCCCATTTTTGTCCGCGCCTCTCTCCCGTAACGTCTCTGCTGAGCCTCCAAACCTCGGGAGCTCCTCAGGCTTGCTGTTGAGCTCGCTAATGGATATCTGTTTTCTCTGAGCTGCACTGTATAGAGGGGATTTTACCTCATTGAATATTGTGTTATCTAAATCCTCATTAGGAGTGACTCAGAGAAGAGAAGAGGCAGTAACAATAGCGCCAATTTGAGCTACACTATGCTTCATGAGCTTTTTATATTCATGAGAAACTTTTTCTACACTGAATTAATTCAGTACGGACAAAATTATGTAGCAACATCCACTGCTGATTTTTAAAAAGTTCTAAAGAGTAAACCAGTCATGTATGGATTGCCCTAGTATATCGTTTTGACTTTTTTAACATTTTCATTGTATTTTAAACAGAAGAGCGAAACAACGCATGTGACAATAATGATCACAGCACCTTTGAAACTGCGTTGATATAGAAATACATTACTGAAAGGCATAAATATACAAATTTGAGAAATTTAAAACACATTTAAAACATTTTTTTGTCGTTAAGAAACATCAGTCATATTTTTGAACTCTTGCTAAAAAATATATATGAAGTCACAAATTAACGTTTGAACTGGTTTATGAACGCTTAATAACCTATTTACTAATCATTTATAGATTAGATTTGTAGAGGATTAACTTTACAGTTAACAATAGGAAAAGGTAATAAATACAGCTAGGTTACTGACGGTTAAAACTCCAGTTGCTGCATGATTTGGCAAACTGACATCGCAAAGCAACCTCTATTACACTTCGATCTGGTGACTATGGAGGCCATTTGATTTCAGTGAACTCACTGTCACGAGTAACCAGGTATTTCCAGGCTGTAGTGTTTAAACAAAGCTCATTTGGTAATGAGGGAACCAAAATGTGCCAAGAAAATATCCCCCACACCATTACACCACCGCCAGCAGCCTGAACCACTGATACAAGGTGGGATGAATCCATGCTTTCATGTTATTTATGTCAAAATCTTCCCCTGCCATCTGAATGTCACAGAGAAAATCAAGACTCATCTGACCAGGCAACAGTTTTTCCAGCCTTCCATTGTCCGCTTTTCCTGTTCTTGGCCTGACAGAAGTGGCATCTGGTGTGGTATTCTGCTGCTTTAACCTATCTGCTTCAAGGTTTGACATGTTGGGAATTCAGAGATGCTCTTCTGCATACCTTGGTTGTAACAAGTGGTTATTTGAGTTAATAGTGGCTTCCTGTGAGTTTAAAGCTCCCCTCTGAACCCTTTGACAACAAGACATTTTCACCCTGAGAACTTCCGCTCACTGGATATTTAAACATTAGTAATTTGTTACAAACCACTAATCAATAATCTTTATTTTTTTAAGGCTTGTATGTATAATGTATAAGCACAACTATTGTGCCCTATTAGAAAGTTCAGCTAAAGTAACATACAGTAAGGCTTAAAGGAGGTAGATGTGACTGCTTTATTCACCCCCCATTGGGGCTGATTAATTTTTTGGTGATTATAGTGATTTACACAGCAATTAAGAAACAAAAGGAAGGAGAGGCAGAGGGTTTTAATGTGGTCAGCAGGGCTCCAGCGACGCTGCTTAAGTATGTCATTTGCGATGGGTACAACATTTCATGAGAGTATTGGTGACAGGTCAGCCCAGTGTGTCTCCTCCCCACATCTCACCACAACCCAGCTGTAGTTTGGCTGCCATGGCCTGCGGAGCAGCACTGGCCTTCTGTGTTCGAAGCTGCGGTGCTTCCCTACAGTGCCTCTGTAAAATTAAATCCAATTATATATTTCTTTAAATGCCATTTTATCCTGTAGGGGGGCTGTGGCATTTTGAAAGGCAGAAACATCACTAAAGCCTGCTTCCTCGTCTTCTTTAGTCTCACTCGTGGCACTTTCTCCTGCTGTATTAAAAATATGCATGAGCTTATTTGCCCTGATGTGGTGTTGTTGTTTTCCTCCCTACTCCTCCTGCTCCCTCTCTGCTCACCTCAGGATACACCCCAGTCCTACCGCGGGCTCCGGCACAGCAGCCTCCTCCGTGAGCACCAGTCAGGGCAAGCCATCACTCCGCCGCATCAAGGGCCGCATTCATAGGAGCAAGAGCTTGGACAGCATTGACCTCCTTGATTCTAATGTAAGTAAATGCACTGGATGCCAAAGTGATGATTTTTTTTATCATAAATACACATTTCCAAGAAGCCAGAAAAAACAGAAACACAGAAAAATTGCAATTCCAATAACGTGCCAACTAAAGAAAGAAGTTATTTAAATCTCTAAACATTTGCCCCTGTAAGGCAGGCCAATCAGGACCTGTTTGTCCCTGGTAAAGACACACGACCTGTAAAATTCACATCAGTTCTGCGGTTCTCCAACATTCCCACATACAAAGCTTGACAATAACATAAATAAATAGTTACATTAGATCATTTCAAAGCAGCAAGAAGAAAGGTAATAATAGAAAAAGAGAAATCCTTCAGCTGAGATTTGTATTCCATGAATATCAAATAGCTGATTTATAACCGGATTACAGGAGCTTTACAATGCAACCCTTTAATTAAAGTTGAATATTTCTTATATTCTTGGGTGCTGATGAGAGTTAGATTAGCGGAAACTACACTGTGCACTGACAGATGACTATAATATTCTTGAAATTGTTCCGTGATGGGATGAGTAAGCAGTGTATTTGTCATCATACCATTATTCCAGGGTTTCTACAGTTATCTTGAAAGACTGCTGAAATTGAAAAGCTGAACAGTTCTCAGTATTCGTGTCATCATCCATGTACAGATGGAGTGGAGGCAGCTTGAGATTCAAGTTTGGCTTCAAAAGAAAAAGTACTGCATCATATTAGATTGTATAGTAGTAGCTGTCAGTATTATCAAGATATTAAATAAATGGTATAACACTGTTGAGGAAAAACGCTATTTTTTATAGCTTATTAAAGCGTACTCATAAATATGAAAATATCACTGCAAGCTAGTTAGACTGCAAAGAGAGGTGAAACAAATGCCTGACATTTATTTAATCCTCAGCATAACTGACGTGTAAAAATGCTGCGATTCTGTGGGGTAATTTCATACTTGAGGTGTATTAGTGGTTATATAACGAGATAAAACATGTTGATGTTTGCCGGACACAGTCAGGCTCCATGTCGTTCCGTTTCCAGTCTTTATGCTTAACTAAGCCGACCGACCTGCATAAAAGACACATTTTCTCACAGTGACATTTAAAATCTGCTCTAAAGTTTAAAATAAAGTTCAGGATGCTGATGAATATTTGAGGTTTATATGATCCAAAATATATAAAAACGGTTAGATTATGTTTTAGGATCAAGCCACACACAGAGACACACATACACAAAACACTCTTTTTATATTCAGAGCGCAGGTGTCTCAATTGTTGAATCCACCAAACTGTTCCTAAATGCTCAAAGTAAAACCTGTCACATTTTTCCTTTCAAATCCGTAAAGTCACTTTAAGTTATCATGACGTGCTCTTTGCAAAGCGCTTTCTGATACATGAGGCATAACAAGGAGGAGAGCGGCTCTAATGTGCGCAAATCAAAGCAAACACAGTTGTAACGCACGCATTCACAGACACAGCAGTAGACTGCTGGAGGGCCTCAGCCTCAGGGGAGCAGTATCGCGTTGACAGCTCGGCGATGACCTGACTAGGAATTCTGCTCAATTGTTCCATCTCATTAAAGGAAAACCTCTCAGCAGGTTTAATTATTAATACAAGGATTGGTAGAAAAAAATAATACCAGCCCTTGAGAACATGAGTTTTTATTGCCTCTGGGGTATATATGTAGTTTCTTTTGAAGTGCTGTAATTTATTTTAAACAAGTTATAATCACATAAAATGCTTTTAAATACTATTAAGTGTATTTTGAGAGCTTATTTTTAGCTTCAGTAAGCAAATAGCAGCATATAGCACAGTTCGGGTTCATGGATTTGTTATCAGTTTTGCAGGTATTTGTGATAAACCACATACTGGGAGCTGTTTGACTTGAGGATGGCGTTATATGAAAGAGGATCCCCGGTGTTGCTGCAATCCATCTGAACTGAATTTCACAGCAATCAATCCTGTAATTGCTGAAGTATTCTGCCCAAAACCATAAATCACGACCTCATGGTGGCATGAGAGTAAAAGTCGGAGCATTATGAGAAAAAAAAAAAGGATTTATCCTTATTTATCCCCTGGTGATCATGAGATATCTGCATTAAATTTGCCTTTGTATAAATCCATAAAGTAGTAGCAAAGATACTTTTATTTCAATAAAAGGAGAAACTGTTGGCCTGAAGTCACTATTGTAGGATTCAGCATAAGCGCAATCCATCCAATACTTGAAATGCTTCAGTGTAAGTGGCGGACCAATTGAGTGACAGGCTGATTTTTTTTTTTTTATCCCTAAAGCCATTTAATTAACGTGGCTAAAAGCAGCGAAAACCCTCCTGCACAGTGAGTTTAGCGGCGCATATCAGTCATTGTCTGCACTGACAAAAAAAAGGAAAGAATTGTCATGATTGACTAAACAAAAGACCTACATTTGAAAAGTAATTACAAAATCAACATTCAGTTCCCATCCAGCAAACCTGGCGGTGATATGGTGGAGGCTTTTAGGCTGTAATTGACAGATTAGTGGTGGCCTTGATTTTGAGCCATGCATAACCAACCTAAGCTTTCATTGGAATAAAAAAAGCAGTGTGGCGTTTCTGCATTCTCGTTTCCTATCACGCTCTGTAAGTCATACACCGTGCTGTCATTTGTCTTTATGACCTACCGCTCAGAGAGGATACTTGAAACAGCCTGAGTGGCCACTACCTCACCAGAGACTGAGAGCTCAGCTAAGGGATCCTGGGCCTTTCCAGGGTATATTTCTTTAGCATGGGCTGCGTGTGCAATAGAGGAAAACTTGCTGACTTGCCCAAACTCAAATGCAGCTGATGGAAGTAACGGTCCGCCTTACAGTGAGTGATGACACCGCAGGATGCTGAGCTGAGGAACAGTTTCCATTACATCCCGCTGGCATGTCACACCAGACACAACACTGCCACTGAGCCTCTGGATGATGTGCATTCATTTTATACAATCCCACCCCCCAAAAATTAAAAAATAATGTAAAAACTTTTGCCTGTTTGGCTGATTCAACACATGGGTAAAGATATTAATCAACTGAGTGTATGAATTCAGGTCCATAACTATCATTGCCCATCAGTGTGGAGCTAAATAATCAATAGTAGTTAAGACTTTGTTTATATTGATTGCTTCTTTTGATTGCTTTTCTCTCTTGATAGTCAGGGGAGGACTTTGGCGCGTGGCCCACTCCCGCTGTCATTTGTATTGGCAAGCAGTGCACTTGTTCACAGAAAGCTTGAATCAGATTTTAGTGCTAAGGCTGCAGAAAGCACAACAGAGATGGAGAAGGGGGGTTAACTACAGTCTTTTTATGCACCCAGTGCCTTTGTGTATGGCAGGAGTTATTTTTCCATGTTCACGAGTGACACTAACTTTGCAAAGCAGTGTTGCACACAGTGGAGCACAAAATCCCATTTTCGTTATCATTTACACTTCTAATATCTTTGACTCCGGTGCTCTAAAAAAATACATTGCTTGATGTATTTTGTTCCTGAATGTGTGGCTCTTTGCGTGCGCTATGTTACATCAAACGTCTTTTACAGACGAGCAGAAAAAGGCCGTGTAGCCTTGGTGCAACTGGGCTTGCTGTTTTCGTGTGTGCGTTGATTTTGGGAGAAGATGTGTTTTTAATGCAGTGTTTTTCCTGCTCTCTCAGCTGTTTTGGAAAATGTTAAAGGAATGTTTGCTGCAAAGGCTATAACCAGGTGAGCTGCAGAGAGAAGCTATAACTGCATCAGCAGGGAGGAGATGCAGCTAAGCCATGATAAAGAGCACAATTAAATTAATTACTCCTTAACTGATCAGGATCAGTCACTACCTGTGCCCGAGGTTTGCACCGGTCAAAGCCTAATCTCTTATTAGTTCTGCTTGCCTTATTCCACTCTCAAAATCCCATCCTTGGCTGCAATCTGCCATGGACACAGGCACTCCCCCCCCCAACTACCACCTAAAAAGCCCCAGCGTAAGCATTTATTCACTGCTCAGTCTTAGGAAAGTGCTGCAGATGCATTTACAGAGAGAGCAACTGCAGCTGAATTAACCAATCTGCATATTCAGGGCCTGTTACCAGGAGATTGTTCCCATGCGATGAAGGAATGGAAGAGCGGGAGCGGAGGGCCGCACCTGAGCGGGACGCACAACAAGAGCTGTGGAAAGGAGGGATGAACAGTGCATAGGGGGTGGGTGCAGGAGATTTATCACGACTAATACAATGGAAGGAGGAGCAGGGATGAGTAAGGGGGGTCATGGGGGAAGAACTGGGATTGGAGCAACTGATTCCTCTACATGAGGCAGGTCTGTTATGTAAGAACAGTCAAATGGATGATTTTTATGTCCTGTTGGTGATAAGCACTTGAGGGGTGGTTGGAGGTGATTCAGGGGGCTTATATGTGACACTGAGCTTGAGCGGACCATGTGTGATGCTGCTGATGTGTGTGATCCCAAATGCTGTGCGGTGGGAATGGCAGATGTTGAGGACGTGTCTTGGGGGTGTGACCCGAGAACAAGGACTATCTATGTGTCCTCGGTTAGGACATCTGGTGGGGTCAGTTAAGGCTCTATGATGACACTGCACGGTGCTTTGTAGCATTTGCTAATTCACAAAAAATTGTGCATTTTGACCCCTAATTAACTAGTTATTGCATGTTTATGTAACGCTTCTGTTTCTGTCAGCATTTGCGATTTCCTCTTGTCCAGAGTCCTTGCTTGTCAGTGGACAATTTGAGGAAAATAAATTGTGCCTCTGAATTGTTGTACTCTAGTCCCTCATCTACAACAAATCATCTCAAAAGAGAAGACTCAAACTCACATAAATTCCAACAACTCTATTGACTTTTCCACTTGATTTATGATAGGGGGTGCGAGACCTGGGCAGCGGGTCCTGTGTGCAGCTGAGGTTTACTGAAAATGTTGCACTACACCAACATCTCACACACATGCACATTTCCTGTTGTAAAAATACAGCCCCAATCTATTACCGCCACAATAAAAGACCCTCATTACGATGTTGGCTGATTTTCAAGGAGGACTCAAAGTTCATGTTGAGGACCTGAGGGTATGGTCAAGTGAAGGACGCCCAGCAGGATGATGTAATGTTGGTATGAATCAAAATGGTGGCCATGGTGGGCAAGTCAGGCATGAAGAATGGAAGAGTGAGGAGGCTGCGCCGAGACAACTTAATCAATCACGAGGGTTGTGGACGCGCCGTAGATTACAATGTCCGCTGATTGATTATCATGACATGAGCGCATGCTGGTTTTCTGGAAGCAAATACATTTTACAGGCAGCAAAAATATATGTTGCATTTCCCAGCAAACACCTCAGAGGAAAATGTGATACTAATCATATCCACAGATGAGTCATTGCATTGCTTATTGAAAAGGGTTCAGAATGATTTATTATGATAAGTAAATAATTATTGAAAAGGATGACAGTTTTTTCAACATCTGATGGTTTTATTTAGTCCAAATACACCGAGTCTCTCTCCTGAGAGAAACAGAGGTTTTAAACTTTTAAGAAACTAGTTCCAGCAACGGTGTGATTATTTTCTAAAATGAAATGGACATCAGTAAGTGATTATCACAAATAGCTGCTGTTTTATTGTCTAAATAATAACCTTCCATTGTGATAATGCTATATTGTGAGCTTTTCCCTTTACTCATTAGGTGTTTACATCAAGCAACATACTCGTTGATAGTATCAGATCATACAAATTCAGGTGAATGACGATCCAGTCCAGATGGACATTATTGACATTTAATTCTGTCTTTGAAGGAAGTCGATATGTTGATGTCAGGCAACAAGGACAACATCAGCCAATAACAACGCCAATATATCAGTGCACCCCTAGCTTCAAGTACTGTAAGGTTTAACATGTCACATCATGTTAAATGTAAGGTTTTACTTTACTGATTTATATTTCTACATGACAGCAGTGTGTGTTTGTATTTTTTGTGTAGTTAGATGTGTGCGCACTCGCTGTGTAAGCGGTGCGTCTGTGTGCTTCTTGCAGCCTGCCATGTTTCTGTACATGTAGGATGTGTGTTGATGCCCAGGGAGGCACCATATGCTGTTTAGGCTCAGGAGCATCCCATCACGGCAAACCCGAACAGCCGCAGCTCCTTCATGCGTCTCCCTCCATTAGATCGCGCGTGCATCACCCGCCAACATGGGCCTGCAATCACGCAGATCCACTCTCCTCCTGCTTGTGTTCACTCCATCATGAATAATTCTTCATATAGATTTCTTCTTGCGAGGCTTGACATAGCCAGGTTCAAGACAGATAAAGTGTTCTGCTGAAAGCCTGCAGAGGGCAGAGTTTTACTACTTAAATGCACAGGAACAGAGTGACACATGCTCTCTCTTTTTTTTTTTTTTTTGCACAGCTGACACAATAGAGAAAAAAAGGGGGGTTGGATGTTGGGTTTAGCTTTTACATAGGCACTAATGTTACGATACAAATGATCGCGACAATAAATGAACTGTGCAGCCACAGGAAGTGGTAGAGTTGATTGCTGAAGCCGATGATACAGAATTGTTTAACTCCATGCTTTTTTTTAATTTATTGCATTAGGGGGGACACCTTCAACCATGCACACTTTAGTAAAAATTATTTTCTAGTAGAAATGAGAAGTGGAGATTTATAGCATGGTCTGGCTTATTTCCGCAGTGCGGTAAATTACACCTGGGTGATTTTTCTCCCTTTTTCTTCCTGTCTCTGTTACCCCTATCAACTGCCCTCCAAAATACCCCTTCGGTCTGGTCCAAAGGGACCATCTGATTACAGTCCACCTAGGCCTCTAATTGCTTTACTATCATCCCGAGCAAGGTTTTTCTCTTTGGAGCAAGCCAAGGATAGACAGCCGCTTATGAATCCAAAATAATTTAAAGTTCTTGATGATGGGGAATAAGAAGCAGCCACCTCATAAATTTAAGCCTTAAGTGATATTTCACATCCTGGGTCACACGGTGTGTAGGTGGTTAGGCCTTAGATCACAGGATTTCAGCAGTTCCTCTTAATGCACGCTGAAAATCAACACATTGGTGCCATTCAGCACTCTGCGGAACCAAAACTGGTCATCTAAAATCTTTAATTCCCCCTCGAGGAATTCAGCTTCATGGTTAACTTTTGCATTTGCTCAAAGGCAAAACAATTTAGCCCCCCCACCTTACTAGTGAAAAACCTCTCTATCATAACGCGCATCCACATTAACTGATTGGAATTGTTCATCTTTATTAGCATTCATGCTCCCTCCTGGGATAAACATACTTAGGTGATTGCTTCTTTGCCGGTGTACATGATGTCGTTTGATCCAGAGGATTTGGATGCTGTGGTAGACTGTTGTCACATGATCCGCAGGCCGGGGATGTGAGGCCGTTTCATGTCACCTGATATGTCTGAGCTCTCAGCCGTTGGTGGGAAAATGAGACACAGATTATAGGTTCATTTGGGGAATCTTGGAAAATATGTGTTTCCTCCCTCCTGAACATGATTTTAGCTTTTAAAAAGCACGAATCAGTAAATCCAGATTTGTCCTTTCTCAATCACATCCTGAACATCCATGGTGTCAGATGGTGTTTGTGTCATTCCTTATTTTCCACTAACTCTAGATCAGAATGCTTGCACCAGTTTATTAAACAGGCTACCTGTGTTTAAAGTGGAAATTTAAAAAAGACACTTATGTAATAGAGTATTTTCTGGGATAGCATTTTTGATCCGGTGCAATAATACGGATGGTGCAAAAGTCAAATTCTCCACAGATATACGGTGACAATTTAGCTGCTCCTTTGCAGCAAAAGCACATTTCAAAGCAGCCATTTGGCAATTCATGTGATAATAAAAATAAATAAATTATTAATTGCATTCAAAGGAAGCAAACCACAAAGACAAAAGTGAATCATTAGCTGTGCCTTACATAAAAGCGCAGTACTCAAAAGGTTAAACAGCAAACAGCTGCATGATTATCATCATAAATGCTATCTATATTTGGATGCAGGAACTGAATATTACACTCCAGGTTAAATATATATATTATAACTGATGATGCAATCACAAACTGTAAAATGAGCTTCTAATCCAGGTACCAGCAGCAACATCGTGTCTCCTAGAGCCTTCAGCTGGATTTTACCGCTCTACATGCTTTACAGAGGTCACACTTCATTCATCTATAAAACGCTGTTTGATGGGTGCTTTTCTTACCTGTTGACTTTACAAGATGCCTCCTACTCGTGAGATCACGAATGATGGCGTCTATGTGCCGCGCTTCATAACGTCACGGCCCTCTGAAAACCTTTCTGTCCTGAATTAATGGCTTGGCTGTCACGTCAGTGGGATGCTTTCTCATGCTAGAGGTCAGTGATGCTGACAGAGGACAACACAGAAATCGCAGAAACACAAGCCACTGTACAGTAGCCAGCTCACTCCGTTATGGGATTACACTGATGTACTCCAATTTGTAAAACCAGCCACTGGGTAACAAGATAAGAAACCAAGTTTTGCGTATCATCTTGCAGCTTTGGCAACATGGAGTCATGGAATATCATATATTATTCCACGTAGCTATTGGACAAATGCATTTATTTTCCTCTGCTGCAGTGCTATGTTTAACTTCTGTCATGTCATTTGATAGCTGTGGTCATTAAAGCACATAGATGGCCACGCCAGCCTTTGCTTAGTCGGCTGTTTTCCTGACCTGTACAACCGAGAGGTGACTCACGTGCCGTCAGGGGCAGTGCACTCTAAAAGCCAGCCTGCTGTGAATTCCTAATTTGCTTTTCCACTCGTGTGATTCGTTCCTACTCTGGTCATACTTGCTTTGGATCCTGTCTGTGTTTTTAGATGCACTGATTGGGGGGGGGGGGGGGGGGGGGGGGGGGGGAGAAGACGCTGCATTATTCTGTTGCACGGCGTGTGAAACTCCCTCTGTGCTGTTGAAGTCAGTGATGCAAACACTCTTGTAGCAATAACAGAGGGTACGTCAAGGGCTTCTGCAGAAATACATTAAGAGGCATGAGCTCACATCAAAGCTACTTCAATTCACAGACGCAGATGGCAAAACAGGACATGCATTACAAGTATGGTTTGATTTTTTCTGCTTACAAACTTTGAACATTGTAATGTGTGACAAGAACTTACAATGATGAGTCTCATCCTCCAGATACACATCACACTCTCAATTACTGCAAAAGTTTTTGCTGTTATCACAATATAAGCACAGAAAAGTTGTAAGTTACAACTGCTGCTCATTACACTTTGCTTTTCCACACGACATCTGTGCCTGCCTTTGTTTATCTAATTCTTATGACCTTGGCCAACACACATTCTTCCATTCAAGATGCCCCTCACCTCCCCCTTCTCCTTCTGATCCTCCAATGAAATCTGCAGCGATCTCCTTACGTCAGCTACATTGCAGGACCTCTGTTCTCCTCCAGCATTATATTCAGGCCCTATCTTCTCCTGCGTTCATTAGTGCCAGAGGTAGAGGTGACAAGAACGGTCACACATTCTCAAAGTGATAAAATACACAACGGACGGCGCTGCAGGGAATTAGTTACTTGTGGAAACGCTAACAAACTAAAGTGCATGCGATAGAGTCTTAAGAGTGGAGTTTGGTGCAGTGCACAATTTACATTCAGCTGTATATTGATTAAATCTGTATGCCCCCATGGGAAGGAGTATTGAGCATCGTGACTGTAGGCTGGATTTTAATTCTATCCTCTGCATTTTAAATGGCTTTCTGCACCATGTAGTTACAACTTAAGTAACCTACCTCAGCTTTTCCTATAAAAAAGTTTACGTTTGAGGTTGTTAAAAGTAATAGCTAAATACATTTCTTGGTGACACAGTTTGCATTCAGAGCAACATAAGGAAGGCATCTATTCACACATGTGGAGAAAGGCATGTGGGATAAAGCGTCCTGTCCTTGTCCAGCACTGATGCCTTTAAAGGACACTTAGTGAACCCTACAGATTTGTTAAAGTCAATCTTTTGAATTACTGTTAAGTTCTGCTATTTTTTTTTGTGAGATTATATAGAGCTTGAGGTTCTGTGTCTGTAACTAATGAATATGTGTTCTAGCTTTGTGTTAAATGTTTACAAATGTTGTTTGCTTTAAAAAAAAATCTTGGAGTGTCTTAGTTTTGACACTAGCGAGTACTGCAGCATTTGAATGAGCTGTGTTTTAAAAATACTTTCATTATGTTGGCAAAAAAGCAAAAAATACTATTTTAAAACTACACTTTTAAAAGTATGAATGCAAACACTGCCAATAGCCCTGTCATCCTCACACAAAAATACCTCTCTGTACTTTACCTTTTTGCACAATATGAGGAAAAGAGGGCAGACAATTTGGTTTAGTGCAAAGCATATTACCTGGAAAAAGGGGGGAAAAGGGCAGTTTGGTGGTCAAGACAAATATTAACTTCAAAGTTAATAAGTTTTTAGCGAATTGCCGTTCTGGGGGTTATTTATGACTGACTACACACTCACAAGCTTTTTATTGACAACAGAAAATTTGTTAACCTAAATAAAATGAAAATTTACCTGCTTTTTCTAATTTATTTGACCATGCGCTGATCTGCTGCCTAAACTTGTGTTATTATTTAGATTAAAATAATGATAATTTAAAACAACCCAAGCAATAAGTGTCCGCTGTTAGTCAATAAACATGTTCACCTAATGTGAAATTTAAAAGGCTTCTCGCAACCAATGCATTAATTTAAACCAGATTTAGTTTATCTAACGTATAGGCTAATAATAAATTTAAAAAGTGTAATTATGACAAGTTACATGAAAAAACATTAACAATCGTCGACGGTCCACTTCAGGAATATCTAATTACATTGATATTTATTAATCGATGACAAAATAACAGTCGCCTTAATTACTCGGGTCCTAAAACTGGATAATGATATGTTCACCGCAATCTGATAAAGCGTCTTCGGCGTGTTTTCTCCATCTTCAACGACGCGCTGGAATGGCGCTTCGTGTTGCTGGATATCACTGCTGCTGCTCCTGCTGTGGGCAGCCTCTCTGCTCTGCATCCCTGCTCTCCTCCTCCTCCTCTCCCCCCGCGGATAAACCGGAATGGTTTCTTCCAGGCGAACCTGTCACTGTCGCCGCGGCGGAGCAGGGAGCCGAAGTGTGAGCGCAGGGGGGGGGGCAGGCTTCATCCACTGCCTGCCATTGCAGTGCGGCGGCTGCTGCTGCTCTGGAGCCACACCAGAGAGACCCCTTTCCTTTTATGTGAGATTTTAACAAGCACGCCGAGAGGACCATTGCTTTCACGAAGGTGAATGGTTATCTTGATTTTTTTCCTCAAGTGCGTTGTTGGGGAGCGTGTTTTTCTTTGCAGCCGTAGGAGTTGACTAGATGTGTCCCCCTGCGGGTACAGGCGAACGATAACGGTGCAAGCCGAGGTAACTTAGCTACCTCACTACTACCAACTGCATCTGCGCGCTATGCTAAGGGGTTAGCAAGTTGCCACGCTAACGTACCTCCTATTTGAAATGGCCAATAACGAGGTTCATTAACGTATTTTATGTGGGACATGCATAAACGGTCAGAATAAGCTACAGAATGCCTTGCGTTAGAGCTGTCATCGAGCGGACGGGTTATTAAGTGCGTCCAGGTAAGATTAGCTGGGAGTAGCTAGCCTAGCTGCTGGAACAAAATGTCGGCCAGCTAGGGGGCTGATTTGACCAAGAGGGTATAAAAGGGGCACAAGATTTAGTGTCAGGGTGCAGGACGCAAGGAGGGAGTGGTAATATGAAGTCAGCTGCTAGAAATATGACATGGTTTTTTTTCTTCCTCTTTGTAAATTAAAGGGGGAGGTGGTGCGCTGTCTCACCTTGTACTGATGTTCCGTTAGTAAAAAAAAAAACGAAGTGGGATTTTTGGGAAAGTAGTTAGGTCCCTAGCTGGGATTAGGTTAGTGGCACTGGACTACCTGCTCGCCTGCCCCGCTGTCGTTACATTTTAAACATGTCATAATAATACCAGCTTTGTGTGTGTGGGGTCTTTGGTGGGGATAAACGACTGTTTGGTATGGCGCATGCAGGCTAACTTTCATTGTTAGTTTCCATACTAACCAATGGACAGCTGCTAACATGAACTGAAGGCACCAGTGTTCACCTGTTTAGTATTGATTGATGTAAGTTTTTTTTTTGCATGTTATTATCACTTATCTCGTTTTCACATGTGCTGTAACCTATTTAATTTATGTACAGAAGACACTAGCATGTTAGGACGTGTAGAAATAAGAGATAACAATGAAGATGTGAGCTTCAGATTCTGACTTGATGTTATCCGGGATTTTAGTAATCGAAATATCCTGTATTGACTCTAATTTCTTTACCTTATCCTTCCAAAAGCTTCTTAAGGGATTCCTAAGTCAGTTTAGCTGCAGAGGAAAACAATCAACCACCTCTTTCTGGTGGTTCCTTATATCTCACAATCTTGTTTTGAATACAAAAGAAGATTGTGAGATGTCTAAGCGTCACTTCCGGCCAAGATGCCAGGTATTAAATGTGTATGAAGTTCTGTTATGTTTTTTGGAAAAATATAGCAGTGGTCCTGTCATGCATTTCACTTGTGTTGTTTTTGTTAATACAGTCTATGACTTTAGCACTGAATGCTATTTAACAATTACAGTGATTTTTTTACCCTATCACATATATAATTACTGCATATTTTACTGGAAGTTTTGTGATTCATTGACGCACATCTTCATCTTGAACTCCCTTGTGCGTGCGACTAAAATGTGTAAATGCTGGCGACTGGCATTGTGATAGTAACACTAGATGAATCTGCAGCTGGGAAGGAAAATAGATTTGTCAAATGAAGTGGGAGAGTCGTACTACAGATGTTGTTTGTGGTTACCCTTCAGATGTTTCATTGCACAATCCAGTCTGCGTCTTTCTTTCCCTGCTGAAAAACAGATCAGAACACAGAGCTGTACAGGCAGCAACTCTGGCAAACATGTTACTGTGAAGAAGAAAATATCAACCCAAGGGCAGACATACATGTTGGTTTGTAAATCATGTTGCCCTGAGCTGTCATGAGAGCAACCATCATCTGAGTCATTGCGGTTTTGGAAGGAAGGACAAGCGCATCTGATATTTTGCCTACTTAAGTTAAATTTGACTGACTGCAGCTTTGTAATCCTGTGTATTTATAGAAACTGGCTGGAATTAGGGGCTTATCTGTTTGGTGGTGACAACAGACATACTAATGAGACTGAATTACTGTATTTATGCCATGTGTTTATACATGCTGCACCTATAAACCTTGGTTTTGCAGATAGGACTATGCACACAGATTGCTTTCTTATAAAGGATATCAAAGTGGATGGCCTCCGTGTAGATGATAAAGAATGTGTTTAAATTAAGGATGCTGGAAAACAATGGCTGAAAATGTTTGATTAGAGCCCAGTCCTGATTGTTGGGTGCTGATACCAATTTACATTTTTAGGCTTATGTATATGCAGACACAAGTCAAAGCTACATTAACAAGGAGAAAACAGAGCCATTGTTTATTAATTTACTGGAAATGTATTGTACAAACTAGATACCTGAAAATGAAGGTAGATGTCTTATCGTAAATTAAGTGTGACTTTTCCAATATTTAAAATGAAAATATGTTTTTAGGCTGTGGCTGAATATACTGGCTTTTACCCCATCCAATTTGGACTGTAGGTAACTGGATTCAGTGCCAACCTCCAAATCTGCTGGTGCTGCCGCTGCTAATGTTAGCCACATTTAGCAAATAATATGACAATGCATGTGCAATTTTGTGCACACTGCAGTATGCCACACATTTTAATGGCTTTTAAAAGAAACTGAGAAATGTGATTAGGGCTGCAGCTAGCGATTATTTCAGTAATGATATAATAATAAAATAATAAGAATAAAAAATTCAATTAATCTTTACTCTGTGTTCTTGGAAGGCTTTGTGAGTTCCTGTACATGGGTTTCTGTCTGTGGAAGTGAATCAGTGAGTTTGTGTCTGTTAGCCTTTAAAGGAGAATGGGGTGGGTGCAATGAATAGACGCCAGCGTATCAGCACTCTGAAGTTTGCCCTGTGCTTTGATGCAATGTTTCTGCGCTGCTTAAAACAAGATGTTATGATGGTGTAGACGTTAATTAATATTAACGTCTCAGTGTCCAACCTAAAATCCCGCACGTCAGTGGCTCAGTTTTACTGGCCCATATACATTTTTATTGGTTTGTGGAAAAAAAAAGTTTTCATTTTTGAATATATCAATGCAATTTAATTGAGACAGTATTTTATATTATTTCACTTTGAATCCGAAAAATGTTTCTGAAAAAATCTTGAAATAAATATGGTCTAGTATTGCCATGCCCGTTTTCGACTCGCCCATTTTCGTTTCCATGTACAATAGGATGGCTGCCGTCAGCCTTCAGTAAGCTGTATAATTTAAAGGTGCCATCAGACTAAGTTAACAGTTAATCTGCAGATTTTAATAACTTCTGGAGGCTTACTGCAGACTTTTCGCTGTGTAAAACAAACTGCGGTGGATGGAGCAGCTACAAAGTCTGTTTTTCTTCACGTCTGAGTTTGTTGATCACGTGCTTTGATGAAGGACTCCCGCTCGTTTATCCCAGTAAAGGTTTTAATAATGATTACGGGAACAGCGCTGCTGTTTGGACGCTAGAAACACGCCGCTTTCTTTCACGTCTCAGTAACGGCTCCGCCTCTTTGCTCTTCGCGGTGTGTAAACAGACTCTGTTTCCATGTTAAAGTCATCATCACTGCTGCTGTTGTCAGTGTTTCTGTTTAAAGCTGGAAGCTGTGTGGACTTAATGTGGTCAGACTTTTTATTCACACGCTAATCCTAAATACGTTTGTATTGCTGGTCTGTTTTCAGACGCAAACATGGGAGAGATGCTCGCTTTCGCGTTTCCATGGTGACATGGCGCTTCAGAGACAAAGCATCGAGAACTTTTTTTTTTTATATATAATTTTTTTATAATCGAATTATTCGAAATACTCGTTGCAGCTCCAAATGTGATTGATACTCATAAATGGTTCTTCAATAAAAATGCAGTATTTTTGGACTATGCCTAGCTTAAAATCACCTCAGCTTTGACTGTTTTGCCAACTTTAGATGAGTCAAGGGTATTTTTTCCCACCACATTTTTAGTCAGCCAGGAAATGAATCACTGGGAAGGTCCCTAGTAATTATCAAGTTACTGCAAAGATGATACATAAATATGCACCATAGTCTCATAAGCTGTGATGCTGACTGTGCTAATAAGGCATTGCAAACAATGAGTTTCATATCTCGATATACGTTCTGTGTAAGTGCAAGTGCGTGAGAAGTGTTCCCGCTGATTTACCCAATGTGTTACACTGTAAATAGTTTGCATTTCAGTGCTAGTGATAGCCTCAGGGGCCACTAGAATAACAAAGAGGGGAATTAATGAGTTAGCCTGTGCTATTTTGAAGAACTGTAACATAGGGCTGGGCCATATTATACCGTTCACGGTAATACCGGTATAATGTTAGGCAACGATAGGAAAATGAAATATCGCGATAGAATGGGAGTAAAACGCGCATGCGCAGTGCCTTTGTTTTCATACGCACATGGCCGATTGTTGAGTGAAACAGATGAACCAGAATTGGTTTGTAAAAATGGTGCAACTTCCATGATGTGGAACTGGTTTGGTGTTTGTCCGTCAGATACACAACAAAGCACATTTTTTTGCAGAACATGCAAGCGGCCGTTGTTATTGTCATATTTGTCGGACTAAGATGCTCTTAAATCTGGGAGTAATCTGGGTCCTAAACTCCGTATGCTTCAGGTCAAACGAACACTGCAGCATCACTGAGCGTTAAAAACTGTCTAAATTCTTTCATCTTTAATAAAACGATCAGCATTGCTGCTTTACCAGGTGTAACTATAAAGTTTAACTTCCAGGCATCCATGAAAACAAAAGTTATTACATTTAACGGAGTTAGAAGTTAGCAGGAAGCTAGCGGAAGTTAGCTCGCTAGTTTCGCTAGTTACCTAAGCATGATATTGCATGTTCTGACTGAGAGATTTCTGAAAAAAAAATCAAACGTACAGCTCTGCTATCACTTCCAACATAAATGAAGACAGGAAACTAAACAGCAGTGACGTTTGTAGGGTTACTGAAGTTGGGCTAGCTGGTATATAATGATGTGCTACGTGATCGCTAGCGACACAGCTATGTTAGCATAACATAAACAGTGAAGCTGGAGGACGAACACTAACACTTTTCCACTTATAAAAGTTAACGTGAAGGTTCTTCATGGTTAGAGACAAATGCAATCGCATGGCAGGATGCTGTAAACGGACCAAACTTCAGTCAGGAGAACAACTGAGATAATCCATCCACAATACGAGGTTAGTCATCAATATACTGCAGCAACATGGGAATAGAGCAGCTGCCAGAGAATTCAACATTAATGAATCAATGGTACAGAAGTGGAGGAAGCAAGAAGAATGAGTTTAATAAAGTTTGATTTATCTGACTGCTTTGTTTCACTTAATGTGCCTTATAATCCCGTGCACCTTATGGTCCGAAAAATGCGTACTGCACACTGCAGTTTAATGTTGCAAAGCACCTCTTTTTAACTTCAGTGGATATTATACATGGTTATGCTCAGGATATGTCAGCCCATTTCTACTGGAAATGCCTTTTGGTTAAACTTTCAGCAAGGAATTTGCATTTGCACTGTTACATTTTTATAAAGCTTTAATGTACATAAAAACCAGCTTCTTGTTTAAGTGAAAATAAATGGAAGGTTGTCTTTTTGCACTAGTAATGTTGTGGAGTTGTATTTTGTCTCGCATCAATTATATCGTCAGTTATATCGTTATCGCAAATTTTCAAATATATATCGTGATAAATATTTTTGGCCATATCGCCCTGCTCTACTGTAACATCTGTGCTTACATCTGTCCCAACATGTTAGTGTATCGTACTATAAGGATTACAGTGTATGTACGTGTCTGTTTCCTAACTCCTAGACACGTTAAGCAATGTGGATGAAACTTTCTATCTAGGATTATCAACATCTATATAGCTTTTGGGAATTATTTTATAACAATTAAGTCTATACATATTATAAATACTATTTGCGGTAGCTTATTTCAGAACGAACAGCTGCATTAACTGTTCGTAAGTTGTTGTTTGCAAATACATGATGATAAACAATTTTTAATGCAATGGCACTTTTGGATCATTTAACTGTGTCGTCATGCATATCTGTAAATAAGTGTACATCAAACAGTGACACCAATAGTTACTGTAATTCTTACACAATGAAAATGTTGCTTGCAAAGAACAAAAATAAATTAATATATTTATCATGCATTTGTTTGGCATTTACTATTTGACTGTGTAGAGTGATATAATGAAGACAAAAAGAGTAACATGTTGACTTAACATACGTGTTTGTGCCTTAATACATGAACAAACTGAACAAGCACCACAGGCCTGGCAGGAACTTGCCACGGGGCAGGTTTTTGCTAATTTACTATAATTCACTCGTGGTTTTTGTCCATTTTTTAAAAAAAAAAAAAAAAATCATTATTTATTTGAACGACTGTTTTCACAACAAAGCATAGTTTGGAAGTATCTAATATTGCATGTGTTTAAGGCTTTTGAGTTAGCATTCTGTAGATCAAGCTATAAATGATGGTATTTTGTTTCTTATGTACTACCTCACCCTTGGACTACATTTTGGAGACAGTGTTAGTAGATCAGTGGGTGTGTTGGACATGAAAAGGTCATTGCTTTGAGATGTGGCCAAATTTAGACTTCCTAGCAAACATGTTTTAACAATATGTCATTGAAATCTATGTTCTCATAATACATTTGCCCTCTGTCTGGTCATATGGCATGTTTACGTTGTGGTTGTAGTTTCAGTTACACAGAGGCTAGCTTGTGTAAATCAAGGCTGTCATAAATCCCGGTGTGAAGGGGATGTGGAATTATCAGGACGAATAGGCTTGGAAACTCTTTCATCAGTTTCATTTTGGCGTGAACCTCCTTTTTCTTATACTGTAGAAACCTCCCTTATCATTGCTGTTTCTCTTTGGCTCTGCTGTCCTCATTTCAATCACTGTGATGAAGAGGAGGTGGGGGCAGGTCAGTGGCTCAGCTTATCAGCACATTCCTGCCTTCTTGTGTGCTCTGTGTGGGGCACTGATAACTTCCACTGGGATGATTGAGTTCAGGACCAGATTTCCTGCTCTTATGTGCTCAGGACACTCTCGGGCTCTGGTTAGCATCACTAACTGGTGCTGTGGGGCCTGCAAATGGTCTTAGCTCACATTAAGCCTCCATCCACGTGAGTGAGTATCAAAACTTTTAAATTATGTTGTTATAGTTAATGGGACATGGCCAATAGGAATATACGTATTCAAATCCTTTCTTCAGAAAAAAAAAAAATTGTTATTTTTACTAAAAACGGCTATATCTGATTTTAGCAGAAATCGTCTAAAAACGCACCTGATCAGCATCTATGGCAATAGCATCCATGGTACTAACTCTAAAGAGGTAAATATTTGCCCAGGGGTTCATGGGAAAACTTGGGGGGAAAAAAGAAAACTGATTAAACATTAGATCTTGGAGTCATCCCAGTAAATGCTAATGTCTCCCATAACTGCATGACTTTCAATTAAATGTTTGCTATCTTAATTTAAAAAGTGATGGACATATCAGTAATTTATAAAGGAAAATATTTTGGAAAGGTTAGGGTTAGACATCACTTAATGCAGATTGGCATTTAACTTACAAAACGATTATTACATATACTGAGGCAAGTCATCCAGTCAACTCACTCTGTTGTCCATTATTTACTACACCACATGTGCTGGGTTTTTGCCATGTGTTGTGCGAGAGGGTGCAGAAAACAGATAAAGTGAAGAAGTACAAAATGTCCCTGTGATGAAGCAACACATGTCTTGTCTCATCTGATGAATGTGTACAAGAAGAGGAGTGTTGGGCACTTATGACAGCAGCAATGTGGCAGCCAAGGCTCTAATAACAGCTAATTATCATACTGTCTAAACACTAATCTGGAAACATGTTAATTGCAGTGTTGACTGCTAGTCTTGACGCTTAGCACATTAAATAAGATTTGCCTGCAGACTGCATTCATTTCAGGCTGAGAAACCCAAAAGAACTTTGGCCTTTCGTGTAGTTTCACATTCAGTCTTTATGCCCAAACATCACCTCTTCAAGGTAGGATCGTGTACTATTTTGAATTTGAAATGTGTTGTTACTAAGGAAACCTAAAGAGTAGAAAGCTAAAGATATAGTTGTAATCTGAGGCCAGGATGCACTTTAATAGAAATCCAAGCACAGACTAAAAGCAATTAAATGATCTGTATTCTTTTATGGTTTGCAATGTTTTCCAGCACCAGTTTTAGTAAAAGCAATAACTGTGGTATTTAATGTGAACTGTGAACGTACAGCTCAAGTTTCTAACGTTCAAACAGAGACTGCTGCAGAAGTTAATATGCTGTAAATATGAGTTCAAGTTACTGGAAATAGAGCTGTAGTTCATTTAAATAAGGGAACTGGTGGTTCTGTAGCTCAGTATCTCACTCAGGTTATGCCAAATATTTAAACATTTTAAAAGAAATTTTTTTAAATCTTTACATGATAAATATGCACACAGAGTGACATTTAAAGCATTTCTGGACCCCATTTTTTTGACCTTGTAGATGTGTGTAGCTACACATTGTTTAAAGAAGATGATTGCTGCTCAGGTTCTTTACATTCCTTTTTAGTTTGATGTGGAAATAATTAATTTGGAGGCCGGGAGGCAGGAGCTAGTGGAGAGAGCAAACTATGTGTGGAATCTGTCACCACTCTCAGGTTCAGCTGAGAGGGATGTAAATTTAACTCTTCCCCCCTTCCCCGCCGTTGACTGGGTGTCTGTCAGGCTTGTCCAGCTTTATCATTATCCTGACTGATGAGTGGGATTTCATGTCCCACATGGCCTTAGTAAGCTGTGAGCTCATGTCCTTGCATACTTGTGAAAATCTGCTGCTTTTTTTGTTTATTAATCTATTTAAATTTGAATTTCAAATTTAAATTTGAATGCTTGGTCAATGCTGTTTTACAATATGAGAGGCTGAAAAACTCTTGTTGTAATAGTTGGTGTGTTTGTTCATATATTTTTTTTATTGTGGTGCATATTATGCTCCACTTCCTCTACCAAATGTGTAAAAACACAATGGTAAGCCATTCTCAGATGAGTCATCCATTTACTTTGTCTGGATGCACAGTGCATCTGTGTCAGTGGTCACTGCTGCCGAACATGCTCAAAGGGGCCAGTGTAAAGATTGGGTATGCAAATGATGCCCTTATAGCAGTCTGTAGTGACTGTCTCAATAAATGTCAGAAATTTTAGAAGTAATGAGCACTCTGTGACAGGCAGTAAAGGAGGTTTAAGTGCATGAGGTTGAGTGGATGGTTTATAGTTTAATGTCCAAAAAGGTACCCAGAGCTTTATGTGGGTAGCTGATGTCGTTGTGAAGGATGAAGTGCAGAATAAAATGCTGCTACTTCAGCCTGTAATACAGTAGAAGTACAGTAGTTTTTGATGCTGCTGTAAAGTGAAGGGTAACGCCATTCCATTCCTTGATGACCGCTCTTTTCTTATTGGTGGCGAAGGAGACAGCAGCTCTCCACAGACTTGGTGTGTGTGTAGGTGGCTGGGTGGTTGGCATATAGTGCAGATGACTGAAGTTGCCTTGGGATGAATTCATATGTTTGTGCAACCATGCAGATTGTCCTTGCGACAGGAAGCATTCAAATCAAAATAGTGTAAAATGACTTGACTACTGAAATAAACGCAAGCACCCTTATGGTGTCTTACAGTGTCCTCTAAAGTAGGGCTGCTCAATTAATCGAATTTTAATCACGATTACGATCTGCACTTTCAACGATCATTAAAAATGACTGAGCCGATTATTAGCCCCTCCTTCATTTATCCGCGACACCTTAAAGGCCAGTCCGTGAAAATATTGTCGGGCATAAACCGGTCCGTGGCGCAAAAAAGGTTGGAGACCGCTGATTAAGAGGACCCGAGGGAAGCTCGGAAAGCTAAGCAGAAGTTATTTGGAGAGGAGAGTGACTGCCGTTGGTTGAAAAGAGAGGTTAAAAACAAAAAACTTCAGTGGTGTTGCACACTATTTTATATTATTTTTTAAAGTCATTGTTAACCCTTTAAATCCGGTCAGAGCAGCATGCTCCGTTTTGTGTAACTATTTTTAAATCCCTGTAGAACCTGAACCGTGTAAGCTAGCGCAATAATTTGTTTGCATATGAAACCAGAGGAGTTGTACTTACAACTTATGCCATCAGCTTGTCCTCGGTCACGGTTTCCTTCCACATAAAGCTTTGCAAAAATTGCATAAAAAGCGCGTGCAGGAACAAAAACATAATATTCCAGAAACACGCTTCGCCGATCTGATCAGCTGTTCGTAACACTTCCCACATTGAAAAAGTCGTCAGCGCGAACTATCACATGTCCGCCATTTCCTGGCCGAAACCGGAAGTGATGTCATTTTTGCGGAAATGTAGTTTTTTTTAACTTGTAGGCCTTAAAAACCTATCCGGTTGTTCAGTGATGACGCGACGAATCCTACTTCCGGGTCTAAAGTAGTCTGCGTTTAATATGGCTTTTGTGTTGTTAACATGCTTAATGTTATGTATTTTCTTCTATTTGATCTCAAAAAGCTCCTAAAACAGTCAGTGATCACTGTTGACCTCCCTCGGCTTTTATTACCGCTAATCATTTATTTAAGCTCAGTTTTTAAAACCTTAGGATGTAACTACAGCCCAGCCCATGCAGCAGTATGAATGACTAACCTCGTATTGTGGATGGATTATCGCAGTTGTTCTCCTGGCTGAAGTTTGGTCCTTTTACAGCATCCTGCCATGCGATTACATTTGTTCCTGACCACCGAGAACACTCACGTTAACTTTTATCGAGTGGAAAAAAGTTAGCTTGTTTATATTATGCTAACATAGCTGTGTCGCTAGCGGTCACGTAGCACATCATTATATAGCAGCTAGCCCAACTTCAGTAACCCTACAAACGTCACTGCTGTTTAGTTTTCTGTCTTCATTTATGCTGGAAGTGATAACAGAGCTGTACGTTTTAATTTGTTTCCAAAACCCCGCAGTCAGGACATGCTATATTGTATTTAGATAGAAGCTAGCGAGCTAACTCCCTGCTAACTTCTAACTCCGTTAAATGTCATAAATTCCGTTTTCATGGATGCCTGGATGTTAAACTCAATTGTTACACCTGGTAGAGCAGAACGCTGATCATTTTATTAAGGATGAAAGACTTTAGACAGTTTTTCAACTCTCAGTAATGCCATAGTGATCGTTTGATATATGGACCTGCAGCGGAGTTTAGACCCAGACACTGCTAGTGACGTCAGACTGAACAACCGGATACTGGTCATGTTTGACTTTTCTGAATAGTTTCTGGGATGCTTAGAACTCGAATTGCACTGCTGGAAATAGTTTATTTTGATGCACCTGCTGTTTTCTTTGCAAATTTGCATCATAGGATTGTTTTTTTGTTTTTCCTGCAGTGTATATAAAAATTGGTGTATCTCCAAAATAAAACTATGAAGACACTCACAATAAGTTTCCTGTTATTGTAAACTATTTTTTGCAACTTTTTTGTATTTAAAGTTTTGAGGGATAAGCCTCTTAAATTTCTCCAAGTAGAAATATATGTAAAAAAACAAATACGATTTTCAATTTTTTTGTAGTTTATTGCACTTTTTTGCAATTAATGTAGTTACTATGGACTTAATGTATACATATTATTAAAATATGGGCTATAACAGTTATATATCAACTTGAAATGCTCCCACAAATGGCACTACAGCATGTAAAAATATAATATAAGCTCTGGCGGACTTGGTGCTATAGTAGGTCTTAAAGGGTTAAATAAATATCGTCATATAATCGAGATCTCAATTTCAGTGAAAATAATCGTGATTATCATTTTTGCCATAATCGAGCAGCCCTACTCTAAAGGCTGCTTGATTATATGCGGACCACAAACACTGGATTGTGCTTCAAAGAGGCACATAAATGTCTCCACAGGGGGCGATCCAGTGGTTGGATGGTGAAAACGCAAACTGCAGCTCCACACAATTCCCTTTTTCTCTTTAATAGATTTTTTTTACTGTCTCTACAGCAAAGAGCACGAAGTACCTTCACAGATTTGTACATAGTTAGATGTCATGGGTAAGATAATAGTTCAGTTAATTATAACAATAATAGGTATGTGAAACCAAACAAAAAAAAGAAACAAACACATTAGTTTGTGTTTCTTATTCCCAGATGTCTTATTTTTAATCTTAAAGATGCTTGGGCTTAGTAAAAAATGCCCTATAGTATACGGCTGACTGAAAGCAGCTGGTAGCTGATTGAATGCACTGATTTTGTACATTGTTACTGTTAGACATTAAAATGTCAGTCATTTAATATTGTTCACATTTGCACTCATCTGAAATGCGCTCATATGCAAGTTAAATGCCAACAGTGGAGATACCTGCACTGCAGAGGTTGCATTCTTGGAAGTTTAGTTTCAGCACGCTCGTTGATATTCATTTCCCAGTCATATCGCTAGGGAGTAGCTGTGACCATGCACAGCACATGCTCCCTTGCCTAAACAGACTAACTGGTGATGTTTTTATGATAAGCATGGGGAGTATGTTTTCATGTTTGAAATTATAGCTAAAGCGCAATATAGTTGGTTATATAATGTCCCTGACTGAAGCTACAGTTGCAGTTAGAGTAGTCTGAACCAGTGCTACAAAAGTGACAACAAACAAAACACAATGATATTTTAGCTGTTAGATGTTCCTGATTGAACATTTTACTTAACATGTTAGGTTTTTGTTGCTTTGCCTGCCTCTTGTATTTCCCTGTGTGGGTCTTTTCATTTCATGTGCAGTGTCATCAATCTGTTAATTTTACCCAAAGATTATATGAGTGTCAGATTTAAAGGTGGTTGTGTTTTTGCTGTAATCATGGAATCTGTGAATACTGACCATGAAGCTAACAGAACAGCCAATCTTCTGTGGGATTTCATTAACACGTTTAGCATAATTTATGCATGTAATGCAGCACACCTGAGAAAAGCAGGAGGTGGTTTGTAATATCCCACATGCTGAGCGAATTGGTGGATTCTGCTCCGATTTAACGGCAGCTCAAGGGTTAAGTCCGATACAGCAGTTTACACTGCGGATGGATGTTCACTAGTACAGAGGAGTCCCATGCTGTAGCGGAACTGCAGATCCCACACAGATCGCTGCCAAGCTGGAGGGGATTTGTTTCGATCCCCTGAGTGTGTAAGGATAGAGTTAGAGGGAAGGATACATTCAGAAGGAAGATGTTGGTAGAGGACACAGACCCTCACGGGCCAGAGGAAACGTTAGGGTGTAGCTGCGGAGTGTGTTTTATAACCCCTCACCTGTGGTCGTAATTTCTGTGGTTTCAAATCTAACAGAAGGAAAGAGGAAGGTGGGGGGCAGTGTTCCTCGTAGCACTGATTGGTGCAGTCATGCACTGAGGCTGCTGATGTGCGTCTGCAGGAATCTCCTGCTGGATTTACTGGGGAGTAGTTGGAGTTGGAGACGCTTTTCTCTGTGTCCTCTGTAGTGAGCAGGATGAATTCATGTAAGTACCTCTAATCTTCTATGCATCAGTGTTATCTGAATACTTATGCAGCAAATAGATGAAAGGAGTAAAATTGAAGGAAAGGGAGTTTCACAGTTTCCTTTAGATAATACATGTGCTTCATGGCTGCGGATTAACTTTTCTATCAGTCTTCTGGGTTTCTTCTCTTGACCTTCGTATCGCTCTCCTGCATCTCTGCCACTGTGTTCCCTCAGGTAGAGATCCGCAGTACGGTGTCTTTCCATGTTGTATGTGTAGAGTGTCACTTGTCTCTCAGGGGAACCCTTGACTGGCACTAAGGCATGGGCTCTCATTAGCATTGGGCTATGCTCTCCCCGGCAGGAGAGTTTTAGCAGTTGTCAGCACTCCCCAGTACATCGATTTCAATTGCTGAAGTGATCAATCATCTTATTCTACTTTGTTGATTCATTGCCAGCAGCCACAGTGTTGTGTATTCATGTTGTTGTTTTCTTGTCTTTGGCTGCAGTGTAATTTGAAAACTGTCTTGGAGAGAAGCAAAAGGGAAAGAATTGTTTTAACTCAGCAGTATGTTTATTGCTAGGATTGAATATTTAAGCTTGCAGCAGACTTGGCTTCATTTGGCTTTATTGCTGCTAATCATGTGCTGATGCATGTGAACAAAAATAATTGTGAATTATTGCTTTCAGCCACCTGTAAACCTTTAATTATCATATTTTATTTGTTTCGACTCATTACTACTCTTGAAATATGAATAGTCACATTTTCATCACACTGGCACTGAAACAGATTTGTGAGAACGATCAAAGTCTCTTTTTTTCCCTCAGACCTTACAAAGAAATACAATAAATAGGCAGTACAAAGAGAGAGTGGATGTATTTTCTTTGCAGTATTTTATCATTTGTTTTGGTCGATTTGTGGCATTTACTACAACAAGAACCTATTAAATGTTCCTCAGTGTTCATGCTGCAAGGTTCCCCCCCTAAATCACTCTGTTGCAGCACCACAACAGTAGAATTAATGAGAGCTATTTTTAGCTACTCTGGTCCCAGAGCGGTCAGAATTGAATAAGTCTCTGCCTCACCCCTAAACCATACTTCAGCACAAAATCGCACAATGTTGCCTCAGTTATAACAAAATATCATTTGCTTTTTTTACGCAGAGTTGCGTTTTTTTAAGCAGGGCTGTTTGATTATGGTAAAATAAATATTATCATCCTGATTGTTTGAAACAATTTAGAGAACATAGTTAGGCTTATCGTGTGTTTTGCTAAACTCTTTAAAACAAAAAGTGTATCCATTTGGTTTACCTCTTTAGTTTTCCTTCAGGCTCTCTCTTTGTTATCTTGGCTCAAGCTTAACCAAACCTGCTACAGCCTGGCAGGGAGGGAGGTTTTTGCTTTTAGGGGAGGGTTGAAGGTCACCGCTGTAAAAGGAGAGGGGTCTGCTCGATTCAGTGACGCAAAACAAAACTAGAGCACTATTTTTATGTTAATTATATTGTTTTCATAATCATTGCAAGTCAGGTTTGTAGCTGCACATTTGATTAGTTGCAGGCCCTTTATTTGAAAGTGACAAGAATTGTCACAGCTCCCTGCCAAACTGTCTGCTAGTATTTGCCAAGTAGACAAAATTTACTGTTTCGCTGACTTCAGAGAGGACCTCCGGGGCACACAAGTATATGTAAGTTTGTTATTGCTCAGTTTTATTGCCACTGGCATACAGATAGTACCTGTAACAAGAAGCCATTTGCCCCTCAACTTGCAAAATACACATGTGCCTTTTTAAAAATATCTTTTGAGCAAGAAAGCTAGATTTAGCTTCTTAAATCTGAACGTCATCTGTTTGTTTGGAAACTAGGTTGGTCACGGTTTTTGGTTTATAGAGCAGCTGAAGGAGTAATCAGGAAGATGAGCTATGATCAGTAATGACAATAATTGTTAGTAGCATTCTGTAATTGATTTACAAGTGGAAATTAAAAGCTTGAAAGACTGTTGGCAGAGCAGTATTTTATGGACATGCTATAATAGTTTGTTCTGCAGAGGAATAAAAAGCCCAGTGGGCTCATTGATGATTGCGTTGTTTTACCATTTGTGCATTGATTTGACACAGTCCTCTTTGAGCAGAGCTTTCCTCTCCGTTCTCCATCTGCATTAAAGTCCATCTGTGTTGTAGTGCTGGCTCCCATGTTGCCTAGTTGTAATCCCCCAAGCATGACCCAACCAACATGGTGTGTCTCACTGTGGAGCGGCTGCCAGGCCTGGCTTTAGCTTGAGGCATGAAGCCTCTCTTGGCACCAAATTGTGGCTGTAAAGGGTGTACACATTATGGCACTGAAAGTCATCAGTCACGGGATGTTGGTGCAACTTTACAGCAACCTATGCTCATTTCACTGAAAACAACATACCTTACTTTGTGTTTACTTAAAAGAAATGTTTTGGACATTTTTGGAACAGGAAATGAACATATTTGTTTTTGACAAATATAAAGTCACTAGTTCACTGTTTAGATCTTATGGCAAAAAATAGTAGTGCTCATTTGAGCCACAAAACTTTATGAACTTTATGAATTGATTTGGCCCTGTCTTTATTTCCTTTTTTTTAAATTTACCTCCTACAGTTTAGAGGAACCTTCAGACCTGTCCTGAAAGGCCACTAGAAAGCCACACAGTCCCCCCTCTGTTACCAGAGCAACAAGCTCTGCAGGAGCAGGAGGTAGCAAAATTATATCCCTTCACAGTGAAAGGTGTGTGCATGTGATAGAGAGAGAGAGAGAGAGATTGTTTTTCGTCTTTTTCCCTTGGTATTCGGTCCTTTTGTTTTGCCCCATTGCAATTTTTCAGTGATTTATTTGTATTCAGTGGAGCTTTAGAAGCATCCTCTAAACATGTTTTCCAGACAACTAAATTGACATCTCTTGCTACCCACTCTAAAACATTATACGTTTGTGGGCGTACATGTTTGTGTTATGCTGCATAAATGCTTATAAAGAAGTTTTGAAAGTCTGACTATCAACTGGAAACCCCCCCCCCAATTTATCAGTTAGAAGCAAGTCTCTATAAATTTAGGCAAAATGTTTGAGCTCTTGGCGTCAGCATTTGCACAGTGCTGATCAAGAAGACTGGGGCATAAATCCTCCTCCCTGAAAGAGCAAACTTTCTAGCGGGAGATCATTCCTCTGCTTTCACCAGACTTGTTTATATTCAGATGCCCCCCACCCCACCCTTTCTCAAGAGCAGATAATTCAGTGTGAAAGGCCAGGGGGAGTTCCCCTGTTCAAACTTTGGTTCACCCTCCTTGTGTGAGCCCCACTATAAGCTGCTTGAGGAGTTTGTGACTGTTGCTGCCAAGCTGAGCACGTCTGGGGCCACTTGTGGCATTTTATTTAGCTGCCTGTATTCCCAGACGCCAGCTAATCTTTGGCATTTGGCCGACAGGTCGCAGCAGACATAAGGATGATGTGTTGAAGGAGGCCAGGGTGCTAAAACAATAAACGGCACAGCAGCAGTTGGTCAGCTAAGCTGCTGCCTCTGAATATGATTTCTGCTGTACAAAAAAAAGTTGGACATTGTTTTCTTCACATCTGAGTTACTTTTTTTGTTCAGACATTTGCTTCTGCAGCAGCATGGCTGTTGTTATTTTCAACTTCAGAATCTCTGGGTGTGTTTTTAGTGTTTCTCATCACACACATTTTGGTGATGACTTAAAACTGTGCAATATTGCAAAATACATTTTGATAGTTTAAAAAAGGGTGTCCCTGAATCTTAACTACTGTGTAAGGTTGATTAAATTGTGCGTCCTTGGGCTCACAATCCCTTAGTACCTTATATTTTTGTTGCCACACTCTGACGGGGGATGAATTTGGGGGTAAAAGTAATGGGATGGGTTATCTTGTTTTCATAATTGATGGATGCCATTAAGGACAGGTAGCTTTACTGATTAAAAATGATTAACTGAATATCCCTATTCCCTATATGAGATTTCATAGTGGTCTGTAGTTCAGTATTTGGCCTGCAGACCATCGAAGGTTTTTAGCTGTTTATCGCTCTTTGTGGCTTAATAGCACTTCCATTATCAAGTTGTCATACTGATGTGCTGCAAAATGGCTTTCAGTGTGAAACTGGACTGACTCTTGCTAGATGTTTTGCGTTTGAAGCTGCCAACCCGTCGACAGCAGTCTCAGTGGCAGGTCTAAGCACTGGAACCGATGCTCCTTTTCAGCGTGAAGAGTAATCTCCCTTTGCTCATTTTTCATCACATTTTAATGTACCGCAACATGAGATTTCTGCATAGGTGGTTAATACTGTAAGCGTTCGAGGTGTCAAAGAAATAACCAGCAAAGCAGAAGGGGATATGTGTGGCAGTCTCACCTATTAAGATCACAAGGCTAGGATCATTTTGCATGACAGATGGGGGTTATTGCATTAAGTGCTGTGATGGTGGTTGTAATTTGCCCCAATGGGAATGACCTCGTAGTATTTTATATGCAGTCCTTGAATGTCTAATGTGTTGTGAGATTGCAGTGGAGGTAAAATGATACAGAGCCAGAGATAAGAAGCGGGCTGTAGGTCGCAGAGGATGGCGTTAACCCAGCAGCTGACTGAGGTGACCTTAATCTTATCCTCTGTGGTTGTTAATGGGGCTGAGGTTGTCCTTCAATTTTAGAGACTTACTGCCAGTGTGGCCCTATTTAATGAAGGAGGATCTTTGTCTGTTGTGCTATTTTACTCAGTTCACTGTAAACTTGGGACCTCATACTGTGGACCCACTACAAAGAAGACTGTCTAGTCTAAAAACCAACATGTTTATGGTGTGTGCCTGGGCTATTTGCTGTGCTCTGTTGTGTCATCTGTATCACTGTGAATCAGCAACAGTGTGAAACAAACAAGCGTCCTGATGTGTACCCTGTCTTAATTTTTAGTGGTGAAACACTTCCCCTTCCACTAGGAACCTTGGTAGAGGTCAAAAAATAATCAGTGCTATTATTGTGTATTCAAATATTCTGTTTATCTTTTTAATTTTTTTTACTAAAGTCTCTCAGTGTGCTTTCACAGTCGATTTGCTGTTTATAATCTTTACATCCTTTATTTGCAGTATGAATAATACAATATGAATAATGAAATGTAGCCTAGATTGCCCAAGTGGCTGATGTTCATAAAGCAGCAGTAGTCCAAACCCTTACCCTCTATTTTTTTCAGTATCTCAGTATAAGTAGCTTTTGCTGCAAAAGTGGTAAATGCTACTCTACACATTATGCAGACATTTAGCTTGGACAGATAACGCCTACTCTGTTCATTAAAAAACAGCACATTGGACCTTTTATGCAGACTTTGTTAAAGGTTAAACACTGAAGGAGACACTGTCAGATGTATTTTGGGAGCCACTCTTCCACCTTTTATCAGTTGGAATAATGAATTATTTTAACTCTTCTTGTCTGAACTCTGGAGCTTATGTGTTAAGCACTGCGCAATTTCTTTGCCTTTCAGAGTGCAGCAATGGAGGAGACAGTCATTTGGGAACAGCACACAGTAACACTACACAGGGTGGGTATCTGTTATCCTTCCTTTACTCTCTATAATTGTCTATGTTGAAATTATGCCCTATCCTAAACGCTCTCTGCCCTACCTGGTTTACGTTATTTTCCCTCTATCTCCCATCTCAGCATTTTTCTTCCCTGCTATTTTCAGGATCACAGCATGTAGGGAGTTAGCTCACTGTGTAATTAATTGCACGTGGAACAGACAAAAAGCTTTTCTTCTACACGATTCCATGTTTTTGGCTGTGGAGCATAAATTGCACAAATGCTGATCTGGCATCTTTGTGCACATTGTTTGCACGCAAACTGCATCGCTTCAAAGTGTTCGACTGCTGTATTCTGTAGAGGTGGTTTAACAAACAATTATTTTGTTGGATTCGTACCAGGAGGTGGTCATTTAAATACATCTGTCTCTACTCATCAGTTAGTGTCTTGGTCCATCCACACATCCTTATCTTTTTTGTGTTTTGTTTTTATTTCTGTGTGCAGGCACCAGGGTTTGGCTTTGGGATAGCCATTTCAGGTGGACGGGATAACCCTCATTTTCAGAGTGGTGAGACCTCCATTGTCATCTCAGATGTGCTGAAAGGAGGCCCCGCAGAAGGCCTACTGCAGTAAGATTTAGTTGTATTATCGGGAACCCAGTCATGCAGCTCATTTTTTAGTATTAAATTACACTGCCTGCTCCATAAAGACTCCACTGTCTGTCTGTTCTTGGTATCTCATTTCTTTAGGGAAAATGACAGAGTCGTTATGGTCAACGCTGTCTCCATGGATAATGTGGAGCACGCGTATGCTGTTCAGCAGCTTCGTAAAAGTGGGAAGCTCGCCAAAATTGTGAGTGTCACATCCCATTATGAAGTCTTCTTGGAAAGCTCATTTTGTAGTCAGACTTAAAAAGTGTTTGTAGCAGAGATATGCATATTGCTAATAATGTTATTTGGGCTCTCTCATATGTTTTCGTAGTTCACTAGCAGAAGAAATGTGCATGATAAGGGGAGTGCCTGGCTCATGTTGGTTGTCAAGCTCATTTCATGTCTTGTTCCCTTTGTTTAGACAATCAGGCGCAAGAGGAAGGTGCACGTCCCCATGGGCCGCCTGGGAGAGAGGGAGACTATGTCAGAGCATGACGAGGAGGAGGATAGCTACGACGAAGAGATATATGAAACGAGAAGTGGACGCAGTGGCGTGTACAGCGGTGTGGGCGGCACTATGGGCAGGCGCAGTGGGCGGAGCGGCGGTCGCAGGGACAGGGAACGTGAACGCAGCGGCTCACGGGAAAGAAGTCTCTCCCCACGCTCAGACCGCCGCTCGCACAACCTGCCCCCACGGCCCGCCAAGGTCACTCTCGTGAAATCCCGCAAAAATGAAGGTGAGGCTCACAAAGTCGGGGATAAAAAGGGAGTCAGAACAGTGGATAGTGAAGCAGGGAATCTCCTGCCATTTGCTTTACATGACTATTAACAGACAACCATATTCTCTTTTAGAAGAGAATAAAGCCTCCAAATCAGCATTGGTTAACTGCCAGAGCAAACAAAACTTGCCAGCCACAGCAAAATCCAAGTAAACTCAAGTAAATCTAAGTAAAAGAGCAATTAATCTTCTTTAATCAGTACTGTTAATCCCAGTGGGAGAAGCAGATGTCAGCAGAATCGCAGTCAGCGTGGTGTTGTCACGTGAACTCTGTGCTAACGTTGTCTTTGTTGCTGTCGTTCACTTTGTAAGCAGAATATGGCCTGCGCCTGGCCAGCCACATCTTTGTCAAGGACATTTCCCCTGAGAGCCTGGCAGCCAGGGATGGCAACATCCAGGAGGGGGATGTTGTACTGAAGGTGAGAGGGGAAAGGCAGAGAATCACTGGAAACATAGAAGATAAACTGAAAATGTTTGATCATGTTCTTTATATAATCTAACCTGATTCAGATAGAAGGATGTGCAGTATGTACTACTTTGTCTCATTGTATTAATGTTTTGGGAACATGCTGTGTAGAAGGACACCGTCACATTTAGCAACATGCACATCTTGATCCTTTCCTTTAATGCATAGACTGGTTATGGGGAGGAACATTAATGTGGTCTCATACCATTAAGATAATAACCCCAGACATGTCACCTTTTGTAATGTTTCTCTTTTCATTCAAGTTCTGTGGCTGTGTACGAATGTTTACTTCATGTCATTTCTGATGGCTTGTTTTGCTGATTCTTTCAGATTAATGGCACCGTGACAGAGAACCTCTCTTTGATTGATGCCAAGAAGCTGATAGAAAGGTCAAAGGGCAAGCTAAAAATGGTGGTTCAGAGGGATGAGAGAGCGACCCTGCTGAACATCCCTGACCTCGATGACAGTATTCCCTCAGCCAACGCTTCTGACAGAGATGGTGAGAGTGATGTGAATTCAACTCAAATGAGTGGATACGAAGAAAGTCAGACTTGTCAGGGCAACTTTGAGGCTGCGGCCGTTTCACAGTATCTTTATGTTTAACCAGACATTTCAGATATCCATTCTCTGGCATCCGACCATTCCAATCGATCACATGACAGACATCGTAGCAGCCGCTCCCGCTCTCCAGATAGACGATCTGAACCCTCAGACCACTCCCGACATTCACCTCCACAAATCAGCAATGGCAGGTAAAGAACATCAACCCGGCTTTCAGGAAATGAATAAAATCGTGGGATATAGTTGCAAGAAACATTGTTATTTTTGTATGTATATATTCTGGTTTTCTTCTCTTCACAACTTTCTGTGTTTGATGGAATGAAGTTTAGAACAATACCAATTTAAACTTGAACAGCACCATTGATCACCAAAATGTGGGTGGAGTACAAAACCACTTTGATACTGGGTTGTCCTAAGCATAATTTCTCTACTGGTTTTTAGACTGTTGTTGATTAATTAAGACAGTAATTTGCTATTGAGTGAAATTAAAATTAATTATATGCAACCATTTAGTAAGACTTTAACATCTTTTAAGTAACCACAACTGATGATATTTGATTCCATGCTTTAAAACAAGCTTTTTTCCCTTCCTCTTTTCTGTTTTTCTCATGAAAGGTAGTGTGTGTTAGCACCAACCATTACTCCATTCACCACTTCTTTTGACTCTAACGTTGTTTGAAAGTACCTCATTAATTCTTCATTTAAACTCAATAGAGCACCACAGTTGTTTCCCTTTCACTCTGCTCACTGACCTGACAAAAAATAAAAGTCAGCTGTTAAGCCGCAAAAGAGTCGGTCTTGGTCAAAATTACGGTTGAAAGCAGATCAAGAGTCTGCTCTGCTGAGCGTAGAAGCTCACTGCTCTTAACTCTTAAACATGGTGCCATAATTCAAAGCTGTTGCTGAATGGGATTTTTCTGCACTTGGTTATTCCTGTTATACTTCAGCAGCTGGAGAAATCCATACGTTTGGTGCCATTCCCCTATTTGAATATTGAGGATTTGATAAACGAATTATTCGATTTAATGTAGTTCAGTAGAGTTGTTGGGACTTTGACAAACGACTGTATATTCACAGCCCTCAGTCTAAAAGAAGTGATGAATTTGTGTGTTGAAGATCGGTCTTTTGTGTAACAGCAAATTATTAACTGATGGATGTTGCTGTTGATATCAGACATCAATTATTTAGAGACATTTCTTCTCAAGATGAGAGAATCATTTGAATGTGTCACTGGATCTTCTTCTTTTCAATGTTTTGGTGGACAGAACTGCATGTTCACCACAAAGGAAATCGTGACACACAGTAATAAAAGGCCATCTCCAGTTGCCTGTTTTAAGTCGCTCTCTATTTTTTCCTATTAGGCTCATCCTTTCTTGTCATTTTTAATATACAAAAAGCGAAAATCTCTATAATGTTCTAAACAGTGGCACGGGCACACTACCTTGTGTATTTTAGTTAACAGGAAGGAGTTCTTGTGACAGGATGTTATTTGATTTGTTTGTTTGAACCTGATCAGTGATCTGGAACCCTTTCTCTCAGCTCGTGAAGTTGGCAGTTAAGTGCAGCTTGGGATGAAAAGAAGTTTGTTCCTGTCCAGCCAGTTCAAGCAGGATCCTTTGTAGTTACTTTGTCACACAGTCTGTGAACAAAGCAGCTCTCTTCCCAAAAAGTTAGCCATGTGACCAGGAGAGCCACAGATCTATGCCACTGGGAAGCCTGTCTTTATCCCTCCTGTTCCTATCAATTGCTAAGAAATCACAATCAGCATCTGAAGTTTCTGTTTGTCAAAATGCATGGAAATTTGGACATCATATGTCACTGTATATTAGTTTATACAGTAGTTTACGCAATTTTTCTTTTTAAAGGAAGTCAAAGTAAGCTGGTCTAAAGCCAGAGCCTCACAGTGAAATTCACCTGGAGGACAGAACCCACTCTGACACCTTGGATAAGCTGCTCTAAAAATAGAGCACGAAAGACTGGAAAGACAAAGTGATGACCTTCAACACTAAGATGCAGGCGTAGAAAGAAGCTATTCTTAGCAAATGCATGTTCTGTTTAAGAGACAGTTTCATGTTGCCTTGCAGCACTACATCTGCAGAATGCATTATTCATGATCTCGTGCCTCATGTTCTAAAGAGAGGTTATACAAAAACATCTTTTTGCATCTTTAGTCACAGAAGTCGTGACGACGAACGGGCCTCAAAGCCGGCTTCAACACCAGCGAAGCTAGCGGAGGAGGTACCTCTGCCCAAACCGAAGGAGTCAGGAGGCAGAGAGGAGAAACAGCTCCCACCCCTCCCAGGTCAGATGTAAATCAGTCAGCCAGAAAATTACATGTTGGTTTGTATGTCTAAGAATAGTCATTTGTAAATCAGTGTGAATCTTGAGAAACGGTGTGTAATGGCCCTGTCTGTCGTTTGCAGCAGAAAATTTACATGAATTAATGAACTCTTATTCGAAACAGTTATTTTTGCCCTTTTTTGGTTGTTGCGCTTTTAAAAAGTTAGATCCAGACGCCTGCCGAGCCTGGCTGAGTCAGCCTGGAGCCAAGTGAAAATAAACCATATGAGCTGATCGAGCCTGACATTCCTCCCCAGCCTCCAGCAGTCTGCTGCCTCTCTCTTTGACTTCCTAGCTCAGGACACTGTGTGCCTTGAGTGTGCGTGTGTGCACACAAGAATGTGTGTGATAATATTTTGCTTATATGTATATGCACACTGTTGTTGTTTTTGTTCTTATTCTCACTCATTTTCTGCCTGTGTGAGGGTATTCCTTTGTTTATGATGATGTACAGCCAGTGTTACGTGTTCATCATCTGTCTGCCATAATAACATGAATCCCTGCACATTTGTATTTAGAACCCAAGCCAGTCTATGCTCAGCCCGGACAGCCAGATGTAGACCTGCCTGTCAGTCCTTCTGATGCTCCTGTGCCAACTACTGCCCATGATGATAGCATCCTACGGTAAAGTTTACAATATAGTAATATCCTACACTCTCTCTCTCACTCTCACACACACACACACACACACACACACACACACACACACACACACACACACACACACACACACACAGCGGGGAAAAAAGTACTTTTGACTACATCAGGAGAGCTGTTATTCAGAAAAATGTTTTAAAATGCTTCCATGCACAGTCTTATCTGTAAAGCGCAGTATCTGCAGGCTTCAGACTGCTCTAAACACTCAGTGGCAGGTTTTTTTTTTTTCTACTCTTGGGTCTCATTAGCCTCAGATAAAAAGGATACCCTAAATGTGGTCATCTCAGAAGTGTAGGTCTGACTGTGAGCACAGCAGCCCCTCCCACCTGCTGTTCACATGTTTTGTTTTCAAGGTGCAGCCAGTCGGGAGAAAATACAACAGGGAGGGTGGTCTTGAAGGGAACAGTTAAAAGGGCTTGTGGATTATTTTGAGCTGTGAAGTGTGCTGTAATGAAGATTTGTAGCTGAAAACGAGGGCAACGGGACCCCCATTAATGGTTAGCTGCCAAGTTGAATGAGCAGGACGCGGAGTGATCAGTGGTTGTGTCTGAGAATGTTTACTGTTGTTATTTTTGTTATTAGCAAAAATACTGAAATCTCTTTAGAGAAATCTGGCTGACATTTAAGTCATATCAAAAGAAATGAACTTGGCAATTGTTTTTATTCTCAGGCCAAGCATGAAGTTGGTGAAGTTCAAAAAGGGGGAGAGTGTGGGTCTGCGGCTCGCTGGGGGGAACGACGTGGGCATCTTCGTAGCTGGAGTGCTGGAAGATAGTCCAGCCGCTAAGGAGGGCCTAGAGGAGGGCGACCAAATTCTCAGGGTAAGATTATTTTTAACGTAAGCTGATTGTGAAGTGAGACAAACTGCAACACATATGATGAACAAGAAAGGGGAGCTGTTTAAGTTTGGAGAGAAAAGTGGAAAAAAGGGATAAGCCATTTTGTTTTAACAGTGGGCACATCATAGTGCGTGTAAACAGTAGTGTTTTATGGGAAATGTTTCTGAAACATTCCCTTAAATATTCATGGTGTTATACTCTGGCTGCTCCAAAATTCCTCTATCTTCAAGCTGGTCTCTTAGCAATAGCCCTGAGGGAGCGTACACAAAAACACCGTTTCCTCTCGCTGTGTTTGTCCCATTCCCTCACAGTCGTATATCTCACTGTTTGTTCCTCCTCCTCTATTCTCTGAGTATATTGAGGAATGACTTGACTTCTTGTAGTGCAATAAAACCTGCAGTTACCCAGGCATTTCAGAGAAGAGGAAAAGCTATGCGAACCTCTGTTTAAATGGAGATTTACATTTTCTGAGATGTGCTCCTTGAACAATAAAAGCTTCTGCTTAAACTTGATAATCCAAAATAAAACATTTTTGTATGAAAACCATAAAAAACATAAACCAGAAACATGCTTTTTTCCAAATTCCAGGTAAATAATGTTGACTTTGCAAACATAATCCGAGAGGAGGCGGTGCTCTTCCTCCTGGACCTTCCTAAGGGTGAAGAGGTCACCATTCTAGCCCAAAAGAAGAAAGATGGTAAAGGAAGTGAAAAGAGAACTAAGAATTATCTAATAAGCTGATTGGTTTGCTGATACTGACTTAACGCTCTGTACTGTTCAGTATATCGGCGGATTGTGGAATCAGATGTTGGTGACTCTTTCTACATCCGGACACACTTTGAGTATGAGAAGGAATCGCCGTATGGTTTGAGCTTTAACAAGGGCGAGGTGTTCCGTGTGGTGGACACTCTCTACAACGGCAAATTAGGCTCCTGGCTGGCTATTCGCATTGGCAAGAACCATCAGGAGGTGGAGAGGGGCATCATCCCCAACAAAAACAGGTGAAAGCATCCCTTCTCATCTCCTTTCGAGTTGTAGTTAGTGTGTGTGTGTGTGTGTGTGTGTGTGTGTGTGTGTGTGTGTGTGTGTGATGTCTTTGTGTACTGGCAGTGTTGATATTAGTCCTAATGACAGTATCTCTGCTTTTGTCTACAGAGCAGAGCAGCTCTCCAGTGTGCAATACACTCTCCCCAAAACAGCAGGTGGAGACAGGGCTGACTTCTGGAGGTTCCGTGGTCTTCGCAGTTCAAAGAGGAACCTGAGGAAGAGCCGAGAGGATCTTTCTTCACAGCCAGTCCAAACAAAGTTCCCAGCTTATGAAAGAGTTGTGCTGAGAGAGGGTGAGGTGTCTGTTAGCCCTTTTAAGAGTAACAGCACAGTTTTTTTTAAGTCTGTTAATGGTTTCTTTTCTCGTTGTGCAGCTGGCTTCCTAAGACCGGTTGTAATATTTGGACCTATTGCTGATGTTGCTCGTGAAAAGCTTTCCAGAGAAGAGCCAGATCTTTTTGAGCTTGCAAGTATGTCAGTAAACTGCATAAAACACATTTAGTACTCAAGAAAATGTATTTGTCTTAAAATTGTCTCACCTCATTTCCTAGAGAGTGAACCGAGAGATGCAGGAACAGACCAGCGTAGTTCAGGAATAATTCGTCTTCACACTATCAAGCAGATCATCGACAGAGTGAGCTCTTTATGATACATGCATAGATTTTAAAAATAATATATAATTGTTTGTGTGCGTGCATTTGTTAAAAATAACTCTTTCTTTTCTTAATGAAGGACAAACATGCTGTACTGGACATCACTCCAAATGCTGTGGACAGGCTGAACTATGCTCAGTGGTACCCGATTGTAGTCTTCCTAAATCCCGATAACAAACAGGGTGTGAAGAACATGAGGACCAGGTTGTGTCCAGAGTCCAGGAAGAGTGCCAGGAAGCTCTATGAGCGAGCCATTAAACTGAGGAAGAATAATCACCACCTGTTCACCAGTAAGTGGGAGAGAGTTATAAAAATACCAGTAAATGAAAAAATGTAAATTGTCTTTTTTTTTAACATGCTTTGTTCTTAATGAGCTGCCTGTAATGTAAACTATTCTCTTAGCGACCATCAACTTGAACAATATGAACGATGGTTGGTATGGAGCGCTAAAGGAAACCATCCAGCAACAGCAGAACCAGCTGGTGTGGGTGTCAGAGGGCAAGGTGAGTCTATTCTGCTGCGCTGAACACCATTACTGTGAATAAATGAGCCATCAGGTGACGGTTTCTCTGCTCTATTCAGGCGGATGGTACTACAGAGGATGACTTGGATATCCATGATGACCGCTTGTCCTACCTTTCAGCACCAGGTAGTGAATACTCAATGTATAGCACAGACAGCCGCCACACTTCTGACTATGAGGACACAGACACAGAAGGTGGAGCATACACAGACCAGGAATTAGATGAGACTTTGAATGATGAGGTGGGTCTGCCCACGGAGCCTGCCATCACCCGCTCCTCAGAGCCTGTGCGAGAAGATCCTCCTGTAATTCAGGACACCCCTGGTTACCCTGGATACCAGCACCCCGTGCAGCCTGACCCAGCCAATCGCATAGACCCTGCTGGGTTCAAGATGGCTGCTCCGCAGCAGGTAAAGTTCATATCTGGCATTGCAGACAGGCTTTGCCTTTCAAAGATGGATGCATGGGTGAAATTATATGACTGAAGAGCAGAGGAATTACTCCTTTGTATTTAGTGATGTGTCCTGACCTTTTTGTTAAGATTAAAAGTTTCTTGACTAAGTAATGAATATTTTTAGAAGCTACTGGTATGTTATCGATTCTAATCACATTTCTGCAAGCGATTTCTCTGGCTGGTGTAAAACTGATTCAGTGTAAGGAAGAAGATCACGGTGTTGGGGTAAGCTGTACTTTCTGTGCCCTTGGCAGGCTGTATTATAAATGTCTCTTAACAATACTTCACAGCAAGGTGAGGCTGCTGTGCCCATGCCCTCGTTGCCTCCGACGTCGGTAGCAACCCCTGCTGCTGAGCAGTCTGTACAGCTAGAGGGTGTGCACCTAGAGGAGCCGCCTGCTGCAGCCGCAGCTCCTCAGGCTGACTCACTTAGCAGCCCCAGCCCTGCCCCTGAGCTTATTCAGCCCCCACCACCACCACATGAACCCCACCCGTCTGGACTGCCTGGTCCAGAACCAAAGGTACCCGCTGTTTCACCAGCCACTCGGACCGGGCCTGGGCCCCAGCCTGCTGTTTTAACTGCCTGTCTTCTCACACATGCTTTCCACTTGCTCTCTGCATGACACGCCCACACTGTGTGACTCACTGAGCCCACTGTGTGCCTCTGGCTTCCAGAGAAAATGTGTGACAGACTAGTCCACATGCACCACAGTGGGCTGGGAGACCAGAAGGACTGGTACATCTGAGTCTTTGACCAGGGTGAAGACATCCACAACCAGCCCTAACTGTTGCCTTACTTCCTTTGCATGGCTCCTAATGTTTTTTGGGTTCCTTTCAGCTTCAACTTTTCTTCTGTAGATGAAAAATAGTGTCACAGTAGCATCGTAGTGGGTAGATGTGTCGTCTGTCGTAGTGCCAGTAGTTTGACATTGCATTATATGCAAACTGAATGTTTTTTGCATGATGAAAGCTAACCTGCAGACAGTACTCTTGGTAATAAATTCCTTTCAATGAGCAATTCTCCCTATGGAAAAACAAACTTGCATCTGCACACTGCATTATGTCTCTCTTGTGTAGTTACGCCCTCTGTATATGCCAACAGATCAACCTTCCATAGGAAGTACTGTAACTAGATTTGCTGTCTACAGGCTACACATCATTTGTTTGAAACGAGGCCTTTCAGAAATGTACAAATTACTTGCTAGTGTGCCATTTATCAAACTTTAAAGATGTAAAATTCACTTGTGTTTATATGGATAACCACCATTCTTGAAAGGCATCTTGTCAAACAGGCATTCAGAGCTGTTTTTAATAATGGGAAAAGGTTTGCCTGAGTAAATGCACTTTGACTTAATCTTGGTTTAATTCATCGGTTGAGAGATTTTCTTTGGTTAATGTTATTGTTAAACTTTTCAAGGTTTTAGTTTATTTCCTGTTAATTAATTTAATCTTAATCTGGTGTTGGGAGAATACTGGCTGCCTTCTGTCCTGCAGCACTGGTTTGTTAAAAGTTTGCAATGGGATGGATCCATTCATTTAATTCTTTTTCTTCACAGATGTACAAGAAAGATCTTTACAATATGGAGGACCCTGTGCGAATCAACCATAGCCTAAAGCAGTCTATGAGCTATAGTCACCAGCCGCCGTACCAGGACAAACAGCCATACCGCGAATACGACCACCCGCCTTACGGATATGATGGAGGCGGCTACACGGAACCAAAGCCTCACAACACTGATTCTCACCTGCACTACGACAACCGTGTGCCTCATTACAACGAACAGTGGCCCCCCTATGACCAGCAGACCTCGTCCTCCCAGCCCGCAGGGTACCAGCCGGGCCACCAGCAACCCATGGGCTACAATCCCCGGTCCCCCTATGAGGATGGACCGGGAAGGGACTACAGCCCCCCTCAGCCACGCTATGATGAGGCCCCACCAGTGGGCTATGATGGCAGACCTCGCCACAGTAAACCTGGACCGATTCGTTACGATGAGCCCCCTCCACCACCTCTCCCTCCGGCAGGCTACGATGCACGTTCCCCATATGAAGCAGAGACCCACAGCTTCCCCATTAACTCCCCTCGATCACCAGAGCCTTCGAAGCAGTATTATGGTGACTCTGGTCTGAGGTCGACCTACATGCCTGGGCCTCCAAACCGGGGTTTTAAGCCAGGGATGCATGATGCTATGAGAAACTCTGAACCCACCATTCCTCCACCTAAACCAGAGGCCCTGCCCTCCCCAGGCGATCCAGCAATCACCCCAGGGTCCAAACCTCCTCCACCTCCACCCCAGGAAGACCTGGATGAGGACCCAGCCATGAAACCACAGTCAGTGCTCAACAGGGTCAAGATGTTTGAGAATAAACGGTCGGTTTCTATGGACAGGGCTAAAGAGGGAGGTGATTCATCAGTACTCCGGGTATGTTTATCTCACCTTAGTTACAATAAGGATTCTGGCTCAGTAACGCAACAACGTTAAAAACTTGATGTTAGAACTCTGTATTAACTTCATCACATTTCAAATATTTGCATTTGTATTGCTAACAGCAAACTGGTTAGAGTCCTAGTTTAAATACAGATAGCTATAATCTTGAATAAAAATCCTATTTAAAAAAACATTTATGTATGATAATAAAATATACAAGGTAGGGTGTAAATGGAGTCCAACAGGATATGGTATGTTAAGTTTCATTGATATGTAGTTATCTTGAAAACGCAAGCTTGTTTATATGAGATTTTTCTTCCTTTTTTTTTTTTTTTTGTCTGAACAATTTTACATCTTTCAGGCACAATGATAGATATGTGTGCAAAATCTAAATCTAATGCAAGAATCACTAAAGCAGAGGCCCATGTTTGTTTTTTCAGCCTGCAGATATTCCTAAGCCTGTGATGGCACCTGGACCAGTCCTTAAAGCCAATTCCCTCAGCAACCTAGAGCAGGAGAAGTCCTCCTATAGGTATGTAACCCTCGCTGCAAAACCCCAGACTACAGGGTAGGTGAGTGAAGGACAGTCGCTCATAAGATCCTTGAAAAGGAGTCTTAGAATTCATTTGTTGTAGTTTGAGCTCCATCTAGTGGATGCCGCAAGCCCTGTAGGTTAGCCTCAGTGTCATTGGCTGCCTGAGCTGCCCAGCTGTAAAGATTCATATTGATTTCAAAGATATCTGATAAATTAATCTCATAGACTCTACTTTAAGTTAGTGTACAGTTTCTGATTTGCCTCAATCATTCTGCTGTTTGTCTTTTTCTGCAGGGCTCCTGAACCACAGAAGCCCCACACCAAGCCCATGGATGATGTAGTCCGTTCCAACCACTATGACCCAGATGAGGATGAGGAATACTACAGAAAGCAATTGTCCTACTTTGATCGTCGCAGCTTTGACAGCAAGGCCATGAGCCAGCCCGCTCCTGGCATTAACCGCTTCCATGATCTGCCCAAACCACCTCAGCTATCCTACCCATACAACAGGTATAACAGCTCAGCCTGTGCCAAAAGTGCTGCCTGTTGTACAACATTTCTCAGGTTTTAAGTCATCACAGCTGTTGAATAATAATTGTTTGTGCCATCTAACTGCAGAGTTGAGTCTGTGGAGAAAGTGAGTCCAGTGGAAAAAAGATACGATCCTCTGCCACAAATCAGTCCCTCTTCACAGTATGGGCCCCCGGCCTCCGCCATTCCACCCGCCACACTCCCCAAACTCAGTCCTGGCGATGGTAAGCTTCCTAAACTTTATGCTGGCCTTCAAACCTTCGTCTGTACGTTATTACATGAATAACATACACATGACATGAATTATATCTGTGCCATGACATGCTTTCTCCAATAAGCTTTGCCTTTTTTGGCCACTTTTTTTCTTCTGTTCTCATATACAGTCATATACATATCTTCATATTTCTTTTCCTACTGTTTCCAGTTGCTTCCTCTCACATCTTTTTGTTTGTTCTTAAATTGATTTCTTAAACAAGACCGTGGTTTCCAAACTAGCATTGGTTGTCTAGAATGTTTTGGGGTTTGTTTGTTTTTTTAGCCTTTTTTTTTTCTTTTGTGCACACATGCATTATAAAGTAAACATAGTGCCTCCTGCTACTGCTACCTCTTTGTGTTAATGTAATTTTGTAGGACTGTCCCTGAAGTGATAATGGCTTTAAAAAAAAGACTTTTCTCTCTCTCCCTGTGAGATCAGACTGGCTGCATGGTAGTCAGACCAGAACTGTAAGCAAAACTATCTGTGGCAGGACCTTTTTTTGCTTGTTGCTGATGAAAGATCTCTACTGAGTGTCAAAGCTCGGCACAGTTCTGTAAATCTAGCAAAAAAATCTTGATTTTGCTCATTTGTTGGTAGTAGCTAAACTCTTCAGTACATATAGAAAGTACATAACTGTATATATAATCTCTTGTGTATGTTTAATCAAGACTGTATTTAAATTACTTGATTTATTATATCCTCTTTCAGCTAACTCCGTACCTGAACCATTGACCTCACCCAATCCTAAACCTGAGCTGACAACTCTTAGGCCGACCAGTAGGGATGAACCCACACCTGGCAGTTACCTGCCCCCGAGGGGCCTTCCCGACAAATCCCCGGTCAATGGCACTGATGCAGCACCCCCAAAAACCCTGAGCACTCCTGCACCAACTAGCTATAACCGCTACGTCCCGAAGCCTTACACCAGTGCAGCCCGACCCTTTGAGCGCAAGTTTGAGAGTCCCAAGTTCAACCACAATCTGCTGCCCAATGACACACAGGTGAAGACGGACCTCCTCAGCAAGCCCAGTGTGGTGAGCAACAGTAGTGGGAAACCTCAGTTGTCACCGCAGCCCCTTGATCACGACAGTGGCCTAGACACTTTCACACGCACTATAGACAACAGGCCCAAATACCAGCACAATAACATCAACGCCATTCCCAAGGCCATCCCTGTAAGGTAAGACATGTTCTCACCCCTAGTAGCATTGAATTCTCAGAGAAAGTAATTACTGAGCTGCTGAGAAAGGGAGAGAAACTTGTTTGTGCACAGGGGGTTTGCTCTCATGCCCTCTGCTGTACATATTCTCTGCCTACACTGATTTGACTGATGATGTTCTCCTCTCTGCTTCTGTCCCTCAGCCCCAGTGCACTGGATGATGACGATGAAGATGAAGGGCACACAGTGGTGGCCACTGCCCGTGGAATATTCAACTGTAACGGAGGGGTCCTGAGTTCTATTGAGACGGGCGTCAGCATCATCATCCCCCAGGGTGCGATCCCGGAGAGTGTCGAGCAGGAGATTTACTTCAAGGTGTGCCGGGACAACAGTATCCTGCCCCCCCTCGACAAGGAGAAAGGTCAGTTCCTCAGTGCTGGATAGAGATCCTCCCTAACCTAGATTTATCAACTTGTGAGATGGTACAGAATCTGAGGAAACTGGTGAAGGTTGTGAAATGTTGACTGTAGTAGTGCAGGGGCTTTGTCTTCCTAGATGAGAATAAAGTTTTTCAAGCTATGCATTTTAAGTGATGTAAGGCTTGGTGATGTGTTTGCCCATGGAAGCAAACACACACTTCTTACCACCTTATGCATCACTAAGAAAACTAGTCTCATGAATTGAAAATTGAAAAATGATTTCTGTATTACTGAATATAGATGTTTTCCTCTAGATCATGGTAGGCAACTCCAGGCCTCGAGTGCCGGTGTCCTGCAGGTTTTAGATCCCACCCTGGGTTAACACACCTGAATCAAATTACCAGACCTCTGGAGAACTTCAAGAAATGCTGAGGAGTCATTTAGCCCTTTAAATCAGCTGTGTTGGATCATGGACACATCTAAAACCTCCAGGACACCGGCACTCGAGGCCTGGAGTTGCCTACCCTTGCTCTAGATCACATTAGTCTGGAGAGAATGCCTGCCACCTCTGAAAAACTCTCTCTGGTCCCCAGTGATCAATTACATTACTTAGTGGGTTTGTGTGGAGAGCTGTTTTGGGGTATGTATTTGTTTGTTCTGGTGCCCTGGTGGTGGTGGTGGGGCCTGCCTTGTGGTGTGGGGCCTGGCCCGGATGGCTGGCCTTTTTTGGGGGGGGGGGGGTCCTGGTATGAGATCTAGGGCCCTGGTGCCCGGGGTTGCCCCACATGGGGATGTCCTGCCTGTGCTTTGTGATTTCTGGGGTACCTGCAGACAGTTTGAAGGTTGTTCAGTTGAGAGAACACTTGTCACTTGGCTGTGGTCTGGATTGGGAATTGCTTGTCTGGGACTCAGGCAGACTGAGTGGGTGACTGAGACTTCTCTGTGAGGTGCAAACAGTGGGTGCTTCTGCTTGCTTTGAGTACCCGTTTGTATTTTATATGTTTTTTTTGTATTTATGTGAGCTGTCAGACATGAAAAGCTTAAAAAACAAAGTTTAAGTTTTGCTTTTCTTGGATAGTTGTAGAAATTCTCTTTGAGTTTCAAAACCAATATAGAAACTACTACAGAAAAAAGACCCTGAACTAGATAGGGAAATAAACAGTGGTTATACTGGTGGTTACACACTTTTAAACAAGCATATATTTCTTATTTACTACGATGGCCTAATAACAGACTATTAAATCGGGTGTTTGGTTTGTGAAGTTTAACTCTGGTTGTATATCTGTGCAGGAGAAACGCTGCTTAGTCCGCTGGTGATGTGTGGCCCACATGGACTCAAGTTCCTGAAGCCGGTGGAGCTGCGCTTACCTCACTGTGCGTCAATGACCCCTGATGGTTGGTCTTTTGCTCTAAAATCCTCCGACTCCTCGTCGGGTATGCTGTCCTCTCTCTGTCCTTTTGGGGTCTGTGTGCAGACTTTGGTGTTCAGCAAAGCAAGTTCATTGCTTTCTGAATCAGTTTAACACTCACATCTGTTTTCTGTTCCCCCCCCCCCTCACCTTTTTATCATGCATGTGCTGTTTGTTGGTGGTGTTATTTATTTTGGGCTCTCTGTTAGTTCCAATTAGTTATATGAACTATAAACAGACATAAAGAGCTAGTATTTTTAATCTTGAAAATCTTACCAGCTGACTCTGAATCAGTTTTCCGACAGAAGCGGTTCCACATCCAGTTTAGTGTGGATGAAGGTGCTGCTGTAGACAAACACAAAGTCTGTGGGTTGGATGACATTATAAAACTATCATTAGACTAGGGCTGCCACGATTAGTCGACTAGTCACGATTACGTCGACTATCAAAATCGTTGACGACCAATTTAATAGCCGACGTGTCGTTTGAAGCTTTGTAAGATCACAAAAGACGCAGGAATAATAGCAGGATTTAAGAGTGTAATAACGGACTGAAACAGAAGATGGCAGCACTGCATGTACAAGGATGCCAGCTGCCGTTAAACCCTGAAGAAGAAGCTGCGTCCCAGAATTCATAGCGCAGCCCAGTGCGGCCCTGCTCAGTTTCCAACAACGGCGGCAGCTAGTTAGTTTTAATATTACTCTTATTATTCTTTCTGGGTCACAAAATAAACGTTTAACATGTTTTCAGAATGTAGCTGTGTAAACCTCAAATATCTGCTCAGTTTATCAAGACACCACATATTTTCAAAAGCGCTCCGACGTTTTCGGAGACGTCTGTTACCCACCAGCTCGATAGCGAGCCGGGGTTCAAGGCTCACTAGAGCTGGAGAGAACACTGGACTCCCGGCAAATCGTTTTCAAACCCACCGCCGTCTTTCACTACTCAGGTTAAATATGATATACAAGTCACTTGGATAACTTAAAAATGTTATTGTTTGGATTTTTTTTTAAAGTATTTTATTTGTTCCTGAGTAAATCGGTTTGGCTGAGATTAAAGTTATAGTTTTTACACAGCTGAATAAACGTCAAGCAGACAGCTGATTATCAGAAGTGTGAGATGCTCGAGAATTTACTCCGGTGTCCTGTTATATTTTAGATAGCAAGGAGCAGACAGCTGAGTTTATTAAACTCCACTGAAACAATCTGCAAATTTGATTAAAATTTAATAAACTATCATCTTATCTTTATTTTTAGTTAGCACATGCCTTAAACACTTCAAGCTGTAAGCTAATGATAGTTATATAAGCGCAGATGCATGCTGGTGCAATAAGCTGTACGTTTTACATCCAATGGATGCATGATCTGATTAGTCGACTAATCGCAAAAATAATCGTTTGTGGCAGCCCTACATTAGACCAAACGTTAACATCGCTGGCCACAAACAATTCACTTTGATCTTAAGTGGGCCATACCAATAAAACTTACCTCTGTTTAACTACACATTTAATGTCTGTGATGTCCTATTATAATTTTTAAAAATGGTAATTTCAGCAGTATTTCTCAGTTTTTCTACAACATCATAAAAAGCTGCTGCAATAAATGAAAGTAATCTGTTAGCACAACTTTTGCAAATAATAAATATGTAAAATAACAGTAGCATAAATGTCGATTGGAGAGGTCTTTATCAGTAGGAAGAGCTGTGAAATGTGTGAAAAGTTAAAAGTAAAAAATTCATGCCGTCTTTCACATTTTCCAAAGCCATCCAGTGCACCTCATTGGAGTCTTTGATTCGAGCCCTTATGTTTGAGGCCCCTGGTCTAAACTGTTAGATAAGAAGTGATACCAGTGATACTGGATTTCTATTCGTTTGGAGCCAACACCCAATATACATTAATTAAAAGGAATTATTAAAGGAGCTGGCATCATTATGTTTGGATGTCTCCATAATTGTGAAAACTGAGAGTTGTGTACTATAGAAAACGAGTGCTTTTCTCCTGATGCTTTTCTCGAAAGTATAATGAGCACGTGTCCGACCCTATCAAGCAGATACATACCAAATATGAGCTCACGACCACACATTGAACTTTTCTTTGAGGAAAATTCCAAACAGGACCTCATTCCAGCTGCTTATTTTGGATGGATTTGCTGCTTTTCCTATGGAATATTAAACAGGATTTCTCAGAAATGTTTAAATTTTACAGTTACAGAACAAATGCCCACTTGTTTGATTCTTGGTCTTCATTTGCTGAATTTTTATGTTTAATGTCACAGTTTGTGATGTTTTGCATGCCAGATAAGTGTTGTGACCAGTAAAAAGATGTTTTATGAAATGAAAGAAATTTATAGGCATGTTAACTGATCTAGTTTCAGAAACCTTTACATGAGTATCCTATCATCTATACTGTGACTGTACTTAAATTCAGATGTGAGTCAAGATGTAGGAAATAGGGTAATGTTTTATAATCAAGGTATAAGGTAAGTGCTTGGGAGATCTTGTGTTTAAGTATAATCTATTGAGAAGTAGGGCTGTTCGATATATTGAAATATATCGGATGACGATATAAAAACGTCTATCGTTTCATTTTACGCTATCGTTTGTTTCGTGGTGTCGCAAAATAAACTCTACGGCAATATTTTTTCATTATTTTGATGGTCACTGTAGTGGTTATATTAATTTCTTAAAGTTCTCTCTTTCTCTTATATGTAATATAACCATACTACTGATGGACAAGCGCCTGTTTTTATGCGTTGTCGTTAGCAACAGCGACGGTAACACCTTCGTGTGTCCGCTTGTTTATGTTCCACATAAACCTTTCACAATAAAGCTCAAGATCCTGTTGAGACTTTTCAAAATAAACTGAATCACGTGAAAGAGCAGATTATTTACGAATGAGAAGTAAAAAAAGAGCCGCCAGGTGCTAAAAAATAAACCTTAGACTCAAACATTAGAAAAGGCTTTTCCCCGCAGCACGCCGTGTAATAAATACTCACAAAGAAAACGGCGGCCGTTACAACTTATGTCTAAAAATGTATAGTTTCATGCATCTGTTAAAACACTCGACTCCATGACGCGCAGCTGGAAACATTTCATGCAAGTCGAGCTGCCCGAGATTCACAGAATTTACAGAAAATGTTACATTTTTGTGATTTATATCGTTATCGGGACGATAGAAGTCTTATATCGGGATATGAGATTTTGGTCAGCGATTTTGCAAAATGCCCAGACCAGCCCCTCACTGAGCAGTTGAACAGGTGCACCTAATGAAGTGGCCAGTCTGTGTATATTTAGACACACACTCAGGGTTCTTGCTTTTAGTAAACTTTTCTTATTACTAAAGTAATTATTTTTTGATTTAAAAATGACAGTAAGGACTTCAAATCAAATCACTTTTCAAATCAAATCAGATCACGAGGCAGCACGTAGACACTAACTTGGCGCTGAATGCTTTTACAAAGGCCAGCCAGGTGTACATGACCTTTCAACTGAAGTCCTGCTAGTTTGGTTGCTTCTAAATTCATGTGTGGAATAAGTATGTTGAAATTCATTAAATTAAGTACTACTTAATTACATGCACTCATCTGAGGAACATAAATTCATGAAACACCCTTCATTAATTTGTGCACTATCATTTGAAATCACCAGCCTTTGCATTTTTATTAAATCGCGTGTTTCGAGTACCTTCAGTTTCAGTTTTCTGTATTTTAAAGCTGCTCTCCATCAGCTGACGTCACGTCTCTTGTTCCCCGCAGGTGATCCCAAAACTTGGCAGAACAAATCTCTCCCTGGAGACCCAAACTACCTGGTGGGTGCAAACTGTGTGTCTGTGCTCATTGACCACTTCTGAAGAGGGCAACAGCTGGCCTGTTACTGAATGTGATAAAGCAGGGGACCCGAGTCTCCCCTGCCGTGCCCACTCCACGGTGCAAAATGCTTGATGAAGTATGAACTCAAACTCACGTTGTTTACTGTGCCCAAAATTTAAAAAAACTTAAAAAAACACACACAAGGAGAGTCAGAGTCCAGCATCCCCAAGGCTGTACTCCTCCTTTCTTTTCTTTCTTTCTTTCTTTTTGGTTTGGTGCTTACAAGGCTTGCAAAAAATAAAGATGAAAACGTTATTTAAACAAAAGGAACTGGAGTTGGAATGCATGACCAGTGCCACAGACTGAATAATCACATTTTGACATTTTTAGCTAATTTTGTAAAGGTTCAGAGCGGTGGAGGAGGTAAAAACAAAACAAAAGAGGATAATTTTGAAAACTTGTTTAATATTGCAGTTTGATTTTTGAATACTGTAAAAACAAAAACAAAAATAAAACAACAACTCACAAACAGCAAAGTTTGTATATGCAAAACTTTTGTTTGTGAGTTCTGTGGTCATGCGTTTCACTCATGATGGATCTCTGAGGACTTGAGAAATTGCTCAGCGTGACTCATGAAGACGTAGGCATCATCGAGATTTAAACAAAAAAAAAAACTAATGAAGAATGAAGGTTAAGTATTAGTATCAGACACCCGCTCGTCCAGCGGGGTTCTCTCTGTTTCAAACGTGTTTTTTGTAGAAATGTTTTACCGTAGATAAATATACTGACTTGATTTTACAAACTCCTGCTGTCTAGAGATCTATGCATGTGCTATGACTCAGGTTCAGAAGCCTGCTACTACTAAGTTCAACACATGAGAAATCCCATCGTACACTGCAAGCAGTGATGCCTTATCTGCATATTAACTTTTCAGTGAAACTTTAAAACATCGGTTCCTTCAGTTGTAGCGATCACTACGGAAGAAGCAGAAGAAGAAGAAAAAGAAGTTGTCGTCGTTGTCTCTGCATTTTCTCCTAAAAACGGTGAACTCGGATTTAGCACACGAGAATAATTGAGACTGGTGAAAAAGGTATGCTTTCTTTTACTGCTATGCATATGAAGTCTGAGGAAATACAAAAAAACAAAACAACAAGCTAGAAGATGTTTAAGTTGTGGCTGTACATAATGCTAGCATATGGCCTTGGTTCTCTGTAAATGAACTTTTGTACATCTTTGTTATTTTGTATAAAAGAGAAAACGTTTGTTTAAAAAAGAGAAAGCGGTTACATTGGTTATGTTTGTATTCTGGTTATACCCCTGAGCCTTGGAACTGACATAAGCAGTAATAAGTCCGACTTTTCTACCAACGTATACAAACACGTACACACATTACAAACATACACACTACTTAAGGCATTTTTAACTGTCAGAAAACTTTTTATTCTTATTTACAAAATAGAGAAGTGCTCGGTTTAAATGATTTTAAAAGACGTATTTGAGGGGGGCTGCTGTGAAGAGTGGTCCCTTCCTTTCTTTGTGATACTGGATGCTGTATTGTGTGCCCTGAAATGTATTTTTGTACTAAGACAATTTATTATGGCACATCAGTACTATTTTTCTTTTGATATGACGACACTGCTTCAACCCGACACTAGTTTTTTGGTTTTTTTCCCCGTGTGGCTGACATTCTTTTTATTTATTTTGATTTTACTTTCATTTGTTTTCCTTTGCAACACATTTCTAAGTATACCACTGTATTACTAAATAAATTCATTTATAAAGTAAACGCTGCCCAGATTCCACTGTTGTGTTGTTTCCCACGTCTTTTTAGATAGCGACACAGCAACACCAGTTTATTTTCTGCCAAATGGATCCGAGATGATTCCCGCAAGGGTTCAGGAGTTGGCGGCTGTTTTTGAAATAATTTATTGCTCAGTTTTGAGTTTTCTGCGCCTGCCTGCTAAAATGTTCCATCTGTAAATGTAGTGAGACGTTGGGGTGGGTTACTGTTCACACAGCGAGCTTAACTCCCTGTACTGGATTTTCTGGATTTTTGCATATCAGGAAAAAAATCAATAAGAAGGCAAGTCAAAACGTGTTTCTAGAAATGTTTGCATGTTTACTAAATGATTTGTAGAAACCCTTTAAGCAGCATTTAACACTGAGCACATCTGCAGCCTTTGGACTGCTGGATTTGAGGAACTTCTCGTCTCCTATTTGACAGGAAGCATCTGTTTACCATCTTCCCCAGCCTAGGTTTTCTTCAAGGACACTTTGGCTATATTTATCCTTTTCTAGATTATGTACACTCATAGCACCATCCCACCACTGCCTTATTGCATTATGAGGGTTTTATCAGGAATCCAGTGACAAGTGCTGTTGATCAGAGTATTTTTGGAATTCGACTCATAAGATCGAGAATCTGTGTGCTGTGAGTTTGAATGCTGTTTGACAACCTACTTTGAGTTTACTAAACTGAATTCATAATCCATTCCCTTCACATACAAGGTCTTTAATAATCAGGCGCCATTTTATCTTAAAGACCCCATAATACCATACCCACCACTCTACAGCAGTTCACTCAGACTGCGGCCTCAGTTGTTGTTCTTATCATATTTAAAAGTAGAAAAGCAGCCCCTTCAGCTTCCAGGCTCCTCTTCTGTGGAACCAGCTCCAAGTTTGGATTCATCAGACAGACACAATCTCTCCTTTTAACATTTGATTAAACTTTACTTTGTGATAATGTAGATCGTTGGCGCTGGATCAGGTGACCCAGAATCCTGTCTACACTGCAATAGGCCCAGGCTGCTCGAGGCTATCCATGATGCAATGAGTGTTCATTCACCTTCTTTTCCCCTCACTGTGTTTTATACACCTCTCTGCATTTAATCATTAGTTGTTAATAATCTCTTCCACAGCGTGTCTTTACCTTACAAAAATGGAGCGCTTTGACTCAACTGTTGTGATTTGGCTCTATATAAATTCAACTTGAACTGAATATTACTCTGAAGGCCTGAGTGATGGAGCTGTGGAGATGGCAGGGTTTTTTTTCCTGCAGCAGTTTAGCTGCAGTCAGGATGGAGTGAACGTTTGGTCTCCTCATTCAGTCAGCTTTCTGGATCCATCATAAACAGCAAATGTGGTGCTTTCACATCGTCTCCCCCCCCCCCCCCCCCCCCCCCAACTGAAATTCCTGTTAGGGCTCTACCAAAAACCAGTTCTAGTCTGTGGTGCTCTGTTTTAAATATTTTCTGATCAGAGTATCTGGGTGGAAAAGTTCATTGACCTTCTTAGAATTGCATCATTTAAAAATCCGTACTATACAAGTGTAACTATTCCACATAAAATGTTTTTGTCATATTGCTGTAGGCCCTGTGATTTGTACAAAATAAAGGTCAATAGGATGGAATAACCAAACTTGATTCTTTTCCTGTATAAATTCGATTGGTTTAACCTTTACTCTGCAGTAGCTCAAGGGAGTCATTTAAGACAAAGTTCAGTGTCAGACAACATTTAGAAATATCTTATCAGAGTTCACTGATCTCTGCCTGTTTGTCAAGTTTCTTTTTATGTTTTTTTTCTTTTCTTTTTTTTTTAAACAACAGGGTGTGACAGAGTTCGTCTGATTTATGTCAAAGGTTGCGCAGGTTAGTCACCCCGCAAGCCTGCCTGGAGGTTCCTCTTATTGTGCACATATGTGGTTATAAGGGCACAACGGCAGCTGCTACATTAACACTTCAGCACTTCAGGGCAGTGTTATGCAATAAAACTGTTAATTTACAGTGTGTGTCATCAGTACACAAACAGATAACGCAGTGTCTGCTTTTACCTCTGTACAAAAGTCCAGTTAGGTAACAACAAATCCCTACATAAGAGATACAGTAGATGTTGAAAAGTCAATATCCAGACTCTGATATCGGAATGGATTAAAAGAGCTTCAGTCCAATGTAAAAACAAAGGCGATTACAGTAAAATGTGCATGTTATGGTTAACTGTCCAAAGAATTAATTAACGAATTAAGAACACAGTGAGTAGCACATACTCTCTGTATCACATAGTGTCACTGTAAGAGGTGAAGGTAGCTGTGCTAAAGATGAAAACCATCTCTCCAAACGTGACTTGACGTTTCCGAGTCCGTCCCTGAGATTAGTATCTGTTAAGATCCATTATTGTTATTTCTTTGCAAACAAAGTGGCTCAGCAGTGACTACTTTAGCTTCTGTGTTAGAGTTTGACTTCCTTCGAGACGACTGCTCTGTAGATTTCTTCGGTCAAGGGCACATAAGTCTTTTTTTCAGGATCCAGGAAGTATAGAGGATCTTTGATGTGAGCTGGGTTGAATCCTTCCTCCACCAACTTCACTTTCTTCATCTTGAAGGTTCCCGTCATCTCCAGGCAGGGCTGCAAAACACAGTTTGAAAGATGTTTTTGTGTCAAGCTTTAGTGTAGAACAAAAAGCAAAGAAAACCAAAACATAATTAAGATAAACCGCCAATAACAATGCTGTCAATCAGATCAGATATCAGCTACAAACTGCAAAGCAATATTACACAGTTATTATTAGAGGACGGCAACATTAACTCAAAAGAGATAAGAACATGCCGGTGCTTCTATCAGTCAAAAACGGGAAACTGAAGCTATAATTCACACTGACAGATCAAAGTTCACTTAGAAGATTGGGAAAAACATCTTCTGGTCTAACGAGCGTCTTATTCTGCTGCAACAGTCAGATGGTAGGGTCACAATTTTGGTGGAAAGAGCATGTAATCATTGCTCCTTCATGCGTTGGCTCAACAGTTAAGGATAGTTTTGGTGTAATAGAGTGGGGGATATTTTCTTGGCTCACTTTGGGACCCTTAGTATCAACTGAGCATCGTTTAAACACCACAGCCTATGTGAGCATTGTTTCTAATGTCCATCCCTGTATGACCGCAGTGTATGCATCTTCTGATGGCTTCTTCCAGCAGGATAACGCACCATGCCATGAAGCTCATATGATCTCAATCGGTTTCCTGAACGTGACAGTGAGTTCACTGTACTCAGATGGCCTCCACAGTCACCAGATCTCAATTGAGTAGTGTGTTTGAGATGTGGTGGAACGGGAGCAGCAGCTGTGTGATGCTGTCAGGTCAACATGGAGCAAAGTTCCTGACAAATGTTTCACCTTGTTGAATCTATGCCACAATAAATTAAGGCAGTTTTGGGGGTAAAAGGTATATTAGAGTAATTTCCTTGGTACATAAATCCAAATATTTCATAGTTAAAGTAGCTGTAGAACGGTCCTGTACTGCACTTTCTTGGGAACTTTCTTTTTAATCATCTCCAATAATTTTATCTGGAGGGCACATCCTCTACGGTTTTACCAAGTCATGAAAATATGTTGCCAGAGTCAGCATTTCTTGCAGCTGTCCCTAACCCTGAAGGAAGTGTTAGGGTTACATCACTGCACTGCCTTCCTGTTTGGTTCAAAGGAAAAATCTGAAATCCTTAATATTTGTCTAGAAAAAACAACATTGGGACCCAATGACACATCTGATTTCTGATCTGCATTATTGGTAATCTTACACAGTAAAAACTCGGGCTCAGACTCTGATCCACACACCGCTTCAGCCATCTGGATTTCAGACACCAAGCGTTTAGCACGTTTAGCCTTTGAGCATGCACTAATTAAAGGTGGAAAGGATGAACTCCGTGAGTACAGCAGAATCAGACCACAAATTAAAACAATATCTTTAAGCCATAGCGGCCCGTCTGGTCTGGATGTGCATGTATTATTTATTTATATTTATTACCTGAATCCTGATGAATCTGGGTCTCGCGTAAGCTGGGAGGTAGTTGACGACCTGCGTGTACGTGGCCGAGCAGTCGAACTTTTGTCCTTCTTCCAAAGTGAGAGCTGCCATGCCGACTCGCCCTTCATGACCTTGATTGAAAAATGAGAGAAATATGAAATGCAAAGTGCAGACAGCTCTGTAAGGTTTTAATATTTATGACCCGAGTGCGTTTACCTTCAACTTTCACACCGTAAACATTCGCCTCTAATATGCAGTGAACCATTGTGAGAATGTCTGCAACCTCCGATGTGGCGACATTCTCTCCTTTCCACCTGAAACAAAAAACACGAAAAGACTCCAATGAACAATTTCTGCAGCACAGTTTGAACCTGATCTGCAAGTAAACACCTGCACAAAAGAAAAAAAGCCATTTTCACACACACTATTCTAACCAGCTGTTAATTGCATATTTTTATACTTTTAATAGCTGAGAACTAAACCAGACCAAACGGTGACTCAGTCTAGACTCGATCATCTGGGCAGAACCACAAAAACAAAGCGACAGGTCAACACAAAAATGAGTCACAACTTGCCTGAAAGTGTCGCCGACTCGATCTTGAAAGTACACAAAGTTCTCTTTGTCGAACCGAAGCAAATCGCCGGTGTTGAAGTACAGGTCGCCCTTTTTCAGGACGTCTCGAAGCCGCTTCTTCTCCGTCTGCTCCTTGTTACCAGCGTAGCCAACAAAGGGGGACCTCTTTGTTACCCTTCCCACTAAAAGTCCCGTTTCACCTGGTAGAGACATCAGGAAACAAAATAAATCAAAACTCCTTTTTAATTTCACTTCTATCAAACTAAAACTCCTTTAAATTGAACCCGATTTCTCTTTACAGACTCACCTACGGCTGCTTGGATGCACAGACCCTGCGAGTCCCTGACAGGTTCCTCCTTCTCAATGTCAAACTTGATCAAAGTATAGGGGAAGAAAAACTGGAAAAGGAAGAAGGAAAGAAAACCCACCAGTTAAAATTTTTAAAAGTAGTGGAACAGCCAGCATGGCAGCAACTCTGTGAGGACGCACAAACATCAACATGCTTGTTTCAGGATTTGATAAAAAAAATAGGATTTAGGCTTATCCATGTAACTTTTCTAAGTATTGCAAAGTTGGTTCACTTATTACAGGGTTACATCACCACTCTGACTTACACTATAAACCAAATCTGCTCTGGAACAGGTTATGAGATAAAGTCAGATATGTCCTGTGTATGCTGATCTTGCTTCATAGTACAAGGCCTATCTCTATCTGAGGTCCAGGTAAGTGATTGCGCCAAGAAATGAGGGTGATTTTTAACAGATAAAGTTTTAGAATGTAAAGTGCTTAGCCAAGAGAAGTGATTTGAATGATCTGATCATTTAAAAACACTGTACACATAATGGCCTTCATCATTTGTGTGTACAGAGAGTCTGAGACTCTTCTTCATGGGGGACAAACACAGTCAAGTTTTGCTTAAAATATCTGTATGCACTGTTTGTCCAATCAAACGGCCACCACAACTTTAAATGTAGTCGCCCTTTGCCCGTTCATCATTTTGTATCCAAGAATGCATGTGTGGGTGTTTATTTTCAAATTCAACTCACTCCTGTAGCTGTTGATGACATTTTGCTCCAATTTAATTTAAATGTGATCGACCAATGTAAGCTCCAGATATTAACACAGACATTGCACCACACTGTGAAAACATGCGACTTGCTTCCTTTTCCTACCCGGTGCACAAAGTTGACTCGTCCGACTGCGCCGATCTTGGACGTGTAGTTGATGAAGCCGATGTTTCCCTCTGTGGCAGCATACAGCTCTCTAACTTTAATGTCTCCAAAGCGATGAAGAAACTCGGACCAAACGTCCGTTCGGACACCGTTGCCGATTGCAATTCTCACTTTGTGGTTCTTCTCATCGTCTTTCTGCCAAGAGCGGGATGGACACGGAGATATTCCACCATTAGGACGGCGGCTGACTGATGTAGCTGCAGACTGATTAGGTTTCCTCTTACCTTGGGCGTGTTGCAGAGATAGCGCAACGTTTCACCGATGTGCTGCATCACCGTGATGTCATACTTCTTGCAATCATCCCAGAACTGAGAGGCAGAAAACTTTCTCTTCAGGACTATGGTAATACCTGCAAGTCAAATCATATTACACAACCTTTATCTTCCTTAACCGCTTAAGCTCCTGACCCAGGCGTGCAGATGCTTTTGCTCTTGTACTCTTGAGAGGATTAAGAGGATCATTACCTCTCTCGATGGCTCCAGTCATTCCGATCAAGAAGCCGGCGCTGTGATAGAGAGGCAGATTGATATAGAAGATGTCCTCTGCTGTGACTCCACATATCGACTGGAGGAAGGAGGCGGCCCACACCCTCTCATGTGTGACAATGGCTGCTTTAGGCAAACCTTCCCAGGGAAAAGAATAACAGATTGTGCTTTTGAATTAAAGAGGAACAAAGTAGTATGATGCACTTCACTGTGGTTCATTCATTGATCCTGAATCTTCTAATGACTGCACAAAGCAACATTTAATCTTCTCAGCAACAAACAGTCCCAAGTAGATGGTGAATATAATGGACTCTCAGCAGCTATAGATGCTGAATTTTTCATAATGAACTGGTGCAGATAACTCTAAATGGTGAAAACTAAATAATCGATCAGGTGAATGATTCTTCTGTTTTTATCCATGCTGTGCCGAAGCCACATTTTGTTTAAATGGAAACACTGAAAAAAAGGTGTATTGAAGTCGAGGAGAAAATGACTCTACTTCTTCTTAAAGTTATGGTAAATGGACTTGTACCACGCCTTTCGGCATATCTGCATAGGTTATCAGTCTAAGGAGCTACACGTAAAGGATAAAGGTCACTCTGGACTGAGAAAACAGCGCGAGCGAGGAGTGAAGGAGGACATCTATGTCCACTGTGAATGACCATCACGGAACAGCAGGTTTGGCTTGTGAAGCCAACTATTAGCAGCTTACAATTCAGCTTAAAAAAAAAAAACAACAACAAAAAACATACAAAAAACTTAAAGACGTCCAGTTGCCTTCTTTTTTTCAAACTCCTGAGACCACGCCTTTTAACTCAAGTTTAGCACTCAGAGTGCTTCCTGCCACAGATCTCATTCACCCAATCACACACACATTAATACAGTGCTTTTTTCTAACATGCATACTCCACTGAATGCATCAGGAGAAACTTGGGTTCAGACCACCAGCTCCTGGTTGGTAGATGACCCACTCTACTACCTGAGGCACAGCAGGTTTATAGAGTCTATAGAGTGGTGTTCACCTTTACGATAATTGTATCTTTTAAAAGAATGAATATAAGGCAATAAAGGTAACAGAAGTTGCTAAAGAGTGGACTTATACATCCATCAGGTTTTCTGCAGATCCAAGCTTGTTCAGCACATCGTTGTAAAAGACCGTCTTAAGGACTCAACTGGGACTAAATTTTGATTTAAGCCTATTTTCCACCAGCTAAAACTAGTATACCATTTAAAATGACGGTGAATAACAGATGTTCCAGCTTGCATCATGTGCTACTCTTATCTGAAAAAGCTCTGTGGGACATACAGCATTTAATTTAGGCACATCCCTGTAATGCGCCTTGATGGAGCGAAGATCAGCAAGCCTGCATCAGAAAGAACAATTGTGCAGATTTTTTCCCCCTCACCCATTAGTCTGATCAAATTTAATTACCACAATTAAACATGTGTGCAGGCTTCACACAACCAGGACTTAAAGGTTCAGTGTTTATGTTTTCACTTGTGTTAGTGCTATGAAGTAGTGAGAGCATTCACAGTTTGTCTAAATCAGGCATGTGTAAGATGTGTAAGACACACAATCTGTCACTAACACTGGTACTGTGCCAAGACATTCTGCAGTGTGCCAATAAAGGCAGGAAAGAATAAAACTACTGGCTAGTAAACTGTGAAAACAATGCAGAGTGAGGGAAAAAAAATCCTGTAACAAGAAAACCCCAGGGTTCACTTTTTATCAGTTAGGAAGCTGTGAGTGTGTTTGCTTTTTGCCTTTCAGCAAATGTTATTGCCCACAGATGACCACGTTCAATTAACACCCCTCTCCAAGAACAGAAGGTGTGGCTGAGCACAGATCTAGTGTTTGAAGCTTGATGCACCTCATAAGCTTGACTGTTATCATTGCAATCTTATTTTGCGTGCCAGCGTTTGTTTCAGAGCAGTTTGCTGTTGTTACCTGTGGTCCCAGATGTGTAGATGTAGAGAGCGGTGCTCCTGATATGGATGTTGGCCCTGAGGTCCCGGGACAGTGGCTGATCTGAGGCCTTGGAGATCTTGTCAGACAAAGCGGTGATGCCCTGCACACTGCAGCTGTCCGACATGAGGTACACGCTGATACCCCGCTCCCTCAGCGTCGGCAGGACCTCCTCCACAGCATCCTGCAGCTCTACAATTAGACAGTAGCTTTCAGCTCAACACAGCCCGTCATAGCGCTGTGTTGCCAAATGTGGCACATGTGCACCTACACATGTGGGCCTGTATCATGTATCCCTGATCCCACTGGGGTGGGAAGTTCAGCTCTCATGCATGCATTTCTTAGTAAAGGCCTTTTAAGTTCTATAATGAGAACGCAAAGAAACACGTTTGCAAGCTGAGATTGTTCTTCCGATGAAGTTGCTCTTCAGTGTGGAGCATAAAGAGCCCCCTTGTTCTTTAATCATTTCTGCTCATATGTGAAGTATTCGTTTTCCTTTTTGCAAATGTTCATCCGTTCAAAACTGCACTGCCACAGTTGGAACCACCAAAATAGCTTAAACACTGCTTCTCTTCTATGTCTAACCATTATAACCAAACACTGGCGTTCATGTAATTTGTATGAAACGTGCCGGCTCTCTCTTACCCTTTACCCGCCCCTGTTGCTTGTCTCGTGTTTCTATGGTGTATTGATAGTCATGTGCTTTTGTGCTGAGGTGTTTTTTCTTTTATCAAACTGTTCTCCCACTAGGAGCTCAGTCTGAGTGGAGTTTTTTTTTCTCCTCCTCTTACCTCATGTAGTGTATTTTCGTTGTTTTTTTCCTATCAGCCTACCTTCTGACATGTCTGCCCAATGTGATGTTTGTGTAAAGTTGGTCAGAAGGTTCCTTTGTGAGTGCGCATGCGCCATTAGCGTGCTGCCTGCTGTAACCCCTAATTTCCCTCGGGATGAATAAAGTATTCTGATTCTGATTCTGATTAATCAAGATCGTATCCCCTCCATATATGCAGATATAGAATAGCAATTAATCGATCCAGCAAAAATGCACTTCCTGCACTTTTTTTTTAATCTATTTAAGTTTATCCTAACGTCTAACTTTTGGCCGCGACTAAAGCTGATCAATAATAACCTTTAAGCAGAGGTTATTGATTGGGACTGATCTCAAACAAACGTTTAGGTTTATGTCGCAATTTACTCAAAGACCGACTAGCTCAGTTTTTCCTTTGTGGAAGCACTGAGTTTCTAGCTGGAGGTTTTTATAATTAAGCTGGAAGTACAGCATTCATGTGGCAGGTGGTGCAAAGCAATTTATTTTTATTATTATCATCCATGCCTTCTAGTTTAATTTACAGACAAAAAAAAAAAAAAACAGGGAGAGAGTCCCTGACGCAGGTTCACCGTGCCAATAAAACTGCGATGCAGTGCGGAATAAAGCTTACTATAAATATAAGACACGAGGAAAGTGGCAGGACAGATGTGACGGGGTGAATTATATTGTCAAGTAGCCTGCAAAATCTGCACTGAGCAGTATCTGTTTGCATTCATTTATAGAATTCATATAAACTGTTGTTTATAAACTCTTTATTTTAACATCTTTGATGCGTAAAAGGGTTTAATTTAGGATTTTTATTCCCTGTTGGGTAAAACGCTGGAGACCCACGTTTCTCTTCTGCAATGAATTGCGTGGTCAAAATCATTTTACAAGAAGAATTAATAATATAATATCTGAGGATACTTTCCGTACTTGCACAAAAGCCGAGCATGAAGAGTTATCTCTCACTTGCTGTCGAACTTTGAACTTCGCAGTCCTGTGGGAGACGCGTCAAATAACGAGAGCCTCCTCTGGTCCGACGCAATAATTTATTTCTCGCTGTATCTCACCTGAGGAGGCGATGATCACTTTGGCCCCGCAGCAGGAGAAGCAGTGCAACAGGGACTTGGATCTGATGTTGAAGTTGAGCAGGGCAGCCGGGCAGCCCAGCTTCGCCAAACCGAGCCAAGTCCAAATGAAGCTGGGCTCGTTCGCAAGGAACAGGGCCACCGTGTCCCCCTCCTTCAGCCGGGCTTCAGCCTGCAGGGCTCGGGCCACCTTGTTGCTCTGTTTGTCCACTTCGCCATAAGTGTACGAGCGACCTTCGAAGTGTACAAAGATCCTTTTGGGGTGCCTCTTCGCTGCATCCAAGAAGCAGTCCAATATGCTGTAAAAGGGCTTGATTTTCTTGTATTTGGTTAGTCTGATGCCACATTTAATGCTCTTTAGGATGTACGCGAAATCTTCGCCAAAGTAGGGACAAAACGCGCTGATGTAAAAGAAACAGAGAAGTGCCAGTCCGGCCAAGACGCTGAAGCAGATGTACATTTTGCAGAGCGCTGAAAGAATAAGTGGGGAGAGGCAGAGGAGGCGCACACTGTGCTGCTCAGTCAAATTTGTGACAAAGTTCACCGTCTCGACCCGGGGCGGTGCTCGGATCTGCCCCGCTGACCCCTCCTTCATTTCGGGGAATATTTTTCAGTTGCTAAATCGAGAATTTCCACTTCCACTTACAACCTAAATGTTATGTTGCATTTTCCCCCGATGTCATGAAAACGCCTTCTAGCGTGGTAAATAGTGGGAAAAGCGAGCAAACAAATCAGTTTGGCACTTTATTTTGAAGGGAGACTGAATGGATTGTGTTTCAGTACATCGGAATGATTTATGCGAATAATTTCCTCGTAATTATTTCTAAACACAAACAAGTGGGAGAAGACTGAAATCCACCCACGCATATTAACAAAAACAGTCATAAACGACGGACAGCGAGTCCGTAAATGGCAACCTTTATCATAAATCCGCAATCTGAGCGGTGGTGGGCGTGCGCCAGTGCGCCTTCTGTATTCGTCTGCTGATTTATGGGGAGGAGCTCCTCTGCGAGTTGCACAAACGCTCGCTTTTTACTCTCTGGGGGAGAAATAACACAAACATCTCGCCGCACCCTGCTACCAAGTCTGCGCTTTCGGGAAAGATTTGTGATTTTAGTGTCAGATATTACCACTGTCCTGCAGATTTGAGCGGTGTGTGAAATTGCTAAGGCTGTTTCAAAGTGTGAAACAGGGTAGTAAACAATGCTTGTTTCCAGTAACAGGCTTGTTTTTCCCAGTAAATCTCTATAATCTGTACTTAAAAAATAGAGAAAAGCAGCAACTCATTCAGTGAAAATAGGTCAGGCTTAAAGGGAACAAAATCTAACTTCACTTGATGTCTTTATAGTGTTTGAAACTAGAGACCGACACCAGAAATCAGAGGTGTGGACTCGAGTCACGTGACTTGGACTCGAGTCATTAATGTTATGACTTTAGATTTGACTTGAAAAAAATGTTCTAAGACTTGGACTTTTACACCAATGACCGGGGACTTGAATTGGACTTGAACCGGTTTGAAAAGACTTGATATTTCTCCCCAAATCTAAAATTTAACACGCATATTATATAGAAAGTGTGCACCATTAATTCAATTCATTCATTCATTCATTTATTCAAACCACACTCCGTACGTATGTGTGCGGGAGCTGTAGCAAGCCAATCAAATTAACCAGATTTTTTTTAAGAAAAAAAAAACGCTCAAAAATGCTGCAAGGAGTTATTTTTTTCAAGTACATAAACTATGAAGTAGTCAACAAAAAATGAAATGCAATATGCAAAACATGTAATCACAGACAGAGATGGAACAACTTCCAACTTTGTCCGACAGTTGAAGCTACGTTGATGATACTGTTTGGTTTGAATGTGTATAATATTTTTGTCATGCTATTTTAAAGCCGGTCCTACAAGCGCATCCAAGAATAACATGCAGCTTATCTCAGAATTGTTGGTGAAAATTATTCTTGGAGCCAAGTGTAATTGAGCTGCATTTTATAGAGGTGCAATTTCACAATTTGTGTATATTTTCTAAGATCACTATTCCGTCATGTGTTGAGAAAAACAGAGATTTAAAAATCACATGGTCTAATATTTACATTTAGCATAACTGCAACATTTTATTTATTTATTTATTTTTTTAAAGACTTGAAAGGACTTGAAATTCAAAGTTTCAGACTTGTGACTTTACTCGGACTTTTACACCAGTGACTTGAGACTTGACTCTGACTTGCCTGACATTACTTGAGACTTAACTTGTGACTTGAGGGTAAAGACTTGAGACTTACTTGAGATTTGCAAGACAATGACTTGGTCCCACCTCTGCCAGAAATCCACCAGGAAAGCTTAATTTACTCATAAAATCAGACTTCTGTTAGCAACCAGAGGAGCCACCCCCTGTTGGCTATTATAAAGAATGCAGCTTTAAGGCCTTAACTTTTCAGATCTGAAGCTTCTCCATAACCAGCAATACTAGTTTGCCTGTTTGAACAGTAGTCATGGCTACTATTCATTGTGGTCAGCTTAGGTGATGTGTTTGGAAACAACAGGTATTACCAGCTGGTCTATTCAGTTACTTTCTATTTAATTCGTTTAATGTCATGTGTTGTGAAGACCCATATTTTAGCACATCCTAGCACACTCACTCACTTCACCAGATGCACCTTGTTTAGTTCTCTCACCTTTGATTGGGTGTAGTGCTTGTCCTTAATTGCACTCACCTGTCACATGTTATATAAGGACGGCATTTACTTTTGGCTCACTCTTTCTTCACTCCCACACGGGGTGGCAGCAGCGGTGAGGTTCTGTTTGGGTTTTTGATTTTATATATTGTTTAAGGTAATGAGTAACTTAAATCTCTATTTTCTTTCAGCATTGGCAGTAGTGATGGGCAGATGAAGCCCCATGAAGCACTGAAGCTTTTCATCCAATTGGTTCACCCCAACGCGAAGCTTCATGAAGCTTCATTTGCTCTAGCAGGACACCTACTGGACGTAAAAATAATAGCTGGCATGAATTTGAAGAGTGTGGCATTTTGCACACAGCCTGTAAATGTCAACAACAAAAGGAGTGTGTAAAACACCTATAGTGTAGTGATGGCAGTATACTGTGTATATTTATGCTGGCAGTATGGAAAATGATTATTTGCGGCAAAGTTCGAACCGCTTCATGAACCAGTCACGTGGTACAGCCGGGCAGCGAGGCTTCGGACGTCATCATTTTCAGCTCCTCCCATAAATGAAGCAAGCCTCGATACGCGCTTCGCGGAAACGCCCCCTCCATTACTCGACACACGCTCCGAAGCCTCGATACAGAACGTCCCATCACTAATTGGCAGTCAATGCGTATCTTTCCTTCTTTCCTTTATTGATTTGAGAATAAAAGGAGAACTCTGTGAATGATTAGATGACTGCTTATTCTCATTCTAATCAGATGAGCCCATGATGCTGATTACTTAAACCCTGAGCCTTCCTTCATAACATCATGCAAAACAAAAATAAATAAATAACTAGTGACGTGGCCCATGTCATCCTGTCAGAAGTCACACAGATCCACACAACATTCTGCTCAGTGACGTCGCAAACTGTGCGCCAGTGCTGCTGACTACAAATGTTGATGTAGAAATAAAACACGTTTGCAAGATTATTCAGCCCCACACCCCCAGTCAGCCAGATCATCACATCAAATAAATATTGTTTGAAGTGACAACGAAAAAAATCCAGAAAATAAAATTGATATGATTGTTTTCTGAGGTTCAGGCCAGTAATGATGAAAGTGTATTATCAAATCCCAAGAAGGACCCCAAGCTCACAAAAGAAACCAACTTTTCTGATCCTCCAGCTCCAGCTGTTCCTGCTGAACTTGTGATTATTATTTCAGCACAGGGTGGCAGTCACACCACAGAGTAACATCAGGCACAGTCCTTTCCACTCTGACAGAGACGTGCCCAGGCAACAGTGCAAACTTTGCACCAGTGCCGCTCATTAGAATTGTTGATGTGACAGTGAAACACGTTTGCCTCATGTTTCAGCCTGTAAGTAAATAACTTTGACACAGTACAGCTTCTGCATCACCCCCTGCTGAAAGCTCATGCTTCACTGAGGTTCAGACCAGAGAAAATGTGATTATAATACCTAATCTGGAGAAGGACCCCTGACCCACAAAGGAAGCACTCTCTGTTATGGTTTCAGCTCCTTGTCCTCCTGTTGAACTCACAGAGCAGCCAACAACCATCTTACGCTTACTTATCCCCAGCTTAGATGAGTTCACCAAGGCCACCACAGTACAAGGCATTGCTGTGGTTTGATCTTTACTCCTCTTGAACCAGTTATCATTAATACAGATGAGAGTAGAACGAAGAAGAAAGCAAAGGGAAACTCCTCAAAACTCTGTCTATAAGAAAAAAAAATTGATTCTTAAGATCAGTTAAATTTGTACCATAACAAAGATTTTAAAACAAAATAGTCAATTACAAATAAAGATTAGTAAGTAACTGTCACGGTCGGGATGGTCGGTGTGTTTGCGGAGTGGACCCAGAGCAGACAAGGGAGAGAGAAAACTAAGGTATAACAAAAAGGGAGCCATTTATTTGGCTGATAGGGAAAAAACACAAAACAAAGGCAAGGTGAACTGGGGCAAAACTAAACTAGAAACTAAACTGGAAACAGCTAAGACTAACTATGAGAACTATGACATAAGAACATGAGCAGGAACATGAAAAAAACAAGATTTGAGGCAGAGAAGACAAAGGCGTGAACATGAACATGGAGCAATGCAGACAATCTGACACTAAACAGAGGGAGACAGAGGACTTAAATACACAGAAGGGTAATGAGGGAAGTGGAAACACCTCGAGAAACACAGCTGACACAAATGAACGTGACGCCACAGGGGAAGCAAAATTAAACACGGTGAACATAAATAAAATCTAAATAAAAACAGGAAACATGGAGAGACAAGAGACAGAGAGAGGGAACGAGAGAGGCAGAGGGACAGAGGAGAGAGACACAAGGGGAACCTACATAGACGAGGAGATAATACGTGATAAACAGAAAACAAGGAGACATGGACGATAACATAAACCAGACTAAACTTCAACTAAGATGAACTAATAATAACCCCAGGACTCAACATTAACTCATAAGTAATCAAAAAATACAAAATAACTCAAAATGCTGGGTCACAGACTCAGCCCCCTGACAGTGACAGTATAGAAATAGAAAGCTTTCTGAAAGATCACAAGTTGTGCAAGAAGATCAGCATTTTCTTTAGGACAACTCGTCATCTAATAGGATTTTAAATCCTCTCCAACCGGTCATGGCAGATGGCTGCCCCTCCCTGATCCTGGCTCTTCTGGAGGTTTCTTCCTGTTGTAACAGGGTGTTCCCCTTCCTGCTGTTGCCAAGTGCTTGCACATAGGGGATCACCTGACTGCTGGGGTTTTCTCCCCCTCGTTCTAGTGTCCTTACCAAAAAATATAAAGTTGCTTGAGCTAACTGATACTGTGATTTGGCTTTATATTATAAGATAACTGAAATGTAATGGAATTAAACATCCTAACAACTTCTGAAATCATTTCCAGAAAAAAAATGGATAATTTGGCAAAAGTTATAGTTTAAAAAAAGTCCAAATATGAATTCTACAAACAAAAAAACAAACAAACAAATCTTTCTACACGCATTTCAGCTATTGTGTGTTTTTGCAACCTGGACACATTTGTTGTGGAAAGGAGGTCACTAAAGAAACTGTTATCTATCACAGATAATCCTGATTACCTTCTGCACCACTTACTGGACAGTTAGTGCAGGACTTTCTCCAACAGACCGGCTCAGCTTCGCTGTCACACACACAGGTTGAGGAAATCTTTCACAGCTTGTGCATTAACTCTCTACATTGTGACACTTAACAGAGAAATCTGTTCTTTCACATTAACTTTATAAATATATATTGTATATTCAGGCTGGAGCCTATCCCACCTCTCATCATTCTATAACATGGCTAAGACATAAGGACACAACCTTACATACCTATGGCCAATTTATAATCACCAGTAGAGCTAAAATCCATGTTTTGGTGGGGGTTGGGGGTGTTCGGCATTGGCTGCTTTTTATAAGGATATAAGGATATTGTGTGCTCACAGTCAGCTTTCTTAGAGTTTGGGAAGTTCATTGATCCATTTCTTAACCTGTGAAAATGTCTCCCGCATTCGCCTCCAGCTTTGGCTCTCAGATCTAAGATAATTATTTTTATGCTTTTGTCATGTCTACATTTCTGTGTGAGTGTACTATGGATGCATGGTTGTAATTATGCATCGTGTGAGTGAGTGTAAGTGCATATTTAAAAAATGGAATATTAAAATGACGTCAGCTCCTCCTGTAGCTCCAAACAATGAAGTAACTTATTTGGATCAAATAAATAAAAAATTAAAAATAATCTTTATCCAATAAAAAATTTGTGTGGAGATTTTAAAGTATTCACCTGGAAAAACTAGAGATCCGCCACCCCCCCTTCCCCCTCCACAAAAATATAGCGCAAGAGAGAGGCAAAGCACAACAGCACATCCGTCGGCACTTCTCATTTAATTATAAAATGTGATCAGATCGCTAATATTTTTTAAAAAAAGAAAGAAAAGACAGATTTGATATAAACATGTTCAAATGCCATGGTTACGTTTCTTCAAGGAGTTGAGAGTTATTACCAGCAGCAAACCAACTCTTGAGTAACCTGACATTTAACTGATGGGTGGCATCAGAAAGGAATTAATAATATAATGAATTTAAAGTGTTATACATTTTAATGCATTTCCTGGGTGTCTTACAGCTTATCTGATATGTGAGATGGAAAAAGGAGATGCTTTAAATCCTGACACTCAAATTTGAGCCAGATTCAGAACAATTGTGGTTTAATGCTGCCTAAAATGTGCGTGCATCCCTGTAAAATGCTGCACTACAGTTTGCTGTATGTTGACAAAATATCTTTCTGTCCATGTTCTCGAGGGCCGTGGTAATCCATCGACAGCAAGTCACTGGACAAAAGTGATGGATGGACTTGTGGACAGTGGCAGAAATAGCATAATATATTATACCACTGAAAGAAACATTTTTTATTCCCCCATTTATGATTCCCTTTTTAACATCAGTGACCCTGTGGTTAATGAGCTTGCTCTCCCCTGCCTGAGCTCCATGGCTTTAATCCAGGCCTCCTGAACACTACGAATCACTCAACCAGAGGGTGAAAAAAGAGCACCTACGCTGGGAGCTGGTGTGAGCTTCTGGGACATAAGACTAGATAAAGTTATTCAGGGTATACATTCTGCATGAAACCAGCTGTATGAGCTGAATTACGCCACTGAATAAATCCACTTACAAAAGCATAAACTTTTGGTGTGGAGGTTTTAAATGAATATTAAAGAGAGCAGAATGTGTGACAGAAAGATATGTTTGCTCCCACACTGCCAAAAGCCTACACGGACCAGAATGCAATGCAGGAAGGAGGTGTACAGCAATCCATTTAATAAACTAGTGAACCCATCACCACACTCACAGATTGGTACATCAAACTCAAACATGGGGGGTGTGCATGAAAGAACAAAAAATAAATTTATGCTTTACACCTTGTCATTAAAATGTGTAACCAGAAGTGACACAACAAATGATTCGCTTGTGTGTGAAAAGGTGGATTTTTTTCTTCAAAAGTAAAATCACTTTATATTTTGACGTCTCCTGCTATAATTGAATCAAATACATCTGGCGTGAGTGGAGTATAGTTCTTCTCTTTTTCATTCAGAAAGTAGAGTGGGTCTGTTATTTCATTTGGGTTGAAGCCCTGCTCCACTACTTTCGTCTTTATTAGCTTGAACGTGCCTGTAATGTCCAGTGACCTCTGTAATAAATCACAGTACAACCAATCATTAGTGGGCTAAATAAATCACTATGGCAACAAAGAGGCTTACCCACAAATGCATTTGTAAAAGTGTAAAATAACTGCAGTAAACATACTTGAATCCTCAGAAAGCGTGGCCTGGCGTAGGACGGCAGGAAGTCCTCGACATGTTTAAAAACAGCCGTGGAGTCAAACTTCAGTCCATCTCTCAAAGTAACAGCAGCCATCCCGGCTCTTCCCTCCTGGCCTGGAGACAAAAGTTAAACAGTCACAAAACAGGAGTTAACTGAAGTTCAGTATTGCTAATCTCACGATAGTGTGTCAAAAAAATCTCAGGAAGCTGGACAAGTGGAGGACAAAAGAAAAGGACAGGGCTAAGAAACCTACAGCAGATGAACAACATCTGAAAGTTATGTCCTTAAGAAATAGGAAAGTTGATCCATCTACTGTTCATAGAAGCCTCATCATAAATCTCAATAGAAGAGTGGCTGTCAAGAAGCCATTCAAAGGATGTGAAACAGGGAGAAAAGGCTAAGGTATGCCACATTATACAAGAACTAGACTAAAAATCGGTGGTGACAGGTGTTATGGAGGGATGAATCTACATATGAAATTTCTGGTTCATGCCATCATGAACATATACGAAGGAGGTGAGGAGAGAAGCACAACATTGAGTGTTTACAGACACAATGGAGGCTGGTTTGGGGCTGCATTTCAGCCATTGTTTGGAAATTGATGGAATTATGAATGCAGAATAGTATGGTCTGATTTTAATCCACCATGCAGAAGTATTTGGAAAGCATTTGATTGACAAGAGCTTCATTTTTCTGCCTCACAATGACCCCAAACACACTGCCAATGTAGTAAAAACAAGTTGGATAGAAAAACATACAATGGATCACTATCAGTCATGAATTTGTATCCTCAGATCTTGGACTACAAAATTATTGAAGTAGTGCGGGATCATCTGGATGGAGCACAGAGCAACAAGCAGCAAACATTGCCCCCCCCCCCCCCCCCCCCATATTTTGTACGGCTATATATAAAGATTCAAAGTTTGGTGAGGTTTGGTAATGCCATCTTAGAGCTCCTTTTTGTTTTAAAAAGAATTCATTTTTATGCATAGCGAAGAAAAAATGCTGGATATCATTGTTAAACAATTTGATCATTGATTCAGTAGCATGTGTTTCTTGGTTTTGGCACAAGCGCAGCAACAAAGCAACATGTACCTGGCACTTTGACTCCGTAAACATTGGCTTCTTTAATGCAGTCAGCCAGCGCGAGGATGTCGGCCACCTCAGCTGTAGCTACGTTCTCTCCTTTCCATCTGTTGGTAATTTTTGTATTTTTTCAGTGCTCTGTGTGAGCTCACGTTTTTAAGCATTATTTCAAAACATGTGCTCACCTGAATGTGTCGCCAACACGATCGTGGAAGTACATGAAATTATCCTCATCGATGCGCAGCAGGTCGCCAGTGTTGAAGTACAGATCACCTTTCTTGAAGACGTTGTGCAGCTTCTTTTTCTCAGTTTGCTTCATGTCTCTCACATAACCAATGAATGGAGCTTTGGCTGTTATTTTAGTCACCAGAAGTCCAGGTTCACCTGATCAAAGTACAGGAGAAGTCATATTTGGGGTTGTTATATTTAAAGTCAATATTAATGAGATTTAAATAAATACTTATTTTTAAAGATGCATGGGTGAGAACTTTAGAAATATAAATAAAAGGACAGGAAACAAAGAATCTTTGGTTTTGTAAGCATCCTGCAAGTAACACACCTCTCTGAACCTCCATGCAAAAACCAGAAGAATCCCTCAAAGGTTCTTCTTTGTCTATGTCATATTTGATCACAGCATATGGAAAAAACATCTGTAAGTTTAAAAAAAAAAAAAGCTAAAACACTGCTTCATGAGTGACAGGTTTTACTTCTTAATGTGAGCTGAAACATGGACTTTTACCTTGTGCAGGAAGGTGTGTCGCCCAAGAGCTCCCATCTTGCTGCTATAATTCAACAGAGCAAAGTTTCCCTCAGTTGCTCCGTAAAATTCTCTGATTTGAATTTCCCCAAATCGTCTCACAAAGTCCCTCCAAACATCTGCTCTGATCCCGTTGCCTACTGCAAGTCTGACTTTGTGGTTTTTATCACTGAGTTTCTGTTTGAAGAGAAAAGAAGAGCATGCGTTTGTTAGTTTTTTAAAGCTTTCTGTGTGAGACAGTAGTATTAATGTTGGTGCTGTGTTGGCACAAACCTGTGGAGTGTTGCAGAGATAACGCATAATTTCACCTATGTACTGTATGACGGTGACATTATATTTTCTGCAGTCGTCCCAGAACTGGGAAGCAGAAAACTTACTCCTCAGAACAACAGGAATACCTGCACACAACAATAGATGACAACAGCACACTTTAAAGAGTAGCAGTGGAAGTAGTCAAAATCTTGGGTTTTTCAACAAATATGTAACATATAGTTACATATATGTAACTATGGTTTTTATATTACATTGGTTAAAAAAATAAATAAAATAAAGTCATACACCAATCATATATCTAAAAAACACAATATTATATATCCAAAGAGTTCATACCCCTCTCAATGGCCCCAGTGAAGACAAGGAAGCCGGTGCTGTGATAAAGAGGGAGGGTATCATAAATCACATCTTTGGAGTTCACTCCTGATGAAGGCAGAAGTAAAGACATGGTCCACACTCTGCCTTGAGTGATCAAAGCTGCTTTAGGGAGACCTGTTAAAGACAAGCCAGAGGCTCAGGTGGCGAATCTTCTGTTTCTTTCACTGATGCATCGTGAATCTCAGTAAGTAGTTTACCTGTTGTCCCTGAGGTGTATATGTAGGCTGCTGGACTCTGCATGGTTAAATGGGACCTTAACTCCTTGGGTATAGGCTCAGAGGAAGCCTGATTCATTTTATCAATGAAGCTTTTCACACCTGTAACTTCACATCTGTCAGCTAAGATGAAAACATTGATCTGCTGTTCGTGAAGATGGGGCAGCACCTCCTTCACTGCATCCAGCAAGTCTAGAAAATTGTTTCATACAATTGATGAACTCCAGGCCTGTCAGATTATTTATTTATGTATTTATCTGGTTATTGAATGTTGAGTAAATGAGCTCTCTACTGTCTCCATTGCTTGGAAAAGCAGACAGAAATGCAGGTACTACCTTCAGCTGCTACCAGAGTTGTGGCTCCGCTGCAGTTGAGGCAGTGTAGCAGAGACTTGGATCTGATGTTGGAGTTGAGCAAAGCTCCAGCACATCCAATCTTCACCAAACCCAACCAGAGCCACAGGAACATCGGCTGGTTCCCCAGGAACAGCGCCACCGTGTCTCCTTCTTTTACGCATCCAGCCTGCAGAAACGCTCTCGCAACTTTGTTGCTCAGGACGTCTGCGTCCCGGTAGGTGAACGTTTCATCTTTAAAATAAACGAAAGGCTTGTGCGGCTGCGTCTTCACCAGCTCTAAAAAGCGGTCCAGGATTGAGTAATTAGTCTGCACGCACTTTTCGATGAACCGCCTTACTTTTATTTTAGTGAGCACGAATTGGACATCCTGGAGGAAGGAAGAATGGCGGAGTAAAACGCCACATGCAATCAAAGCCGCACACACTGTCCAGACCAACATGTTTGTCTCACAGCTGTCCTGCTGAAGACAAAGCAGAGGTATAAAAAGGCATGTGGAGCAGGAGGAGCAGCACTGAGAAATTCCAAAGGTTGAAAAGCATTTTGTATTGCTAGTGAACAACCAGATGAGCTGCATCAATGATTTACAGTATAACATACTGCTTTCACGTGTTTTAGGCCTTTCACTGGCTTTATACCGAGTGACCACTTTAGATTGTGCTAGTGGACCAAAATGAAGCCCAAACAGACGGTGAGAGGGTAGCACCTGATGACCTGAACGTGAAGACAGGCTGGAGATTGTCGGATCTCAGCTAAGCTTTTGCTGGGCTGTGTTCGCTCACACAGAAGGGCAGGTGCAAGTTAACCTTTAACTTGCAGTTTTGCCAAGAGCCACTGGTGAGTCTGTTGGGGCACAAGGCAAAAATTCAGAGGAACCCTTTAACTAGCACCAAATACTCTGACTATCAACAATAACTGTCTAGAAGGAAAGTGAAACCCTTTTCTGTGTCCGCTGCATCAGCCAGCAACATCGGGGAATTAGGCAGTCAAGGCCCCGATGTTTCTGACCTCACTGTTTATAATGAGATTACTAAGAAGACTCCTCATACCGAGACGTTTGTGCATACAAAGAGGAGTATGCACAGAGAGCCTACTCCTGGCTCTGAATGTGAGAAGCTGCAGGAAATCTGGTCGAGGCCTCTGTTTTATGACTTGAGGCAGCGCCAACAGGACAGCAGCTTTGACAGTCCCTCCTAACAGCAAAACATTCTAAACGTTATGATCCCCAGTTTATGTTTTTCCCAGTGGTCCTAAGTTTCAACTGTATAAATTCCAATTAACATGTATCTGTTGTGGAAATATTAGTAATAGTAACAAGAAGTTGTGTGCCAGAAAAGCCAGACAGCTGTTAATTATTGAGCTTCAAAGATGTCAGAGAGGATTTCGTAACCTGCTGCTGGCTGGAGTTTACATATTTACAAAGTATGTATAGAGGAGGTTCCTGATTAACTCTAGTGAATATGTATGTTTCTTACTGCTTTATTGCCTTGTGTAAACAAACGCAGGCTAAATTCCATATCAGGAGTAACACTTCAAAAGCTAAATTCAGTGCAGTTTTGGACCTCTCAGTCAGTTTTGAGTAAATCTGCTTCTGTCTAAAAGCTTTTAAGTGGTCTATTACTTTAGCAGTATAGTTTATTACTGTGTGTATGTGTGTGTATGTGTATGGTCAGATTTATAGTGTCACGGCTGCCGAGGCGAGCCGTGTGGTGTTGGGGGAAAGGAGGACCCAAAATGCAGGCAATGACTGATGATTCGAGTGACATTTATTTACAAGGTGGTGTAATGGCAAACAGGCAGTGAGGGATGACAAGTAACTAAAGAAACCTAAACTGGGAAAACTAAATAACAAACCTGAGAACACACGAAACGAGGTGCGGGGCAGAGAGGCGCAGCGAGAGGAACGAAACACCGTGGAACACAGACGAACCGGCAGCAGGCAGGAGAACACACAGGGCTTAAATACACACAGCAGTAATCAGGGGATGAGAAACAGGAGGGCAACACACCTGGGAGAAGTCGGAGCTGGCGAGACAGGGGAAACGTAAACTGAACACACTCACATGAGACGGGGACCTTCAGAATAAAACAGGAAACTCAGACACAGAGAACCAGATAAGACACTGAACTAAACAGACAGATTCACAAACAGACAGTGTGACACCATAGACAGACAGAACACAGACGTGGGACCAGGGCAAGCACAGAACAGAAACCTAACAAATGGCAAATCATAACAGAATACATACTCAGAATAAACAAAAGCATAAAGAGACACAAAACACTGAGTCGGCAGACTCAGGACCATGACATATAGATGTTCAAACAAATCTTTAAACATGCATCAAAAGATTTGTTACTCTTGAGATGACTCACCCTCGAGTCAAAATTCACAAGTTCCAAACAACTTTGCACCTGTTTCAATATCTCTGCAGCAAAAAAAAGAAGAAGAAGAAAAATCAGATACAAAACAAAACAGTTTATATGTTGGGTTTATGTTATCCACAATTTATTGGAAGCTTAACTTCTGTTCACAACTTGCTGCTGTTGCCCAGGGATTACAGACGATCTCTATGGATATAGATATGGATATGGAGGGTGTGTGTATGAAATCACAGCTTTAATAAAATTATTATGAAGGCAAAGATCATTTAAAACACCTTGTCATTAAAATGTGCAGCCAGAAGTGCAACGCTGTCATCTCAATAATTTGCATCCCGGCTCTTCCCTCCTGACCTGAAGACAAAAGTTAAACAATGACAAAACATGTGAAACATGACAAACACACTACAGGACAAAGCATGATGTCATGGGCTGGGTTTTTTGACCTAGCTTTTTAAATTTCATGTCCCTTTTGTATTATGATTACAGAAATGACGGAGCCAACTAATGTGTCAGAGTTGCGCAGTTTTCTGGGCATGGTGAATCAAGTGGGCAAGTTCATCCCCCATTTAGCTGAAAAAGACAAAGCCCTGCGAGATCTTCTTTCCACAAAGAATGCATGGTACTGGGGGAACTGACCAAGCGAGAGCTTTCAAAACATTAAGAGATGCCCTGACCTCACCCCCAGTGCTCGCAATGTATGACCCCAACAGAGACATTAAAGTATCAGCAGATGGTTCATCCTATGGTCTCGCAGGTGTTCTTTTGCAGCTGTGGGAAGAAGGATGGCGACCAGTGGCGTATGCATCGAGGTCCCTTTCTCCTACTGAACCACGATAGGCACAAGTAGAAAAAGAGGCACTGGCGTCTAGTCTACATGGGCGTTTGAGCGATTTCGTGATTTCCTGATTGGTAAACATTTTTGTCTCGAAACGGACCACAAACCTCTCGTTTCCTTACTGGGAGGACAAGCTCTGGATCTCTTGCCACCCAGGATCTAGCGATTCAGAATGAGACTCATGCGTTACTCGTACAATGTGCAGTACGCCCCAGGGAAATCGCTCTGGACAGCAGATACTTTGTCCCGCTCGCCTCTGAAAAAAACAGTGAACATGTCAGACAAAGAGCTAATGGAAAGCACAGACATACAGGGAGAGCAGAATTATTAGGCAAGTTGTATTTTTGAGGAATAATTTTATTATTGAACAACAACCATGTTCTCAATGAACCCAAAAAACTCATTAATATCAAAGCTGAATGTTTTTGGAAGTAGTTTTTAGTTTGTTTTTAGTTTTAGCTATTTTAGGGGGATATCTGTGTGTGCAGGTGACTATTACTGTGCAGAATTATTAGGCAACTTAACAAAAAACAAATATATACCCATTTCAATTATTTATTTTTACCAGTGAAACCAATATAACATCTCCACATTCACAAATATACATTTCTGACATTCAAAAACAAATCAGCGACCAATATAGCCACCTTTCTTTGCAAGGACACTCAAAAGCCTGCCATCCATGGATTCTGTCAGTGTTTTGATCTGTTCACCATCAACATTGCGTGCAGCAGCAACCACAGCCTCCCAGACACTGTTCAGAGAGGTGTACTGTTTTCCCTCCTTGTAAATCTCACATTTGATGATGGACCACAGGTTCTCAATGGGGTTCAGATCAGGTGAACAAGGTGGCCATGTCATTAGTTTTTCTTCTTTTATACCCTTTCTTGCCAGCCACGCTGTGGAGTACTTGGACGCGTGTGATGGAGCATTGTCCTGCATGAAAATCATGTTTTTCTTGAAGGATGCAGACTTCTTCCTGTACCACTGCTTGAAGAAGGTGTCTTCCAGAAACTGGCAGTAGGACTGGGAGTTGAGCTTGACTCCATCCTCAACCCGAAAAGGCCCCACAAGCTCATCTTTGATGATACCAGCCCAAACCAGTACTCCACCTCCACCTTGCTGGCGTCTGAGTCGGACTGGAGCTCTCTGCCCTTTACCAATCCAGCCACGGGCCCATCCATCTGGCCCATCAAGACTCACTCTCATTTCATCAGTCCATAAAACCTTAGAAAAACCAGTCTTGAGATATTTCTTGGCCCAGTCTTGACGTTTCAGCTTGTGTGTCTTGTTCAGTGGTGGTCGTCTTTCAGCCTTTCTTACCTTGGCCATGTCTCTGAGTATTGCACACCTTGTGCTTTTGGGCACTCCAGTGATGTTGCAGCTCTGAAATATGGCCAAACTGGTGGCAAGTGGCATCTTGGCAGCTGCACGCTTGACTTTTCTCAGTTCATGGGCAGTTATTTTGCGCCTTGGTTTTTCCACACGCTTCTTGCGACCCTGTTGACTATTTTGAATGAAACGCTTGATTGTTCGATGATCACGCTTCAGAAGCTTTGCAATTTTGAGACTGCTTCATCCCTCTGCAAGATATCTCACTATTTTTGACTTTTCTGAGCCTGTCAAGTCCTTCTTTTGACCCATTTTACCAAAGGAAAGGATGTTGCCTAATAATTATGCACACCTGATATAGGGTGTTGATGTCATTAGACCACACCCCTTCTCATTACAGAGATGCACATCACCTAATATACTTAATTGGTAGTAGGCTTTCGAGCCTATACAGCTTGGAGTAAGACAACATGCATGAAGAGGATGATGTGGACAAAATACTCATTTGCCTAATAATTCTGCACTCCCTGTATAAGTGGACAGTATTGTAACAAACATGCCTGTCAGTTCCTCATATATGCAAACACTGAAGGAACAACTGAAAAGCGACAGTGTTTGTGCTCGCGTCATGGACATGTGCACCCAAGGCTGGCCAGAACATGCAAAACAAGAGCCTTTACTGAGAAATTACTGGCCTGACCGAGCCACGCTCACAAGACGGCCTTTTGCTAAAAGATACACGGCTTGTCATTCCTTCAGCGATGAGAAACAAGGTGCTGGAAAAACTACACGAAGGACATCAAGGTGTTGTAAAATGTAAAGCTTGTGCACGCCAAACAGTGTGGTGGCCCGGGCTGAGTCAAGAAATCTCTGAGATGGTGCTCAGAAGCAGAACGTGCTGTACAGACTGTAAAAAATCTTCTGAAAAAAGCAGCTGATCCTTATCTAGCTCTTCTTGCCTATAGAGCTACACCACTCCAGGCCGGATACAGCTGACTGAGCTTTTAATGGGCAGACGTCTGCGAACCACACGGCCAACACTTCCATCGCAGCTGGAGCGTACACTGCCGGACGGCGCACTGCTTGCTCAAAAGGAAAGGGAGAAGAGGATGATGGACATGGCAATGTCTAACAGGCGCCACCGTGCAAAACCTTTATGCAGCCTGTCCCCTGGAGAGCAAGTTTGGGTGCCGATGTCAAAACTCCAGGCACTGTTATCTAAAATCACTCTATACCACGATCATACACAGTGGAGTTACCACAAGGGACTGTGAGGCGTAATCACATGCATTTGATTCCTTTAAGTTCACCAGTGCACGAACCTGCTAATGTGCCTGTGTTGCAGAAACCACAAACACCCAGTGTAATCCCTGCTACACCTGTTAACGCTGATGTTGTCTGAACCAAGTCAGGGAGGGCAATAGTTAAAGCTAAAAAGTTAGATCTATAAGAGAAAAAAAAAGGTTGTTGTTATATAACTGTGTTACAATGGTTTTGTAGAGCAGAGTAAAACAAATCAAAAAGAGTTGTCAAAAAAAGAAGAAGAGAGAAATGAAAAAAGGAAATAAAAACAAAAGGTTAAAAATGTGATGCAGTTTGTTTGCCAGATGTTTTTGTTTGGCTTTGAAAAAGAAAAAAATTATCAAAAGGTAGTCCACTCGAAGGTTCTGTCCTGAGAAAAGAAATATTCTGTTTTTGTTTAAAAAGGGAGATGTGGTGTATTCATAATTGTCCCTGGTACATTTGTTGTATGGGCAGTATGTGTTTATTGTTCGATTGTGTAATTACGTGTTACGCATGGCAATGCATGCCAGGAGGCGGTAATACAGTGAGTAAAGAGTTGGTCTTACGGCACTCAGTGGTCCTGCATACTTATTCAGATTCAGAGTAAGAATCACACAGAAACTAGCAAGCTAACTCCCTGCTAACTTCTGACTCCGTTAAATTTCATAAATTTGGTTTTCGTGGATGCCTGGATGTTAAACTTAATTGTTACACCTGGTAGAGCAGCAACGCTGATCATTTTATTACAGATGAAAGGATTTAGACAGTTTTTAACTCCCAGTGATACTGCAGTGTTCGTTTGACTTTGGGACCTGAAGAGGAGTTTGGGCCCAAGCACGGCCAATGATGTCAGACTTAAAGACCGGATTCAGCCATCAATAAACGGCTCGCTCTTTGTTAAATCATAGATTTGGTACAAGTGTCTGCATTTGGGTCCACCTCCTCTCTCCACATGGTCTGCCAGCACAGACCCATGACAAATGGAAATGAGGTAGATGGTGCAGTTTTCTTGAATAGCCAGAAACAAGCAAGGGGGTTTGTCATAATCTATAGCAGCATTAAATTTAAAATAAAGTGAGTTTGGACCAAAAGCATTTTAACTCCGTTTAAAAATTACGGTGCTTTCAGATGTCTCATTTATTGTCACTGTCAGCTTTTATCTTCAATGTCACAATGTTGCATTCAGTCATCATGGTATGCTTTAAACTCTTTGCCTGTACACCCTTTGCCCCCTGTGATCACTGCTTCAGATAAGCTATACTGAAATATAGGGTACAATCCTCTGACTGACAAAGAAGGATAACCCTGCTGCACTCTAGTGTCACGAAGTCTAAAGTTAATAAAACTTGCGTACTTCTAAAGTCGAATCCATCAGTGAAAGTTCATGACCGCAGCACGACTTCAACTGACCTACAAAGTGCAAACACCACTGAGAAAATAGGGCAGGTTTTATGATCGATCACTACATTTCATAATCCTCTCATTGAAATTTTTAGAATGTCTGAAAATTTCTAGATTAGAACAAAAGAAGTGAATGTAGAGGAAGAGTCCAATTATTTTCTGTAGTGATATTTGGTGTAAAGCAAATATTTTTAATAAATGCACCAATATATAAAAGATTCAAAGTTTGGTGAGGTTTGTTAATACCATCTTGGAGCTAAAAGTTACCCATCTATTGAGAATGTGTTTTTACATTTTGCCAAGAAAATGCTGGAAAACATTGTGAAACAGTTTGATCATTGATTCAGTAATCAAACTAAGTGCAGTGTACTTTGATTTGAACATATGTTTCTTGGTTTTGGTGCAAGCGCAGCAACAAAGCAACATGTACCTGGCACTTTGACTCCATGAACAGTGGCTTCTTTAACGCAGTCAGTCAGCACAAGGATGTCGGCCACCTCAGCTGTAGCTATGTTCTCTCCTTTCCATTTGTTGACATTTTTTGTTTTCAGTGCTCTGTGTGAGCTCACATTTTTAAGCATTATTTCAAAACATGCGCTCACCTGAATGTGTCGTCAACACGATCGTGGAAGTACATGAAATTATCCTCATCGATGCACAGCAGGTCGCCAGTGTTGAAGTACAGATCACCTTTCTTGAAGACGTTGTGCAGCTTCTTTTTCTCAGTTTGCTTCATGTCTCTCACATAACCAGTGAATGGAGCTTTGGCTGTTATTTCAGTCACCAGAAGTCCAGGTTCACCTGATCAAAGTACAGGAGAAGTCATATTTGGGGTTGTTATATTTTAAAGGCAAGATGCATGATACATGCTGTAAAGACATTGCATTTCTGAGTCTTTTAAACTTTCATTTTGTGCATGGTGAGGTACACTGTGGCTGAGAAAAGGAACTGTGTAGGTTTGGATTAAGGCATATAAAATGTTTATAGCATTTGAAAAGATGCATGGGTGAGAACTTGAGAAGAAAAGAGAAGAAAAAAATATATTTTGCATTATAACCTTCCTGGAAGTAACACACCTTTCTCAACCTCTATGAAGAAACCATATGAATCCCTCAAATGCTCTCCTTTGTCTTTGATCACAGCATATGGAAAAAACATCTACAAATTCAAAAGAAAAAGCTAACACACTGCTTCATACTACACAGTGTGAGCTGAAACATGGATCTTTACCTGTCTCGCCCATGATCTCCCATTTTGCTGCTATATTTCAGAGTGCTATGCATCAACAGAGCAAATTTTCCCTCGGTTGATGCATAAAATTCACTGATTTGAATTTCTCCAAATCGTCTCACAAAGTCCCTCCAAACATCTGCTCTGATCCCGTTGCCTACTGCAAGTCTGACTTTGTGGATTTTATTACTGAGTTTCTGTTTGAAGAGAAAAAGAAGAGATAACGGATAATTTCACCTATGTACTGTATGACTGTGGCATATTTTCTGTAGTCGTCCCAGAACCGGGAAGCAGGTAATTTACTGCTCAGCAGCACCTGGCTGCCAAGTCAAACGACTGTATAGGGTCCTATGGATGTGTTCTTTTTCACATGACCATATGTCCCATTTAAGACGATGTTGCCTCTCTTGACTGTTTTCAGTCTGCCTCAATGTAGAAGATTCCTACAACTTATCCCAAAACACACGTTACTTTAAGATTAGGCTTAAAACTTTCCTTATTGCTGAAGCATATAGTTAGGGCTGGATCAGGTGACCCTGAGTCCTCCATTAGTTATGCTGCAATAGGTGTAGACTGCTGGGGGACTCCCATGATGCACTGAGTATTTCTTCTTTAATCACCTTTCTCACTCACTATGGGTTAATAGACCTCTCTGCACTGAATGATACTTGTTATTAATCTCTGTCTCTCTTCCACTGTACGTTTTTTATCCTGTCCTCCTCCTCCTCTCACCCCAGCCCATCACAGCATGGCTGCCTCTCCCTGAGCCTGGTTCTGCTGGAAGTTTCTTCCTGTTAAAAGGGAGTTTGTCCTTTCCGGTGTCGCCAAAGTCGTATTATTGTTGAGTTTTTCCTCTGTATGTATTATTGTACGGTCTACCTTACAATATAAAGGACCTTGAGGTGACTGTTGTTTTGATTTGGTGCTGCATAAATAAAATTGAATTGAAAATACTCTGACTTTGGCGTAAACAACATGAAATCGTGCATCAACAGTTCAGGCTACTGACGGTGATCCAAAGGTATGGGGGATATTTACTTTGAGCCCTTTAGTACAAAAAGACATCACTAAAGCCCGGTTACTCACTATTTATCATATTAGATGATCAGTTCCTTCGCTTGCCCATATTAATATTATTATTATTAGTATTATTGCAAATATATTGTGCACACAAAGTGCATACATAGTCTACAAACTACAATGTCCAATGATAACTACAAATAAGGCAGTGAAAGAGACATACAATATCAGTAGGTCTTTAATTAAAAAATATATATAACATGGACGGACCAGAATGCATTGAAGGAAGAAGGTGCAGAGCAATGCGTTTACTTAACTGAAACAATTCACTGAGTGAACTCACAGCTCAGTACATCCGTAGAAGGCTAAATCATTAAGGATGTGTGCATAGAATCACAGCTAAAATCAAATTATGAAGGCAAAGATATAATTTCAAACACCTTATCAACAAAATGTGCAGCCAGAAGTGCCACGCTGTCATCTCAATGATTTTCTTACAGAGGTGATTTTCTTTCCTTTAAAAAGTAAAATCACTTTATATTTTGATATTTCCTGCTACAATTGAATCAAATACATCTGGCGTGAGTGGAGTATAATTCCTCTCTTTTTCATTCAGAAAGTAGAGTGGGTCTGTTATTTCATTTGGGTTGAAGCCCTGCTCCACTGCTTTCGTCTTTATTAGCTTGAACGTGCCTGTAATGTCCAGTGACCTCTGTAATAAATCACAGTACAACCAATTATTAGTGGATAAAATAAATCATGCAAGCAACAAAGAGGCTTAACCACAAATGCAAAAAAGTGTAAAATAACTGGAGTAAACATACTTGAATCCTCAGAAAGCGTGGCCTGGCGTAGGACGGCAGGAAGTCCTCGACATGTTTAAAAACAACCGTGGAGTCAAACTTCAGTCCATCCATCAAAGTAACAGCAGCCATCCCGGCTCTTCCCTCCTGGCCTGAAGACAAAAGTTAAACAATCACAAAACAGGAGTTAACTGAAGTTCAGTATTGCTAATTAAAAGTGTCAGTACTGAGCAAAAGTCTTGAGCCACCACTCATCTCTTCATATTTTGACTTTGCCAACTGTTCCAGGCTTCCTTAAGATCTGTCAAACTCTTTCTTTAGACATTGGCTGCTTTCTCATTCATTTTTAGTCCAGTTCTTATCTCTGACCATTTTAAGAGGAATGTTTTTTTTGTTTGTCAAGCCATATGACTGTCATGGTCCTCCAGTCCTCCTGTGCTGGCTCCCCATTTCTCTCTCCACTGCCCATCTTCTATCCTTTGTGTGTGTCGCGTGCATTGTGTGTGCACTCATGCATGAGAGAGAAAAAAAAATACACACTTTTTGATACAGGGACAGGTCATTCCTCTGCATCCTGTCTTTTAGTCCATCATGCCTGTGATGATGAACTCACTTGTTGGTAATCCTGTAATCGGCTGGTCACTACTTAAGGAGAAGGAAGGCCTGATTGTTAAACTGGATGCAGTTTAACAATCTCTTACCTGACAAATTGTAGGGCTGCGTTTGTAAAGCTTTAGCATATTGTGTTCTCCTCTGTGCAGATTTTTGAACATTCATACCATAGCTGGACTGGCCATCAGGCATTTGCTCGGTGGGCCGATGATTTTTTTTTTTTTGGAACGGTATAAACAATGAAAGGTGGTGGATTGGCCAGATGCTGGCCGGTGTGTAAAAATAAGTCAGTTGTTTGGTGGTGGATGTGGCGGAGCTTCCACAGATTCAGTAATATTAACAAGTGGTGGAGGCCAGCAGGTGGATGAGGGACAGGGGAAGCAGGAGGAGGAGAGACCCGAGGCAGCCGATGGTCTGAGTGTCATGTGAACTGAACTTCAGGTAAGAAGTTATGACCTGCAGTCTCTCTGGGTCACATATAAACCAAATTTAGGTGGAGTTTATTTTTGTTATGCTGACTTTTTACAGTCAGTTACAATAACTCGTACTGCGTACTAGCTAGCATGACAGAGTTTCTCTACAGCTGGGTGGGTGCTATGAATTTACTGATGTTGAACTTTATTTTGTTCATAAGGTTAGTTAGTAGAGTTGCCAACCGTCCCGTACAAAAGGAATCGTCCTGCATTCAGAGAAATTATTACGCGTTTCGTGTTGAGCTGAGAGGAGACGCAGTTTGTCTAGGATGGAAAAAGACACAAAGGTGGATTTATTCTGTCGTTACGCTGCACAGCTGCCTCTTCTTCTCTCATTCTCTCCTTCATTCTCTCATGAGTGGGAGACCAAAGATCACATTAACATGTGTGTCTCTGTATTAACAGACATGCCATATTGGCTTAGTTTATTTTTCTTATCATTGTTGTGAGGAGACCATAAATAGCATTTGTATTTTCTGTTTCCCCTGATCTATGCAACAAACTGAAGGGTAGTCTAACCCCTGACGTTGAAGAAAGAAGAGGAGAAGAGCACAGAGAATCGCCCGTCCCGTAAGATTAGCTGTTTAACTGTAAAGAAGGTCTAAAGCTCCTAAGACAGAGGTTCTAGTCTGAGCACAAAGGTGGAAGCAGAAAACAACCAGAATGGGAGATCTGAGAATTAGCTTTAGTAATAGTCTGTGATTTTTATGTTATGACAATTGCCCAAACACAACAGTCATCCCATATATGGTCCACCCGTTAAAGGGGGACAGAGGAACAAAGAGGGAAAAGAAGCGGGACAACCAAGACAACTGACACCTAGTGGGTAAAAAAAAAGGGGGGGGGGGGGGGGGTGTAATGTCTGGAGAGATGTACTGCACTTTCATTCTTAAGAATACGACCCCAGATGGTTCTGTAACTAGAGCCCTGGGAAGATTCAGAACATCATTTAAGAAAATTAACGAATAGATAATGATAATGATAATCCGTTGGAGGAGTGGATGACGTCTGTCCTTGGGCAATGGAAGGGGTGTATTATGTCCATTAGGGTTTCCTTATCTGTTTTTACATCTGATCAGATCGAAGGAGGGACTGTTGGGATTAAATAATTTGCAGTGCCTCAATAATGCTATGTGTTTTTATTAATAAGTGTTATAAAGTTATATAGTGTAGTATTAAGTGGACACAGCCCTGTAAATAAAGGCATGAGAACAGGTGTCCTAGGGGAGTAGAAAACTGCAGACTCTCGCTCATGCTTGCCTGGGAAAAATACTGATAAGAGGGGACCATCTCTAATGGAAAGTTACTGAGACACTGTTGTTTAGACTAGAATGAGGGAGCTTCTGTAATAAAACTGTCAGGGGCACGCCACCATTTTGAGATCCGTGGCAGCGTGTCATGCAGGACGCATCTCCTACTGAGCAGTGTTTTGTCTTCCATCGGATGCCTCTGAGGAATCAAAAGAACTTGGTGAAGTGTTGATATTTACACTTTCTACCTTCAAGGCATCACTTAGCTACCGAAAGTGCAGACTCAGGGAGTCAAAAAGTGCACTCAAAACAGCTTTACTGCTGAACACAAAATAATTAAACTGAAAACCCAAAATAACTTGACAAGCAAGGCAGGCAAGCAAAACACAGCATGAGATGAAGGAGATTGTGACACAGACCAAGGAACATACAGGGCTTAAATACACAGAGGGAGCAATCAGGGAATGGGAGACAGGAGGGAAACACAGCTGGAATAAATCGGAGCCAACGAGACAAGGGAAGCAAAACCAGAAACAATAACATGGACACAGACTGTCAAAGTAAAACAGTAAGTGACGGGAACACACAGGCATGGGACCAGGGCAGGCACAGAGACACAGACTAGACACAAAACAGAGGGAGTATGGAAACCAAAACCAAAAACACTTGCAGGCAAAAACCATAATGGCTTTTTGGCTCTCAGCGAAGACGGTCGCACTTTTCTCCTCTCCTTTCCCTTATCTTCCCTGCTTAGCTCCTCATGTCCTTGTCTTGTTTTGTTTTTTTTGTTTTTTACTACTTTTCCCTGGAACATCCTCTCACAGTCTGTTCTCTAAAACCTAAAAGAGGAATTATGGATTGGATCAACTGGTCCCTAAATGCAATTGACACCCCTTTCAACGAGAAGTTTGGGCTTGGGTGATCCTGAGTGCTGAAGATATCTACCTATTCAGAACCATGGTAACAGGGTTCTGGCTGATTGGAGCTGGCTTGGCCCTGACTTATCGAAGAATTAAGAAAGCGGAACCGGCTGTTCAAACTCCCCACAAGGCTGCCCGCTGGGATTGAAACGATGGGAGAGGCGTGAGTTTCTCAAAATGGGCTCATTGAGTCAGCACGGATAAGATCTTGGAGAGGCTATGGCTGCTGTGAATACTCAGAATAAGATCTGACTGCAGACTGGATACATCTCGGAAGGGCTAGCCCGGAATAACATCTCTGGGCGCAAATTGGATGACATCTCGGGGAGGCACACTGCCGTGAGTTCTCAGAAATCGGCTCCTTGAGCACAAGAAATGACAACATCACAGGACGCAAGTATGGCGAAGCTCGCGGCTCTCCAACGGGAGATTGAGAGACCAGTGTTGGACTGTAGAACTGCTTTGAAAGTCATATGAGCTGTTAGCACTAAAGTAACAATCACCATCACTTATGCGGATACCCTATTGGCGCCAACTGCAAGGCTGGAGCTGAACAACAACACCCTGATAACAACTGTGTTTAGTCTGTTCCTTCCCATTCCATGCAAGGCCACCTGGGTTGGCTGGTAGACTGTTTACTTAGCCTGGCAGGGCGAAGGACACTATCTCAGCTGAACTATGGACACGCACACTAATAAGCACACACTCATCCCCCTCCCTTTCCAAACGCCTTCGATGCTTGTTTCCTGCGGGGGAACACAGCGGGTCTGTGTGCCGCGCTGGAATGGTAGCGCTGTGCAGGGTGGCTGCTGTGTTCGCTTCGGATTACTCCTCACCCCCTACCCGACCCTGTGGCTTGTCATGTCCTTCACAATGTTGTGCTGTGGACATTTATGTGCAGAGGAGTTTTTTTGCTTCCTGTTCTCATGCTGTCCTGCCATGGAAGCACAGCATGAGTAGAGGTCTCTTTTTTTCCTCTTGTACTTTCCCATTGTAGTGTACATTTCAGTGTCTTTCTGTAATGCTATCGATCTCCGACTTGTATCCCCATGTAATGTCTGTGTTGTGTGTGTAAGGTCGGGGGGGGGGGGGGGGGGGGGTGTCCCATTTCACTGCAGGGAAACCTGCAAGTGGCGAATAAAGCTTTGATTGATTGATAAAAAGTACAAAAGTCAAAACACTGGGTCGATGACGACACTGTGTACAAAAGGCCCCGTAGTTATGGTTTTATTCTGTTCAGTTGTTAGTTCACCTGTAGTTTTTAGAGTGGCCAGTAGAGGTCACCCCACCGCTTTGTATGAGAGAGACTATTTTCAGGGAGAAACGTGGGCAAAGCACCTGAGCTTTTCTGCTCCAGATTACCGGCAGAGAATTGGTTATTCAGTGAGAAGTGTGCGTTAATGAGCAACGTAAGTTGGTGATGTGTGAGGATGTGATAATAAGATGTGTTTGGGACTGTAACCAAGGTTAGGGGGGAAATGACTATGTTTCTGTCTGTGCCGCTAGCGGGTGCTAAGCTAAGCTAACTCTCCTGCCGTGTGGTTGGGTAGAACTGTGTACCTGGTTAGCTCTCTCAGTGGGTCTATGCGTGAGTCGTGGGTAATATATGGCCTATGGTATTATAGAAGATGTTAGTTTATTTCCCGCCTGTGTTTATGTTAATGTACTCTGGAGATATTGTTGTGAACACTTTAGTAATGTAGTATTGTATTTTCTTTCTGTTCCTTTCAGAGACCACACACACACACACACACACACACACACACACACACACACACACACACACACACACACACACACACACACACACACACACCCCCATGCCCACGCACCTAAACCTGTATGCAATACCTGCTCCTCTGACAATCCCTGTTACCTTCAACTGTGTGAAGTCAATACAAGAGTCTGCACTATCCTCGGTGTCTTCATTGTCTCCCTTCTGAACATTCATCCGGGCCTTGAGCAGTGTTCTGGCCGACACTCCGGGGAGTGGTAGCTGCAAACCTGAACTAGCACCTTACAGTCCTCCCAATACAAGCTATCTACCCAACATTAATGGTCCTTCGAGCCGGATGTAAGCTGCTTCTACCCTAACAAGATGGATGATATTCAGAACTTCTCAGCTCTTGGTGCGCACCCACGGCGTAATGTACGTCGTCCCCTCCGCTATGAAGCTTATGAGACTGACTTCCCCGGGCTTGGTGCAGGTTACCAGGAGGAAAGTGAGACAGGAGGCGACACCCGTTCTTCCCACCATCCTCCATCTGACCCCTCTGATGACCGCTCACACGGCCATGTCACACCATTGAGAGCAGAGTTAGAAGATATACAACGTGAAAGGTTCCTGTTCCAGCAGTCGCATGACCAGATGAGAGCCGGGCTGGCTAATTTCCAGGCCCTTCATGCTAGTTTGCTGCAGTTGCTGGACCGTGCAGAGAGTCTGCAGCTCAGTCCACCGCCCAGAGCCCCTGCTGTTCATCTCCAGCCACCCCCTGCTGAAGAAGAAGAGGACTGGTCTCCACCACCTCCTCCTGTTGTGTTCAAGGAGGAGTCTGTCTCCAGCCAGGGTCCAGTTGCGGACCGCATCGATACGATGATGAAAGAGCTCCAGGATCTGAAGAGGGAGTCTATGGCTGCACAGGAGAGTCAGATCATCCCCCCACTTGAATCTAGGCCAGGGTTCACTTCTCCTGAGCCAAGGACCACCTACCCTCCAGCGCCGCCTCTGAGAGCACACCCCCTCCATTGCAACCACTGCCAGCTCCACCTCCGTCCTCATCTACTCCTTTCTTGACCTACAGGGGGCCTCGTCCAAGCATTCCCAAGCTCACACGCCGTGATCCTGGGGAATTTGCTCGTCTAAAGATGGCGCTAGAGAACTTATTGCCCCCGGAGAGTTCAGAGCTCTTCAGGTACCAAGTCTTGTTAGATCACCTACACCTGGAGGAAGCAAAGTTGATAGCGGACGCTTACCTCCATTCTGCCACGCCCTTCAGTGACACTATGAACGCTCTTAACGACAGGCTTGGGCAGCCCCACCAGCTTGTCCTGAGAAGAAATGCTGCTGTCATGGACTCACCTGACATCCGCCGAGGGGATGCAGCCGCATTCGAGCGATTCTCTGTCCACATCCAGTCGCTCGTGGGCATGCTGAAGACTTTAGGCCCTGATGGAGAGGTCGAACTCCAGTGTGGCTCCCATGTGGCTCGATTCCTTAGTAAGCTTCCTTCAGAGCAAAGAGCTGATTTCCGTTGGTGCATGTACAACCATTCTGGTCAGGCTTACACCCTGGACGACCTGGCTACCTGGTTAAAGTACGAATCCTGGTGTCAGGACTATGACGGCTTGCCCACTCCAGCGATCACCAGAGAGAAGCCTGATGTCAGACCAAGCAGACGCTCTGTTGCGGTTCTTCACAGTGCAGAGAGCTCACCCAGGTCACTAGGTACCACTCCAAACAAAGCTAGGCAGCAACCCTACTGCGCCTTTTGCGATAACCATGCCCATCACCTGAGTCATTGTCAGGAGGTCATCAAGCTGAGTCGCGAACAGCTCACAGACTGGATAAAGTCTAACAAGAGGTGCTGGCGTTGCACTCGCTCCCATCAGGCAGCACAGTGTACCCTCAAGAAACCCTGCAGGTTGTGTCAGGGTCGTCATCTGCAGGTCCTTCACGACGTGAATTCTAAGTCCTTAAAGACACATGGCCCAGTGTCTGCTCCCCCACGAGAAGGTGAGAATCCTACGGGCGTCCTGTACCTCGATTGTCCTACAGAGAGCGGCCAAGTCCTGTTAAAGGTTGTCCCAGTCATCCTTCACCATAATGGCAAGACTTTGAGCACTCACGCAGTTTTGGATGATGGGTCAGAGAGGACTATGCTGCTACCCACCGCTACCCAGAAGCTTGACCTTCAAGGCATCCCAGAGACACTTCCATTGCGCACTATCAGGCAAGATGTGCAAACTCTGCATGGATCATGTGTCTCATTCGAGATCTCCCCTGGTGGCAAACCCAAGCTGAAGTACAAAGTCCGCAACGCCTTCACTGCCACCCGTATCGACCTAGCCGAGCACAGCTACCCGGTGGAGTCCTTGCAGCAGAAGTACAGACACCTCTGAGGCCTGCCTCTCCAGTCCTTCAAGAAGGTCAAACCTCTCCTTCTTATTGGCAGTGACCACCCACAGCTCATCACTCCAACTGAAGCTGTTCGTCTTGGTCCACCGGGTGGTCCCGCTGCTATGCGCACCTGGTTGTCCCGCTGCTATGCGCACCTGGTTAGGGTGGACACTACAGGGTCCCTCCAGCCTTATAGGTTCCTCTTCACTGCCACAACAGTGCTTCTTCACGACCGCCATTCCTCCCAGGTGAGTGAGCTACTCAAACATGTAGAGAAGTTATGGCAGGTAGATGTTGTCCCAGTGCCAGAAGGCAAGATGGTTACCCGTTCAAGAGAAGATAACTATGCAGTTAGCCTGCTAGAGCAGAAGACAGTTCGTGTAGATGTCGAGGGCATCCAACGCTATGCCACCCCCCTCCTTCGCCGCGAGAACATGCCACACCTTAAAGCTAGCCCTAACGCTGTCATTCCCAGTTTGAGAAGTGTGGAGAGAAGGCTCCAGAAAGATCCAGAGCGAGCTAAGATTTACCAGGCGGAGATAGAGAGGTTGGTCCAGGCCGGTTCGGTGGTTAAGGTGTCCCCCTCTGAGGTTGCTCATGCAGATGAGTCATGGTACATCCCTCACCACGTTGTTAGCCACAACGGCAAAGATCGCCTTGTGTTTAACTGTTCGTTCCAAGGCCAAGCCCTCAACAAACATCTTCTACCTGGGCCTACCTTGAGCGCATCGCTCCTTGGTGTCCTCCTTCGCTTTCAAGAGCATGCCGTAGCCATTAGTGGTGACATTAAAGGTATGTTCCACCAGATTTGCCTTCTTCCCGAGGATCGTTCCCTCCTGCGGTTTGTGTGGCGGGATCTGCACCCCGAGGAACCGGTGGCCGTTTATGAATGGCAGGTCCTCCCCTTCGGTACAACCTGCAGCCCATGCTGTGCAACCTTCGCTCTGCAGCGCCACGCCAGGGACCACACGGAAGGAGATGATCCGCTACGTCACTCTGTGGGACAGTGCTTCTATGTTGATAACCTTCTCCAGAGTGTGCCAACCCCTGAAGAAGCCCGGGACCTAGTGGACAGGCTAAGAGCCCCCCTGTCTCCTGCTGGATTTGTCCTTCGCCAGTGGGCCAGTAATGAACCCAGCCCCATTGGCCACCTACCTGAAGACCTCAGATCCACAAGTGCAGAACTTTGGCTCACTCAAGACAAATCAGACACCTCTGAGCCAACTCTGGGCCTTAGCTGGCACTTCCCCACGGACACCTTGGGTTACAGACACCGCAAAATCAGTTATGGCGCCCCCACTATGCGGAATATTTATAAGGTTCTCGCAAGCCAATACGACCCACTTGGCCTTATCCTACCGTACACCACCCGAGCCAAGATGCTGGTGAGGCGCCTTTGGGATCAACAGAGGGGATGGGATGACCCACAGCTTCCGCCAGAACTACTCCAGCAGTGAAAAACCTGGGAAGAGGAATTGCTGTTCCTTGCACAAGTCCTGCTTCCTCGCCCGTATCTCCCAAAGAAGATCACGGAGTCAGTTAGTGAGAGAGAGATTCACATATTCTGTGATGCGTCAGAGCAGGCTTATGGCGCAGTGGCCTACATGAGAACAGTGACAGGTGATGGCAGTTCACATCTGGCCTTCCCGATGGCTCGCTCCTGTGTTGCCCCTAAACGCATTCTCTCCATGCCTAGACTCGAGCTGTGTGGTGCCCTCTCCGGAGCTCATCTCTCCCGTCTCCTTAGAAATGAGCTCACTCTGGACATAAAGAGAATAGTACTGTAGTTTGACTCCACAACTGTACTCACCTGGTTGAGGTCCCAGTCATGCCACTTCAAGGTCTTCGTCGGCACCCGCGTGGCTGAGATCCAGGAAGTAACTCACTCGCACACCTGGCGCTATGTGGATTCAGCCCAGAACCCCGCAGATGATATAACCCGTGGGAAGTCCCTTCCCGAGCTGACCAGACCCAATAGATGGAGTCAAGGGCCTCCTTTCCTGCTCCTAGGTCCAGAACAGTGGCCTCCAGAGCCAAGCGGCACCCTGGCTGAGCCTTCAGGCCCATCTGAGCTCCGTAAAGAGACCTTTTGTGGATTTTCTACCACCTTTGACCCCGCCACCTTGAACTTCAGCAAATATGACACCTGGACACAGCTGCTGGAAGCTGCTATTACGCAGGTGCATGGGGCGGCCAAAGGCGGTGGAACTTCATCGGCTTATGACTATGTTCGAGCAGAGATGCACGTCCTGAGAGAAGCTCAACAGGAGAGCTTCCCTGAGGAGTATCGACTCTTTAAGCAGGGGAAATCTATCAGTCGCAGCAGTCGTCTCCTTGCACTATCCCCTGAGTTCGACCACGAGAATGAGGTCATCCGTGTAGGTGGACGTCTTCGCCACTCTGAAGATCTCGCCTTTACCAGCTCCCATCCTTTAGTTTTGGATCCGACACATCCAGTCATCCGCCTGTTCATCCAGGACGTCGACAGTCGCCTGCGCCATCCAGGGCCAGAGAGGGTCTTCGCGGAGATTCGGCGCACTCATTGGATCCTGAGAGGCCGGGAAGCAGTTAGGCGTTTTCAAAGGACCTGTCTTGAGTGCCGCAGATGGAGAGCCCGACCAACTGTTCCCAAGATGGCGGACCTGCCAGTTGCGCGCCTCCGCCTTTACAAACCTGCCTTTTATTCGACAGGCGTGGACTGTTTTGGACCCTTTGAGGTCAAAATCGGGCGCCGTGTGGAGAAGAGGTGGGGCATCATCTTTAAGTGCCTAACTATCAGAGCGGTCCACTTTGATGTCCTAACCTCCATCGATACAGATGTCTTCCTAATGGCACTTCGACGTTTCATTGCCAGGAGAGGAACTCCAGCTGAGCTGTACTCAGACCAAGGGACCAACTTCCGTGGGGGAGAAAGGGAACTCCAAGCAGCTTTTGCAGCCATGACCTCTGACCTGCAGAAGCTCCTGGCTCCCCATAAGATCGTCTTCCACTTCAATCCACCAGCGGCTCCTCATTTCGGGGGAGTGTGGGAGCGGGAGATTAGGTCTGTCAAGACGGCACTCTACACTACAGTAGGATCCCAACCCCTTCAAGAAGAGGTCCTCCGCACGGTCCTTGTGGAGGTGGAGGGCATCTTGAACTCCAAACCACTAGGTTATGTCCCGTCTGACATCAGTGATCCTGATCCAGTGACCCCCAACTGCTTTCTGATGGGGCGGCCTGACGGAGCACTTCCTCAAGTGGCTTACCCCAGAGAAGAGCTCCTGAGTTGCCGGAGGTGGAAGCACTCCCAGGTGCTGGCTGACCACTTCTGGTCTCGATTCGTCCGGCTGTACCTTCCAAGCCTGCAGCTTCGGCAGAAATGGCGGTCATCCCCCGCAGATGTCACAGAAGGTTCAGTGGTGATGATCGTAGATCCTCAGCTGCCTCGCGCTTCCTGGCTCGTGGGCCGCATCTCCAAAGTCCACCCCAGTCCCGACGGGCACATCAGGTCTGCTGACATCAAGGTGAAGGACCGGACCTTCACCCGACCTGTGGCGAGGCTGGTGGTACTGCCTGCCCTCCCGGACGAAGACAAAGGACAATCACCGTGACTTTGTTTGTAAAATTGCCTTTTGTTGTGAGCAAATGTACTTCATACATTTGGAGGCGGCTGTACAAAAGGCCCCGTAGTTATGGTTTTATTCTGTTCAGTTGTTAGTTCACCTGTAGTTTTTAGAGTGGCCAGTAGAGGTCACCCCACCGCTTTGTATGAGAGAGACTATTTTCAGGGAGAAACGTGGGCAAAGCACCTGAGCTTTTCTGCTCCAGATTACCGGCAGAGAATTGGTTATTCAGTGAGAAGTGTGCGTTAATGAGCAACGTAAGTTGGTGATGTGTGAGGATGTGATAATAAGATGTGTTTGGGACTGTAACCAAGGTTAGGGGGGAAATGACTATGTTTCTGTCTGTGCCGCTAGCGGGTGCTAAGCTAAGCTAACTCTCCTGCCGTGTGGTTGGGTAGAACTGTGTACCTGGTTAGCTCTCTCAGTGGGTCTATGCGTGAGTCGTGGGTAATATATGGCCTATGGTATTATAGAAGATGTTAGTTTATTTCCCGCCTGTGTTTATGTTAATGTACTCTGGAGATATTGTTGTGAACACTTTAGTAATGTAGTATTGTATTTTCTTTCTGTTCCTTTCAGAGACCACACACACACACACACACACACACACACACACACACACACACACACACACACACACACACACACACAGATTTATTGCCAAGTAATATTTACCAGTATATCCCTGTATTCAGCACCAGCTGCCCGAGTAGTGTGCGAGGTGCATTCCACCATGGCACAAACTCTTTGACTGTATATCCTTTACCCCATGTGTTTACTGCTCTAAATAAGCTATATTGAAATAGAGGTACAATCTTCTGGAGAGAAAAAATAATAATAAAATAATAAAATCTTGATCTTGATTAAAAAAAAATGCTTGATTGTGGAACAATTTGATTAATGATTGACTAAACAAACTAAGTGTGGTGTACATTTTGTTCTTGATTTTGGAGCATAATATGTACCTGGCACTTTGACTCCGTAAACATTGGCTTCTTTAACACAGTCAGTCAGCACAAGGATGTCGGCCACCTCAGCTGTAGCTACGTTCTCCCCTTTCCATCTGTTGACATTTTTTGTTTTCAGTGCTCTGTGTGAGCTCACGTTTTTAAGCATTATTTCAAAACATGCGCTCACCTGAATGTGTCGCCAACACGATCGTGGAAGTACATGAAATTATCCTCATCGATGCGCAGCAGGTCGCCAGTGTTGAAGTACAGATCACCTTTCTTGAAGACGTTGTGCAGCTTCTTTTTCTCAGTTTGATTCAAGTCTGTCACATAACCAGTGAATGGAGCTTTGGCTGTTATTTCAGTCACCAGAAGTCCAGGTTCACCTAATCAAAGTACAGGAGAAATCATATTTGGGGTTGTTATATTTTAAATGCAAGATGCATGAGACATGCTGTAAAGACATTGCATTTGAGTCTTTTAAACGTTAATTTTGTGCGTGGTGAGGTACACTGTGGCTGAGAAAATGAACTGGGTAGATTTAGGATTTAGGCATATAAAATGTTTATAGCATTTGAAAAGATGCATGGGTGAGAACTTGAGAAGAAAAAAAAATCTTTGTTGTTATAACCATGCTGGAAGTAAAACACCTTTCTCAACCTCCATGCAGAAACCAGAAGAATCCCTCAAAGGCTCTCCTTTGTCTGCATCATATTTGATCACAGCATATGGAAAAAACATCTGCAAATTTAAAAAACAAAAAAAAAAAAGAAAGAAAGAAAGAAAAGAAAAAGCTAAAACACTGCTTCATGAGTGACAGGTTTTACTTCTTAATGTGAGCTGAAACATGGACTTTTACCTTGTGCAGGAAGGTGTGTCGCCCAAGAGCTCCCATCTTGCTGCTATAATTCAACAGAGCAAAGTTTCCCTCAGTTGCTCCGTAAAATTCTCTGATTTGAATTTCCCCAAATCGTCTCACAAAGTCCCTCCAAACATCTGCTCTGATCCCGTTGCCTACTGCAAGTCTGACTTTGTGGTTTTTATCACTGAGTTTCTGTTTGAAGAGAAAAGAAGAGCATGCGTTTGTTAGTTTTCTAAACCTTTCTGTGTGAGACAGTAGTATTAATGTTGATGCTGTGTTGGCACAAACCTGTGGAGTGTTGCAGAGATAACGCATAATTTCACCTATGTACTGTATGACAGTGACATTATATTTTCTGCAGTCGTCCCAGAACTGGGAAGCAGAAAACTTACTCCTCAGAACAACAGGAATACCTGCACACAACAATAGATGACAACAGCACACTTTAAAGAGTAGCAGTGGAAGTAGTCCAAATTTTTACTTTATCACCAACGTCGACCTCACACTGGAGCGGTTCACAGCTGAGTGACTAACAGCAGAAATGGGTGGGGGGTCCAATCCGGGTCAGAGAATTGTTGCCCCAAGTCGAGAAGTATCTTGGGGTCTTGTTCATGAGTGAAGGGAAAGGGGAGTGGGAGTCCTGTGGTGTGGGGTGTGGCTCAGCAGCAGGGGAGGGTTGACACAGTGGGTTCAGGGAGCAGTGGTAGGGAAGTCTGTTTGGAACAGCTGACAGACAGAGATGGGTGTGCGGCAGAAGAGAAGTTGACAGCCAGGAGCTGTTGCCATATACCAGAGTTCGGCAGGCAACAGCACAAGCGTGTGTGAAATCATCAATTAAGAGTTATCCTTAATTTGAAACATTGCATCCCATGTGTGTGTTGTGAAACCAGAACATGTTACAAGAAAACCGATGATTGAGGTCACAGCTGCAGTGATGCAGATTGTCATCCAGCATGTCTCTGACTCTGGTTACCTGGTCGACCTCCAAGAGCTGTCATTTCTGGTTTTTGGACTTGTTTTGCTTGTTTATTTTGATCTCAATCAAATAGTGTGTGTTTTGGATGTGGTGGAACAAATCTGCACCAACTGTGTGATGCATTCACGTCAATATCGACCAATATCTCGGAAGAATGTTTCTAGTACCTTGTTGAATCCATGCCACAGAGAATATTGCCAGACAAAGGCATTTAACACCGTACCACAAAGATCTGCTTTATATAGTAACAAGTGTCCGTTTTTGGGGTTTTTTGTTTTTGTTTTTTTAAACAGACCCAAAGAAATTCAATATTTAGTGATGTTTAAGTCAACTGTTCTCTTAGAAATCTGTTTTTAAAAAGTGGCTATTTTCTAAATGACTTAATGAGTTGTGGATTGATTGTTGGGCACAACGCAGGGAGAACGTGGAATTGCATCTGGAGATTTTGATCTCAGCTTAAACACTGGGTTTGTTGATAAGAAAACTAAAGATTTACACAGTTAACAATAGTATATATCCAAAGAGTTCATACCTCTTTCAACAGCTCCAGTGAAGACAAGGAGGCCAGTACTGTGATAAAGCGGGAGGGTATCATAAATCACATCTTTGGAGTTCACTCCTGTTGTAGCCAGAAGTAAAGCAAAGTTCCACACTTTGCTGTAAGTGACCACAGCTGCCTTAGGGAGACCTGTTAAAGACACGCCAGATGCTCAGAGGGTGAATGTGCCATTTCTTTCACTGATGCATCGTGAATCTCAGTAAGTAGTTTACCTGTTGTCCCTGACGTGTATATGTAGGCTGCTGGACTCTGCATGGTTAAATGGGACCTTAACTCCTTGGATATAGGCTCAGAGGAAGCCTGATTCATTTTATCAATGAAGCTTTCCACACCTGCAGTTTCACACCTGTCAGCTAAGATGAAAACAGTGATCTGCTGTTCATGCAGATGGGGCAGCACCTCCTTCACTGCATCCAACAACTCTAGAGTAGAAAAGAAAGAAAGAAAACACAACAAACCTTACAAAAGATGTTCCTGTATTTTAACAAAGCTCAGCTCAATCTTCCTCTGCAGCTTTATTGCTCATGAGTGATGATGAAAGATGTGCTTGAATCCTTTAGATAAAGGGAGACAAACAAACAAATACTGGAGCACAAATAAAACCTGTGTATTTGAAATATTAGGTAAAAGGTCTGTGAAGGTTCTCAGTCATCCAGGTCATCGTAGTCAAAGGAGCTTGCAAAGAAAAGCGTCTGGACTTCTTTAAGTTGCTTGAAGACGTTTCACCTCTCATCCGAGAAGCTTCTTCAGTTCTAAGGTCAAATGGTGGAGAGTCCCAGATATAAACCTAGTGGGAGTTAGCCCCCCCAGGTTTCACAATGAGCTCACCCGAAACTCTGGCTGATTGGGACCCACGCCCAGTTTCACACCTTGGCTCAGGCGATTAGAGGATCATCAGGGGGTCCTTTTGTCCCTCTGTGGGGGGTTACTCCCACTAGGTTTATATCTGGGACTCTCCACCATTTGACCTTAGAACTGAAGAAGCTTCTCGGATGAGAGGTGAAACGTCTTCAAGCAACTTATAGAAGTCCAGACGCTTTTCTTTGCAAGCTCCTTTGACTAGGTAAAAGGCCTTTGCAACAAGACCACTTTAAAAAAAAAAAAAAAAAAAAAAAAGCTAAGCATACAATCTACATGGATGTACATCACCCCCCCACCCCACCCCTTCCACACAAACAAGATGCACGAGCACCTAATGAAGGTAGGTTAGGGCCGGGTTGTGTGTAGAGATTTGATTGGGCAGTGACAGTAAGGAAAAATGTACGAATGGGTTTTTGTCATGGCTTGTACAGCTGGTGGACAGCAGCCCCTCAGTTGACCCACCGGGAATATGCCCAGTGTGCCAGATTACCAGTCCAGCCCTGGTCTCCCATATTGATGTGAAGGAATTTTGGCTGCCTCTGCTTTACAGGGTTTCTTCCGGTCTTTGCCTGCATTCATTGATGCGCAGCTCTCTCAAAGCCCCACCACTGCTTTTCAGTTGGGTTGGGGTCTGGACTTTGACTGGGCCATTGCAACAGTGTGATTTTTCTTCCCCTTTTTCAGCCAGTCTGTTGTAGATGGTTAACCTTTTTGGCCAAGCTATAGCTGTTTGACAGTTTTTGCCAATTTTACTTTTGTTTTTCCTTTTAACTCCTGGTAGATTCAATTATTGTGTTAACACATCTGAATGCTCCAGACAAGCAAACAGAGCTTCTGGTTTTACAGGTGCGCTCACACTTGTTGCCCACTCTATACAGTCAAAGGACTGTATAGATTGGAAATTATTTTTCACAGGACGATATGTCCCATTTAAGATATCCAATTTAATTTAAATCAAACAATCTCCCAATGAAACCCTAAAGCCACATATAATATATAAACTACGGTTCTATTAATACTGTTAATTTTTTGCATCCTCTTCAGCCATTTAGTTACTGATTGATTTATGCTGGGGAATCTTTTTTTATTTTTATTTTTTAATTCTTTGTTTCCCACTGTGACAGTTTAAGTCAGTAAATCTTTAGAGAGGCATGTTCCATTCTTGGAACTGCCTTGATGTTTTGTCACTAACAATATATGTGCTAAATGAAGGGGCAGTTTAAATAACTAAAAGTTAAGATGGACCACAAGTGCAACACATTATTTTTGTCTGCTTTGTGAAGAAGAAGATGAAGACAGCCATATGCAGTCATAAAAAGGTGTACTGCATGGTGGAGAAAGTGGTTTTCCTTCTGTTAAGTATACATGTACTCATTTCCAAATATTAAAAATTTAACTAAAGCAACAATAGGCAGTGAGAAAATGTTTAAGAAGCTTCTTATACGGTATGAAAAGTCATCCCTGTTACTGGAAAGTGACAACCATTCTTTGCATTTAATGTAAGATACTGACCCGGAAGTGAAGTAGAAGCACAATTTTAGATATGTGAATAAAGACTGATACTTTATTGTGGTGGAGTAAAAATGGAAATTCTTATATCAAACTCCATCAATAGATTACTCCATTGCAGGCAAACAGTGCATAGCCTACATTGGTGTTTTTCCCATGGCATGCCAAAGTACAGTTTGTTCTCTAATTATTTATGTATTTATTTGTTATTGAATGTTGAGTAAATGAGCTCTCTACTGTCTCCATTGCTTGGAAAAGCAGACAGAAATGCAGGTACTACCTTCAGATGCTACCAGAGTTGTGGCTCCACTGCAGTTGAGGCAGTGTAGCAGAGACTTGGATCTGATGTTGGAGTTGAGCAAAGCTCCGGGACATCCAATCTTCAGCAAACCCAACCAGAGCCACAGGAACATCGGCTGGTTCCCCAGGAACAGCGCCACCGTGTCTCCTTCCTTTACGCATCCAGCCTGCAGAAACGCTCTCGCAGCTCTGTTGCTCAGGACATCTGCTTCCCGGTACGTGAACATTTCATCTTTAAAATAAATTAAAGTCTTTTGCGGCTGCGTCTTCACCAAGTCTAAAAAGCGGTCCAGGATTGAGTAATTAGTCTGCATGCACTTTAATACAAAGCGCCTTCTTTTTATTTTCGCAAGCACGTACTGGACATCCTGGAAGAGATAAGGATGGCGGAGTAAAACGCCACATACAATCAAGGCTGCACACACCGTCCAGACCAACATGTTTGTCTCACAGCTGTCCTGCTGAAGACAGAGCGGAGGTATAAAAAGGTGCAAGGAGCAGGACCACAACTTACATGTAACTACTGAACAACCAGGTGATCTACATCAAAACAGATGAGCAAGAGGGGCAGCATCCCCTCTTGCTCAATGATTGTGTAAGCCTTGTGTAAATGATTAGAAAGGACAGGAGCTGTTAACCCTCCTGTTATGTTGCGGTACAAATTGACCCAGGACCATAGTTGGTGTTCCTGGAAACCAACATAACAGGAGGGTTAATTATTAAGCTTCAGGCACCTGCAGACGATAATGGTAATGGATAATGGCGGAGACCGTGACAGCATTGCACAGTGTCTTGTGCGGTCAGAGCTGCTCTTCTGCCTTCCTTGGTAACAAGTTGTTTTTGTTTTGTTTTTTACTTACTGTTGCCTTCCTATTAGCTCAAAGCAGTTTGGTCATTCTCCTCTTGTATCAATAAAACATATTCATCCAGAGAACTGCTGATGGCTGGATATGTTCTTTTTCAGAACTTTCTCTGCAAGACCTAAAGACAGTTGTGATGGAAATTCCCAGTAGATCTGCAGTTTCTGAAATACTCAGATCAGCCTGTCTGGTACCAACAACCACGCCACATTCAAAGACATTTAAATCATCCTTCTTCCCCATTCTGCTCAGTTTGAACTTCTTGATTGTATCGGCATGTTTAAGTGCATGTAGATGGGCACTGCTACCATATGACTGCTATCAATAGGTAGCTAGTTTTCAGTTAAATAAGATTTATTAAAGGAAGATTTCAAGCAATATACACAAACACAATATAGAAACATTTATAATTATGCTCTGCAGATCTTAAAAACATAAACATTATATATAAACATTTTTTTTTTTAAAGTAAAAAACACAAACTGACTGGTTTTAAAAAAACCTAACCCCAGACTGAGAAGATGTGACCCAGTAAGGATCCAGTATTTGACTGAGTATCTCTGATTCAGTGAACTCCTGTGTGCCAGTTACAGCCTATGACCGAAATAAATGTACAATGTGTACTAGATTATACCGTAGCACAATTATTTTCAAATGTGTGTCAAAGGTTGTTTGTTCTTCAGTCTGTGTGTGTATACTCAGATTTGTAAATGTGTAACAAATACTGTGTGCGATCTCTGGGTGCAGATTAATAAATGTGGATTTAAAAAAAACAAAAAAAACAAAACATTTGCAGATCTGTAAATGTTGAAATAAATTTTCCTGGAGTGCTAGAAATACAGAAACGTTTTAAAGTTACAGCACAGACAGGCCTCTTGGGTGGCTCCCATATTTTGATGTGATTTTTGCTGTAGATACAGATATTTAAAGGGACATTTAAATAAGTGTCACTTACAAAAGGAGACTTGAAAACGTTTTAAACAGAAAAAAAAAAGGTCCATTGCTTCACTGGACTTTGCCATTTAAATCCTTATATGAGATGCAGCCTGCGTTTGTTTACACAATGCAATAATTCAATACTAAACATACATATTCACTTTCCGCAGAGTTAATTATGAACCTCCTCCATACGTACTTTGTAAATATGAAACGGCAGGTTGCGACATTTGTTGCGAAATTGCGAAGGTCTTCACCTGTCTGCTTTTCTGGCCCACAACTTGTCATTACTATTACTAATATTTCATCAAAAGATCACATGTTAATTGGTGAGTTTATACAGATGAGGATCAAGGCCAGATTGGAGAGGGTCATGAGTATTTTCCCCCCAGAATTAAAAAAAAACAAACTAGAAGAAACACACCCAAAAATAAAAATGTATGTATGTGTGTGTGTATATTATATAATTATTTCCCCCCCCCCCCCCCAATGGCTAATGCCAGATCCTCTTCTGTAAGCTTCAAACATGTGAGCAGACCGATTTTGTTAAGACTTAGAGCCAAACTAACAGTTTAGTTAATTTTCAGCTGCTGTAGCTTCATACTTAAGTACAATCATCAGCCTTCACATCTTCCTCACCAAGCAAAGAAAAAAAGCTGCCAACAGATCAAACTCTGCCTAACAAATAACTCAACAAACACAAAGTTCAAGCACTTTCAGGACAAAATTTTATATAATGTAAACACTTGACACTGTAAGGCACCATTTGATGAGCTAACTGAAACTTTACCTCATGTCTGCCCTTCGCTTGTTATTTCTGTTGGTAGAAGGGACTGTCAAAGCCACTGTCCTGTTGGCGCTGCCTCAACTCAGAAAACGGAGGCCTTGACCAGCCTTCCTGCAGCTTCTCACATTCAGAGCCAGGAGTAGGCTCTCTGTGCACACTCCTCTTTGCATGCACAAATGTCTCTGTGTCAGGAGTCTTCTTAGAAATCTCATTATAAACAGTGAGGTCAGAAACATCAGGGCTGTGACTGCCGAATTCCCCTATGTTGCTGGCTGATGCAGCCGACACAGAAAAGGGTTTCACTGGTTCCACTTTCCTCCCTGAGTAGGACAGTCTGGGGACTTGGAAGTCTGTGTCAGAGTCACCACTAGTCATGCTCCAGTCGTTCTGTTTCTCATCCCTGACAGGAGCCTCCTGGATGAGGACAGGTTTTCTCTGACGCTGTGAATCCAAATGGGTTTCGGCTTTCCTCGAGTCACCTCCCTGCATGTACATCTCTCTGCTCTTACACCTCACAGACACATTGACCAAATTCATG